>NW_023494793.1:40913062-41608062 GCF_904425465.1 Colossoma macropomum
TCTTTATTTTTCTTTCATTCCTCCTTTCTCTTTCTTTTTCTTTGTCTCTCTTTCTCTCTCTCTGCCTCTCTTTCTTTTTCTCTTTTTCTTTCTTTCTTTTTCTTTCTTTTTTCTTTTTATTTCTTTTCTTTCTTTCTCTCTTTCTTTCTTTGTTTCTTTCTTTGTCTCTTTCTCTTTTGTTATTTTTTCTTTCTTTCTTACTTTCTTTTGTTTCTCTATCTGTCTTTCTTTCTCTCTATTTTTCTTTTTTCTTTCTCTATATTTGTTTGTTTCTTTCTTTCTTTTGTTTCTCTCCTTTCTTTCGTTCTTTCTTTTATTCTTTCATTCATTCATTCTTTCTTTTTTCTGTTTTTTTCTTTCTTTCTTCTTCTCTTTCTTTTATTATTTCTTTCTTTTGTATTTCTTTCTTGATTTTTTTTCTTTCTCTCACTTCTTCTTTGCCCTGTCTCTTTTTTCCATTCTTCTTGTCTTTAAATACTTCTTTACTGTTTTCGCATTTGTATATTTTAATGACCTTTTGTTTCTTTTCCATGTTTAACACTGCAGTGTGAAGCACAGAAACTCGAGGCAGTTGTTTATAAAGGCTGTTGTAAAACCTTAAAAATGGAATTAAAGCCATTTTATTAATGTAATATTTGTCTAGTATAAAAAAATAAATGCTTTTTATATGTTATATAAATTGGCACCCCGGTAATGCACAATTACTGTTTATTTACTGAATTTAACATTTTGAGAAAAACATAAAAGGTGCCCTGTGCAAATGTTATGGCACCATTTTATATTTTTTAATATGTATATTTTTGTCCAACATGTTAAACTCATTTATTTTGCAGTAAAATAAGCAGAAAAATGCCATATTTAAGATACTGATCTGTCAGAGTGGATCAGGACAGTTTGTGTTTGAGAGGTTAAATCCTGTGTGTGTGTGTGTGTGTGTGTGTGTGTGTGTGTGTGTGTGTGTGTGTGTGTTTTAGGAGAAGAGTTCAGCACATAAAACCAAACTGCACAAGGAGGTCCCAGGAGCCAACGCCAACAGAGCCAAGTGAGTGTGTATGTGAACGAGAGAGAGTGTGCTTTCTGTGTGTGTGTGTGTGTGTGTGTGTGTGTGTGTGTGTGTGTGTGTGTGTGTGTGTGTGTGGAGGGCGGGGATAATCAGTCAGAATGGTGTGTTAAAGTGAAGTTCAGTTTTATTTAGTCTTTTTTCAGCATCAGAGATGAACAGCATCATTGTGTGTGTCTGTGTGTGTCTGTGTGTGTGTCTGTGTCTGTGTGTGTGTCTGTGTGTGTGTGTGTGTGTGAGAGAGTGAGAGGGGGAGTGTACTATTATTCTGCTGTTGTTGTAATGGAAAATTCTCCTATTTGTTGCCCCCCCCTTTCTCTCTCTCTCTCTTTCTGTCGCTCACTCACTCTCTTTCCCACTTTTTCTTATCCTTCTTTCTTCCTTTTTATCATTCTTCACTCTTTTTTCTTCCTCCCTACTCTCTTTTCTTTCTATCTTTCTCTCTTCCTTCCTCCTCCCTTATCTCTCTCTCTCTCTCTCTTTTTCTCTCTTTCCTACTTTATCTTATCCTTCTCTCTTACTTTGTCATTCTTCATTCTTTTTCTTCCTCTCTGCTCTCTCTTCTTTCGCTCCATCTTTCTCTCTCTCCCTCTGCCTCTCTCGCTCCCTCTTTCCCTTCCTTTTCCCTTCCTCTCTCTCTCTCCTTTCTGTCTCTCCCTCTCCCTCTTTCCCTTCTTTCTCTCTCTCTCTCTCTCTCTCTCTCTCTCTCTCTCTCTCTCTCTCTCTCTCTCTCTCTCACAGTATTCATACGTCAGAGAGTCAGCAGGAGTTCTTTAGAATGCTGGATGAGAAGATTGAGAAGGTGAGGGAGGGTGGGAACGAGGAATCGTGTGTGTGTGTGTTGTGGCGGTGAGGGAGGGAGGGAGGGGCCTGAGCTGGACTCGGAGATTTAAAGGGCCAGCGTTGTCCATCCCTGCAGGAAATGCTTGTTCATTTGTGTTGACATGGAAAAACACAGTCCTGATTATGTCACTGATTTTGTTCACTGCTGCGCTGCCTGTCTACAATGTGTCTTCAGAGTGTTTGATTTGTAATGTCTGATTTGCTGATACTTCGGATATATTTAGCTTCAACACGATTCATGTTCATCAAAGTGTCTTCCTCGGTATGAAGAGCAGGTTTTGTCAAAATGACAATTTGATGGTTTTCTTTTCCACACGATTGTTTAAAGCTCATGTTAGAACTCCTTTGGTCCAGCGATGGTTTAAGGCCTGACAGGTCTGAGTGCTGATGAGCGCTGACATCACAACAAGGGGATGAAATGTGTGGACATGCAACTTTCATGTGCAGGGAAGTAAAGATGTGACACAAAGTTCAGTTACCTGATTATAGTGGTTTAAAAAAGACGTGTTTTAACTGGCTACACATATAAAGGGCAGTGTTTTAAATTTTATCAAAGCCATTCAGAGTGGTTTGGTGTGAAATACTCTGTTCTAGAGAAACTCAGAACAGTGCACGGTGGTGGTGATAGGAACCAGACGTCTGAAGAGTTTAATGCCTCTACAACCTTCATCACATAAAGTTATTACATGAAAGCGTTGTGAAAACACTGCCTGATGCCTGAAACGTTGTTTTGCGATTATTTTGAGAAGGTTTTGGACTAAAACGTATGTTCTAAAATCTGTTCATGGTGGAGAGGTACGTGCAGGTTCTTGTAAGGCAAAATAGTCCCCAAATAAAACATATATTTTCAGATTTACCACTATTTTACCATCATCAACATTACATATAAAAGCTCAGGCACGTGTAGGTTCACTGGCTGTTTTTAAAAGCTCAGGGGTCGGCAACATGCGGCTCTTCTACTGCCCTCTTGTGGCTCCACAGCAGAATCAGATTTGTAAGTAAAAATAAAATAATCCTCCTTTACAGTAAAATAAAGCTCTGCTGATCGTTCAACACAGTTTAACAATAAATGGTCTTAAACTCTGGAGTTAATGTAGAACTGCTAATTCACCCTTTAACCCTGAAGACTGGTGCACAGACTGCTGGTCACCATAGCAACAAAGACAACAGTCTCACCTAGTTAGTAGCTAACGAAATGGCAAAGAGAGAGATTTAAGATGAACATCGATAATTAGGAGACAAATGGACCTATTTGTGTTTATAATCACTCCAGCTGGTTTCCTGATACGTTTAATCTGCAACGAGAAACTGACAAACACTAAAAAGTCACGAAGCTGAAGTCAGTTTCTCGTTCGCCAGCTTCTGGTTCGAATGTTTGTGTTCCACCTTAAGTGGTGCAACAGTTAGCCATATAGTTAGCTACATTCTGGCACCTCAGGCACCATTTAAGGTGGAATGGCTAAATTTGAACAAGAAACTGGCGAATGACAAGCCTTGTAAAAAGTCGAACGTTGAGAGACATTTTACAAGAAACTGTTCTACTTTTGTGGAAAAGTTTCCTGCCAGAGATGCGAGAAAAGCAGCTATAGCTGAGCTAAAGCTTAAAGCAGAGCAGAGTAAGTCTTTTTTTTGCGTTTCTATTATATTTTTAGCCTATACTAGTACATTAACACATACTGAGACATATTTACAGTCAAGATGGTGAAATGTCACTTCAGTAAAATGGACATGAAATGTGGCTCACAAGGTGGATTGATTTTTGTTGAAACTTGACAAAATGGCTCTTCTTAACACTTGGGTTGCCGACCCCTGGGATAGTAAATAATATATGTATGTATATGTGATACATCATCTCCTGTCTGTTTAAATAGAACAAGTGAAGCAGCACAGTTGTGTCACAGTAGATCCTGTTTAGACCGTCTGACTTTTCCTCTGTCGCCCCCTTGAGTACTGAGCACTTTAACCACCGCAGTAATGTAACAACACATGATCAGTTCATGCAGCAGGACTGTTTGTGGCCGAGCTTTGTCATCTGCTTTTCTGTTCTTGTTTTCATTATGTTTGTGGCCTAAAAAACAGAGGATTAAAAACTTGTCAATATACATGTGAACTGGGTCTACGTCGAAGGGCCTCAGCATACTTCTTGTGAAACGAAATTCTCGAGAGTTGCACAAAGCTGAAAGCGAATTCACGAGCTTACAAGCTCACATACTTTTTTGCGGTTTCTTGTTGTCTACCGCGGTGCTCCACTCCAACAGGTGGCACTATGACATTTCATGATAAGTTCATGACTAGTGGAAAACGATTCTATCACAGTTCTAACTATGGCAACGTGCACGTCCAGAATGCTGCCACCACCTAACCCTCTACTGCATGTGTTATGAAAGCAATTAAAAAAAATTATTCACTTTTCTTGCATGAAATGTACCTGATTATTAAATATCAAAACATTCTTTCAAAATAATTTTTGCAGGGGTCATTTTGGGGTATATTACATCAACATGCAACATTGTGCGACAATGGGAAGAAAGCGGTGACACCTGGCTTGTGATTGGCTAAATCCATTCCACTGTCACACACAGATTTCTGCAAACTCTCATAACAAAAATACTGAATGTTAAAAAGAGCTCTTAATGTGCCCACTAAGAGATAGTATGACCAGGAACATGCTTTTTGTTGACTTACTCAAACTGTTCCCTTGGAAAGGTGAGGAAAATGGGTTTGTTGCCTTGAGGCAACATTGTGCAATAAAGGGTTAAGATGAAACAGAAAAATTCGAACAAGAAGCTGGCAAATACAAAGCCAACTTCAGCCTCGTCCTCTTGTGAACCTAAATATAAGATACCCTGCATGTTTTGGTGCTTACTACACTTAACATCTTACATTTAGGAGGTTTTGATTGTTCATTTAAGTAATGCGCGTTTCACAGTGAAACATTGGTGTGCATGCAGTGAAGCTCCTCAAAGTCGTCCATCTTTGTTTCATGGCACGCCTCTTTTGTTGCCGACCAATCACAGGCTTTGTTGCATAGTGTCTTTGTCCGTGGAGTTCGCCAAGCCTCTGCGCGACGTCTGCGGTTGTTCGTTTTCTCCGTAATTACGTCATATTGTTCGCTGACGCCAGGCGAAACTGTTGATGTGCAGTGTATCTTTTCTCTGCCCACTTTGTTCCTTCATCTCTCTCTCTCTCATGCTCGCTCTTCAGGGATCATTAAGGCTTTAGATGGTGCTGATAAGATTCTGAAAGATTTGTTTTTTGTGTATTTTGAAGTGATGAGAATTGGCAGTGTTTTTCCAAGCGGAGACGCCTCAGCTCCCACAGTACACACACACATTCACACACTCACGGAGCACTTCCTTTTAAGGAATAGTTTGTTGAAAAGACAAATTTACACAGAAATATAAAAAAACCCTCAAATGTAGTCCGTCAGCCAAAACATGTTCCTTTATTTGTTTTGCATAGAACCTACGAAGCTGATGTAGCCAACAAGTCATGGAAGCTTATGTGCACCACTTAGCATTTTAGCTGGCTAATGTGGTTTCTGACACTATATGACTCTAAGGCCCAGTCCCATTTCTTATTTTTACCCCTACCCCTTGTTTTCGAGTGTCACTTTGCCCTTGGAACTGATTTACAAGGGGTAGTGGTTGAAATCTTCCCTATGAAATGGGACCCTCAAACAAAAAGAGCATTACTTCATTAACAGCTACTAGCGCTGCTCTGTAGGCGACCCTGCCAGTCTGCAGTGACAGCAGAGGAGGGTAAAGTTCAGCTCCTCACTGCTGGGCTTTAGTTACATTTAGGGCATCATTTGCCTTCAAAGAGGGGGGTGATAATTTATTATCACCCACCCATAATTCTTCAGTGATATGAAGCTGAAGTCATCAGCTTCTTGTTCAGATTTTCCTGTTCCTCCTTAAATGGAGCAGCAGTAACAGTCTGGCGCTTCAGGCATCGGAACTGCTGGACTATTTAAGGTGGAATGGGAAAGTTAGCTAGTTAGCTACCGAGACATTAGCAATTTGCTAATGCTTGTTATGAAGAAAAGGACCATAATACACTGAAACGACACTCAGATAATTTAATGGTTATCGTAATTTTATAACAGAGAAGATTCTCACATTTGTGGGTTTCTTTCGTCGCTTGCTCAGCCATCTTGCCGGTTTTTCTTTTGTCTGGTGCTTCATTTGGAATGTGCCTCTGAAAAACCTCCTGCTGATATTTTATGTTTACTGATACATGTCACGTATTGAAAGCATAGGCACCCAAAAACACTCTGTTCAAAGTTTCCCAAACATTTTTAAGCAAAGCCGTTGTTTTTTTGTGGGCCTTCATGCTTTCTAGTGATAAACAGGTGGGACTTGAGTGATTACTTAACAACTCCAATTGCTAATTTTTGCTAAAAGGCTAATTGGTGGGATATAAATTTCCATTACTTGTTAAGCTACATTAGCCAGGTAGCTCCAGTGCGAAACTAAAGAGCCAAACATAGCTCAGCTGTTCGACTTAGTGATTAGATTTTTTAAATTATTTTTTATGCCACACTTTTGCTTTAATGTGAGTGTGCTTTAGTATCTTACTCTCTTTCTCACTCACAGTGTGTGTGTTTATATGCACTCAATAATTCGACCATAATCTGATTTCTGCAGTTATCTGATTATTCAAATGGTCACGTAAACAGCACACTCTGATTTCTTATATCAGAGTAAGGTCTAGAAATCTGAAAAAGAGAGCTGGATTTTAGCTCAGTAATCAGATTTCTCAGAGCATGTGAACTCTTACTCTGATTTCTTTCGGATTTCTCAGTCTGCGCATGTGCGAAAACGGACTGCCGTACCGGAAATAAGCGAGCAGAGTTGCTGCATCGTGCAGCAAAACACTTTTGGAGCGACGCTGAAACCAAATACATGCTTGACAATATGAAGGATTTAAATATTCTTCATCTTCTAGATGATGTTTGTTCATATTTACAGGTAAAGTGGCGCAATGTAAAAAGCTGCAGCATAAAGTTTGAGTTTAAATTACGTTTCTGTAACGTCGTCTTCTGTGAGTTTATTGGCTGGTCGTAAAGCAGAAATCTAAATACTGCCTGACTCATGTAGACCCAGAGTTTCCCCATTATCTGATTATTCAAGAGCATATAAGCGTATCGATTGGATTACTAACAAAATCTGATTTTCTGCAGTTATCGGATTATTAAGTGTATGTAAACACGCTCAGGGTTTGCTTTCTTACAACACTCTCTCTCTCTCTGTCTGTCTGTCTGTCTGTTTCCGTCTCTCTCTCTCTAGGGACGGGACTACTGTTCGGAGGAAGAGGACGTGACATAGCATAGTGGCCCCCCCCCCGACCCCTGCAGATAGAGGAAGAAAGAGGGGGAGAGAATGTTCCCTTCTGTGGACGAGCGACGAGTGAACTCTAATCAGTGTTTCGTCTGTAACTCTGTTCAGTCTGAGCGCGTGTGAGTGAGTGAGTGAGTGAGTAAGAGGGATTTTTCCCTCGCGGACTGCAGCTCTGTGCCCCGCCCACTCTCCTCCTACTTCTTTCTACCAAGGATAGACAAAGAAACGGAACGTTTGATTGATGTTTGATTGACGAGTGACCGACCTGTTGACTCACTGCTGGAAATCCGTCGGCATTCGCACACGCCTCCCTCTCTTCACACCTCTGCTGTGAACGACGACCCTCCTGACGTCTTCTGAGCGAGAGAGAGAGCGAAAAAGCAGGATGGAGCGTGAAAGAGAAAGGAGGAATTGCTGTTTGTGGAGGTGAAGGAGTGCATGTGAGAGTGCGGATGGAGGGATTAGTAGAGGTGTGTGTAATATGTAAAGAAAAAGAGAAGAGATATTTTAATAAGAGAGATACGTGGGCCAAAACGCTCTGAACTTTTGCCTTTTGAAGGAATTTTTTTAATTTGTGAAAGTTTTTTGTTGTTTTTGTATCTTTTTTTTGTTTTTTTTGGCTGATATTATAGCACAGTGCCCCCTTCAGACTAAAGATCTAAAGGTCAGGGCTGCAGTGCCCCATGCAGTGACCCTTACAGACCCTTCTCACAGACACACTATTAAACATTTGAGCATATTGCATTATACAACCACATCGAAACTTGTAACTCAGTTGTTTTTATGTTTGAACACTCTTTAACATTTCACAGTGGAGTGACAAATAGGAATTATCCAGATTTGCTTATGAATAAAAATAAAGAACATTTAATAAATCAGTATATCAGTAAAATCTCTTCACATTAACATACATTAAAGTTAAGAACATTTTGTCGTACTCCTATAAACTACTATTTTTTATGAATGCGACAATGTAAACTAAACCCATACCGAGTTTTACGTACGCTAGCGTTCAAAAGTTTGGAAAAATTAAGAATATTTGTTATTTTTTGTACAAAAACAGCTCAAAACGTGGATTAACATATTACAAACTATTTGCCAAATGTGTTTTTAGATGTTCAATTCAAAATTTCTTGACTTCTGTAAACAAGAAGTGCATAAAACTGTATATAATCTACTGTAATTATCTATTTACAGTCCTGTGCAAAAGTCGGAGACCAACTTTATCCAGCAACCAACTTCTAAGACTTTCCTGTTCACACAGCAGGTCAAAGTGGTCCGAATCTTCTTCTTCATATGTGACACAGATTTGTGTCTGTGTGTCAGTGTGAACAGAAAAACTTACTGAATCTGACATTTTCAATTCCGATTTGAGACGCTTTCATATGTGGTACTGAAATCCGATACGTATCTGATATTCGGCAGTCCGACTCAGTCTGAACAGTCAGATTGGAATTCATGTGACTTTTACGTCAATCCAACTCCTCATTCATCACAATTTCACGCTGCTGAGACCTCATAAACATTTGGATACACTTATTTGAAAGAAATGACCAAACGTGGTCGTAGGAGAACGAGGCTGCAGCGTCAAAGAACAGTTTAAAGTCTGAAAGCAAAGTTTAAAGAATCCGAGGACGCGAACCAAAGAAGTGACCGCGCCCCTTTTACGGCTCGAACACATTCTGGGTAACGAGCCCAGCTGTCAGTCAGTGAAGCTTCATGAAGGCTCCTGTGATGCTGGTGAAGATGAAGTGGACACAGTAAATACAGAAAAAATTATATTTGTTTAGTTGAGGCTTCTGTGTAGGTTTCTGCCAAATAACCCTGAGGCTAAAAAATGAATTACTTGTACTTAATTTTATTGTAGCTTGAAAGAAATAATTTAAACATGGTCTCCGACATTTTCACAGTACTTTAAAATAAGTTATCTGCCTCGAAATTTGATCTCCATTTTTGAAATATGATGAATTCTTAAATTCTACCTTAATTCTTGATGTTACACAGCTTTCTGTGTCAATTTAGAATCTTCTACAGCTCCTTCTAAAACTTCCTAGCTGCGCCGGCTGAGCATATTAGAATAACTTTATGCATTAATCTACCAACAGATTCCAAACTTTCGCACACTAGTGTATATGAACATGTGAGCTGCGTTCCAAAGCCTAGGCTGCAGCTGATGTAGTGCGGGTCCTCGGTAGGACTGTCCTATGAAGACTCCTTAGTAGCCTATTGGTCACACGAGGCTACAAGAGAGGTCCCGCCTCTTGCAGTTGCACCGCGAAACTTGTGAGGGAACTGGTGAGAGAAAATGGAGCCGTTGCATTGTGTTTGTTGCTATGGTAGCTGATATGCTAACAAGCTTATGTAGTATGATAAACTATATATATACAAATACTTCTGATTAAAGTAGGATATTTGGACGAATGCTTTAATTAATCAATCATAAGGTAACGAAGACGAATTAAAAGATGTGAACGACTTGCATTTTAAAGCAAGCTCTGCTCCAACGGCTTCGTTTTTCCACCAATTTCGTGGTGCACAGAGAACTGTGGGTAACCGAAGGCGTGGAAGGATACATCAGTTGTGTCCTTGAAATCGGCTGCATTTCTAGGCTGTATTTGAAGGGTCCTTCACTTTGGTACAGCCTTCTATGACGCAGCAGCCGAGAAATGCAGCGTAGACTTTGGAACGCAGCTGTTGTCTACATCCGTACACTTCAGCTCAAACTGGCTACATTCTCTACTGCGTGCTACCTGGTCCTGATATGACCAGTATGTAACACAGTAATGTCAGTCGTACAGAATGCAGCGTATGGAATGCAATAAGTATAGGCTGTGACGTCAGTATGAGGAAGAGATAGCAATGTTAAACAGTGGGCTGATTCCAATCCAAATGAAATTCCCTACTTCCCTGACCCGCTTCCAGCCTACAGATCCACAAAGAGAGAAACAGAAGTTGTTTCCGAATGTAAAAATGGTCTTCTGTTGTCATTTCCTTCAGGAGTTTCCACTAGAGTTGACCTGTCCATTCTCTGCCCACACATGCAAACATAGCTATTACAAAATGTTAGCAAAAATCCATTCAAGCTAATGAGAAATTGTAGCACAAACATGTATAATTTTTTCCTAATTTCATATATTTATTTTGTATACATGTTAAAACTCACAGTGGTGGGCTTGAGTGTTGTATTTATTTATTATTTTGTCATGTAAGCAGGGTTTTTAACAAAAAATTCACTGGCTTTATCTAGTTTAACATGGCTAGGTAGCTGTGTTACCATCATAGCCTCTCTGTTAGCCTCATATGGAATGTCTTTTACAAGCTTCAAATTGTTTAATCCAGTGTTTAACCCAGAACCAGGCAATAAAGGTTTATCTAAATGGCAGTTAGCTTAGCCTTAACACATTACAGGAACCCCACAGGGGTGCTAGCACAAGTTAGCATTATTGTAGATATGTTTTTTCCTTGTTTTTGACTGAGTTTTGACATTTATGGCCCAAACTGAAGGTCTAGCTCCTATAGGCACGATTCAGCACTGAGAAGAATCCATTAGCTACATTAGCCTCGTAGCTCAAAACATGTCTTGGCTGATAAAATAATTTGAGGTAAGGGGAAGATTTCTGAATTTTTTGCCAAACTATTCCTCTCATTTGGGTAGCATACAACTCCATTTTTGTCAGAATACCCACATGTATCATGTGTTATGATGTTATATTATTATATATTTTGTGTACATTTAAAAAGTCAAATATTGGGCTAGACTGATATATTTCCTTATTATTTGTCAGGTAAACAAGATTTTTAGGGATACAGATCTGATTGATGGGCCAAACAGCAGTTTACTGGCTTTAGCTAGTCTATTGCTAGCTAGCTAAGTTAGCATCATAGCCTCCTCCATTATCTGCCATAGCGTAGCTGAAGTTAACCTGAGGGATTTTTTTCATGGATGTACTTGACTTATAGTGTAGACTGGGATTGAAAGGTTTCCTCCATTCCTTTGTCTCCGTTGCTGTCACTGAGTAGCTTGACTTTATAGATGTAACTTGAAGCAACACACTGTCATGCTTTGTTTTTGCTCTAATGTAAAGCAAGTATGGTGGGGAAAGTGTCAGCAGATCTTCTATAGCATGGCTGCCCAAAAGTGGAGCCCCCTGCTTTAGAGTAACTTCAGCCATTCTGCAGTAGCTGGTCATGTAGGCTATGATGTTTGCTTGGCTAGCTAGCAATGTTAAACCAGCCAGAGCCGGTTTATGAGGAGCCTGGCCACTTCCTATTTCCCCCGTTATATCAAAAACAGGACTGCTGAACAGCAGAGGGCGCCCGCGAGCGAGTCCTCGATGAATGGGAGTAAATGGCGCTCAATGGTGTTAAAATAATCACTCGCCCAGAACTTTTCTTTAATTTTAGAAAGTAGAAGGATGTATTTCACTAAAAAAACAAAGAAATCTCACCTGTATGTTTCCTTTTTTCTACAACAAACTGGTTTTAGGCAGCAGGAGGCGGGCTTTACTGCTAGAGCGTGATGATTGATTGGCGAGCGGAGCAGCTCATTGGCTGTTCGCGCTGACTGACGTCATGGACGTAGATGAGACGCCGTTTTAAACTCGTTTAAGCTCTTAAAAAAAAAAAACAGCGGTGTTAAAATGATTTATGCTGTTCTGTGTTCAGGAGATGATTGCATTGCTTTACATTAAAAATGTTTAAGCATTTATAAACTATGATTTTGCTCAAATACTCCATATCAACCCATTCATTTTGGACTCACTCGGGAGCGCCCTCTAGCGTTAGAGAAACCCAGAAGACATTGCAGAGTGGAAATTCTCCTCTCTATAAGTTCTCTGAAACTCGCTGAAGCCACTGAACTTTCTGTCTAGCCTATCAATCAGACACTCATCCCTTAAACTTCAGTCAAGAAGTTACAGTGTAAAAAAATGCTCATCAGATCAACCTAAAAATTGACTTAATGTGGTAACAACTAAATTAACTAGTTTTATTCAACCTTAATAAATATTTTTAATATTTAAAAAAATTAGGTTGATCTGTCGAGCCAGTTTTACAGTATATAGAAGGGCAAATATTGATCAGTTCACATTAATATAATTTTGTCAAGTTGTCCGCCTTGAGATTTGATCTCCACCTTTAAAATATGCTGAATTCTGGATGTTCATTTTATTATAATGTCGTTCTCGGTGCTCTGCAGCTTCCTTAGCCTTTTTTGAATCATACAGCTCAGTTTATCGTTCTGTATGTCTGAAATTGCTCAATTTTTATTTACAGCTTCCTAGTTTTTCTACATTAATCTACAACTAAATTAGCTTTGTATAATGGAAAACATTGATTCCAACAGCCCTACCTTTTGAATGGTAGTGTACAAAATAAGTAGTTTGTTAATATTATATTCTAAATTTACCATTTTTAGTTCTTAATGAGAGAGTAAAAGTTGTGCTACAGTTTCTAATTAGCTTGAATGGGATTTTTGTCCAACCTGTCAACAGGTTGAGGACATTTGTGGGCAGAGCGTGGACAGATCGGTTGTGCTTGAGGCTTCATTGTTGATTGAAAGGTCTTGTCTGATATTAGTTGATACAGTTATTATTAAACTGTGCAGCATTACAAAGTACTTTTTTTTAAGGGCAGGTGTCAAGGGTCCAGGGGAAGTGAGTAAGGGTTGTATGAATTGGAGTTGGGCCCATGTGTGCAGCAATATGTGTAACATGTAAGCAGTTTTGGGTGAGCATTATTAAACTACACTATTCAGTTGGCACATTTTCTCTCTCTCTCTCTCTCTCTCTCTCTCTCTCATACACATACTCAGCAGTATTCTTGCTTACTGGCAAAGCAGAGTCACCCTCCAGTACACACACACACATACCTGTCTCTGAACCCTCCCTCGGTGTGAGAAGCGGTGGGGTCATGGTAGGTTTCGGCCTTGCTCCTGCTTCTGTCCTTTCATTACTGGATCTGCTCCTTTTCAAATGTTATTTTCCAATATGTTTTGTTTTTCTATTAAATATAAAGACAGAAGAGCTGTTTGCGTTTCTCATGTGTGGTTTGTGTGCATCTACAGTATTGAGCAAAAGTCAGAGACCCCCCTTCATTCGGTTTACGGTCAAAACGGCCATTAAATACAGGTTTTTCTTTTCTAGCTGATATTTCTGAGGCAATTAGATGTAAAAAAAAAATAGTCCACTAGTCACAAAAGGAAGAGGACATAAATGTGAAAATAGAAGATTCCAAAATTTGATTAAAAGCTACAGAGAAAATGGGGCTCCTAACAACCACCTGGAAGAACTGGTAGACACCAAAACTGCCCCCATCAGATAAACAGCTCTTAAAGCTTTCATCTTTGAGAGAGAGGAGAAAATCAAGCTGCTTCAGATCTGAAAACATCCACAGGTGTTTCTGTCCATCCTTCCACTGTGAGAAGACGACTCAGCGCTGTGGGTCTGAAAGGATGTGTAGCTGTCGAGAAGAACCTCACTGAGAAAAGGAGACGGACACATCAAACAAAGAAGCTGAACAATGGACTGACCACCCCAGAGTCCAGACCTCAACACCACTGAATGAGTTTGATTACTTCAGAAAATGATCAACCAGCTTCTAAGACTGAACTTTGGAAGTGTGTCTGCAGATTCTTTGAGGAACTGAAAGCGAGTCTCCTGAAAAGAATGGAAGCTGGAATAAAGGTGAAGAGTGGAGACAGTAAACACTAAAGAAAAGATAAAAATGATATTTAGTTGTTGAGGCTTCTGTGTAATTTTCTGTGATATGAATATGACTGAAAACTGATAAGAAACTTAAATGGGGAGTTTAATGTAAACATTCAGGCTAATGTTAGATGCTAGTGGGTGGATTGATAAGCCTTGAGAGCGTCAACTTGTTAAAGACATAATAATAGTGAGTACACAAGCATTTACATTTACATTTACATCATTTAGCAGACGCTCTTATCCAGAGCGACTTACAAAAAGTGCTTTGTCTATCCAGAGAAAGAATCTTCGCTAGTTACCAATAGGTTAGAGAGAAAGTCAGTCCTGAGCTCAGATACTGCTAGAATCAGAAGGTCATTGACACCTAGTGAAAAAGGGACAGAGTTAAACACAGAACAGTGCAATACAATACAATACAATACATAAGTGCAGTACAATACCTTACAATCAATACTTAATTCAGTGCTCATTTAAGTGCTGAATAAACAGGTGTGTCTTCAGTCTGCGTTTGAAGACAGCAAGAGACTCTGCTGTACGGACAGCCAGTGGGAGTTCGTTCCACCACCTGGGTGCCAGCACAGAGAACAGTCTAGATGCTTGCCTTCCGTGCGCCTTGAAGGATGGCGGGTCAAGCCGAGCTGTAATCGAAGCTTGAAGGGCTCGTGGTACAGTTTGAGATTTGACCATTGCCATCAAGTAGGGAGGGGCTGGTCCATTTTTGGCTTTGTAGGCAAGCATAAGGGTTTTAAATCTGATGCGTGCAGCTACAGGAAGCCAGTGAAGGGAGCGCAGCAGTGGGGTGACGTGGCTGAACTTTGGGAGATTGAAGATGAGTCTTGCTGCTGCATTCTGGATGAGTTGCAGAGGCCTGATGGCCTGCATCGGAAGACCAGCCAAGAGCGAGTTGCAGTAGTCAAGCCTTGAGATGACAAGAGACTGCACTAGCACCTGGATGGCCTCTCAAGAGAGAAAGGGTCGGATCCTCCGGATGTTGAACCGTAAACAAGCAAATTACAGTGTTATTTTTCTATTAAAGTATTTTTGTTTGGGGGCTTTTTATTTATTCATTTACTCATTGAGTCATTTACTAATCAATAACTTATGTGGATTTAAATATTACAAGCAAGGTTTTTTTTTTACAAAAGGTAGTTTTTAGGTGTTTTACTGAATATTTTGGGAATGTAAACATTAGTTATTAAAGGGTAAATATTAATCAATTTACATTAGTACATTGAAGTTGTCCGCTTTGAAATTTGATCTCCACTTTTGAAATATGATGAATTCTAGTTTACATAATCATTTTTCTTATTGTATATGCTGTAGTAACTCTTATAGTATGGATTTAAATATTACAAGCAAGGTCTTTTTTCCAAAAGTTATTTTTTAGGTGTTTTATTGAATATTTTGGGAATGTAAACAAAGTTGTTGAAGGGTAGATGTTGATCAGTTTACAATATTATATGATATATATATATATATATATATATATATATATATATATATATATATATATATATAATATATTATTATATTATATAGTTTGTCCGCCTTCAGATTTGATCTCCACTTTTGAAATAAAATTATAATGTCATTCTCAGAGCTGTTCAAAATTCAAGATTCAAGATGAACTAGGAATAAAACAAAACTATAAGCTCATATAAAATGCAAGATATTAAATGGAAGACTATAATTTAAAATAAAAGTAAAGTAAAAAATAAAACTATAAAATAATTTAAAATAAATTTATGAAAAGGGTGAATATAAAAGGATGTAGCAGCTATGGTTTTACACGAGGGTATTGCACAAATAGTGTAGTTTAATAAATGAATAAATAAATATATAAGTCCTCACAGCTTCCTCTGTATGTCTAGCTTTTACACATTAATCTTCAATTAAATAAAAGTTAATTTTTGTTTTGTGACTTTTTCATGCATTTATTCCTTTATGCGTGCGCTGGGCCCCATACGATCCTCGCTTCACCACCGGGTTGATCTGTGCCTCAGTTTCTGTGAGTGAAGGCCCGGTTTGTGTGGGTGGGAGATGATTTGTAGCCTTACATTTGTGTGCGTGTGAGATTTATTGCTCTGCGTGAAGAACAGTTTCTGCTGCACCGCTGTGCTGATATCATTGCAGTTCTGAGAGGTGGCATCACATTTCCACTGCTGCTCTGAGTCATAGATATAAATGCATTAGAAAGCTTTATTGCATCCACTTCCTCACTCAGCACCATCCACACGCTGACAAGTGTCTACAGCCCCACCGAGCCGCAGGTCCACATGCTGGTAGAGAATTCTCCCAGTCTGTTGCATCATGTCTCATTCCTGAATGTATCTGGAGCATTAAAGCAGATTAATGTGTTTAATTGCTGTACTGAATGCTGTGAGGAAGCAGCACTGGCACTTTAATGAGCTCTTTGCGCCATCTGCTGGCTGAACGGAGTTACTGCATTGTAATTTTATAGGAAATTCAGTGCTGCTGGTTTGTCTGGCTTACAGAGCCCCACTGGTGACATCCTGTATAAATGAAAATGTGTGGCCAAGATTTAGCAAGGTGTAGGAACGAGATCCTAATGCGTGGCCACAACTTAGTAAGACATGAGAACAAGATCCTAATGCGCGGCCACCACTTAGTAAGGCGTGGGAACAAGATCCTAATGCGTGGCCACAACTTAGTAAGACATGGGAATGAGATCCTAATGTGTGGCCACAACTTAGTTAGGCGTGGGAACGAGATCCTAATGCGTGGCCACAACTTAATAAGACATGAGAATGAAATCCTAATGTGTGGCCACAACTTAGTAAGGCATGGGAACGAGATCCTAATGCGTGGCCACAACTTAGGCATGGGAATGAGATCCTAATGTGTGGCCACAACTTAGTAAGACATGAGAACAAGATCCTAATGCGTGGCCACCACTTAGTAAGGCGTGGGAACGAGATCCTAATGCGTGGCCACAACTTAATAAGACATGAGAACGAAATCCTAATGTGTGGCCACAACTTAGTAAGACATGAGAACAAGATCCTAATGCGTGGCCACCACTTAGTAAGGCGTGGGAACGAGATCCTAATGCGTGGCCACAACTTAATAAGACATGAGAACGAAATCCTAATGTGTGGTCACAACTTAGTAAGGCATGGGAACGAGATCCTAATGCGTGGCCACAACTTAGTAAGGCATGGGAACGAGATCCTAATGTGTGGTCACAACTTAGTAAAGCGTGGGAATGAGATCCTAATGTGTGGCCATGACTTAGTAACGTGTGGGAATTAGATAATTAAGTCGTGGCCACAACTTAGTAAGGTATGGGAATGAGATCCTAATGCATGGCCATGACTTAGTAAGGCATGGGAATGAGATCCTAATGCGTGGCCATGACTTAGTAAGGCATGGGAATGAGATCCTAATGCTTGGCCATGACTTATTAAGGCCGTTGTGAGGCAAAATACTCCTCAAACAACTCATATTTTTGGATTTAACACTTTTTTTCCTATTATTAGCATTACAAACGTAAAACTGAGCATGCATGTGTAGGTTCTCTGGTTGTGTTGGATAGTAAATAGATCAGCAGACATTGTGACCCCTGGTTACTGTCACCCCCACTGTAAAGAAATTCCAATAGGTCAGTTCAAACCGCATTTGAATGACTAAAAAATTGGTTCTATCTGTCTTGTTCCTTCACTCTTTCTTCTTCTTTATCTTCATCTTCTTCTGCCTCTCTCCTTTTCTATCTCTCTAGTTCCTTCACTCTCCCTCTTTCATGCTTCACTTCTTGTTCTTCTCTTTTTCTTTTTCTATTTCTATCACTCTTGTTTCTTTACTCTCCTTTTTCTTCTTTCCTCTCTCTCTCTCTCTCTCTCTCTCTCTCTCTCTCTCTCTCTCTCTCTCTCTCTCTGTCTCTCTCAGAAGTGGTAGATACTATTTTCAGGCCTTGAGCAGTTTCCTATGAATTTAATAGTGAAGTGGAGGATGTTGGTGAATGTGATGATGATGATGATGATGATGATGATGATGATGAGGATGAAGGCTGGTGTTCTTTCAGTGAAAGTCCTCTCCACGTGAGAGCTGCCCTGCGCTGTCAGAGTACAGCGTGTTCTGCAGGTTTGGCTGGGTTCCCCCACCTCACATGGTAAAACAGTGAGCACAGCTGAGTGAACTTTAACAGGCTGGACTGAAGGGTAATAAAAAGGGGCGAGGGGGGACGGGGAGGGGGGAGCAGGGAGGGGGGACATGGGGGGGGAGGGGTCAAGTAGCTCTAGCTCTAGCACATCAAGTAGCTCTGCTGAGACACAGTTAGTGTGTCTCAGCAGAGCTACTTGTGCACAGTGAGACATTAGTTTATGTGTGTAGAGTGAAGAAGTGAGGATATTATATGTGTATCTATCTCTTTGTAGCTGGACGTTTCGTGGTGGTGGGATTATCTGCTGATCTCCACAAAGGAAAGGAAAAATCCTCTTCCTCAAAAAACTGAAGGCCGCACCTGATCTTCTAATTGCAGTGTTTACACACAGTATTATTAAAGCACTTACAGACCCCACAATGGTAGGAATACAGGTTTGTCTGTGTGTGTTTGTGTCCAGTCCCTGTGAGAGAGCTGGCCTGTGTTTTTCTCTGCGCTGCCAGCATGAGCTCACAGTTATTACACTAACTCAATCCAGCAGCTTTCTCTCCTCCATCTCCTCCCTCACTCCTCCTTTCCCTCGCCCCTTCCTCCTTCTCCTCTCCTCTCCTCTCCTCTCCTCTCCTCTCCTCTCCTCCCTGGCACATCTTTTTTCTCCCTTTTCTCCTTTTTTCTCTTTCCTCTCCTCTCCTCTCCTCTCCTCTCCTCTCCTTTCTTCTGCTCCTTACTCCTCTCCTCCCTCACACATCTATTTCTTCTCCCTTTTCTCCTTTTTTCCTCTCCTCTCCTCTCCTTTCCTTTCTTCTGCTCCTTACTCCTCTCCTCCCTCACACATCTATTTCTTCTCCCTTTTCTCCTTTTTTCCTCTCCTCTCCTCTCCTCTCCTCTCCTCTCTTCTCTTCTCTTGCACATCTTTTTTTTCCCCATTTCTCTTTTTTTCTCTCCTCTCCTCTCCACTCCTTCCTGACACATCTTTTTCTTCTCCCTTTTCTCATTTTTTTCTCTCCTCTCTTCTCTTTTTCTTTCCTCTCCACTCCTCACCTCTGATCTCCTCTCTACTCCTCCCTCGCACATCTTTTTCTTCTCCCTTTTCTCCTTTTTTCCTCTCCTCTGATCTCCTCTCCTTTATTCTCCTGTCCTCTCCCCTCCTCACCTCCCTTGCACATCTTTTTCTTCTCCCTTTTTTTCATTTTTTCTCCCTCTAACTGCCCTGCTTTTACCTTTTTCTCACTCCTCCCTCTCCTCCCTTGCTCCTCTTTTCCTCTCTCCCTTATATCTCCACCCTCTCTCCTATATTTCTTCTCCCATCTCTCTCTTTACTCTTTCTCCCCACTCTCCTTACTCCTCCCTGCTCCCTACATAGTGCACTACGTAGGGATTTAAATACTGGATCCTGCAGCCCAACAGAGCAAAATACAGCTAAGAAACAGTCATTTGGGACTCAGACACATCCACACTCGATAAATGATGCACTGTTTGGCTGTAGAGGCTAGAATTTCTAAACTTTCATAGCTAGAACATTATTTAGGGACTACCGAGCTGTTTGGGATTCAGCCTGGGACAGTTCTTTCCAATAGAACCTCATAGGCATGAATGTTAGAACACACCTTAACATATCATATTATTGTCAGTGAGCATAAAAGTTGAAGAAAGTAGGCGTTATTAGCAGCTGTGGTAAAGAAGGTAATAATTAAAGGATCAATCTATGATGAAATAATAATAAAACCAGCAGTGTCTGTCAGTCTGTCTCTCTCTCTCGTTAAATCTCCCTCTTCCTCTCTGCCCCTGGCAGACTCTTCTGCTTCCTCAGTATCTTCTCTCTGTCTGGGAGAATAACCGGTTGCGTTTCTCCGTTCTTTGAGGAACCGTCCCATCTGCTTCCCCCCCCCCAGAGTCTAAACCACAAAACAACTTCTCCTCTTCTCCATCCGTCAGTCACAGACGCCCACATTTGCCTTCGGATGGTTCTTCTGACACTCTACAAGTTGCCGGCTTCAACCTCTGCAGCCGTGAGCTTTGTTTTTGCAGCCTATTCACGGACGCTGATGCCATCCGTTCAGACTGGCATGATGTTTTGTAGAGGAAAGTATAGCTCAGTGTGACTGTAATTAGAATAATAATTGATTTGACGCGAGGATAAGTAGCAGACAATGACGTCTTCAGCTTGAACCGTGTGGGCGTTCAACTCCTTGTAGGGAGCAAATATTCGAGGACGATGGAAAACATGAACGTTTTGACGTTGCAGGGACGTTTGGCTGCTCCTCATGGGGAAAAATTCCTTCTGTAACCCAAAAATTGCGTCTTTTATTAGAAAAATGTAAAAGCACCAAAAGATGAGCATTACATAACTAGGTTAAGTGTTATTGCCATTAATAACTGGTAATTGATTTGACATGAGGAGAAGTACCAGACAGTGACGTCTTAAACCAGGTGTGTGTGCTGAGTGGTGTTTGGACCGTGCCGAGCTCAGGACACCAAACCCAGCAGCTCCTTCTCGGCTGGACTCCAACACGGTTTTTCCATCTGATCCATCATAAAACACATTTTTACATCTTTTTCTACTGAACAGGGAGAAACAGCCCAAACACAGGCTTTTGCCTGACTGAAATCTTTGATGTCTTAAAGCAACATAGAAGTTACTTTTTTTTAGAGATAAACAGTTCTATGCAAAAGTTTGGGCACCCCTGGCCAAATGATATATTTTGGTGATTTTTTATTAGTGGACTATTCTCAGTCCAGCAGTGACACTGAGCTGTTTAAAAACTCCTGCTGGGAGTATTCCACTCGTTTACCTGTCACTGCAGTGCTGAGAATGATCCAACCAGATAATACCTGCTCTGTGGTGGTCCTGAGGGGGTCCTGTATAAGAATTGGGACACCTACACAAGGTGCTGGATTACTATTAGTGCCTAGAATTAATAAAGTTTCAACAGGGGTACAGTCTTCTCATACAAAGCCCCCCAGCTTTGGAATAATCTTCCAGTCAGTGTTCAGGACTCAGACACAGCCTCAGTCTTTAAGTCTAGACTAAAAACCTACCTGTTTAGTGAAGGTTTTTGGTAATTAGTTAGATAAAAGGATCTGGGGGTTCATGCGATTGATGGTGCTGCTCTCATGCATTCACTCAAGTTTGTTGACGGTGGAGCGGAGGGGCGCTGACATCTGCCGGAGTCACAGCTGCACTCTGTTAACACTGTATACTGTGATCACTCTCTCCTAACAAACCTAACTGTCTGTGTGTTTCTTTGCCGAGCTGAACAGCTGCCTTTCCTGTGCGGCCTGATGCTGTTGCTTCATCTGCCTTGATGGGGTGCCCACTGCTCGCCAGCCTCCTGGACCAGTTTGATTACGAAGGAGCTTCCTGCTGAGGAACGCTGTGCAAACCTCAAGCTATTTAATCACAGCCATTGCTTCACCTGCCTCACGAACTATCTAATTATAGACACTGCTTCCCCTGCCTCACAATGCTCTGAGCTCCTCTCATATTTACATTAACAGATCATTATTACAGGTTCTAACAGCAGTCAGTGATGTTCATAGTCATCTTTGTAATACAATTCTAACAGTAGCTACTGCTTTTCAGTGGTAACACTGGCTGATTCTCATAGATCTGTTTCTCACTGTTACTCTGATAGGCCTCTACCAGTAGTAATTAGCTATCACACATTTTTTTCCTCTTTTCTGAATTTTAATATTTTATACTAATGTTAAAACCTTGTTCTCTGTTCATTTTGCTCTTGTGTTATTGTTTTGCTATCCGGTGTCGACCGGAGGAGGATGGGTTCCCCTTTTGAGTCTTGGTTCCTCTCAACGTTTCTTCCTCTTGCTCTGAGGGAGTTTTTCTTGCCACTGTCGCTCATGGGGGCTCGAATTTTTCTGTAAAGGTGCTTTGGGATAACAACTGTTGTAAAAAGGTTGTATAAATAACCTTTGACCTGACTTGACTGCATGCAAACACAACACATTTGTAGTATTTTCTGCGTTAATACAGTTTGATAATGAACTTTGTTGAATGAGGAGTTCGAGCAGGGTAAGCACCCACCTTTGTAGTGCAGAGGGTTTATAACTGGAACTGAGGAGTACTGAGCACTGGGGTCTTCACCTCAGCCAGTGTGGGTCAGGTTTTCTTTGGTGGGCAGCAGGGGGCGCTGCTGGGACAAAAAACTGACTTCAGCTGTTATGTCAGAAACACTTTGAACTGGATTTTAAATGTATGAAATGTGCTGTTTAAATACTATTATTATTATTATTATTATTATTATTATTATTATGGCATAAGTGTATAACGGCCTTTCACATTGATTACACTTATTCCTCCCTGTCTTTGACTTCTCTAAGAACAAATCAGCTTCAATCAAATCTGATAAAAAGATACAGCTGTTGAATCAAAGCAAGTGACTTCATTTCATTCAGCACTATGTATTCCTCCATTTCAGCGCTGTTTAATCCTGCTGTCCTTTATTTCATCCTTCCATTCTCACACTGCAGAGCCCTGCTGGTGACATCCTGTATAAATAAAAATAATGCATGGCCACGGCTTAGTAAGACATGGGAATGAGATAATTAAGTTGTGGCAATGACTTAGTAGGGCATGGAAACGAGATAATTAAGTCATGGCAATGACTTAGTAAGGCATGGAAATGAGATAATTAAGTTGGGGCAATGACTTAATAAGGCAGGGGGAACGAGATCCTAATGCATGGCCACAACTTAGTAAGGTGTGAGAACAAGATAATTAAGTCATGGCCACGACTTAGTAAGGTGTGGGAACAAGATAATTAAGTCAGGGCAATGACTTAGGAAGGCATGGAAATGAGATGATTACGTTGTGGCCACGGCTTAGTTAGGCATGGGAACGAGATCCTAATGCATGGCCACAACTTAGTAAGGCATGGGAACGAGATCCTAATGTGCGGTCACAACTTAGTAAAGCGTGGGAATGAGATCCTAATGTGTGGCCATGACTTAGTAAGGTGTGGGAATGAGATCCTAATGTGTGGCCACGACTTAGTAAGGTGTGGGAATGAGATAATTAAGTTGTGGCCACAGCTTAATAAGGCATGATCTAATTCCCACACCTTACGAAGTCGTGGCCATGACTTGATTATCTTGTTCCCACACCTTACTAAATCGTGCATTAGGATCTCATTCTCATGCGTTAATACGTCTTGGCCACGCATTATTTTTATTTTATACCGGGTGTCACCAGCAGGGCTCTGTACCCATGCCTTACTAAGTTGTGGCCACGTGTTAGGATCTCATTCCCATTCATTAAAGCGTCGTGGCCACGCATTGTTTTTATTTATATGGGATGTCACCAGCAGGGTCTTGTATCACACAGACCTTTTGGTGGTTCTAGCTCATGGCTAAGAACCTTGTACTCCTTAAATTGACATGTTTTGTTGATATTCTAAGTAAAAATAAATTCACATCCTCTACAGGAAACAAGCTTAAATATGATGTTTACCGCAGATTTTAGTGCACAATTACTATTTATTTGCTGAGTTTAACATATTGCATATTTAAAAAAAAAAACTTTTGCACGGGCTTCATTTTATGTTTATGTAATATTCAGCAAATAAACAGTAACAGTGCATAAAAATGTGCAGAGTGTGTTAACTTCACTAAAACCAACATAACACGTCATTTGACCAGGGGTGTCCAAACTTTTGCACACGAACATACAACCAATAAATCTGGCAAAATAGATTAATCGCGTTTCACACTGATGGCTCAGTGCCAGTGCCCCGATGACCCCTCCTCCGGCCCTCTCCTGCCTGGACTTTCATGCTTAAGCCCCTCTTGGCAAGTCAGTGTGAAGTTTGCTTGTAAACTGCCTTCTGCTGAGCTGTCCTCGGTGGGCTGGTGAGAGAGGAGGTGGGGGTGTGTGAATCAGGGGGAGGATCCCTCTCGCGCACGCAGAGGTAAATCCTCTCGCACCCTCCTCTCTCCTTCTCTATCTCTCTCTCTCTCTCACTCTCCTGACGCTCTCCACGCTCGCCCCGCGGTTCAGCTCGGGCACGATGCCGCCTGTGGGAGCTCTGAGGCTGGCTGTGCTTTCCTCGCTGTTCTCCGTCTCTCTGCTCTTCCCGGACGAGTCTCCTCTGCTGAAGCCCAAAGTCCTGATCGCCATCGTGGCCAGGAACGCAGCGCACAGCCTGCCGCACTACCTGGGCTGCATCGAGAGGCTGGACTACCCCAAGGAGAGAATCGCCATTTGGTGAGAAAGTTTTAGTTTTAGTTGTTAAAACTTTGAAGAAGTTTACACAAGTTTTCCCCCAAACGGCGCTCAGGTAACATCACAACCTGGAGGTGTTCTTACTGTTTACTCTCGGAGCTTCAGGTCACATATTTTCACATTTTAAGTCAAACAGCTTTAAGGTAAAAGGATTTTATTGTAATGTAAACGTTATAAGATGCTGTAACACGCAGGTAGTCTGCCCAGAGGCTGCACTGCAACAGTGGGCAACAGTGGTGCTGTTGGTGATTTGGTGCTGATAGTGGTGGAGGGGGTGTTGTTGATGGTGGGTGGGTTTTATTGGTGCTGTCATTGGCCGGTGTTGATGATGCTGATGGTGGCCCAGTGGTCGTGTTAGATGATAGATTTGGTGGTTTTGGTGTTGGTGGTTGTGTTTTGGTGTTGGTGGTGTTTTTGGCTCTGTTGTTGGTTCTGGTGTTAGTGGTACTCTGGGTAAGATTAGTGCTGCTGTTGTGCTGTTGGTAGTATTAGAATTTATGGTGTTTTTGGTGTTAATGGTACTGTTGGTGGTATTAGAGGTTTTGGGGGATTTTGAGGTATCAGTGTTTTTGTGGATCTTGGTGGTTTTGGTGTTTGCGGTGCTGTTTTTAGTGTTGGTGTTTTTGATATTGTCAGTGGTATTAGTCTTTTTGGGGCTGTTGGTTGATGTTAGTGATGCTGTTGTTACTATTAGTGTTTTTGATAGTGTTTTTTGGTGTCAGTGGTGCTTTTGTTAGTGTTAGTGATGGCTTGGTTGATAGTACTGTTGTTGATTGGTGTTTTTCTTGGTTGTGGTGTTGGTTGTGGTATTGTTGATGCTGTTAGTGGTGATCGTGCTGATGGTGCTGTTGGTAGATTTGGTGGTTTTGGTGTTAGTGTTCTGTTGGTGGTATTAATGTTTTTGGGGTTTTGGTGTTGGTGGTACTGTTGGTAGTATTAGTGATTTAGGTGTTGGTGGTGCTATTCGTTTAGGTGATGGAGGTATTAGTGTTTTTCGCTGCTGTTGGTAGTTTTGGTGTTAGTGATCCTGTTGGTAGTATAATGGTTTTGGTGTTTTTTGTTGGTGGGTATGTTTTGGTGTTAGTGGTGATGTTATTGTCATTAGTGTTTTTGGCTCTGTTGTTGGTTTGGGTGTTAGTGGTGCTCTGGGTTGTATTAGTGGTTCTGTTGGTAGTATTAGAATTTTTGGTGTTTTTGTTGATGTGTGGTGTTAATGGTGCTGTTGGTGATATTGGAGGTTTTGGGGCGTTTGAGGTATTAGCGTGTTTGTGGTTTTTGGTGGTTTTGGTGTTTGTGGTGCTGTTGTAACCATTAGTGTTTTTGATAATGTTGATGTTTTGGTGTCAGTGGTGCTGTTGGTAGTATTATTGTTTTTGACATTGTTGGTGTTATTAGTGTTTTGGGTGTGGTTGTTGGTGGTTTGGTGTTAGTGGTTCTGTTGTAACCATTATTGTTTTTGATAATGTTGCTGTTTTTGGTGTCAGTGCTGTTGGTAATATTAGTGTTTTTGGGGATGTTGTTGTTGGTATTAATGGTTTTGAGGATGTTAGTGGTGGTATTAATGGTTTTGGGACTGTTGGTGGTTTTAGTGTGTGTGGTGCTTTTGTTACTGTTAGTGTTTTTAATACTGTTGGGGTTTTGGTGTCAGTGGTGGTGTTGATAGTATTAGTGTTTTTGACGTTATTGGTGGTACTAGTGTTTTGGGGGCTGTTGTTGTTGGATTTGGTGTTAATGGCACTGTTGTAACCATTATTGTTTTTGCTAATGTTGGTGTTTTTGGTGTTTGTGGTGCTGTAGTTACCATTAGTGTTTTTGATAATGTTGATGTTTTGGTGTCAGTGGTCGTGTTGGTAGTATTAGTGTTTTTGACATTGTTGGTGGTATTTGTGTTTTGGGGGCTGTTGTTGTTGGATTTGGTGTCAGTGGTGCTGTTGTTACAATTATTGTTTTTGACAGTGGTGATTTTGGTGTCAGTGCTGTTGGTTGTATTAATGTTTTTGGGGCTGATGTTTGTGGTTTTGGTGTTTTGAGGGCTGTTGGTGGTGGTACTAATGTTTTTGGGGCTGTTGGTGGTTTTGGTGTTAGTGGTGCTGTTGTTACAATAAGTGTTTTTGATATTGTTGGTCTTTTTGGTGTCAGTGGTAATGTTGTTTTTGGGGCTGTTGCTGGTGGTATTAGTGTTTTCGGTGCTTCAGTTGTCTGTGGTGGTGGTATTGTAGGTGTATTTGTGGTGGTGTTGGTCTGTGTTAGTACTGTTAGTGAAGCTGAGCTGCTGATGCACACAGTGGGGATCCTGTTAAAAAGTTGTCTCTAATGAAAGCCTTGAGTCCTGAGAGGGTTGGCCAGAAGAGCGTGAGGCGACCTGCTGCGCATTTTTACGCGTGTCTGCCCGCTTTTAACTGCATGTTAAATGGAGATGAAAGGCATTTGCTGGCTAAGCAGTGCTGGCTGTTTTCCTTCTCCAACATCAAAAAACGGCGCCCAGCCCTTAGAGAACCAGCAGGTAACTGAAGGTGGAGTATCCAAGGTGCACAAGGTGCACATGTAGACTAAATATGGTGCACATAGGCTATGCAGGATCCAGGGTGCAGTTCATTTGTATCTGTAGACTATCCAGGTTGCAATGCAGGTATGTCTTTCTTCTACCCTCTGTGCACCTGGATGTCATGTGTAATTACAGCATGATGACATGGCTTGGGAACATCTGGCAAAACACGAACGAGTCTTCTGTTTGAGGTTTAAGAGTTGCATCCGTTTGTCAAGCTGCTTTCATTTCATTTCTTTTTTTTCTTGATCTCAGTTTGTCCAATTCAGTCAATCACACGCTCCCTCATTCATTCACTTGTTTACTCACTCACTCATTCACTCACTTGCTCACTTATTCCCTTGTTTTCCTAATGGTGTGCTCCAAACTCTTCACTGATTTCATGAGACTCTTTATTGTTACTTGTATACCTGCGCACCTGTATTATAATATCAGCAGGAGAAAAGAGGGAGGAATAATATAAGTTCATTTAATATAATTTTAAAAATAAAATATTCAACAAAACACAGTTTAAAAGAGATTTCCACAGATTTAAAAATAATAAAATTGATCCGTTGTCTTTCGAGTTTTATATGTAATGTTGATAATGTTAAAATATAAGAAAATCTAAGAAAACATTTTTGTGGGGCTTCTCCCCTCCGCCATGAACAGATCTTTAAAAAATGCATTTTAGGCAGAGGACGTGTTTCAAAACTATCATAAAACAATGTGTCAGGCATCAGACAGTGCATTCATAACCATTTCCTGTAATAGCTTTTTGTGAGAGAGCTCTACAGACGTTAAACTCCTCAGATGTCTGGTTCCCATCACCACCACTGTAATTTCTGACTCTAGAACGGAGCTTTTCACATCAAACCACTCTGAATGACTTTGTCTACATCCTAACCATTTAATTATGCAGAAAATTTGAACCAATGGTGGAGTTACCCTTTACTGCAAAGCTTTCTGTGTTAAATATTCATCAGAACATTCCACAAATTAGACACTATGACACCTTTCCATCTATCATCTACCCAAACTAGCAAATCAGTAAATGTGAGCAGAATAGTACCCATAAACAGCTTTGGCTTTGAAAGCTGAGGTTATTTAATAGCATTCAAGCCAGCCTTCGCTTCTGAGCGTGGTGTTTTAATGAAAGAATAGGGCCGACATTGGCTGGATTATGGTTTTGGGTTCAGTCTACATAAACCCTGTTGTTATGCCAGTGTGGGTCAGCGGTGCTACCCTGTCAGTAAGTGTGTGCGCAGGATGTGTGTAGGATTGTCTCTGTAGGCAGGAGTGCTAATTTGATCTGATAAGAGGGGAGGACTAGCGTCAAGAGGCTACAGCCTACGTGCAGTGCTAGCACCACATGGAAGTTGCAGATTTCATGCATAAATCTAGGTGAATGAAGTATTCCCATGATGTTTAATGCATGATACGACATTACAACAAACAATATAATTAGCAGGAAATACATATGTGGACGCTTTGCAGAGTGGAAAGTAGGGGAGCCCGCATGGCCTTCTAGGCCTTCAGAGAAGACCTAATGGTTTTTGGAAACCAAAAAAAAAAAAAATACATGTCTGTAATTTTCAGGTTTTTTTTTCTTGCTCGTATTTAAACTCTGCAACTATTACAGTACTAGTCTTCTATTTTAATTGTTCAGGTTTAGATGGAAAAGAAAGTACTGAAATTCTTGGAACTTAATCAGGAATTGTTTTTCTCCATAGGTATCTAGGTAAGTTGAGCTCTCTCATTAGTTAGGACAGCTCTTTTACTGTCCTTTTGTGGCTCCACAGCAGAATCAGATTTGTAGGTAAAAATAAAATAATCCTCCTTTACAGTAAAATAAAGCTCTGCTGATCGTTCAACACAGTTTAACAATAAATGGTCTTAAACGCTGGAGTTAATGTAGAACTGCTAATTCACCCTTTAACCCTGAAGATCAGCGCAGACTGCTGGTCACCATAGCAACACAGACAAATCTCGCCTAGCTAGTAGCTAACGAAGCGGCAAAGAGAGAGATTTAAGATGAGCATCGATAATTTGGAGACGAATGGACTTATTTACATTTATAATCACTCCAGCTGGTTTCCTGATACGTTTAATCCACAACGAGAAACTGTCAAACACTAAAAAGTCACAAGGCTGAAGTCAGTTTCTCGTTCGAATTTTCCCGTTCCACCTTAAATGGTGCAGCAGTTACATTCTGGCACCATTTAAGGTGGAACAGGAAAATTCGAACAAGGAGCTTGTGAATGAGAAGCGACTTCAGCCTCGTAAAAAATCAAACGTTAAGTGACATGAAACAATTAACTATTCCACTTTTGTGGAAAAGTTTCCTGCCAGAGATGCGAGAAAAATTGCTATAGCTGAGCTAAAGCTTAAAGCGAAGTAAGTCTACGTTTTATGTTATATATGTTTTATCCTATATTAGTACATCAGCACATACTGAGTCATATTTACAGCCAAGATGGTAAAATGGACATAAAATGTTGTGGCTCCCAAGGTGGATTGATTTTTGTTGAATGGACAAAATGGCTCTTACTAGCATTTGGTTTGCCGCCCCCTGCACTAATGCAAGTGCATTGTTAGCTGATAAACAAGCTTATAAACAATCAGCCAATCAACACCTCACTCCTGCTCTCCTCCTGCTCTCAGCTCTAGTGTTGTAAGTTCTGCAACAACATAATTATAGTCACCTTTTTTCTGAATTCAAGTTTTGTTTAAAATATTGTGAGAACACTGAATTGTGAACCAAGTATCGTGAATGAGTGTATCATTACATCCCTATCAGGATTGTACTTTGTACAGACAAGTACCACGACATAACATTAGAGCGAACAATGACACAGCAAGTAATGTAATAAATATAATAAAACCTTTCAGAAACTTCGGAGGACCTCGGTGTCCTAATGCTTGTCACGTACATTATGGCCGCTGATAATGTTTTGAAGTAATTGCGGATAGCAGCCGTTGCTATGCATTGATTGGAGGGTTAAGGAAAATAAGGCGGAGCTTGGCAGATTTCGATTGTCAATGATACAGTGACAGCACTAAAAAGAAAACACATCAAATTTCATTATTATGAAAAGTGCGGCATAATAAATATTCTGTCTCTGTTTGGGTTGGTCTGTGACACCGAGGCTGAGAGCAGGATTCGTTAGAGCAGGTGAGAATGCAGCCATGTAGATCCTGTTGCGCACCAAATAAGTGAACCTAGAACCCCTGAGGAGGTCAGTCACCGTCCACGTCTGAGCAAAGTCTGGTGTGGTTCAGTTGAAACGTGAACATACAGTGAACCAAAGACCTCTGCACAGACACGTTACCTACACTGTTGGGACGTGGATGTATGGATCTCATGCATTCATGTGCCACACATAAACATGTGCTGTTGTTATGGGATAATCTTTGTTACTCGCTTCATCTGTAAGTGGTCGTAATGTTTTGGCTTATCTGTATATATTAAATCGTAATTTGCCAAGTTTTCTACATTTTATTAAAACAGTAATCCACTCGAGGCTGTGTGTTTTCAGTGATTTCGGCCAGCTTTGCATTGTGGGAAAACCATAGTAATGTGTGGATGGCTTATTGCTCAAGAGAGAGGGAGAGAGAGACAGAAAGAAGATAGAAGAGGGAGAGATGGAGAGAAGGAAGAAGAGGGATAGAGAAACAGAAAGAAGGAAGAAGAAGGAGAGAGACAGAAAGAAGGAAGAAGAAGGAGAGAGACAGAAAGAAGGAAGAAGAAGGAGAGACAGAAAGAAGGATTAAGGAAGAGAGAAAAGAAGAGAGACAAAGAAGGAATAAGAGGGACAGGGAAAGAAGAATAGATAGACAGAAAGAAGGAAGAAGAGTGATAGAGAGACAGAAAGAAGGAAGAAGAAGGAGAGAGACAGAAAGAAGGAAGAAGAAGGAGAGAGACAGAAAGAAGGAAGAAGAAGGAGAGAGACAGAAAGAAGGAATAAGTGGGAGAGAGTAAGAGAGATAGAAAGAAGGAAGAAGAGAGAGAGAGAGAGAGACAGAAAGAAGGAGGAAGAGAGAGAGAGAGATGGGTTAAAATAAGAGTAAGAAAAACAGAAACAGAGGATGCAGGTTAGAACAGTGAAACAGAGAAAGAGTGTGTGCGTGTGTCCCTATCAGAGGGGCTCTCGAGCGTTTGCTGAATAAACAGAGGGATTGGACAACAGATAGAAAGAGAGAGAGAGGTGAGAAAGACTCTCACTGCCCTGCTAAAGAATGCTGGGAATTAGACGAAAGGATAGACAGGGGGGTGGGGGGGAACGGGGGTGGGGGGTGTAGTTACCCAGGGTCACTGTGAGCGGCTTAGCAATCCACATTCCATCAAACTACCTTGGCACACAACCTTTCAACTGCGGTATCCGATCACTGATTGGATAACAATGCTTTGCTCTGCTCTCTGATTGGTCACTGTGGTCAGATTATGGCCAGTGATTGTCCCAGACAACTTCTGGCTGTTTCAGTTGTTTGAGTCTAACGTTGGTCAGTGGAGATTACGAGTAGAATGGGAAAGTGCTTAGGAGAACTTAAACAGTGTGATACAGGGGTAAAATATGGCAAAAGTATGGCATTGTGATACTTGGGGCATCCTCACATCCTCTCTCTCTGTATGTGTATATATATATATATATATATATATATATATATATATGTTGTTGAAACCTCATATCTCCAAAATGGTAACTTTACAGGAGAAGAAAACAACTTTTTAATGTAAGTCAATGGAACCAGACATGCACACACACATACACACACGCACACACACACACACACACACATATATGTATATACATATATATATATATAGAATAGCATATTTAAAGCCTACAAAAAGTCACAAACTGGACGGTCCTGTTTTGAGCTCCGTTACTGCTGCTGACTAGACGTTAAAATGCCCAGAGTCTCACTTTAAAGGCATTTCATTTGTTAAAGCAGGTAAAGAGAGACAGAGAAAGAGAGATCAGCCTGAGGAGAGAGGAAGAAATATAGAGAGAGATTTGAATGAGCATTTAGACATAGAGAGGAGAAGACTAGGCTGAGCTTTGAGAGAGAAATAGAAGAGAGATCAGACTGAGAAGAGAGATAAAGCGAAAGAGAAGCAGAGAGAGATCAGACAGAGCTTTGAGAGGAAGAGAAATAGTGAGAAGAGATCAGACTGAGCTTAGAGCTGAGAGAGAGAGAGGAAAGAAGAAAAGAAGTGTGGCTATAGAGAGGTGCTGCTTTAAAGAGGCAGAGATTTCAGAATTACAAACATGTAGGATCACTGGAATTACTGTATCAACAGAGATCAGAGTCCAGGAGAGAATCTCCTCAGGCTGAGCTTTAATCGCTGATGCACTGAATCACAATTGATTTACTGCCAGTAACACAGAACAGCATCTGATTAGTTTGATTCAAACCTGTCTGATCTGGGGGCACTTGGGATGAGACTGATTAAGACCATGTGTGTTCCTGAAAGGTTTCATACTGCATTGCTGGACATGGATTAGTTTTATCAGAGGAGGATCTGTAATGTTATTCTGTGCGACTAGCTTTTTGGTTCAGGATACAGAATCTGTGTAATTTTCCCAAATTCTTACAGATACACAGTAACAACACGGGACATGGCTCCATTTGTTTGCTAATTACTTTGAGGTGGATTAGAAGATTCATACTGGATTAAAATCGCTCCACAATTATTACTGTCAGACTGTAAAACTACACACACTGCAGATTCATACTGGATTAAAATCGCTCCACAATTATTACTGTCAGACTGTAAAACTACACACACTGCAGATTCATACTGGATTAAAATCGCTCCACAATTATTACCGTCAGACTGTAAAACTACACACACTGCAGATTCATACTGGATTAAAAACACTCCACAATTATTACTGTCAGACTGTAAAACTACACACACTGCAGATTCATACTGGATTAAAATCACTCCACAATTATTACTGTCAGACTGTAAATGCTACACACTGCTGATTCCAGCCCAATAGGGCTTCACCCTTTTGTAGTTAATGTAATTTCACGGACCACAATGGCCAGGCACAGATGTTTCACCTAGAGGTTGTGAGTCACCTTTGTTGGAATGAAGGGCATTCTGGGTATTTGAGTATGTATGCAGAGGCATGTTGGGTAACACTGAGGATTAAAACAATTTAACCACAGATAGAGACTGAATGTCAGCTGTGGGTCTGTGAGTAATTATGTTTACCTCATTGTTGCTGTATCTCTCTCTCAGAGAGAGAGAGTGTGTGATACAGAGAGAGAGTGAGAGAGAGAGAGAGAGAGAGAGAGAGAGCACAAGTGCTCTGCTCCTTCTGTGCTGTATGCGCATCTGTTTTGAATGTGCAGATCATTGCAGTTGTAAGAAAACCTCAGATTTCCTAAACTGTGGCTTTAAAAGAAGATAATGTGAAAGTCATTTTGGGCCATTTCTGTGGATCTGTGAGTAATTATGTTTAACATTAGTGTGTGCTAATGAACAAGTGCAGGGTAAAAATTTAATATATAAACGAAAATGCAGACTTACTTTGCTCTGCTTTAAGCTTTAGCTCAGCTATAGCTGCTTTTCTCACATCTCCAGCAGGAAACTAAAAGTAGAAAAGCTTCTTGTAAAATGTCTCATTCGATGTAATCAGCTTCTTGTTCGAATTTTCCCGCTCCTGCTCTTTGTTCTGCTCCACTGCTCTCCACAAAGCACAAATATGTGCTGTACTGAGCCAGAACCAGATTGAAAACCGCAGCCGTGCCCATTCCAGCCCTGATCATCTCCATCCACCTACCAGGCCCTGCGCTTAAAGCCCAGAGAGAAGGAGCCAATCTGGGCTTCAGCTCATGAAGGCAGCCGGCCACTGGCCTTCAGAGAGCTTACAGGAGAAGATGGCCTGCATTAGGGTTGCAGTGATTCGCAAAGTTGATGCTGTTAACGACTGATCAATACTGAAAGGAAGGGATGCACCAATATGAGAATTGTGGGCACATTCTGCTATTTCTGTTCATATCTGTCAATGCAGACACCGATTCTGATATGTAAACATTTACAAAATGTAGATGTTAGTGTAGGTATCGTCTTGTATTAACATTAAAGAGAAATGTGACGTGTTTGGTGGGGTTACAAATAAAGTAAAATCATAGTAATTTAGCACAGTAATGCAGCATCACGTGAACGTTCTGCTCTTATGGAATGCAGTAAATATATCATCATGTAGATGTGAAATATCGGTAAAGTCGGTAACGTCTGTAAGTTGCTAATATTTCCAGAATATTATATCTTCAATTATATTATATCTTCATTATGTCTTCATCATTACAGTGTAGTGACAGATATTACTTGTCGAATGAGGAGGACGACAAGTTAAAAGATGAAGTTAGCGAAGTAGCTGCCTATCTAGATACACTGTATGGGACACACCTCTTACTCACTGAATTCAGGTATTCATTCAAGCCCATTGCCACAGGTGTATAAAATCAAGCACCTAGCCATGCAGTCTGCCTTTACAGACATTTGAGAAAGAATGGGTCGTTCTGAAGAGCTCACTGAATTTGTGCGTGGTTCTTCCCTCCTAGATATTTCACGATCAACTGTGAGTGGTATTATTGAAAAGTGGAAGCGTTTAGGAACCGCAGCAACTCGAAGTCACGAAGTGTCAGACCATGTAAAGTTACACAGCGAGTCGGCGAGTGCTGAAGAGCATAGCGCATAAAAGTCGCCAACGCTCTGTTGACTGAGTTCCAATCCTACTCTGGCATTAATATCAGGACAAAAACTGTGCGCCAGGAGCTTCATGGCGTTGGTTTCCGTGGCCGAGCAGCTGAAGGCAAGCCTTACCAAGCACAATGTGAAGCGTTGGATGGAGTGGTGTAAAGCACGGCGCCGCTGGACTCTGGAGCAGTGGAAACGTGTTCTGTGGAGTGATGAATCAGCTTCTCTATCTGTCAGTCTGATGGGCGAGTCTGGGTTTGGCGAATGCCAGGAGAACGTTACCTGCCTGACTGCACTGTGCCAGCTGTAAAGTTTGGTGGAGGAGGGATGATGATATGGGGTTGTTTTTCAGGGGTTGGTCTAGAACCCTTAGTTCCAGTGATGGGAAATCTTAATGCTTCAGCACCAAGACATTTTGGACAATTGTACACTTCCAACTTTGTGGGAACAGTTTGGGGAAGAACCTTTCCTGTTCCAGCATGACTGAGCCCCAGTGCACAAAGCAGCTCCATAAAGGCCTGACTGGGTGAGTTTGGTGTGGAAGAACTTGACTGGCCCTCACAGAGCCCTGACCTCAACCTCATCCAACACCTTTGGGATGCATTAGAATGGAGATTGTGAGCCAGACCCTCTCGTCCAACATCAGAGTCTGACCTCACGAATGCTCTTCTGGATAAATGGACAAAAATTCCCACAGACTCTCTCCAACATCTTGTAGAAAGCTTTCCAGAAGAGTGGAAGCTGTTATAGCTGCAAAGGGGGACCAACTCCATATTAATACCTATGGATTTAGAATGGGATTCATAAAAGCTCCTGTAGGTGTCCCAGTACTTTTGTCCATATGGTCTATTTTACCTCAGTTTGGCTTCTTTTCTAAGAGGAGGGTTAAAAACTTGTCCCTGGTGTCCACTCCACTGAACAGAGCTTTGAATGATGGTAGGTGCAGTGACTGGGCAAAGCGAGAGACACAATAGTTTGATTAGGATGAGTTGAATAACCAATGGTAGGCCATAGACTGATCGATTATAGAAATCATTAGCTGCGGCTAATCTGAATTCTGCTTGAGGAAAAGGCAGAGCAGCAAGAGGAAGGCTGATGGTTTTAGGAAAGATGTACTGATGCTCCAGTCCTGAGTTTTTCCTTGAATAAATTGTGCGTTTAAGTGGGCCTAAACTTGTGAATTTGTGACTTTGTTGGTTTAACACAAGGAAGTTTTACTGAAAAGGCCAACAAATTCATAAATACAAGTTACAAGCTTACGAGCAGTGTATCACCAGCCAGTACGTTCTCTGATACCACGGCAGCACAGTCAACCAAGCTGGCAAACGATGCACCAATAGCAAATACACTACCATCTCAAAATTTTGAATTACAAAGTTTGTGATATATGCCTCACAAGTTTGTATAATTACAAAAAAAGAGTAAGAAATTGTAAAAAAAAAAGTAAATCAGATTATCCAGAATGACGAACAGGGATATAGATAATTCCGAAATAACTGCATGCCATTATAATTATATTAATATTTATAATAAAAAAAATTGCTTGACAGTCCTGTTTTTAAAGCACCCATATCCTGGAAAAAACATTTTTTTTTTGCTTTTTAAAATATAAGTTCAATGAAAATATAAGCATTAAGTGTGTTTTCATGCACTTAATAGTCCGATAACTGCAGAAAATCAGATTTTGTCAGTAATCCAATCAGTGTGTTTATATGCACTTATAATCAGATAATGGGAAAACTCCAGGTCTACATGAGTCAGACAGTAATCAGATTTCTGCTTTACAACCAGCCAATAAACTCACAGAAGAAGACGTGGCGTAAATGTAACAAACTCAAACTTCATGCTGCAGCTTTTTTTTTTTTTTTAGATCATCGCGCCACTTTACCTGAAAATATGAACAGACATCATCTAGAAAATGAAGAATATTTAAACACTTCATTTCGTGAATCATGTATTTGGTTTCAGCGTCACTCCAAAAGTGTTTAGCTGCGTCTCACGGCGACGCTGCTCGCTTATTTCCGGCACCACGGTCTGTTTTCTCACATGCGCAGACTGAGAAATCCAAAAGAAATCAGAGTGAGAGTTCACATGCGCTGAGAAATCTGATTACTGAGCTAAAATCCAGCTCTCTTTCTCAGATTTCTTAATCGGATTTCTAGATCGGAGTATGCTGTTTACATGACCATTTGAATAATCAGATAACAGCAGAAATCTGATTACGATCGCATTATTGAGAGCATGTAAACACACTCATTGTTAAAATTTCTGAACGCACATTCTCTCTGCAGTCCATACAGCCCACATATTGATACTATGCTGCAAAACAGCCTGTTTCAAATTTAACTTTTCAATGTCACAAAAACCAACATATTTACAGTCTGGACTACACAACACAGGGCAGCCCATCAGAATGGAGCTCTTATACATTAATCAGTCTTAAAGGCAGAGTAACAAAAACAGTCTGTTTAATTCTAGGGGATAAAGAGACGCTGGAAAACTGTCATGGACTCAGTGAGTTATGAGTTTTTGGTACATAAAACCACACAGACATCAAGTGGCCCTCGAGGGGAAGAATTAAAAACAAATAAATGTACAATAAGGGCCCTTTAAACTGGAGACGTTCTGTCATTTTGTTGTGTGACACATCTCTCTTTGAGCCATAAATTATTGTTGAATAAACGTTAGTCATGCATGCCTGTCTACAGCTGCGCAGGAATAATGACCAGTGGCATTCATGAATAAGAGAGAGAGGGGGGGGGGTGGGAAGTGAGAGAGAGATTGATTCTATCACTGAGACTCAGAATGTGGGGAAGAGAGGACAGTCAGACCATGCGCTTATGTCTCTTAAGCATTCTTATGAAATACATAGAAAAAGCAGAAGAGCTTGGATAGGCCATAAACAATAGTGTCCCCTTTAACTCATTAAGATCTGCGTGTGTGTGTGTCCACTTTGGTCAGTAAAATGGATCAGCATGTGGACTTGGGGCTTTCTTTGTGCTACTGTGTTTCCTATCACTGTATGAGAGAAGCTCCATGCTGCCCTTATTGTTAGATTCACAATACCTCGCAAAGTGTCTAAGCCAGGGGTCGACAACATGCGTCTCTTTTACTGCCCTGTTGTGGCTCCACAGCAGAATTAGATTTGAAGGTGAAAATAAAATAATCCTCCTTTGCAGTAAAATAAAGCAACAATCTGGCCTAGCTAGTAGCTAAAGAAGAGGCAAAGAGAAAGATTTAAGACAAGCATCAATAATTTAGAAATTAATGGACTTACTTGCATTTATAGTCACTCCAGCTGGTTTCCTGATACGTTTAATCTGCAACGAGTAACTGTCAAATACTAAAAAGTCACGAAGCTGAAGTCAGTTTCTCGTTCGAATTTTCCCGTTCCACCTTAAATGGTGCAGCAGCTACATTCTGGCACCATTTAAGGTGGAATGGGAAAATTCGAACAATAAGCTGATGAATGAGAAACGACTTCAGCCTTGTAAAAAATCAAACGTTGAGAGACATTTTACAAGAAACTGTTCTACTTTTGAGGAAAAGTTTCCTGCTGGAGATGCGAGAAAAGCAGCTATAGCTGAGCTAAAGATTAAAGCAGAGCAAAGTAAGTCTGCGTTTTCGTTTATTTTGTATTTCCAGCCTGTACTAGAACATTAACACATACTGAGACATATTTACAGCCAAGGTGGACTGATTTTTGTTGAAAGGACAAAATGGCTCTTCTTAACATTTGGGTTGTCGACCCCTGATCTAAGCTAAAGCCCAGGCTTATAAAGCTAACTAAACAGATCACATGATTAACAGAACAGGTGAAAATAATCAGTATTTAGGCGAGGCTGATCTCGGACAGGTTGTGTGTTGAGGAGACAGAGTCACGTGATCATCCATGGGGTTATGGGAATTGGAGTCCTTGCTGGAGGGATGAGTGACGTGTAGTCCCAGGCGTGTTAAACAGTTCTTTTTTAGTTTTCTGGTTTTCATAGTCTTTATAAAATGTGGACCCACTGTTTCGATGGGGATTTTATCTGATTCTAGCTTGTTAATGAATCAAAGAAAACTAAATAGTATGAAGTATGTTGCACGTCATGAAATGTCAAGTATTGTGAAACTTTTTTTGTCACATTTTATACTTATTTTGTTTTTTTTTAAATCCACACAACATGCCGTTCGACTGGGAGTATTTAAATTTTGCATACAACTGTAGCTGCAGTGCCAAACTTCAGAAGCAAACTTAAGACACCAAACATCTCCACATATGGGGTAAGAGAAAAAACTGTGCAAACTGAATTGCCAACCTTTCTCTATCACCTGTAAATGTGAGGGAGGAAGAATAAGAGGATGAGGAATGTGGTAGGAGATGCTAAACTCAAGCCTCAGTATTTATAATATGACGTCTGTGTCGCACGGGACCAATGACTGCAGTGATTTAGTGCAAAACCTTCAAAAACAAACGTGTTAAAATGGAAGAAGCCATCCTTGCCAGTGTGTGCAAATGTGATCATAAGATGTGCCCACAGTGATCTCATACACACACTAACCTGGAGGTGAAACAGACCACAATATACTCAAATATAGAGTTCTGCAGAAAACATCACTGTTTTTTGTGTATAGCTGGGTACACACACTGTGGAACAAATACAGGAGTGCAAACACAGGCTGCTTTTTTAAGCCACAGGAGCACAAAAACCTAAGCAGCAATATTAGACTATACACAGTAACGAAGAACTTCACAGTGTATTGAAAAACCAGCACTTTTTCAAAACTGCAATTTGGAAAACAGTTCAATATTCTAGCTTTTAATACTATATTTAAATAATCAAGCATCAAGCCAACGTTGTATTGTGCCTATATTCTTGAAAATGAGGTGGCAAAAAGTGCTCTCTGGAGCATTCTCATCGAAGAACCCAAAGAACCTTTAAGTGTAGGCCTTTATGGACCTCTGAATATTAGATCCAGGTGTTTTGGATCTGAATTCTGAGTGGTAGATTTCCAGGACCAGTATTGGACACCCCTGCTGAAGAGAATGTGTTAGATTATTTTCATTGAGAAAATCAACAAAACATATTAATTAACCAGGGTTCTTCAAACTTTTGCATGCTGCAAGAATCATTCAGGATCTTTTGTAGTCTTTAGTCTGCATGGTAACGAAGTACATTGAGGTGAATATATATATATATATATATATATGTATATATATATATATATATATATATATATATATATATATATATATATATATATATATATATATTAGTTTTATTAGTTTTTAAATAACAGCTCAAACAGAAAACAGACATAAAATATCAATAAAATATAGAATGAAAACATGTTAAATTGAAGTAAAAGAGTAAAGTAAAAGTAGAAAAATCAAGTTATTTACTAGCATAGAACAGTAAAAAATTTAACGTCAAATAAACCAGTTGCAATAAAATATTAAAATAAGTTAATAAAAACATAATAATAATAATAATAATAATAATAATAATAGAAATCCAAAAGAAATCAGAGTAAGAGTTTACATGCACTGAGAAATATGATTAATGAAAATGAAAATCCAGCCTCTTTATCAGATTTCTTAATCGGATATCTAGATCGGAGTGTGGTGTTTACATGACCATTTGAATAATCAGATAACTACAGAAATTTGATTATGATCAGATTATTGAGTGCATGCAAACACACTCAGTGTGAGCTTTGGGTTTCAAGAAGCTGTAAAAAATCGACAAACAAATTATCTTCCAATTTGGCTGTAAAGAAATTGGAATATGCCATAAACATTCATAATCAATGCATCCCCAGTGACACCAATAATAGTATAGATGATAAAATCCATTTATAAGCCTTTCTTTTCCTGCAGTTTGGAGCTTTTGTTAAAGCTGCACTTTGTAAGTTTTGGGGATTTGGAGACCTCTCTGGTGGAAATGTATAATTGCACCCAACATGCGGAAAAACATTTTGTAACATGGGTTGTGTATCAGACCCCTCCTCGAGCAGATGAATCTGATGATTGCGAGTTCATTAAGGCAATTCAAATAGAACTCAGTCAAAAACTGGTGAAGGACGTGTCTTCTGAGGAGGTGTGTGAATTATCTACTATTGTCATCATATCTTCATCAGTATAGTGATGATTATGTATTTGAGACCTAAACATCGAGACGGACCTTTTTGAGGCTGTGCGTGTGACATTAGACATATGATGTGGTCCGAAAAATCTGGGAAAAAAGATGCCTCTGACTTTAAATTATTATTTCAGGATTTATAATGCAATACACACCATATTTTAGCCTGTTTTTTTTCTCCTGACTAAGTACTTCTTTCATAAAATCTTACATATTGCTACTTTAATGGTTTACAGTGTGCAGATGTGTAAGCCGGCATGTACAGTGGAACTTACGGAGGAGAAAAGATCAACATTAAGTTTTTAAAAACAGTGTTAGTGTGTGAACATTACTGAATGACAAGCAAGGGGATAGCGGTATGTGTGTGAGAGTGTGTGTGTGTGTTTGTGAGGTGGCCTGCGTTGACCACACGAGTGGTTGTGTGGAATTTGACTGCAGATTTTATGAGCTCCCCCCTCATCCTCAACCTAAAGACAGCCACGTCAGCACACACGCATACACAGCCAAACTGGGAGGTTTAATGCTACAGCGAGGCTTGTGCTTCGGGGTCTTTTAACTTAAAAAATACATTATAATGTGATATGCAAAAGTTTGAAATCCCCTGTCACATGACATGCTTTCTTCAGGGAAAAAAATAAATATGGCATTTCTGCCAAATTTAGGATTAAATTTGCAGATTTTAAGATATTGGAAAAAAAATAAAATGTAAAATATTGTAAAACTTTGTAAAACTTTTGCACAGGCCACATTTTATGTTTTTTTCAAGCACCAATCAGAACGCGGCTGACACCTGATCATACGCTGGTGCTGGTTTAGCTGGTCTAGTGCTGGTTTAGCTGGTCTGGTGCTGGTTTATCCAGTCTAGTGCTGGTCTGGTGCTGGTTTAGCTGGTCTAGTGCTAGTTTAGTGCTGGTTTAGCAGGTATAGTGCTGGACTGGTTCTGGTTTAGCTGATCTAGTGCTGGACTGGTGCTGGTTTAGCTTATGTAGTGCTGGACTAGTGCTCGTTTAGCTGGTCCGGTGCTCGTTTAGCCGGTCTGGTACGGGTTTAGCCGGTCTGGTACTGGTTTCCCTGATCTAGTGCTGGACTGGGGTTGGTTTAGCTGATCTAGTGCTGGACTAGTGCTGGTTTAGCTGGTCTGGTGCTGGTTTAGCTGATCAAGTGCTGGACTAGTGTTGGTTTAGCTGATCTAGTGCTGGACTGATGCTTGTTTAGCTGGTCTGGTGCTGGTTTAGCTGGCGTACTGCTGGTCTGGTGCTGGTTTAGCTGATCTAGTGCTGGTCTAGTGTTGGTTTAGCTGATCTAGTGCTGGTCTGGTGCTGGTTTGTCTGATCTAGTGCTGGTCTGGTGCTGGTTTAGTTGGCCTGATGTTGGTTTAGCTGGTCTAGTGCTGGTCTGGTACTGGTTTAGCTGTTTTATGCAGGTTTGTGCTGGTCTAGTGTGGCACTGGTGCTGGTCTAGTGCTGGTCTGGTACTGGTTTAGCTGTTTTATGCAGGTTTGTGCTGGTCTAGTGTGGCACTAGTGCTGGTCTAGTGCTGGTCTGGTGCTGGTTTAGTTGGCCTGATGTTGGTTTAGCTGGTCTAGTGCTGGTCTGGTACTGGTTTAGCTGTTTTATGCAGGTTTGTGCTGGTCTAGTGTGGCACTGGTGCTGGTCTAGTGCTGGTCTGGTACTGGTTTAGCTGTTTTATGCAGGTTTGTGCTGGTCTAGTGTGGCACTAGTGCTGGTCTAGTGCTGGTCTGGTACTGGTTTAGCTGTTTTATGCAGGTTTGTGCTGGTCTAGTGTGGCACTGGTGCTGGTCTAGTGGTGGTCTTACTGTGGTTTAGCTAGTTCAACCAGCTAAACCAGCTAAACCAGCACCAGACTAGCACAAATGTGCATAAACCAGCTTATCCAGCATGGAATTCATGCTTGTCTATGCTGGTTTTTCCAGCTGGGCACACAAATCATCAAGATAGCTAGCAGCAAGGGCAAGTTAGCTTGCTAACATTTGAGCTATGGAAGAATCAAGTGAATAGACCTCTGACGTTGTGTTGGCCTTTCCCTGAACATGGGGCATTTTTCGTCTGAACATCACTGGATCCCAGCTAACGCTGCTGCGCAATGAATTGACATCATAAGACTCGCAACCTCAACAAAACACCCCAAACACACCAGCAAGCTTTGTAAATGTAGTAGTTTAGAAGCTGTGGCAGTTTTAGGCTGCAGTTTGAGTAGCTGGTGTTGGTATATAACAGTGTTAAAGTTTAATGGCAGACCTACTTTCATGTAACGTCACTTCATTGTGCAGGAGCGTTAGTTTGCTTATAGCATGTATGTCGCAGTATTTACATTTTCACTGCTAATCAACCTTGTAATTCAGAGGATCCCATGATTCAAACGTACACAGGACTAAAAGCATTCACAGGACACAACAATGATGATTTTCAAAAACATCATTTATTTCTGTTATAGAGAAAACCAGCTTAGGAGGTCCTAATATGAGTATGACGCATGACTTTTGGTGGTCTGTGAAATCTGGGGTGAATAAATCTACTGCGTGATACCTCAGATTTTTTATTGCAGTATCACTGTGGTTGCATTTACAGTTGTACATGCTTTAATACGGTAGGCTTTATCCAATTTCTGTCCCTCGCAGCCACGTCCTGAAAAGGCACGCTCCACCCCGGACGCACACACAGTAAAATGGTATAGATGGCACCAGGCCTTCATTACAGAGCATCTCAAAATGACCAGACCAATCATTCGTCGCTTCAACATCAAACCCTGCCGTTTACTGGGTAGTAAAACTGCAGGCTGTCAGCGTTTCCCCCTCAGCGTAAAACAACAGAGCCTTTGTGTCAGAGAAAATTGAAGCCAGGCCTAAACAAATGAATTAGAACCAGTTCACAGGTACACTACAGTCTAAAGGGTTGGAATCAGTGTTTTGAAGCAATTTTGTTGCAGATACATAAAATAATTTATAGGAAGCTGCTAAAAATGAAATGTTAGATGTGTCCAGAATGAAGAACAGAGCTGTAGATGATTCTATAATGACTGAGAAGGCTGTGGAATATCAAGGTTGAAGGAAATAAGTAAACCAGGGATGCATTGATCATGAAAATTTTAATGGCCAATTTTGATTTCTTTAGAGCCAAATAAGCAGGCGGCTCATTTTTGGCCGGTTTATATTAGACTTATTTTAACTCAAACTCACTGTTTGTGAACACATTAAACCAAGGTTGCAAAAACAGACATTTTAGTGGAATTTTAAATTTGAAAATTAAAAAAAAATCAGTTTTAAATATAGTCAAATACAGTGCAAGTGCACTTACGTGATTTACCTCATAAAATTACAATGCAAACCAGCCAAAATGAAAACAACAAATTGGTTGACATACATAAGGCAAAAATCAGTCAATTCAAGTCATACATCTCAAAATAAAACAGTATGTTAGAGCAGTAAGCCACGAGAGTCAGCACGTTACTGTGATTTTATCATGTTATCATTGTAAGGGTTTAGGAATGACAAATTCGTATTTTGGTGGTGATGTGATCGAAAAAATTACTGTTACCGATGAATCCACAGATCATCAATAGCCGATACATCACACAGATCCTCTTTTTTATTATTTAATAACATATTTGTGTTCTTGGCAAACTGTTCAGAATACCCTCTGTTAGTTTATAATATTTTAGCTTATACTCTAATTGTTACTAAATAATATAACAGTTATTAATGTGACAAATGGTTCCAAACTTGAATGGTACACTCTCAGAAATAAAGGTACTGAACTGTCACTGGGTCAGTTCCCCTCTTGTCACTGGGTTGGAACCCTCAAGGCTCCATCTCAGTTCCTTTAGTCAGGGAACATAACTGAACCATAATCCACTGAAATGATATGTTCTAAGCTGTACTGACTCCACACACCCCGTCTCGCCTCCAGGCTTTTATTTTACTGTTCTGTTTTAAAACATTCGGTTATGAAAAGGTACAAATACGAACTTTTCACCTGGAAAAACTTATTTAAGGTTCACAATCAGACCTTAAAACCACTGTTGTAGCTTTGAGGGAACATTTACATTGTTTGTACCTTGATAAATGAAAAATGTTCCTGCCTAGAACCTTCATTTCTAACAGTGTAGTGTACATACAACCGTAAATCCTCCACTTCAGTCAAGAAATAAGTTGACACAACCATACAGTGAAAAAACTTAAATAGGACATTTTTCCCGCTAATTCTATTGTACTCTAATTTCTATTTGTTTGTTGAATTTAACATATTAAAAAAAATATATATATATGTATATATATAAAATTTGCCATAAGTTTTGGAACAGGCCACATTTTATGTTTTATTTTTATTTTTTTTCAAAATGTTAAATTAAGTTCATAGACAGTAATTGTGCATTAAAATGTGCAGAAGTGTGTTCACTGTAGACGTTCACTTATTTTCACATTTTCACATTTTCACAAATCGACAAAACGTGTCATTTGACCAGGGGCACACAAACTTTTGCACCCAACTGTAGCTTCAAGTATATGGTTTATGTTCTGTTTACTTTTTTGACCAGTATTTAACATCTTTCTTCTCTGACAGGTTAAAAGTTTGACCCTTGACCCTACTGTAACTGCTAGTCGTGTGACGGGCAGTGTGTTGAGGTATTGACAGTGTGTGTGTGTATGTGTGTGTGTGTGTATACCATATGGTGTCCAGATGCTGTCCATAAAGACACGTGGAGAGAAGAAGAGCGCTTTAGGGCGAGAGATAATGAGTTTGACAGTAAACTTCAGAGAAAGAGAGAGAGGGTCAAACAGCTCAGCGGGAGCTTTATGTTCTCCAGACCCTCTTCCTCCAAACCTGCTGGAAACATACACCAATAAATATTAACACTCTCACTCCTCACCCACTCACACCGAGCCTCTACTCTTCTGGGAAGGCTTTACATTAGATGTTGGAACACTGCTGTGAGGATTTGAGTGCATTCAGCCACAAGAGCATTATTGAGGTCAGTTACTGATGAATGATGCAACATCATTCCAAAGGTATTGGATGGAGCTCCATCACATCACTGCTCCACAGCCCAATGCTGGGGGGCTTAATACCCCTCTAGCTGACACTTGGCATTGTGCATGGTGACCAGAGATAGTCCAGAGTGTCGCACTCTGTTGGCAATGCTTTATCTCTATGGAGATGTTGTGGGTGTGCATTTGAACACCTATGTGACCAGTGGGTTCACCTTAAAGTAGCTGAATTCTCGTTAGAAGTGCTGTCTGGATACTTTTGGTGCAGTTCAGACACTAAAAATCTGACATATCAGCACGGTGGTGGTGGTGTTTGAAGTGCAGGTTAGACTGATGTTATTACAGTACAGTAGCAGGTAATAAAGCAGCGTGTGGCCTGCTGGAAGGGATTAGCAGTAAACAGTTCACATTAAAGTGCGGAAAACGCTAAATTCCCTCTTACCTTACATGTACTCAATCTGTTAAGACACAAGTTTGCTTATGTTGTGTTTTCAAGGAGCTACAGGACTACCCTGCTGAAAAAGGACCATTCAAAACCATCATTTTGCTTGCTAATGGGAATTGGCTTAAAGCTTTCCAGTAAAGAAGATTCCTTCAGAACACACTGCAAAAAATGGTATCCTGTCAAGTAGAATTATGTTAAATAAAGATTATTTACCTTATTTCCAGACATTTTTACTTGCTTTACCCCTTGTGTGGTGTTGATGTGTTTGTTACTCGGTGGTCTGCTGGACCCACATTATTGTTTTTTTTAAATCAATACAGCCATAACAATTTATGTAAAAATACCAGATGTTTAAAATATCACAAGTGTCCAGTGTAGGGTTCTCCTTTAGCAGCTGTAGCCAGTCAGCAGCCTGTCCATGTTGTCCACCCTCACACACACATACACACACACAGACACACACACACACTAACAGCAGGCCATGTAGGAGGAGAACGTGCTCAAAACCAGCAAAACAAATACACTTAATGTTTCCTATGGGTATTTTCAGCAGGGTGATGTAGCTAACAGGTATTAGAAGCTTATGCGCTTCAAATTAGCACAGTTGTCTCCAACCAAGTTGTTAAATAATTTGAAATAGACTTTCTCTGCAAACTTTGTTACTCTGTTCTTCAGCGGTCAGGACCCCCATGGACCCTCACAGAGCAGGTACTATTTGGATGGTGGATCTCAGCACTGCAGTAACACTGACGTGGTGGTGGTGTGTTAGTGTGTGTTGCGCTGGTACGAGTGGATCAGACACAGCAGTGCTGCTGGAGTTTTTAAACACTGTGTCCACTCACTGTCCACTCTATTAGACACTCCTACCTTGTCAGTCCACCTTGTAGATGTAAAGTCAGAGACGATAGCTCATCTGCTGTTGCATAGTTTGTGTTGGTCATCCTCTAGTCCTTCATCAGTGGTCACAGGACGCTGCCCACAGGACGCTGTTGGCTGGATATTTTTGTTCTCAGTCCAGCAGAAACACTGAAGTGTTTAAAAACTCCAGCAGCACTGCTGTGTCTGATCCACTCGCACCAGCACAACACACACTAACACACCACCTCCAGTCCAAAACTAAAGAAGCAAATTTCACTGCTACGCTGCTTGACTACATTTGGGCTAAGGGGGAATTTGATTTTACATTAAACTATTCTTATAAGATCAATTTGCGATTGGCTTTTCATTTAGCTTTTAACTAAGAAACAGGTTTGTTTCACTTAAAACTCATTCTCATTTTGATATATGGCAGCCCTGAGGCGTGGATGTGTGTAAAAGTCAGAATGAGTGTGTGGATGTTTGATTTATGTTCAACAGAAGAAACAGAAGTCAGGGTTAGTCATAAAGGTGAAGGTGAAACTCCCGAAGGCTGTCTCCTGCTCAAACAGGAGCATTAATGTCCAACCTGCTATTTGTACACACCTGAGGAACTGTATAATCCACAGACATCATTTTGACATTCAAGTATCTTCGACAGTTAACAAACAGGTGTTTGATTAACTGTAACAGGACAGAACCAGCCAGACCCTTGTGGTAAAAACAAGAAATGAGGCTTTACTTAAACAGGGTTTGACAATACTCATAGTCAGTAAACAGGCAGTGGTCAAATCCAAAAAGGCCAAAATACAGAGAATCACAAACATAACAAACAATATCAGGAAACCAGATGAAAAAGGACAAAGACAAAAAGACAAAGTCAGGACGTCCAAAAACAGGAAAACACAAAAGCAATGTAACAGACAGAAATGCTCAGTAGCACTACAGAGACAAGCAGGACCTCCCAAAGACCCTAGGACAGGGGTCGGCAACCCAAGTGTTAAGAAGAGCCATTTTGTCCTTTAAACAAAAATCAAACCACCTTTGGAGCCACAATATTTTATGTCCATTTTACCCTCTTGGTTGTAAACATGTCTCAGTATGTGCTGATGTACTAATATAGGCTAAAAAATCTAAACGAAAACACAGTTTTATTTGCTCTGCTTTAATCTTTAGTTCAGCTATAGCCACTTTTTTCACATCTCTGGCAGGAAACTTTTCCTTAAAAACAGTTTCTTGTAAAACGTAAGATTTTTAACGAGGCTGAAGTCGCTTCTTATTCTCCAGCTCCTTGTTCGAATTTTCCCGTTCCACCTTAAATGGTGTCTGAGTCGCCAGAATGTAACTGCTGCACCATTTAAGGTGGAACGGGAACATTCCAATGAGAAGTTGGCAAACAAGAAGCTGACTACATCTTTGTGATTTTTTTTGTGTTTGACAGTTTCTCATCGAAGATTAAACGTATCAGGAAACCAGCTGGAGTGACTGTAGATACAAATAAGTCCGTTAGTCCTCAAATTATCGATGTTCATCTTAAATCTTTCTCTTTGCCTTTTCATTAGCTACTAGTTAGGAGAGATTGTTGTCTGTGTTGCTATGGTGACCATCAGTCTGCGCTGATCTTCAGGGTTAAAGGGTGAATTAGCAGTTCTACATTAACTCCAGCGTTGAAGACCATTTATTGTTAAAAATGTGTTAGAACAATCAGCAGAGCTAGGATTCTTTATATTATAAAGGAGGATTATTTTGTTTTTACCTACACATCTAATTCTGCTGTGGAGCCGCAACAGGGCAGTAAAAGAGCCACCTGTGGCTGACCCCTGCCCTATACTAAAGCCGGGGCTTAAATACTGAGCTAGACCTAGTCATATGATGTACCTAACAGGTGAAACAGGTCAGTACTCAGGTGAACTGGAACGGTGATTGGTGGATTGTGGAGGTTCATCGGTCATGTGATCTCCTAGAAAGTTCTGGGAAAGGGAGTCTTTACAGAAGTCAGAGCCGGAGGGATGCGTGACATAACTGAGGAGAGAAATATATATGCCTCAGCAGATATAACGCCTCATAGGATTGAGTAGGGCATGACTAAATGGTTCTTTGCATGGTGAAACGGTTCTTCAGATGGATGGAGAATGTGTTGTATAATGTTCTATATACCACCTTATTAAAGTGGTTCTATATAAGGGGTTCTTCGACTGTTACAGACTTGACCTTGTAACAATAACAGAACACTTTTTGAAAAGGGTTCTATATAGCACCAAAAAGTGTTCTGCTGTTGTTACAGTGTCAAGTCTGTAACCATCTACAGCAATCTGCAATCTGAAGAGCCCTTTTACAATGCAAAGAACCCCTTAATCATGCAAAGGGTTCTTTAAGTGTTAATGGTTCTACATAGAATCCCTTTCTTTACAAAAGAACCCTTGAGGAAACATCTTTTTTAAGGGTGTAGGGCTATAGATTTGCCTTTTTAGATGACATCACTAATGAAATATGGCAGCACGGAGATCAACATAAACCCTAATTAGTCCCACAACGGGGACATTTCACCCATCTGTGCAGTGAAACACCACATACATCCTAGCGAGCACACAAACACTAGGGGGCAATGAGCACACTTGCCCGGAGTGATGGACAGCCCTATCCATGGCACCCGGGGAGTTGGGGGTTAGGTGTCTTGCTCAGGGGCACTTCAGTCACATACTGCCAGCTCAGGGGATCAAACTGGCGACTTTCCGGTCACAAGGCTGGTTCCCTAACCTCCAGCCCATGACTGCCCCCAACTGTGTTGGATAAGTAAAAGACACTGCCTCTTCAGATGAGCTAAGGAGCTAACAGAGCTAACAAGTGACATGTTAGATGCTGATAAGGACTTACTGTCTTCTACACTAGGTCTTTTCTCTGCAGTGGATGATGTACCAACATGTTTTTTGTCAGAAAAACAGATTTTCTTTGTTTCTGAATCCAGCTAGCATCAGCTAGAGTAGTTAGCCTACTTAGCAATACAGCCACGCTATCTCTGCCTCAGTCACGTCCTTAACAATGCATCCTCAGCAGAGCGCTCACGTTCAGGCACTCATCTTTCAGAGCAGCAAAGTACAGCATAAGTAAAATAGTCTCATTTCATGGAATTACTAGCCTGCATATTTTCTCTATCTTTCTGCAGTTAAACGTGATGAACACCCAAACAGATTACAGTATTCAAACTCTGGCATCTAAACAGTTAACTGAGTACTCGGGTACGCGTGTGCATCCGTCATGCACACACTTTTCTGTCTGTAATAACACTCTAAAGTAGCAGTTGGATGACAATCACAAACCTCTTTGTTTTTTTGCGACCTCACTCATAGAAAATCCTGCAGAATTCCCTCGTTTGTAATAATTCACTCAGATTGTGTTTCAGAAAGTGAGCCAAGTTTTGCTTCACATGTAGGGTTCGTACTGCCTTGCCCATTTCTGTAATGGAAAACCAGCAGGGGGTGTGTGTGTTTGATCCCTGCTCTTGCTGTTTATTAGCTCCCAGAATGATTTGTCATAGGAATATGGATGCCATTCTCTGCAGAATCTTTGCAGTGAACAAACACAGCAGTGGCCTAAAGGCTTTGCCTCCTACAGCGCCAAACACACACTCATACACACACACTCATACACACACACACTCATACACACACACACTGTCATACACACACACACTCATACACACACACACTGTCATACACACACACATGCTGCTCTTCTGCCCCTCATTAAAATGAATCTGCTCACGTTATTCTCTCAGGAATGAATATAAAACCAAAGCAGCTTCAACTTTTGTTACAGTTTCTGTCTGAAGTTTGTTTTTTTAGTGTTGCACTGAGGCTACGAGGCTAATGTAGTAAATAAGGATGCACCAAAATTTTGTCCACTCAAACATTTATGATGAAACGTGCTTTTGGTTTTCAGCCAAAAGACAAAAAAGGCAGAAAAAACCCAAAAATTAAAGCCCAGTGCCATTTCTTATTTTTACCCCTATCTCTTATGTTCGAGTGTCACTTTGCCCCTTGGAACTGAGTTACAAGGGGTAGTGGTTGAAATCTTCCTCTATGAAATGGGACCCTCAAATAAAAAGAGCATTACTTCATTAACGACTACTAGTGCTGCTCTGTAGGCGACCCTGCCAGTCTGCAGTGACAGCAGAGGAGGGTAAAGTTCAGCTCCTCACTGCTGGGCTTTAGTTACATTTAGGGCATCATATGTCTTCAAAGAGGGGGCAATTATTTATTATCACCCACCCCTAATTCTTCAGTGATATGAAGCTGAAGTCAGATATTCATCAGCTTCTTATTAGAATTTTCCGGTTCCACCATAAATGGTGCAGCAGTTCTGGCGCCTGAGGCACCAGAATGTTACCACTGCACCATTTAAGGTAAAATGGGAAATGTAGCGAGCTACTGAGACATCAGCATACTGCTAGCGATTTTTATGCTTGTTATGAAGAAAAGGACCATAATACATTAAAACGACATTAAACAAAGATAATTCAGTGGTTATCGTAATTTTTTAACAGAGAAAATTCTCACATTTGTGGGTTTCTTTGGTCGCTTGTTCTCCATCTTGCCAGTTTTTCTTTTTTTGCTCTTAACTCTGTTTGGAGCCTCTGAAAAACCGTTTGGAGGGCCATGTAGCCCTAACACTTGGCCCAGCCCTCTATCTCAACCAAGATAAGGACACCCTACACCTAGACGTGAACACGACAAACGGAGAGTTAAGGGCTACGTAGTAGGGGCGAGGGGTGAACTGGGATTGGGCCTGAATAGGCCTGCAATTAAATAATCAATATCTCTTTTTGCCATCTGCTGATTTTGCTAATTAATTTTTTGCTACTGGAATCACTCTTTTGCTTCTAATTTTTGGCACATTTTCACAGCGGGGGTGTCTTAGAAGAGGGCGTTCACCTGCACTGTCTATCTATCAACTGATTTGGAGTGACAGGTCTTCTGATGCCACACAAACTCAGTGACCCATGATCTGCCCTGAACGTAGTGGAGCACGTCGTACCGAGTGCAGTATTTAATTGGCATGTCTGACACTATGAGCAATGCGAGCCATGTTCCTTTTAAAATATTAATATAACGTATGTGTAGGGTTCTGTGTGGCTCTGTGTAAAATGATATAACTGTTATTTTGGACATTGAAAAACTTAAGCTTAGTTGTTGAACAATGATGTACCACTTTCCGGGTTTGCAGCTGCTAGTGCTACCTGGCCTAGCAGTGTCATCTAGGGCTAACGAGGCTAGCCATACTGGTACTGGAACTAAGTTACTTAAATTTAGATGGGCTCCCGAGTGGCGCAACCATCTAAGCGTTGGACGTATCATCAGGAGATCGCGAGTTCGATCCCTGGTGATCCTACAGCCGTCCATAGCCGGGAGTCCAAGAGAGCACAATTGGCCTCTCTCTCTCTGGGTGGGTAGGATGGCCCCCCCTTCTCCCCCATCACTCAACGCGATGCTAGTCAGTGCAGGCGTCTGTTAGCTGACGTAGCAGTTCTGGTGTTGCGTGAGCGGCAGTTTGAAAAGAAGTGGTGGCGCTTCACAGGTCTCGGAGGAAGCCTGTGTTAGCCTTCACCCTCCTAGCGTTGATAGTATCGTGTGATTGGGGGAGTCCTGACTAGCGGGTGGGATTGGAGATGACTAAATTGGGGAGATAATTGGGTAAAAATCCAGAAAGAAAAGACTATGACTTGGAGCAGCAGCGTTCTGTAAATGGAAACTGAAACAGAAAGCTGATTTCAGTGATTGACATGGAAGGTTTCTGGGTAGAAGCAAGGAGAAGAACTGACATAGTGGCCTTCATACCTTCCACGAAGTAACCATGACATGACAACTTTCCCTTTTAGTAGTGATTATACTGTTAATCTCATGTCAGTAACTCGACATTTTCCACTCTTCACTGTTTGTGCCACATTAATGTTATTTCCTTTGACCCTCAGCTCTGCTGATCTAGTGATTTCCTTCCCCAGCAAACCAGATCCAACTCACAGAGGGTTCTGTTATCAGCTGATGAGCTAAAATAGTTGTAAACTTGCCAAGCTGTTTTAAACACTGATTTAAACCACTGCAAAGCTCACCTAGTTAGCCTTTTAGCAGACACTGCTTGGCCAGTTAGCAATTGCAGCTGCAAACCTGATAGGTGGTACAGCTTCGTTTAACAGTTTACCTGATACACATCACTTTCCAAAACATATATCACTCCCCAGGTGGTTGTTATTTTCCCGCTTTTGTGATATATGGTGTCTAATGGGCACCCACACAGTAAATAACATGCTGAGACCCATTTTTGGTTCTGCAGTGTGAGTTTCATGGCCGGTAAACGGGTGTTGGGAGGAGAATATCCACCTATTAGCTGTGTTACAGGTGTTTCCAACCAGTGATAAAGACTCAGACCTGCTCATCAAGCACAATACCATCTGGACCTGTATGCTCATAAAATACACACACACACACTTTAAGGAATAATTTCATGGTCAAAATGCAGCTCACTTCCAACTGGACTTCACGAGTCATCTGGATAAGCAGTCAAGACCAGACCTGACTGTCAGAGCATTTGTATGATTGTGTGCGTGTTTGTGGGTGTGTCTGTAGCACTTTGTGGGGACTAGACATCTCCAGGATGATAATCAAACCTGAACATTTTGTGGGGTAGAGGTGCACCAAATTTTTATTACAGCCACATTTTTATTTTATAACCCAAAGCTTACACTGTAAATGCATGAAACACAGTAGAACATGTCCAATGCTTTCTATTAGCCAAAGTGCAACAGTAAGAGTAGACATGAGTCAGAATGTCTGAATATTCAATATTCATGAAAATTTAAATGCAAATTAGCTTGCCTCTAATGTAATACGTTCTCACACTGAACAAACTATGAGATGTCTAAAGTCCAACAGAGGGTGGTGTACAACATGCGTCTCAATATTTTAATCAAAGTTTCTTGTCTATTTATTACATATGATCATATTACATATAATCATATTATTACATATAAAGACTGAAGCTAGCTAAAAACTGTATATATACATATATATATATATATATATATATATATATATATATATATATATCAGAAGAAAACCTCATGTCTCCAAAATGGTAACTTTAGAGGAAAAGGAAAAACCCTACTTTATTTTTAATGTACGTCAATGGAACCAGACTTTTTCCCAAGGCATTTTGGTCCCTTCTTCATGAAATTTACACAGGCAACAGGCATTTTCAATTGATGTCAAAAACTAAAAAATGACAAAAATGGAGATACAAGGTTATATATGTGATTACAATATACGAGGTTATATACATACATTGAATAACATCATTTTATGAGTTTTTCAGGTTTAATATAAGCTTATTAATGTTCACTCTTTACAAACTCACTGTTTTCCGGCTAAAAGGTATGAGGTGTAATGTGAAGGGGTTAATGAAGTTGACTGAGGTGAAAACAGCTGCTTAGCATTTGTCTGTTTATCATAAAGACTGTAGGAGGTGTGCAAATATTTTTCATATGATGTGTTGCAAATTCAAATATCAAGTTTGCCTGAAATTCCCATCTCTAATAAAAAAGATTCTCTAATAAATAATATTCTTGGCTCCTGAGTGGCACAACCATCTAAGCGTTGGCCCTATCATCAGGAGATCGTAGCCGGGAGTCCAAAAGAGCACAATTGGCCTCGCTCTCTCTGGGTGGGTAGGATGGCCCCTCCCTCTCCCCCCATCAGTCAACACGATGCTAGCTGATGTAACAGAACTGGCGGTTGGCGCTTTCCTCCGAGTGCGATCAGCTGTCCAATGACGTTGCGTGAGCGGCAGTTCAAAAAGATGCGGTGGCGCTTCACAGGTCTCGGAGGAAGCCTGTGTTAGCCTTCACCCTCCTAGCGTTGATAATATTGTGTGATTGGGGGAGTCCTGACTAGCGGGTGGAATTGGCGACGATTAAATTGGGGAGATAATTAGGTAAAAATAAAAATAAATAAATAAATAAATATAAATAATATTCTTTTTAACCCTTTTTTTCACAGTATAATGCAATTTCTGTCTTGGAGGATGTCCTTCTGTTGAATTTGCATTTTTCCCTTCAGTACTTCAATAATGTGAGAGAATATCACTGCTGTCTAAAGAAAACCTCGTATCTCCATTTTTTCAGTTTAAGACATAGTTTGAAAATACCTGTTGTCCTTTACATTGTGTGTAAATTTAATGAAGAATAGAACAAAAGAAATGGTCTAAAATGAGACGGAAAAAACTCTGGTTCCATTGACTTACATTAAAAGTAAAGTAGGTTTTTTCCTTTTCCTGTAAAGTTATGATTTTGGAGATATGAGGTTTTCTTTCGACAACAGTGATATATTTTGTTGTAAATGTGTATGATTTACAAAACTAAGTGAACTGGATTTTCGTTTTCTTAGGTAAGCAAGCAAATCAACTTTTTTTAATGTAACGCAACCAGACTGGTCAGATGTGCAGTTAAAATAGGCTTTACTGGGGTTCAAGAGAGAAGAAGTCCATAAACAGGCCAAGGTCAAAACCAGGAAAATCCAACGGAACTTCACAGAGAAAATCCAAGCAATCAATCCAAAGGGTTAAGACAAAGAGGCAGAGTTGAGAAATACAGGAAACAGGTTCGGTACACGAGTACAACAATACAAGAAATGACGCTCAGTAGCTCTTAAAGAAAGGCGCTATATTTCGAAAGGTACTAAGCTAAAAGCCCGGGCTTATATACACCACTGATCAGACACCACCGATCAGACACCACTGATCAGACACAGGTAATAATCGTCAATACTCAGGCGAGAAAGAACGGTGATTGGTTGGTGCTGGTGGTGACTCTGTCAGGTGATCTCCCAGGGAGTCCTGAAAGATGGAGTCCCCAGAGGAGAGTGGTGTTCCAGTCACATGATCTCCCAGAGGATTCTGGGAGATTGAGTCCTTAGCGAGAGCAGGGTCCGTGGGATGCGTTACAATTAAAGTGTTTTTATTGTATTTAAATGCTGGTTTTTTGTTGTTACTGTGGCAGTTGTACATGTTTTTATGTGAAGAAATCTGCAGCCATCTATTTCATCTCAGCCTGGCCACCGAAGAGAACTATCAGTGTTGTTGTTAACATTTTTGTTTCCATTTCACTGGTGGAATGGCCACTAGGAGGCCTGGAGAAAGAGGGGACCAACTGGGCTAGACATTCGGAATTCTTACACGTTTTAATAACATTAATCAAATAAGGTATTATATTGAAAAATGGCTGTTTAGCTCAGTAAGTCATGCATGATTATGCATTGAAATACAGCGTGAGTGCACTCACCTGCAACACCGATCAGCACAGGCCAAAATCTAAATAATAAAGTGGCTGATTGCTCATTGCATTTGCACTGCATTGCACTTTCAATTCTTGGCTGATTTCAATTGTGCACTCTTATTGTGGGGGTAAGCGTCTGCTCTTTTTTGCAGCTTTAATGAGAAAAAGTAAAGAAGGAGGCTTTGGGCTGCTGAGGTTAAGGAGGGTTGGGTTAGATGAAGGCATAGCATTATGAAACTACACCACAGTAATAGTTTTACAGGACTGTGAGTGTGAATCACACAGTACTGAGGGGTGTGAATAGCTAGTGAGCACTGTGTTATTTGACTGAGGAGTGTGTGTAATGGTGTGTATACACTGTTATCTGTTGTCTGACAGGCTCTGCTTGTTTGTTTGAGCCTCCAAACTGCAACCAGTCATCGCAGGTAATGCAGTGTTTGTGGTTCTGAACTTCTCTGTGTGAGTCTGTATAAGTAAACAGTGTCTGAGTCCTATTTGGAATATTACTCAGAGAGAGAGAGAGAGAAAGAGGAGGGGGGGAGAGAGGAGAGAGATAGATAAAGAGAGAAAAGAGAGAAGGGGTGAGAGTGAGAAAGGGAAGATGAAGAGAGAAGGAGGGAAAGAGATCAAGAGGGAGGGAGACAGAAAAAGGAGAGAGAGAAAAAGAGAGGGAGGGAGAGAGAGAGGGAGAGTTTGCTTGAGGGTCACTTCATTCATTCGCAGTGAACCGGCATGTTTCGCTCCTTCCCATTCTTGAGTTCATTTTGGGTGAGAAGGGGAGAGAGAGAGAGAGAGAGAGAGAGAGAGAGACAGTGTGAGTCAGTTGAACTTGGCTCAGGCCTTCAGCTGTAACACTGCACTGCTTGTGGCTGAGGAGCTGCCTGTCTGCACTTGATGCACCACTTATGTTGGTTCTGCTGAAGGTTGTAAGAGACAGTTAACTTGGGTGCGGGGGGGTGTGGAGGGGGTTAGTTATATTTGTCTGTATGTGTCTGTATTTGTCCTGCTGGCTGAAATAAGGAAGTGCCTCCTAGAAATGACCTGAAAAGAGAAGCAGGCAAAATCAGTCTTTAAATAAGCACAGACATTATAAAGGAGGAGGAGACAGTTCACTTGTTGGATAATGAATAGGAGAGCTCATAACACTCAGCATGCCGTGTGTTTATGGGAGGAGTTATGACCTCAATAGAAAAGGCCGGTCGGCTTGCTGATTATGTCTCTACAATGAGGAGAGATGCACATGTGCAAGAAGCCCAAACCAGCCGAAAAAGCATGATTTTGTATGTTATTTGATCCAAACGGTACAAAGTATTTCTGCAGTGATTTCTGTCTAATTTTACCAGAGATTTCAGATTTCTTTTCCAGGTTTGTAGGTCTCTCCTCATTCAAAGAGATGTGACTCTGGTCTTGTATGACAGAAATACCTGTCTGCATTGCCAAGAGTGGACAGACTTTCCTATAAAGACTTTGGAATAAATGACCATATAATAAAAAAGATGCAGGTTGAAAATGCCGATGCAAACAAGCTGCTCTCAGGCCTGAGATAATGACAGAAGACTCTTTAACACCATCATCATACCAACCATGATTTACACCAGCGTAACGTGTAAAATTACAACACAAATATCTCAAAAACTCAGCGTGTTCTAGTGTTCTCACCGTGTGCTTCCAGTGTACTCACTGTGCTGTAGTGGTACACAAAAGCTGATGGACGTTGTGATAAATTTTAGGTTGCACTTTGCTGGTCTACGATAGATGTCCAAAAGTGTCCAGGCACTTCTTCTAATTACTAAACTCAGTGGTGGTGATAGGAACCAGAGCTCTGAGGCTTTAAATGCCTCTAAGGCTACATTCACACCGCAGGTAAAAGTGGCCCAAATCTGATCTTTTTCTTCATATGTGACACAGATGTGTGTCTGTGTGTCAATGTGAATCTGATATGCGGCAATGTGGCTCAGTCTGAGCCGCCAGATCAGAATTCATGTGACTTTTTTTACGTTCCAACTCCACATTCTTCATAATTTCGCACTACTGAGATCTCATAAACATTTAGGCTGATGTTTCTATACAAAAAGTTAGAAGAGACTCATCCAAACTGCTCCGTATTTGAAGAGATTTCGAAAGAAATGACCAAACGTGGCCGTAGGAGAACAAGGCTGCAGCGTCAAAGGACAGTTAAAAGTCTGAAAGCAGCGTTTAAAGAATCCGAGGACACGAACCAAAGAAGTGACCGCGCCCTTTGTGCGACGAGCTTGAACACATTCTGGGTGACGAGCCCAGCTGTCAGTCAGTGAAGCTTCATGATGGCTCCTGTGATGCTGATGAAGATGAAGCTGATCCTCCGGGAGCGACTGGCGTTCGTTGGCAGTCGTGATTGTTTACCTCTGGATGAGCCGTGAAGCAGCGTGCAGCATTGTTATTTAGTGCATGTGGGTCAGTTTAGGAGCTGATCTGTTCAGACTGATGTCGCATACAGATCACATTTAAAAGATAATCTGAACAGCCAAACAAAACAATCAGATTTGGTGAGAAAATCAGATTTGGTCCACTTTTACCTGCTGTGTGAACGCAGCCTAAAAGCTCCCTCACAGAAAGTTGTTAGACAGAACATGTCATGAATGTGCTGCCTGATGCCTGAGACATCATTTATGATAGTTTTGAAATATGATTTTGGACTAAAAGATAATTTTGAAATCGATTCATGAGGCAGAAGATTAGAGAGATTTAGATTAACCTCGTATTTATCTTTATCAACATGACATATAAACACTCATGACTCATACTGGTCATTCTGGATAGTAAATAAAATGGCTGTGTTTGCATTGTGGACATTGTGACCACTAAGAACTTTCTCTACTGTAAGTTTCTCTGCAGTGGACCATTTCACACCGACCCACTCTACGCAAGTTTGTATGTTTGTGTTTTTAATATGCTGTAACATTTTGAAAAATTGGTCAAATTCTTCTTTTAAGTGCATCTATTGCTGAAGCAGGTGTTCGATTGTGCACACAAGGCTTCTATCTCCATAGAAAAGCACTGACCAATAGAATCGAATGCTCGGGACATGAGCCTAAGGTCACCATGTCCAATGCCAGTCATGAGCTAGAGGGGTATAAAGCCCCCCATTGGCTGTGGAGCAGTGGGACTCTGTTCTCCTGGTTGATGGAGCTCTATCCAACATCTTTGGGATGAGCTTGTGATCCAGAACGGACCATCCAACATCAGTACCTGACCTCACTAATGCTTAATCAAACCCTCACAGCAATGTTCCAACATCTGGTGTAAAGTCTTCCCAGAAGAGTAGAGGCTGTTACTGCAGCAGGGGGGGGGCAAACTCAGGCCTAGAGCTTATTCCCAACACATTGAATCCATCCAGTGGACTCCACTTTGCATTAGTATGAAACTAAAGATCATGAGATCTTTGTAGGGATTCCAGGCGGGGGATGTTGTTTATTTGTTCATTTATTTATTCGTTTGTTTGTTTTACATTCCGTGCTTTTGCACTGTGGAAATTTCCGCAGTGGACCACTCCCTCGCTGAGGACACCGTCGCACTGTGAGTGCTAGAGAAACCAAATGAGCTGTGTAGAGATGCTGGAAAAACACACACTGTGATGCGTCTCCTGTTTTAATTTAAGCTTAAAACGGTCAAGCTTGCTGCGCTCGTACACGGCCTGTACACGACCTGCGTTTGGGTTTGTGTGTGAGACACATCTTGCAGTTTTCAGACGATAATTAAAGCAGAAATACACACAAACATATCTGCTCTTTCAGGGAACTACATGACATTTAACTTTAAACATAGACACATAAACCAGGGGTGTTAAACTCAACAACTAAAAGGGCCATGTTACAAAATCTCAACAAATCTGTGGGCCAGCTGTTGTTTATTCAAAACATGCCAAAACTACAACGGCAGAAAAAGACACTGAATACTTGAAAGATTTCAAAATAATTTTAAATAAAAACAAATTGTTTTATATAAATAATAGTCTACATTAGCTGCAGATACTGTAAAAAAGGGGGTGGGAGCACACATTACTTTGCAGTGCATGCTGGGAAATGTAGTGCAGTAGTTATATTTGTCTGTATGTGTCTGTATTTGTCCTGCTGGCTGAAATAAGGAAGTGCCTCCTAGAAATGACCTGAAGAGAGAAGCAGGCAAAATCAGTCTTTAAATAAGCGCAGACATTATAAAGGAGGAGGAGACAGTTCACTTGTTGGATAATGAATAGGAGAGCTCATAACACTCAGCATGCCGTGTGTTTATGGGAGGAGTTATGACCTCAATAGAAAAGGCCGGTCGGCTTGCTGATTATGTCTCTACAATGAGGAGAGATGCACATGTGCAAGAAGCCCAAACCAGCCGAAAAAGCATGATTGAACGGTACAAAATATTTCTGCAGTGATTTCTGTCTAATTTTACCAGAGATTTCAGATTTCTTTTCCAGGTTTGTAGGTCTCTCCTCATTCAAAGAGATGTGACTCTGGTCTTGTATGACAGAAATACCTGTCTGCATTGCCAAGAGTGGACAGACTTTCCTATAAAGACTTTGGAATAAATGACCATATAATAAAAAAGATGCAGGTTGAAAATGCCGATGCAAACAAGCTGATCTCAGGCCTGAGATAATGACAGAAGACTCTTTAACACCATCATCATAACAACCATGATTTACACCAGCGTAACGTGTAAAATTACAACACAAATATCTCAAAATAATCTCAAAAAACAAATATCTCAAAAAAATCTCATGATTTCAAAATAATTTTAAATAAAAAACAAATTGTTTTATATAAATAATAGTCTACATTAGCTGCAGATACTGTAAAACCACTTTAAATGCCCCCAGTGTACAGCAGGTTTTTTAAAACTGTCTATTCACTTGAACTGGACACCTGGCATCTTTTTTTGTTTTGTTTTGTTTTTGTGGTGCAGTCCTGTAGATCGCTGTTAGGGAGGGGGTGGGAGCACACATTACTTTGCAGTGCATGCTGGGAAATGTAGTGCAGCTCATAGTAAAATAGACTCATATTAATAGAATTTTTTTTTAAATTGTGGGCCAAATACGATTGTGCCACGGGCGTGATTTGGCCTGCGGGCCTTGTGTTTGACACATGGGACATGAAGCATGTAACATAAAGACAAAAACTTTGAGCAAGTAGTTAAAGCTGTATTTACTTTTTAATGCTTCTTTTGTTCAAGTTTAAAGACATAACATTACTCTGAAGAGTCAGGGGAAATAAAAAATAAGCTGAAATATGATTTGCGTGTGCTGCTGCGAGTCGCACTGTAAAGCCTGAAATACTATAATATTAGAAATCAGACTTTGCGTGTGTTCTCCAGACCATGTCATATGTTATTACATATTAATATCACATGCACAGGGTCAAAAAGAAGGTCTGGATATGATAATGGACAGGAGAAGATAATTCACTCATGTCCTCAGAAGTCATGTCCTTCACCAAGTTTTGACTGAGTTCCCTTTGAATTCTCTTTCAACTCTCTTACATCATCATGATTCATCAGATTCATCCCCCCGGAAAGGATTCCGAAGCACAACCTACATTCCAGAATGCTCTACTGAGTGTTGCATGCATTTACACATTTCCACCAGAGAGGTCTCTAAATCTCCAAAACTGACACAGTGCAGCTTATCATGAGCAAATTTGGTGCTAAAAGCAAAATGTACTCTAGCACTGCAGCTAAAGAGAGAGAAACAGAAGGAGGGGGCGAGCAAAATCTAACGAAAAATGATTTGCTGCTTACATCAGAACTTCAAGCACATTTTTGAGCACTGAATAAGGACACAGTGTCGCTGATGTGAAGCACAGCTCTTATGAAGCAACAAAGCTTTGTGACTGTTAATGACGCCCCCCTGTGGAGACTTTGTAGCCTGTGAAACATGAGTGAGCTCCATGAGGTGCATCAGTCTAACAACAGTCAGGATTCCCTGAACAGTTTTTTTCTATTCACGTTTGCAATCAGGCTACTATGGAGCCCCTAAGGGGCCGTGATTTAAAAAAAAAAAAAAGTTAATGACATTGCGTTCCCTCACAAATGTTTTGCATTACGATGCAATTGTTTGCATTCACTTGCATAAGCTGTGCTTTGCTTAAGCTCAGACATGAAGCAGCTCATTGAATTTTATGTTTATCTTGGATTGAAATATAAAGACATAGTGTCGCTTCTCAAAATCAAACATGATTCTGCTATTAATGAGCGCAAACTGAAACTGAGCTCGAGTGTCCTCCTACAGTAAAAGCTACATTTACAGAGACTGCACAAAAAATTGCTGAATAAACTCAGCACAGACTGGTGAAACTGGCAAAACAGCTTTTAACGTTAGCTATGCTAAAAACAAAGCTCTAATGTAGGCAATGTCGCTGGGCACCTCTGGTCCTACGTTTGCTTGCTGTCTGACAAGCATATATTTTGCAGGGGAATGCAATATCATTAACTTTTTTTTTTTACCACAGCCCCTTAGGGGCTACGTAGACTACAGACATGAATAAATATATATTTTTATTATTATATAGGCCTATGAATAAATATGTATTTAATTCCTTAATAAGCTGCTTATAAGGTGTGCAAGGCTTATAAGGTATACAAAGCAAAATATTAATAATAGGATAATATATGTTTGAAGGTATGTGTGTATCTTATTACTTTACTGTGACCCTTTTTTTGTTACTTCATACCTGACAAACAGGTTTGGTGTGACAGTAGCCAGTACTGCTAATAAAGGTAGTTTGGAGCTAACATGTCAGGTAGTTGGATCCTTTCTGTCAACCTTTACGATGTGCTTATTGTGGAAACTCATATCACGTTAACGACAAAAATTCGATTCATTGTGTTGTGTTGTGTTTATTAATGTATGTCTACATTCTGATCTGAACTTGAAGTTTCGGAAGCATTAATTTGTGTGTTTTCTGTTTTGCCTGCAGGGCGGCGACAGACCATAACATGGACAACACTACAGCCATGCTGAGAGAGTGGCTGAAAGCAGCTCAGAGCAGATACCACTATGTGGAGTGGAGGCCCATGGAGGAGCCTCGGTAAAACATCATTAACCAGCACTCACACACAACAAATAAGACGTTTTTCTTTATTGTTATACTACAATTAAAGAACCAGTCACAACACACCTTTTCACATCACATGCCTTCCTCAGACGCTCTGACCACCTGACAGTCCGTACGAACAGAACCAGAACCACACTGAATGAAAGTCATGTCGATGTTGTTATAGAATGGCATTCTGGCACTGTGTTTACATTCTAGATCGGATCAGTCTAGATCAGTGGTAGCATTCTAAAAGAGTTGCCATGTTCTAGAACAGTGATCACATTAGTTACAGTGGTTACGTTATAGAACAGTGGTCACATTCTAGAGTAACAGTTGCATCCTAAAGCAGTAGCCATGTTCTAGAACAGTGTTTTTCTGTCTATGCAGAATTCTTTATCAGCTTGATAGCAATGGTCATGTAGAACCGTGGTCATATTTTGGATCAGTGGTCACATTCTAGAGGAGTGATCACATTGCAGAACAATGGTTACATTCTAGAGCAGCACTGACATTTTTGGGTCATATTACTGTTCTAGAGCATTGGCCATGTTCTAGTGGTCCTGTTCTAGAACAGTGATTACAGCGTAGAACAGTTGCATTCTAAAGCAGAAGTTCTAGAAAATTGGTTACTTTGCAGATGCTGTTAATTCTTTACCATGTACAGTATGGTGATCATGTTCTAGAACAGTGGTCACATTCTGTATACGTTGAATTCCTTATCAGTTCGATAGCAGTGGTCATGTAGAACTGTGGTCATATTCTGGATCAGTGGTCTCATTCTAGAAGACTGATCACATTGCAGAATAAGGTTACGTTCTAGAGCAGTAGTGACATTTTTGGGTCATATTACTCTTCTAGAGCAGTGGCCATATTCTAGTGGTCCTATTCTAGAACAGTAATTACAGCGTAGAACAGTTGCATTCTAAAGCAGAAGTTCTAGAAAATTGGTTACTTTGCAGTACTTGTATTTGATTGTTTAAAGAATCTAGAACGTTCTAATCCCATTTACTCTGGTTCATTTAGCTTTTCAGCTTTTTTTCTGGACATTGCAGTGTGTGTGTTTGTTTGTGTTTGTCCGGTCAGCGCACTCTGGCTTTAAATTAGAATGTTTTAAAAGTGATATTACTGCAAAACACTAATGCCAGGATGTGTGTTTGAAGAAGTGTGTACTTGTCACAGTGCACAAGCTCAGTAGGCGACCCTCACTGGCACAAAACACACACACACACACACACACACACACACACACACACACACACATTCCACACATGCCTGAAAGATTATAGCTGTTGCTTTGAGTCTTCTCTAAGCCTGCTGTCCTGCGGCAGGTCATACACAGATGAATGGGGGCCGAAGCACTGGTCTCCATCCAGATTCAACCACCTGATGAAGCTCAGACAGGCAGCTTTGAAGGCAGCACGTGAGCGCTGGGCCGACTACATACTGGTGAGCGTCTTGAGTCCAAACAGCAAACCCATATGGGAAAAAAAAGATATGGATATGTGTTTTATATATTTCAGATATGTTTCAAATACATTGCAGTCCATGCTGAAATACCTTCCAAACCCTAAAATGTATTTCAGAATATATTACATTATTAACCGGATATATTTTAAAATACATTTATTTAAAAAGTATGGGAAAATATTACACGTAGAAATGTACCAAATGTATGTAAATGTTTTTATGAAATATGTTTGAAAATGTATGAAAATAGCCACAATACTGTCTAATACAATTCACTGTTTGGAAACCTTTTGAAATGAATTTGTAATCCAGTATCTTAATTTTAAATATTAGCAAATAATCCTTTAATATGGTGAAAGCAAGTGCTATAGGTATTGATATGCTGTGAAAATGCAGTTATGATTCATTTCCAGAATTTTGCACGTGTTTAGTTCATTTTATTAAGCAAAATTATCTCACTATACTGGCAGATAATTTAGCTGGTTTCAAGCACATATGTAGATAATGCAAAACACAGACGTCAGTACCGTTTAGTTAGGTCTGTGACCTTTGTCAAAGCCACATACAAGTGAAAAAATGTAATAACAAACACAAATAAATGCATTAAAGAAATATATTTAACAAATACATTTTTGGGATTTTCATATATTGCAAAACATATATTTGATAAATATATTTGGACCATATTTTTTCCATATGGGTAAGCATGATATGTTTATGGACATATCTTAACCCTTGTGTGGTGTTCAGGTCTGTGGGACCCATTTTCAGTGTTTACCAAAAGAAGAAATGATGTGATTTATTATTATTTGAACCTCAGATTTGTGTCCTTTGCTCATTTTCTGTGAAGAACATATAAAATAACCCATTTTCGTCTTCACTCTGTTCACCCCCCACACATTTATATTACAACATTAAACATCTGGTATTTTTCCATAAATTGTTGTGGCTGTATTGATTTAAAAAAACAATAATGTGGTGGGTCCACCAGACCCCTGAGTAACAAACACATCAACACCACACAAGGGTTAAATTTTGAAGAAATTAAAAAAAAAATGCAGCTCTTTATTTTCAGATACTTGGTCAAGAACTACCATTGTAGTAGTGATTCTAGAACTTTCATTGCTTGGGCAACTGGTTATAATGTTTGGATCTAAAAAAGTCTCATTGTCTTCCGTCTTTTGTATTGTAATATTCTATCCCTGTGTGTCTAAGTGGTAAATTAGCGTAGCTTAGGACTTGCATGACCTCTGTTTTTAAATCTCTGTTATTAATCAATTCCAACACCCCCCCCACACCCCCGTCTCAGTTTGCAGACAGTGATAACCTCTTAACAAACCCACGGGTGTTGGATCTGATGATGGCGGAGAATCTGACCCTCGTGGCTCCCATGTTAGAATCACGTTCTCTCTACTCCAACTTCTGGTGTGGAATCACTCCTCAGGTAGAGACACATCCACACATCCACAGCCCAAATTTTTCATCATATTGCAGTGTTTTTTGTTTTTTCAAGCAATTCCTAAAACCTTCTGAGATTTCAAAACAATAAGCTCAAATTTACTATTAATAGCACATTTATGCCCTAAAGATGCTTTAAAACACACAATATGTGTAGAAATAGCAAATTCAGTTAAAATAGCTGGATTGTTTTTGGCACTGTTTAAAGCAGTGGTTCTCAAACCAGCCCTCAGATGTCCCAGTTTTTTTCTACCCCAGCTCCCAGTACCTCTGCACAGAAGACTCCAAGCCCTCTTGAAAAGCTGGGACCCTGTTCAAGACATAAATAAAACAGAATGCAATGATGTGCAAATCTTTTTTACCACTGTGTTTCATCAACTCTTCTTTTAGCAACAATGTAAGCATTTGTGAACTGAGGAGACACTGCTGTAGTTTTGAAAATGAAATGTTTTCACATTCTTGTTTGATATAGGATTTCAGCTGCTCAACAGTTCGGGGTCTCCTTTGTTGTGTTTTTAATTTTATAATACACCAAATGTTTTCAGTGGTGACAGGTCTGGACTGCAGGCAGGCCAGTTTAGCACCTGGACTCTTTTAATACGGAGCAATGCTGTTGTAATACATGCAGAATATGGTTTGACGTTGTCTTCCTAAAATAAGCAAGACCTTCTCTGAAAAAGACGTCGTCTGGATGGCAGCATATGCTGCTCCAAAACCTGTTTATATCATTCAGCATTAATGGTGCCTTCACAGATGTGCAAATCACCCATGCCATGTGCACTAATGCACCCCTATACCATGACAGATGCTGGCTTTTGAACTGTGCACTGATAACAAGCTGGATGGTCCCTCTCTTGTTTTAACCTAGAGGACGAGGCGTCTATGATTTCCAAAAAGCCTTTAAAATTTTGATTCGTCAGGCCACAGGACACTTTTCCATTTCACCTCAGTACATCTTATCTAAGCTCGGGCCCAGAGAAGACGGTAGCGTTTCTGGATGCTTCTTTGCATGGTAGAGTTTTAACTTGCATTTATGGATGCAGTGATGAACTGTGTTCACAGACAGTGGTTTTCAGAAGTGGTCCTGAGCCCATTTCCACTACAAAATCATGTCTGCTTTAATGCAGCGCTGCCTGAGGGCCCGAAGTGCGCGGCCAGCCAGTGTTGGTTTTCGGCCATGTCCCTTGAGTGGTGAACTTCTAAAAGACTCAGCCTCTCTGAGACGCTCTTTTATACCCAATCATGTTACTGACTTGATGCTAATTAACCTTATTAGATGAGAGATGTTCCACCAGGTGTTTTTTTTTAGCATTACAAGTCTTTTGTTGCCCCTGTCCCATCTTTTTGAAAAGTGTTGCTGATATCAGATTTAAAATGGGCATATATTTTTGGAAAAACAATAACATTTATTAGTATTAGTTGATATGTGATCCTCACTATTTTCAGTTAATACAGGGTTTAATTGATTAGCATATCATTTCATTCTGTTCTCTTTCTTTATTTTGCACAGGGTCCAAACTTTTTAGGAAACAAAGTTGTATATGTGTTTGATCCTCCTCCAATGTTAGTTATTAAATGAAGTTTCCTCTCTCTCTCTTTTAGGGCTACTATAAGCGTACTCCAGATTATCAGCCCATCCGCGAGTGGAAGCGTTTGGGTTGTTTTGCTGTTCCGATGGTTCACTCCACCTTCCTGCTGGATCTGAGACGCTCCTCCTCCAGATCACTCGCCTTCTATCCCCCCCATCCAGACTACAGCTGGGCCTTCGACGACATCATGGTGTTCGCCTTTTCTGCCCGCCAAGCAGGTCAGACAGTTCTCATGTTTTACTGTGGTCACAAACTACTGTTTGTGTGTGTGTGTGTGTGTGTGTGTGTGTGTGTGTGTGTGTGTGTATGGCTGTATTTGTGTGGAAGATTCTAGATGAGTCATCATATTCTAGAACATTGACTGCAGTCCAGAACTGGGTTTTAGTGTGCATGTGTATGTGTTGTGTGAGTATAGTAGTGCTATTCTAGAACTGTGCTGTGTATGTGTGTAAGACAGATAATTCTAGATTTTTAACCATATTCTAGAACAGTGACCACATTCTAGAACTTGGGTTTGTGTGTGTGTGTGTGTGTCACAATCTGGATCTGTGGTCCCACTCCAGTGTGTATTTTGGTGTGTGTGTGTGTGTGAAGTGATTGTAATGTGAACAGGCTGCTGATTTAATGATGATGTCATCTGTGGATTAACTCCCCATCATTTCATGCCTTGAAATAGTATACTGTAATTTTGATGGTATAAATAAAATACTTAAAATGATGAATGCTGTGTGTGTGTGTGTGTGTGTGTTGTAACTCGACTGGAGGCAGACATCATTACTGCAGTAGGACACACACACACACACACAAATAGCTGTGAGGTAAATCAGGCCATACGGAGACACCAGTCAAAACACTAATGCTTCATTAGAGTTCCCTATTACTGTACCCACACAAACTGCAGCAGCAGAAACTGCGCAGCAGTGTTTTTCCTACTGTAACACGCCTCACTCAGCTCCTCAGCTAATTATCAAATGAGCTAACTCAGAAGTTTTAAAGCAAGTACAAAAAAACGTTCCTTGCTGTGAACTTCCACTCTAGTTAACCCTTGAACTCCCAAATGTTATACAGTGTATAAAGTACAACATCCAACTAGCAATGTAAACTTCTTTAAACTTTGTCCATAAAGCCACATGGAACCAAAAATCTGTGCATCCTTGCTTTCTAATCAGTCTTATATCCTATGGGCACACTATATACAGTACATGTACAAAATCCTATTGGTAATTGAAAAATGTCTAGGAAGGAATCATATCCACCGAGATAGCGGTCGAGGGCTGGCTGTTTGGGTAACTCTACATCACAGCTATGATGTAGCCTGGACCGGCCACTAGAGTGATGCTGTATCGTGGCTGCGAGTCTCTCTGGACTGAGGACCTGATCGACATGACATCACGGCCTGGGCTGGCTGCCTGGTTGACGCTGCACTGCAGCTGCGGGGCTGCCTGGACTGGTAATGTCCGGCTACATGAGCAGCGCTATGCCGCAGCTACGAGGCCTCTCGGGCCGGCAGCCTAAGCGACGCTACATCGCAGCTAGGAGGCTGCCTGGACTGGTCTGGTGGAGCTCAGCTGCAAGAAAATGCTACCCCTTCATGGCTAAGGACATGTTCGGCCTTCGAGGCTTCCCGGGCCTCCTGTGTGATGCACCATAGTTGCAGTGTGAGACTTTCCCCCCGTGGCCAAGGACTCTTTCCGGACTACCTAAGTGACTTTATATTGTGGCCAGTGAAATCCCCCCCACTAGCTGTGTGAACCGTGGAGTGTGTGTGTGTGTGTGTGTGTGTGTGTGTATGTGTTCTGTGTTATGTATACTATGTTGATATTTTCTGATTGTAAAGCGTCCTTGAGCATGGGAAAGGCGCTATATAAATAAAAGTGTTGATGATGATGATGATGATGATGGTGATGATGATGATGATGGAGAAGAGTGGGGCCCAACCGAAGACAATGTTTTTTTTTTATAATAGCATTAAGAATGTATTGAAATAATTGATGGTAACATCAAATGTCAGCATGCTAAAATATATTTCATTTGCAGCGTACAGTGAGAGGAAGCAAGTATTGTTGGTAAAACCATTGTTGGCAATAACAGCTTCAAGATGTTGGCTTAAATAATTGGCTTTCTGCAGGATTGGGGTTCAGTTTTGGTCCATTCCTCTTGGCAAATCGTCTTCAACTCACCAATATGTCCTAATATGTCCATCACTCCATTCATTCTGGTGTGCAATGCTCAGTATTGTTTGCAGAGAAGAGCAGCTTCAGATGCTCCCACCTTCATGCTTCACTGTGTTCTTGGGATCATATGCACAACCCTTCCTTTTCCAAACATGATGAGCTGAGCTGTGTGTTTGTGTGTGTGTGTGTGTGTGTGTAGATGTTCAGATGCATGTGTGTAACAGGGAGCACTATGGCTTCCTGCCCATTCCTCTGAAGGCCCATCAGAGTGTAGAAGATGAAGAAGAGAGTTTCACTCACACCGTCACCGAGGCACTCAGTAAGACACACAAGCTTTGCGTCCTCCTCTCCTCCATCACTCATTTCTTCTAGTCTTTCTAATGCCTGAACACACCTAGGAGAACATGGTGTTTCAGTGTTTCTGAAATAGCCTCTTTTTTCCCTGCAGTTGACCACAGAATGCAACCTTCGGAGTTGCTGTTCGTCCCTCCGAAGCTTCAGGACAGGATGGGCTTCGAAGAGGTAAGAAAGTTTACGAATTTCTGGACTGGCATGACTCGCTGACACTCTCACTGACTGGCCACAAGCTGAGTGTCTGACTGACTCACTTACCATTTTTGTCTGACTCACCAACTGACTGACTCTGACACAGTGACTGGCTCACAGACTGACTTATTGACAGACTCACTGATTGATTTACTGACTGATCAACTCACTAACTTACTGATTAACTTACTGATTCACTCACTGGCTGTCTGTCTTACTAAACAGCTCTCTGTCTGACTCATGATTGATTCATTGGCTTACTGACAGACTCGCTAGCTGACTCATGGACTAACTCACTTGCTGACTCAATAGCTGGATCACTAATTGACTCACTAGCTAGATCACTGACTGACTCACTGACTGACACGTTGACCGACTCACTAACTAACTGACTGATTCACTGACTGATCGACTCACTTTCTGATTCACTCGCTGATTGAATCACTGAATCAGTCTCACTGAACAACTTTCTGTTTGACTCACTGATTCACTGACTGATTCATTGACTCACTGACTGGTTGGTTGCCTTTGATGTGAAATTATGTCTCTCTCTGTTTCCTACACATCCTTCATTTGATCTCTCTCTCTCTCTCTCTCTCTCTCACTCATTCTCTCTCTATCTTTGTTTCAGATCTTTCTGATTAATCTGAAAAGGAGAACTGACCGGAGGGAGAGGATGTTGAATACATTGGAAGCTTTAGGGCTGGAGGTCACTGTCACTGAGGCTGTGGACGGCAAGTAGGTCACTAATTGTAGAACCTCACACTGTGCAGTTCTGAAATGAGAAAAGCCAATCAAGCATTTTACCCAATATCTTAATTATATATAATAAAGAAAAACAAATTAAAAAATAAGAACATAATTAACCCATTAATGTCCATATCTGAAATGTTACACGTCCATATGTACAAACCATATAGATGAAAAGTGAGTTTGTATTATTTAATTTATCATATTAAATTAAGTCTTTTTGGTCGCTCTTTATTTTTACCACAGCAACAGAAGAAATTTGATTGTAAATGAAAGAATGAAAATGAATCAAAACGGTTCAGATGGCTGCTGTTTGATGTTCATTGAAAGTACAACTACACAAAATTTCATTCCTTTAGATGAAGTTCTATAGCATATTTACTTATCATACTAAAATGTAGGTGTTGGAAATGAACATCACTTTATTATTCTATACAACAATATATTGTTTCTTCACCAGAGACAGCAGGAATGTTTTAACCCTTGTGTGGTGTTGATGTGTTTGTTACTCAGTGGTCTGGTGGACCCACCACATTATTGTTTTTTTTAAATCAATACAGCCATAACAATTTATGTAAAAATACCAGATGTTTAAAATATCACAAGTGTCCAGCGAAGGGTTCTCCTTTAGCAGCTGTAGCCAGTCAGCAGCCTGTCCATGTTGTCCACCCTCACACACACAAACACAAACACACACACACATATACACACACACACACACACACACACACACACACACATATATACACACACATACAGACATATATATACAAACACAGCCACACACACTAACAGCAGGCCATGTAGAAGGAGAACAAGTGAAGGGTAATATAAATGTGTGGGGGGTGAACAGTGTGAAGGTACTGAAAATGGGTTATTTTATATGTGCTTCACAGACAATGAGCAAAGGCCAAGGAATCTGAGGTTGAAATAATGATAAATTGCCTTATTTTTTGTTTTGGTAAACATTGAAAATGGGTCCCACAGACCTGAACACCACAGAAGGGTTCAATAAGCTGTTTTCATTGTTTCTCTCCAACATTAGTGAGTCTAGTGACTGTATAAGCAAACACTTCTCAAGTTGTTCTGCAAAGATCTTACAAAGCTCAGAGAGAAACAGAGAGAGAGAGAGAGAGAGAGAGAGAGAGAGAGAGAAAGAGAGAGAGAAAGAGGCCACATTTGTTATGTTTTATTATTATTATTATTATTATTCATTTACTAATTTAGAACCGGTTCCTGTTCAGAACTGCATATTAGGGAACACCCCTGCTCTCTCCACCCTGTTGTCTTCCTGCCTATGTTTCTCCCACCCACCTCTCTCTCTCTCTCTCTCTCTCAGGGCTTTGAACTCATCCCAGCTACAGGCTCTGGGTATTGAGATGATGCCGGACTATAAGGACCCATATTCTGGCCGAGTTCTGACCAGAGGAGAGATCGGCTGCTTCCTCAGCCACCATGCCACATGGATACAGGTACACACACCTACACACAGACACACACACACATGTCCCTCTCTAAACCTGCTGTCACAGAATACAATACATAAAACATTTACAGTAAAATCACCGTTAGAGACAGAGAATGCAGTGAGGAGAATCACCACTCACTAATGTCTTCCAGGTTAGGTCAGATGCTAGAGGGCGCTCCTGAGCAAGTCTAAAATGAATATAGTTTCATAGAGAAAAATGCGACTTGTTTTCTCAACACAGAACAGCATAAAATATTTCGACACTGCTGTTATATTTCTGAGCGCTTTTGAACTCCAGTTATAGGACTTTGTACCTGACTCTCATGTACATTCATGACATCAGCGAGCATGAACTGCTTTACTCAGACAGCACTCAGTAGCAGTAAAGCCAGCATCCGACAGCCCAAGACCTGCTTGCTGTAGAAAAACAAACATTTTTAGTCATGTATTTCCGTTTATCCCCATTCATTGACGACTTATAGCCAGTCTGAGATGAGGCCCTTTTTACAGAATAGTCAGTAAATATACCTTCACTGTACACTTTATCAGAAACCCTTACCTTGTAGCACCTTCTTGCTGGACTGTAGTCCATCTGCTGATGAATACTTTGTGTCAGCCCTTCATCAGTGGTCAGTTTCTGATGGCAGAGCTGCTCTCGGCTTGATCATTTAAATTGGTGGCCCACTCCCAACCTAGCAGTGACCCTGAGATGTGTAAAATCTCCAGCCACACCATTGTGTCTAATACACTCATACCAGCACCACACACACTACCACGTCAGGGTCACTGCTGTGCTGAGAATGACCAACAAATGACAAATAATATCTGCTTTCCAATGATGAATGGTGTAGAGGGGGGCAGATAAATTAGATGGACTGCAACTGCAGTTAAATGGGCATTTGTACACTTATATGGTGGGCCCAAAAAGTGGACAAAGTTCATAAAGTGGCCAATGAGTGGACAAAGTTTTAATAAACTGTAGTAAAGGCTACAGAGGAGATCAGATTATACATGCTCGTAGCCGCAAAGCTCATCTTTTCACACAGTGATTTAGACTTTCCTTAAAAAAGAATTCAGCGCAACATAACGTGTGTGTTTTAGGTGGTGGAGAGGGGTCTACAGCATGTGTTAGTTCTGGAGGACGATGTCAGATTCGAGCCCCGGTTCAAGAGAAGAATGCAGACCATCATGGAAGACGTGGAGAAAGCTCAGCTGGACTGGGACCTCATGTAAGATCTACAAGAGTCCTCATACACGCACACAAAGCCTCTTTTCCACTGCAGGGCTGAGTGGTTCTGAGCACAGAGGGTAACCATTCCAGTGACGATTCCACACGGATAGCTATCCGTACTCAGGGTCACAAAACTGTTCAGTGGGATGACGTAACGATGTAGCTATTCGCTGATTAGTTCTACATTTATGTCGGTATTCTGCCGCAACATCCTCCTGCGTTATTTCGAACCCAAAAGCAATCAAATACATTCATTTCGCTCACATGGACACCAAAAAAATCAAAGCAGTGCACGATTTTAAAACCACTATTCAATAAACGTCAAAGCTTCAACCTAACACCAATTCTAATCGTTAAATGGCGCTGCCAACCAGAAGAGAGTAGCTGGTTAGCGTTAGCTTAGCTAGCATGGTGCCAGCTCTGCTCACTACAGAACAGGTTCAGTTCTGACTAACAAAAGCTTTATTGACACAAATTTAGATGATAATGACTCAAAACCGAGGAAGCGTAGTCAAGCAGCTGATGTTAGAGGGACAGAAACGTGGTGTCTGGAGCCTCCTAGCTCAGCTAATGCTAGCCGGATCCTCTCTGATAGCTAACTTAGCTTAGCTAAAGAGATCCAAACACGCCAGTATGGGTTCAATTCTGCTAACTGCTCTGCTCTTACATGTATAGTTGATAAAAACTTACAGCGATGTAACAGCGAGAGTAAAATCGACTGAACGTTGTTGGAGTGACAGAACGCCAAAATCGAATTTGTTCTGTAGCTTGTTTTTTAAGCTATAGCCTGATAGGCTAAACTAATACAAGTGTACAAGTGAGTTGTCAGTTTATCTGAAAAATCTACATACAGCTAATCTTGGTAGGTTTACAGTTGGCTACGGGCTGTAGCCCATCTCTTGCTGCAAATTATTTGCCCTATCATTAGAAACAGACCACCATAGGACCACTGGAGACCAGATATTTGGATGGTGGTCACAGTGGTGTTATGGGAGTGTCAATGTTTGGATGAGAGTGAACCACTACCCAGAAATATCCAGCCAAGAGTGCCTGTATGGTAGACTACCTGGTAAAATGGTCAATCAGTGTAGGTACAGGACCAGTGCTGCAACAATTAGCCAATAAAGTCTGTTAGTTGTCGAAGTTGATTATGGAAAAAGACGACAAATCAATGCTCAATTTTTATGATATACTGTATATTGGCAGTGTTGAGGGCAGTATGGTTTCAATTGTTTCATTTCACCATGAACAAAGATAGACAGAGCTTTGAATTATGGTGCCGCTCAATAATTCATAGTGGTACAATTAGTCTATCAGTTGAATAGTAGTTGATAGAGATTAATTGATTATAGAAGTAATTGTTCATAGCAGCCCGATACAGGACACCACATACATGTAGAACTTAAGCTGCATAATGTCTGTTGTGTTCTGACACATTACATACTTTCTTGTCTCTCCATCTGTGTGTTTTTACTGTCTTTCTCGATGTAGTTATGTGGGCCGTAAGCGGATGCAGGTGGCCCAGCCGGAGGTATCAGTGGAGGGTGTGGACAACCTGGTGGAAGCTGATTACTCCTACTGGACTCTGGGTTACGCTCTGTCCTTGCAGGGGGCGCGCAAGCTGCTGTCCGCACAGCCCTTTGGCAAGATGCTGCCTGTGGACGAGTTTCTGCCCATCATGTTCAACAAACACCCCAAGTAAGGGAAGGAGAGATGGAGGGGATGAGTAGGTGGATAAGAGTGATGAGTGGATGGAGGAATGGATGGATGGATGGATGGATGGATGGATGGAATGGTTGATGAATATATTGAGGGATGGCATCTTTGAATGGATGTACAGTTGGCAGAGTGGTTGAATGAATGCTTGAGAAGATATGTGGATGGATGGGTGGATGGAGGGATGGATGAATGAAATGGTTGACGAATGTAAAAAGGATGGCATCTTTAAATGGATGTACAGTTGGCAGAGTGGTTGAATGAACACTTGAGATGATATTTGGATGGATGGATTGATGGATGGCTGGATGGTTGGATGAATGAAATGGTTGATGAATATGTTGAGGGATGGCATCTTTGAACGGATGTACAGTTGGCAGAGTGGTTGAATGAATGCTTGAGAAGATATGTGGATGGATGGAGGGATGGAGGGATGGATGAATGAAATAGTTGACGAATGTAAAAAGGGATGGCATCTTTAAATGGATGTAGAGTTGGCAGAGTGGTTGAATGAATGCTTGAGAAGATATGTGGATGGATGGATGGATGGGAGAATGAATCGTTGACAGTTGTGTCGAGGGATGGTATCTTTGACTGGGTGTACAGTTGGCAGACTGATTGAATGAAAGCTTGAGTAGATATTTTCAGATGGGTGAGTGGATGGATGGAGGGATGGAGGGATGGATGGATGGTACAGGACTACTAAAATCCACATTTTTGCTGTTGGCTGAATTACAGGGAGGAGGACAATGAAACATCTCGAAAGTGCGTCTCACGAGTCCAATTTTTTTTCTTGGACAGTGATATTGTTCAGAAGTGTGGGCCAGTTGCGAAACACTGACATGAACATCTGGGGAATTTGGGGAAATTACACAGATCCTTTATCCTGTACAAGTCAGCCAGTGAAATCATTCACATATTACATTACCTGACCTTGTCTGGTAAAATGGATCCATCTCGCTGGTGTACAGTTAGAGACTGTAGCTCATCTGTTGATGTATAGTTAGAGTTCTCCATCCTCTAGCCATTCATCGGTGGTCAGTTTCTGACCACAGAGCAGCTCTTATCTGTATATTTTTTGGTCAAAGCCCACTCTCAATGTCACTGCTGTGCTGAGAATGAACCCCCGCCCTATTAATATCTGCATGACCGCAGTTTTGTGGTCAGGAATTGATCAATGATGAGTGGGGTAGAGAGGAGCTGACAACTTGTGCAGTAACAGATGAGCTACAGTCTGTAATTGTACACCTGTATAGTGGAGCTATACATGTGAGGTTCATAAAGTGGACAGTGAGTGGACATGCAAGGTAGGTGTTTCTAATAAAGTGTATATACTGTATATATAATTATGCTTTCATACAGTGAATGCTATACAGGCACTCTAGGTCTGATCATACATGCTCATACTCACAAAGCTCACCTTCAGTGCACACACAGAGTAACACACCTCTCTTTGTCCTGCACTGCTGAGAGAGGGTCAGGCACACAGTGCTGGATTGTTTAGGGGGATATATAAGTACGGTGCCCCTGCTGGGCCACACATCTGCCCAGCCCCCTTTGCTGCATGTCCTGTTTTACTCTCAGAGGAATGTAGCGCTAAAGCTCCAAAATGAGAGGCCTGAGTGACAGCAAAGCAGGAGAGAAGTTGACCCGACACAACAGAATAAAAATAGACAGAGAAAACTAGATTCCTTCCTTCCTTCACATGTTTGTAGAGGTAAAAGTATTATAATTTTACACAGAACCGAGGAAACCAGGTTCTACCTACCTTTGCTTACTTTCTTCCCATCTCTCTCTCTTCCTCTCTCTCTCTTTCCACCTTCACTGCCCTGCCCACCTACAACACCCCTCTCCCCTGTTGTCCTTCTTTTCTCAGACCCAGTGCAGGAGCCAGTTCGGTTTAGTTTAATGAGCTTTACTGACAAGACTGCTTTACATGCAGTTTTGCCAAAGCAGTTGCAAAACAACAGACAATGCAACAGAAGCACTTTTCTCTCTTACTCCATAGAAATTCTTCTTTACAGACTCTTCTCATTTAAGCATATCCGATTTTGACACTTTGTTCACACAGCAGGTAAAAGTGGCCCAGATCTGACCTTTTTCTTCATATGTGACACAGATGTGTGTCTGTGCGTCAGTGTGAACAGATAAACACACTGAATCTGACAATTTCAATTCCGATTTGAGACGATTTCATATGTGGTACTGAAATCCGATACATACCCGATATGCGGCAGTCCGACTCAGTCACTGCCAGATCGGAATTCATGCAGCTTTTATGTCAATCCAACTCCACATTCGTCATAATTTCACTCTTCTGAGACCTCATGAATATTTGGGCTGATGTTTCTGTACAAAAAAATGAGAAGAGACGTATCCAAACCGCTCCGTGTTCAAAGAGATTTAGAAAGAAATGTCCGAACGCGGCCGTAGAAGAACGAGGCTGCAGCGTCAAAGAACAGTTAAAAGTCTGAAAGCAAAGTTTAAAGAATCTGAGGACATGAAGATGAACTGAACCCTCCAGGAGTGACTGGCGTTTATTGGCTCTGGATGAGCCGTGAAGCAACGTGACGCTCTGTTCTTTTGCACATGTGGGTCAGTTTAGGAGCTGATCTGTTCAGACTGATGTCACATACAGATCACATTTAGAAGATACTGTGAACAGCCAAACAAAACAATCAGATTTGGTGAGGAAATCAGATTTGGGCCACTTTTACCTGCTTTGTAAATATAGCCTTAAATAAGGACACTCAAATATTATGTAAACAAACACTAAATTTTTCAAAAAAAATTGAAATACAAAGATGGCATTCTGTGCTCATGAACATAACCTTCAACTACAAATGAATACAGTACAGAACAGCAAAATCTGAACATGTACATTATACACCGTCAAATGTTTGGGGATACCTGGTTTTTCAAAATGTCTCCACCAATTTTGCTAAATTACGCAATCATTCAATGGTTTAGATGTAAACAAAATCATTCAGAGTGGTTCGGTGTGAAATGCGCCTTTTCTAGAGAAATTTACTGAGTCAGAATCGTCCACCATTAGAGTACTAGGAACCAGACGTCTGAAGCATTTAATGGCTCTAAAAGCTACATCCCGTTAAGTTATTACACAAAATGGTTATGAATGCTGTGCTTGATACCTGAGACATTGTTGTGTGATAGTTTTGTTATAAAGTTTTGGACTAAAATGTATCTTTAGTGTAAACCATTACTCCAGGATTACTTCTGTGTTTCCTCTCAAAACTGAATTCTCAATTGAGATCAGTGCACATCAGCTAACATGCTTTTGTTGTTACTAGCCTGTAGCTACAGCTGTTCAACACGGCTAACGCCAGCAGCAGCTTCTGTTTACAGTTTATTTTTACAGTTTTCTTATATGTTTTGGAAGATGGCGGAGTGTGAGGATGACTTTGAGGAGGTCTGTTTCTAAAATGTCAAAACTGGTTGTGTCAACAACAAATTACTTGCTACTCTGCTTACCAGTTTATAAGCTAACGGCTAACAGTGATATATGCACGGTGGCCAACGACGTCTGATTTATTTCACAAATGTTTCTTACCCTGATTCCAGTTTCTGTGGTGGAAAATGCAACAGAGGGAACAGCAGATTTCTTTAGCAGCCGCATTTGAAGAAATCCGCTTTGCATTTTTAACTGGTCTTGAGTAACGTTAGTCTTCATCTGTGAAGTTGTTAGACACTGGTATTTGTGTGTAGCTTCAAAACAATTAGCCACAACTTCAGGATTTCTGGTACAGTAACAGAAACTGAAAAAAAAAACACACTGTACTGTATTTTCTCCATTTTTTATTTGCATCCTGGTGCAGCGCAGTTCACCACCACTCTGAACAATTAACCAGTGAGGTGCAACTGTGATCTATCAGGGCTCCTCTGATGAATAACGTTACCTGAATAAGCTCTGAGTTTTGCTAGCACAGTGCGCCATAACGGCACCAACCCAAACAACACAAAACGCGTGCAGGGCAGAGAGGTGCAAACAGGGCATGGTAAGGAAAAAATAGTACCCAAAGAAAATGTATTTTTTTTTCATTTAGCAGTATTTTAACATTATCAGCGTGACATATAAAACCTAATAAGACGCATGTAAGTTCACTGGTCATTGTGGAGAGCAGATAAAATGGTGATATTTGTAGTGTAGACATAACAACGTCTGGTTCCTAGTACTACAATGGTGAACAGTTCTGACTCTGTAAATTTCTCTAGAAAGGCACATTTCACACCAAATCACGCTGATTTTCTTTACATCTGAACTATTGAATGATTAAGTTATTTTGCAAAATCGGTGGAGTTCCCCATTAATATAAATGAGCATATTTTTGTATGCAAAAAGCCGCACATTTTATCCCCTCGTTGTGGTGCTTTCAAGTCATTATTTAGACAAATCTGCTCCTCATAGCAAGGAAGACACTTTGCTGAACGTTGAAGCTAAATTTTATGCTAACCACATTTACAGGGAGTTTTTCTTATAAAATTGAAAACAGTGAAAATCAAATATTCCTTCAAGACAGCAAGCTGTGCCTGAAGCTTTAATGAGAAGTGTGTATAGCATCATATCACAGCCCAGTGAGAGATATTTTTGCATTTGAGTTTTTGGGCCAAACTGTGGAGGGAACTGCTTTATGCCCTGCACTAATGCACTAATACCTGCATGCTCATAGATTCTCATAGCAGTGGACACTGAAAGGCAGCTTCTCTCTCTCTCTCTCTCTCTCTGTGTGAGGAATGTGAAGGGGCATGGCACTTCCTATTTCCTGCTGTAGTAGCACAACAATCTCATTGATAGGGCTTGGGGCTCGCTGGGCCAGGGGCAAAGGAGAGATGGATTACTACACAAATATACTGCAGCTCTGTGAGGACAGAGAGAGAGAGAGAGAGAGAGAGAGAGAGAGAGAGAGAGAAATAGAAGAAGAAGGCAGGGTGTTTTTTATGCCTCTCAAGAGTTTGTGATGGAGTAATTTCCCCTGAACCCTTTCAGAATGCTGATTCAACACTTGTACACCTTTTAACTTGTTAATGAAGGCAGGATGAAGGTCAAATTCAAAGTCATGTTAATCGCTCACTGAATTTGCCATTCAGTTGCCTTTCCTTTCTGGGTGCCCGTCCAAAGTGGAATCTTAAAGACACAGAAAACAAAACAAAACAAAACAAAAAACAGTTCTATAGATGATCGACCACACAATGTTGTCATTGTGTAGTCAAAGTCATTCCCATATTAAGAAATTTGGGTCTGCAGTTTTTCTCTATGAGAAAAAGTAATGCCATTTTGGAAAATCTCTGTTATTACGCCCTCTAGTAATTTTCCAAACCTGATACATTTTCCTGTACTTTCATTTTCCCTGCAAATGTCCCTGAATCCTCTAAATTAGAGGGTTAAACAGGAATTCCACTGATTTTTAATGATTTCTGCATCGCTGTGATGTAAACAAAGTCGTTCAGAGTTGTTCGGTGTGAAATGGTTCACTGTAGAGAAACTTTCTGACTCAGATGTCTTTACAGTGGTGGTGATAGGAACCAGGGGTCGCCATGACTACAACACACATATAGACATTTTATTTACCAACCAGAATGACCAGTGAAGATATATGTGTCTTCTTAGTTTTAAATATGTAATGTTGGCAATGGTGAATTAGTGATAAATCTTTGAGCATGAATGAATTTAAAAAATACATTAGGCCAAAAGTTTATCATAAAAAATGCCTCTAATGACTATTTCTGCGTTTAAGCTAACACTGCCGTGAATTAAACTGACATTGTAAGACTGGCACCCTCAACAAAATACCCCACACAATGCAGCAGGCTTTGTTAGATGTTGTAGTTAGGTTGTTTCAGGACAGAGGTTTGCAACCTACACATGGCCCTTTTACTGCCCTGTTGTGGCTCCACAGAAGAATCAGATTTGTAGGTAAAAATAAAATAATCCTCCTTTACAGTAAAATAAAGCTCTGCTGATCGTTCAACACAGTTTAACAATAAATGGTCTTAAACTCTGGAGTTAATGTAGAACTGCTAATTCACCCTTTAACTCTGAAGATCAGTGCAGACTGCTGGTCACCATAGCAACACAGACAACAATCTCGCCTAGCTAGTAGCTAAAGAAACGGCAAAGAGAGAGATTTAAGATGAACATCGATAATTTGGGGACAAATGGACTTATTTGTGTTTATAATCACTCCAGCTGGTTTCCTGATATGTTTAATCTGCAACGAGAAACTGTCAAAGACTAAAAAGTCACGAGGCTGAAGTCAGTTTTTCATTTTCCCTGTTCCACTTTAAATGGTGCAGCAGTTACATTCTGGCACCATTTAAGATGGAACAGGAAAATTCGAAAAAGAAGCTGGTGTATGAGAAGCGACTTCAGCCTCGTAAAAAGTCGAACATTAAGAGACGTTTTACAAGAAACTGTTCTACTTTTGAGGAAAACGTTCCTGTCAGAGATGTGAGAAATGCGGCTATAGCTGAGCTACAGCTTAAAGCAGAAGCAAAGTAAGTCTGCATTTTCGTTTATATTAGATATCTTTTAGCCTATACTAGTACTTTAGCACATACTGAGACATATTTACAGCCAAGATGGTAAAACGTTATTTCAATTAAAAGGACATAAAATGTTGTGGCTCCCAAGGTGGTTTGATTTTTGTTGAGAGAACAAAATGGCTCTCCTTAACAGTTGGGTTGCCGACCCCTGTTCTAGAAGAAGAGGGGATGGAAAGTGGTCATTTAATGACTTTTTGAGTTCACAGAATCACAATCTCTCTCTCTCTCTCTCTCTCTCTCTCTCTCTCTCTCTCTCAGCACTGCGTACATGTCACACTTTGAGCCGAGGGATCTGCGGGCGTTCTCTGTGGAGCCGCTGCTGGTGTACCCGACACACTACACGGGTGAGCCGGGCTACTTCAGCGACACTGAAACCTCCACCATCTGGGACGACGAATCCATCAGTACAGACTGGGACCGGAAACACGCCCCGAAAACTGCCCAGCAGGGCCAGATACGCCCCATCGCCCAGAACAGTGTAACAGGGGACACACCGCCCCCTGCAGTCCGGGCATCAAGAGACGAACTGTGACAAGAGTGGAGGGAAAGACTTAACACACACACACACACACACACATACACACACACACACACACACTCACATACACTATGGTTTAAAAGTTTGGGATCACTGTTTTCAATCATTTAAAACCAATTTGGTTGCAGATAAATGCATAGGACTATTCTAATATGGTACCTCTGTGCAACTTCAAAGGTTTCTGATAAGAAATGTCATGGAATTTATGTTCGTTTTAACTCGGACTCATAGTGAATGGTAAACATACTGGTATACAGAGTGGTTGCATAGTGTATATCGCTGTTGTTGGGACAAAACCTCATATCTCCATTTTTGTCATTGTTTAGTTTTTGGTATAATTTGAAAATGTTGTTCTTTACATTGTATGTAAATTTCATGACGACCAAAAGAAACGGACCAAAATGACTTGGTAAAAAATCTGGTTCCATTGACTTACATTAAAATTGAAGTATGTTTTTTTCTTCTCCTGTAAAATTAGAATTTTGGAGATACAAGGTTTTCTTCTGACAGCAACAACATGTTATATAGTGGTATTGTGTCATAGTGCTCAGCCTCTCAGCTAAAACAGTCTGGGTTATTATGTTTTTCATTGATTTTCTAAGTGAAATGAAGTGAACACATCCTCTACAGAGAACACACTTAAGTCTGATGGCATTGTTCTGCACATTCTAGTGCAGAATTTCTATCTTTTCTATTATTATAGTTCAACATATTGGGAAAAAATAACAAAGCTGTGATGCGCATTCAAATGTGCAGTAATTTGTTCTCTGTAGAGGATGTGTTCACTTATTTTCACATAGGAAATCAACAAAACATAATTTGAGCAGGGGTGTGCAAACTTTTGCATACAACTGTACACATTAACACCTGACCCCAATTAGCTCTGAATTCAAAATACAGAATTAAGTTGATTTGTGTGCTCATAACTGTGTGTATATCAAGTTTTACAATGGCTTCAAACGTTCCCCAGCCAATCAGATTTTAGAACCAGACAAATATATTTTATGATTTTATAATTATAATTTGATGCATCTTGTTCTTTATTGGAGGCCAGCTAGTTAATGAATAAAGAAATTGCTAAAATTTGCACCCTAGTGGTGATGAAATCTTGAGGCAGACAACTTATCAAGGTATTATTGTAAATTGATAATTACAGTAGATTATTCATCATTTATAACGTTGTACCCCCAAAAATAAATATTAAATTTATTGCATAAAACATCTAAAAACACCCTTTACATTGAAAAGTTATTATATATAGCCAAAATGATTAATATGACAAGTGATTCCAAACTTTTGAACAGTAATGCGCTACCAGCAGTAGCCAAAGATCATCAAACCCGGTCAACTCTTACACTGTCTGTCACTGCAAAGCCGGCAGCCTCTATCATTCGCTGGTTTTCAGCCAATAGCATTACAGCAGGCTGAGATGCTCGAACACCATTGGCTGGTGAGATGAATGCTCACGTTTTACGGCAAATTTATTTATTTGACACAAATGTACAGATTGTGTGTCTGTCTGTCTTCCTGTCCATCTGTCCATCCGCAGCATCGTCCCTGGAGGACGCTGAGAGACACTTGAGGAGTAATGGCGCTCAACAGACTAACCACACTAAGGACATCTTACGAAAAACTGGACGGACGGAAAGACGGCAGCATGTGGGAGACGGACACACAGACCTTTGGCAGTGTGGGAACAACAACAACAGAAAATAGTCATAAACCAGTGGATCTTTTTTTTTATTTAAAAGAGGATAATTACTGTAAATGGAGTGAAACAGGTGTGGTTTATGGGGCAATGCAGGGAATAAAAGGATGCACAGCTGTCTGAATACAAACACTGAATTACATGTGAGTATGTGTGTTCTTTATAAGACTATTAAAGAGGTACGAGAACCTGCTCTTATCTCAGTTCCAGCGAACTCAGGCTTTGAAAGCAACTAGAGTGAAATGAGGACGCCTGCGTAAATGTTAATGGGGTGCTCCAAGGTTTTTCAACGTAATCTCCATCTGCCATATCTGTACTGGACCACCGATTCCCACAAACATTAATGTCAGCATGCTCCATGTTCTTTTATCTTATGGGCAGTTGCTGAATTCTGTGAGTAAATGTTAATAAACATAGCAGTGGCGAACCATGAATGTTAGAGCTAGACCTTCAGTTTAGGCCATAAATGTCCAAACATGATCACAAAATGAAAGAAAGCGGCTCTACAGTATTGCTAGTTTCTGCTAGCACCACTGTGAGAAAGTTAATAGTAAATTTTTGCTCATTTCTGTCTGTTAAAAGACATTCCGTATGTTTTATTTGAAGCTTGTAACAGACGTGTAGCGTGTTGCTGTTGTCAGAAGAAAACCTTGTGTCTCCAAGATGACAACTTTACAGGAGAAGGAAAAAACCTAGTTCACTTTTAATGTAAGTCAATGAAACCAGACTTTTTTCCAAGTCATTTTGGGCCGTTTCTTTTGGTCCGTTCAGCATGAAATGTACACACAATGTAAAGGACAGCAGGCGTTTTCAAATTATGTCAAACACTGAAAAACACCAAAAATAGAGATACAAGGTTTTCTTCTGACAGCATATATATATTTTACCTTTGTTTCAGTTTTTACAGTGAATAATTTAGTAAAGAGGCCTGATACAGAGCTGGAGCTGTTTACCATTTCCATCAACTTACCGAAACCTGCTTAGACTATGGCTCGTATTCACAGTCAGTGACTTATCTAGAACTTCCAGAAGGCCTGGAGTGACTGTTTTCTCACAAAATTGATCCCACCCACTGGAAATCAAAACGTGATTGGGTGGTCCCACTGTCACTTTTTAACTATGTTGGTAGTTTATCTAACATGTAAGCCTTTATTTTCGGCTCCTGAAGTCCTGACCAATGGGAGAGCTTGATTAGCTGTATCTGCCTTGATACCAGAGAGAAAAAAAACCCTGATTGGTTTTCATTTTAAGATTTTGACCCAAAGCTTAACAGTGAAATAAGAGTATTACTACAATTCCTGCAGTTCAAATAGGAAAAACATCATGACTCTGTTAAATGAAAATGGACTAAAAATTACAGACATGCTGTTATACAGTGAAGTAGATGAGATAGAAGAAAATGTCTTATGAAAGCTGTTGTGAAGATTTATCAAACATACGGAAACATATGGAGCTCGTACATCCCGTATAAATAAAAAAATAATGTGTGACCATGACTTAGTAAGGCATGGGAATGAGATAATTAAGCCTTGACCACAGATCTCGTTCCCACACCTCACTACATCGTGGCCATGACTTAATTATCTCATTCTCATGCCTTACTAAGTCCTTCCCATGCATTAATATGCCGTGGCCACACATTTATTTTCCTTTATACGGGAGGTCACCAGCAGGGCTCCATAGAAACAAGATGTGAAAAAGTAGTTCCGGTTACTTTCGCTTTACCTAAGGATTTCTAGAACCTAGATCTAGATCAGGCAGAGCCTTTGAAAACTCCACCCACACCATTCATTGTAACACATCATGCCACTTTCACCTCTATAAGAATGAATTATACAAACTTACAGCTTAACAGATATTTGACTGAAGAATTAATGAAAGTAATATATGTAGCATAAACATTTACTTACAGTGTTCAGCAACTGACAAATGGTTTCTATTATAAGTGAGTTTTGAGTCAGTAGGTTTTTCAGTACTAACAGAACATCTTATAGCTGAAGAGTCTTCAGGCTGTTTCAAAAGCTCTGCTGAAGGGACCCTTTTAATAAGGAATTTGCGTCAACAAGTGTTTAGGCCAGGACTAAAAAAGGACACTGGTTTTCCAGAGAAAGTTTAAGACTATGAGGAATCTTAGTTCATTAGACTCTAGGAGAGAACAGCTTTTTAGAGTCTGTACAGTGTTCACCAAACCAACTGGAACTGAGGTACTGCTTTATTATCAGCTTTTCCTCATAGCCCTGGAATAAAGATCTATATGGACAGAGAAGAGCAGCTGGTTCCAGGATTAAAACCTCATGGCCATTATTTCCAAAGCTGAACATGCCAAACTCCCCCTTTCCCCTCCTTCAGCAGGCAGGTCCTGATCCTGCTTTAGAGCAGAGTGGTTTGGAAGAACCCTGAAGGTGTTCCCTGTAAGCCCCTTTCACACCAACCCAACATTTCCCAATAAACACCTTCATCCTGACGTTGGCATTTAGCTTCACAATGTTCAGGGGAAGAACTGAAGCCAAAAGCCAAGGAGAACATTCTAGAACCGTGTGAATGGCAGGATGAAGGAGAAACGTTCTAGGATGGTCTAAATGAGGGAGAATATTGCCAAATGATTTGAATGGTAAAGAATATTCTAGATCTGTTCTAAATTGTGGCTAAGGGAGAACACTCTAAAATGGTGTGAACGGCAAGAACATTTGAGAACAATGTATATGAGGAAGAACAATCTAGAACAGTGCGAAAGGAGAGAACATTCTAGAACAGTGTCAATGAGGGGGAAACATATATAATGCTATGAATGAACAGTGTGAATAGTGTGAAAATGGGAAAACAATCTAGAACAGTATGAATGAGGGGAAAACATTCTAGAACAATGTAAAGAAGAAGGAACATTCTAGAACAGTTTGAATAAGGGAGAAACATTTTAGAACAATGTAAACAAGTAACAACATTCCAGAACAATGCAAATGAGGGAGAACATTCTTGATGAGGAAGAACATTCTAGGAACGTATGAAAGGGGACAACATTCTAGAGCAGTGAGAATGGGAAAGAGCATTCTAGAACAGAGAGAATGGGGAGAACATTCTTGAATGGTGAGTGAAGGAGAACATTCTAGAACAATGTAAAGAAGAAGGAACATTCTAGAACAGTTTGAATAAGGGAGAAACATTTTAGAACAATGTAAACAAGTAACAACATTCCAGAACAATGCAAAAGAGGGAGAACATTCTTGATGAGGAAGAACATTCTAGGAACGTATGAAAGGGGACAACATTCTAGAACAGTGAGAATGGGAAAGAGCATTCTAGAACAGAGAGAATGGGGAGAACATTCTTGAATGGTGAGTGAAGGAGAACATTCTAGAACAATGTAAAGAAGAAAGAGCATTCTAGAACAATGTCAGTGAGGGAGAAACATTCAAGAATGGTGTGAATGAGAGAGGATTCTAGAGTAGTGAGAACAGTAGGAATGGGGGAGAACATTCTGAATGATGTGAATAAGGGAGAACATGGGTTCATGAATGGGTGATAACATTTTAGAATGACCCAAATATTGTTTCTGAACAATCACGCAGGTTCAGCACGCCAGCAGGCCTTTGTTTGGTCAGTGTGGAAAGCATCTTGTTTGTGGTGGTGGCCTCACTCAGTATGCATGAAAACAATGCTGTTAAACATTTACTGGCTTTAATAAACTCTAACTTTAGTTAGATCCTGGCAGAGCGTCTTATCAGACAGGCTTCAGATGTAAACATTATTTAACCCCCTAAAATCTCAGGCTTATTACATACTAAGGCTTATTATTCAGTAAGCTGAGCTGTTCTTAGGTTACAGAAGTGTGTAATAAAACATTTTTCATATATTGATGGTGCCTTCATAGATGTGCACATCACCCATGCCATGTGCACTAACATACCATCATGAATACTGGCTTTTGAACTGTGCTCTGATAACAAGCTGAGTGTTCTTTAGCCTGAAGGACACAGTGTCCATGATTTCCCAAAAGAATTTAAAATGTTGATTCATCAGAGCACAGGACACTTTTCCACTTCCACTCAGTCCATTTTAAATGAGCTTGGGCCCAGAGAAGGTGGCAGCGTTTCTGGATCCTTTCCTCTTTGCGTTTTAGAGTTTTAACTTGCATTTGTGGATGCAGTGACAAACTGTTTTCACAAACAGTGGTTTTCAGAAGTGTTTCTGAGCCCATGCAGTGATTTCCTCTACAGAACCATGTCTGGTTTTAATGCAGTGCCGCCTGAGGGCCCGAAGATCACAGCCAGGAAATACTGGTTTTTGGCCTTGTCCAGATTCTTCACAGAGTGGTGAACCCCTCCTCATCTTTACTTCTGAAAGACTCTCTGGGATGATTTTTTATACCAAATCATGTTAGTGACCTGTTGCCAATCAACCACCAAGTGTTTTTTTTAGCATTACACAACTTTACCAGCCTTTTGTTGCCCCCACCCAACTTTTTTGGAAAGTGTTGTTGGCATCAAGTTCAAAATGGGCATATATTTTTCAAAAAACAATAAAATTTCTCAGTTTCAACATTTGATATGTTGTCTTTGTGCTATTTTCAATTAAATATAGAGTTTAAATGATTTGCACAACATTGCATTTTGTTTTTATTTACATTTTGCACAGCGTCACAACTTTTTTGGAAGTGGGGTTGTAAATACATCTGCATTTATATATAATTATTTTTTATCCATTGCAATTTATACCTTATATATAGTTATCAAAGATTTCAATTCCCTATTTCACTTAAAACTGTGCTGGTCTGGTTGCACCATTTGACTTACTGATCTTGGCATTGCACCATGAAGATCTCTTGGGGTCTGATTTATGATGCAATACCATGACCTCTGTTTTATAAAAACATGTCAAAATAAAAGTCCTTTGTATTTGGTTGTGCTGCCTGAGATTTGAGGAAGTAACGACTTGCGTACAAAAGTTTTTCACAGAGTTGAGCTCACATGTTTAGCACCATGCCAAACTAATTTTAGTTAGAATTTTATATAACAAAATTACCTCTTTTAAACATATATTGTTGGACAGTTGCACCACCTTACATTTTTAGACTTTTGGAGACAAAAAGAAACTAAAATAAAATTTAAGGATTGCTATGACACAGATGTGGCAACCCTATTTCTTTTAGCTTCTTTTAGGTACATCAGGAGAAGAGAGAAATAAGCAACTAGTCCATGGGATTATATGGCGCATAAGAGTTTCATCAATGCAGAGTCGAAGCGGATATGGGGTAGCTGGATGCTAAAGCCCACAGAAACACAAACAGGTGGTAGTGCACATGCTCGCTGACCTTCCTTCCTGTGTCCACTTCTTGTTGGTTCAGAACAGTAGGTCTTTGTGAGTGATGTGTTTAGCTGTGGTAAACAGACTCAGCGCAGTGTTTACCCTGCTGAAGCAGAAGTGTCAAACTCCAGTGCTGGGAGGCCACAGTTCTGCAGAGTTTAGTGTTTTTCCTAAACACACCTGATTCAGGTCCACAGCCAATGACCAAGGCCTTCAGGTCTTCTTGAGCAGATGGCACAGTAAACACTTTCTACACAAACAGACGAGCAGAGAACCCTACTCAAATCAGAACTTTAACAATCATAAGAAATACTGTGAAATGGTGGAGATGGGTGGATACCCACAGAACTGATCTGTATATTTTCTTTGATCCTTATATATATCAATACAAATTGTGATATATTTATGAATTGCTTCGTATTGTGTAGAACGTGTAGACCTTCTTAGTTTATTTATGGACCTTTCTATTGAACTAAACTGCAGTCCTACAGTAAAAAAGCACTTATGTTATCATTTATCGGGTGCTGTCTGCTGAGAGGTGTTTGTCCCAAACCCTAACCCCTAAATTTATACTTGTCAAAGTAATACGTTTTAATAATATATACTTATAAGTAGATAAGTATGATTAGATTGATTTTTTTTTATAAAAAAAACTATATTCAGAAAATGCTGTCCCACATTTTCATGTCACTGCTAAAACACAAAGAGTTTTCGTCCATAGGTGGAGTCTATTTTAGCCACACCCCTGCACTGTAGAGCAGGAAGTGAGACAGCATTCCTGTCCCTCATGGCCACATGGTGAGCAGTTAGATCCCATTGTTTTGAATGTGTCCCAAAGTCTGAAAATGTCTGAAACTGTTCAAAACTATGTTTACTAGTCATGGTTAGCGTAAAATTAGCTAAAACTATAATTACCAGAACAGTTATTACTGAAACATTTTATGAAGTTTCACTGGTGTCATGATTGTTTTGTTAGTGACAAAATGGAATGTTTAAATCATTTATTTTAATATAATAAACATAATTAAGGTACAGGGCAGGGGTCGGTAACATGCGGCTCTTTTACTGCCCTGTTGTGGCTCCATGGCAGAATCAGATTTGTGGGTAAAAATAAAATAATCCTCCTTTACAGTAAAATAAAGCTCTGCTGATCATTCAACACAGTTTAACAATAAATGGTCTTAAACTCTGGAGTTAATGTAGAACTGCTAATTCACCCTTTAACCCTGAAGGTTGGTGTGCAGACGGTCACCATAGCAACGCAGACAACAATCTCACCTAGCTAGTAGCTAACGAAACGGCAAAGAACAAGAAGCTGGCGAATGAGAAGCGTTTTCAGCCTCATAAAAAGTCGAACAATGAGAGACATTTTACAAGAAACTATTTTACTTTTGGAAAAGTTTCCTGCCAGAGATGTGAGAAAAGCGGCTACAGCTGAGCAAAGAAAGTCTGTGTTTTTGTTTATATTATATTTCTTAGCCTATTCTAGTACTTTAGCACATACTGTCACATATTTACAGCCAAGATGGAAAAACAGACATAAAATGTCGTGGCTCCCAAGGTGGTTTGATTTTTTGCTGATAGGACAAAATGGCTCTTCTTAACATTTGGATTGCTGACCCCTGATATAGGGTCACTCAAAGCAAAATAATTTTAGTCCAGTGTCCAAAATGTGACTTTGTGCCAATTCGGTGGAATGATCCTTATCTGTAATTTCATATTTTTTGTTTTTTGTATATATCTATATCTTTTTGGATCAGTTACTGAGACAATCTCACTGGATGGTCATGAAAAGTCCACGTGGTCTCTGTTGCGGACCAGATGAATATCAGAACTAGAGGTTGCAGCTGTACAGCCTTATGAACTTCATTGTTATGCAAATGTTAAGTCCATAAGCCTGCAATCCCAGGAAAGGCTGGAGATTTAAGGTGTGTCCCAGAAGACGCCTTAAGCCCTGCAGCCCTGCTCTGAGTCCACAGTTAGGACGAACTCGTGGGACGTGCAGGCTCTGACCAGGTGAAATTTTATTGCTGGTCATACTTGTCTTTTTTTTTTCATGATATAGTTTGCTTATCTACAGTGGCTCAGTATAGACTGCAAGCATAATGAAGCTTAATGACAAATTAACCCTTGTGTGGTGTTGATGTGTTTGTTACTCAGTGGTCTGCTGGACCCACCGCATTATTGGTTTTTAAATCAATACAGCCATAACAATTTATGTAAAAATACCAGATGTTTAAAATATCACAAGTGTCCAGTGTAGAGTTCTCCTTTAGCAGCTGTAGCCAGTCAGCAGCCTGTCCATGTTGTCCACCCTCACACACACACACACACACACACACACACACACACACACACACACACATAGGCTAACAAAGTATGCAGAGAAACAGATGGACTACAGTCTGTAACTGTAGAACTACAAAGTGCACCTATATAGTAAGTGGAGCTGATAAAATGGACAATGAGCGTAGAAACAAGGAGGTGGTCATCAGATGAAGAACAGAGAACTGCAGGGAAACCTGCTTATTTTGTTCTGACTTCTTTTCATCTGCCCTCAGTCTGTACATGGAAATGCTCACTGCCAAAACCTGCTTAAGGAGGCTGCCAGTCTAATGATGTGAATTCAGTGCGCAGTGGCTTTAGCTTACATGTAGCAATATTCATATTTCAAGTCTTTAATGACCTCGTAATTCAGAGGATCCAGTGGTATTGGAGAGAATTGTTCACAGGACAAAACGTATCGGGTTCTGAACATTTTTATTTAACACAGACACCTATTCATTCTGGCCATAGAGAAATGAAGCTCAGACCCGGAGTTCCTAATATGGGCATAAGAGCATGGAGCATACTACAAAATGACGACACGACTACAGTGGTCTATAGGGACAGGCCTTCTGGTTGGGTGTCTGTCTTTTTTCTCACTTTAGGAGATCATGAGATAATTGTGCCACCTGCTGGTGTGTTTTGGTACTGCACTGCAGACTCATTGGGATTGGAACAGGCAGTAAAATGTGAAAAATCACAGTCAGCCAGCCACAGTCGCTCCACAGACATTTACAGCGTTCAGCCACTGTTTACCCTTCCCGGGAACAGGCGCTTGCTGGAATATACTTGAGGAAAACTAGGATCAGGAGAACATGAGGTGGAAAAAACGAGGAGAAACCTCTAGAGAGCACTAATCGGTATTGAGCAGCTGAGTACTAATGCCAGGAACGAGGAACACATACACTTTACGGGATGAGGAGGGAGGGCATGGTGGAAGACTACACACAGACTGAAGGGAGAACCCCATTATCTCTCTCTCTCTGTCTGTCTGTCTCTCTCTCCCTCACTTTCCCTTTCTCTTTCTCTTTCTCCCTCCCACTCTCCTGTTCTCAGCAAAGAGCAGTGTTTGGGCTGATGGATGGACACAGCTTCAGTGCTCAGGTAAGCAGGCTGAATTGTTTATTCTCACTCATTAATTAGCTGCCATTCATAAGCCAGTTGACATATACAGTCTATACACTGTATATGGCTTATATCCCTGATGGAATTCATGTCTGTGGTTATGTATTCTGTCTGCATGATGCAGGATAAACCAGTGGCTTTAAAAAGAGTATTGATTTTAAAGGGGCTAGAACAGGAAAGAGGTTCCAGTGTGTGTAATAGATGGGTTTGAGTCAAGTATTCCCACCGTCTGCAATATTCTTCATCTTCTGCAGACTCATCATCTCTCTCTCTCACTCTCCCTCTCTTTTTTTCTGGCAAGTGTCTGTGTTAGGCATGTTAAAGATGTCCAAAGAGAGTCTTCAGTTTCATTAATAGGACATACGTAGATATACATGAAGGCCCATAGACTGCTGTGTTATTTTGAGTCTATTACAATGTGACGAATTTGGAACAAATCTTAAAGTAAACTCATATTTTCTGCTTCTCAATTATTCAATTATGTCTTGTCACAGTCTAATCATAGACTAAATTACACATCAGTGGAGTTTCCCCATTCAGAAGCAGCCTGCCAGCACTGAGTCAGCAATTTCTCACTGTGTGTTTAAAGGGAAACTCCAACAGATTTTCAAAATTTCAACATTAAATAGCTGTGATGCAAACAAAGTCATTCAGAGTGGTTTGATGTGAAATCGTTCATTATAGAGCAACGTACAGACTCTGATTTCTCTACAGTGGTGGTGATAGGAACCAGGGGTTGAAAATGCAGCCATTTTATTTGCTATCGAAAACCACCACATCTTCTCCTTTTCTCCTTTCTTGCTCATTTTTCCTTATAATGGCCTGCATGTACCTCTTCACCATGAATGTGCTTAAAATACTTTGTTTAGGCCAAAACTTTTTTAAAACTCTGTGTCAGGCATTGAGAAGGGTATTTGTAATTATTTAATACTTGGTAGCCTTTAGAAGCATTACCTCTTCAGGTGTTCCTATCACCACCAATGTGAACAATTCTGAGTCTGTAAGTTTCTCTAGAATGGAGCGTTTCACACCAAACCGCTCTGAATGACTTTGTTTACATCTGTTTAATTAGGCAGAAATTTTATAACATGGGTGGAATTCCCCTTTAATGTGTTAAAACAGGGAAAATCAAACTGAAACTGGCACTGAGATGTTTTTAATCTCTGACCAGAATCATTTTTGCTGCCCTATTTAACCTCGTCTAGCCACACTGTCCCAAGAGTGTCCAGTGAGTAGCTAAAATGAGCCGGACTGGTAGTCCTGCTTTATCTCTGCTTAGTCACCTCCCTGCTGCTTGTTTCCCTGAGTTGAGTTTACATCACCATGCTGTAACAATGTAATGGTCTCCCAGGCAGGTTCTGAAGCGGGTGGGAGGAGAGGAGGGCATCTCCAGCCTCATAGCCTTGGGTGCATATTGTGGACAGGGCTTTTGCACGTTAACTGGCTATGTGTATGGACTGCAGATTGCAGATAACTGTATGTTGGACAACAACAGAAAGATGTTTTAGAACATAAACACTAAAAGCAGCCTCACCACTTACATTCATTCAGTTAGACGTTCAGTTAGACCAGGGGTCAGCAACATGCGGCTCTTTTACTGCCCTGTTGTGGCTCCACAGCAGAATCAGATTTGTAGGTAAAAATAAAATAATCCTCCTTTACAGTAAAATAAAGCTCTGCTGATCATTCAACACAGTTTAACAGTAAATGGTCTTAAAAGCTGGAGTTAATGTAGAACTGCTAGTCACCATAGCAACACAGAAAACAATCTCGCCTAGCTAGTAGCTAATGAAAAGGCTAAGAGAGAGATTTAAGACGAACATCAATAATTTGGAGACAAATGGACTTATTTGTGTTTATAATCACTCCAGCTGGTTTCCTGATATGTTTAATCTGCAACGAGAAACTGTCAAACACTAAAAAGTCATGAGGCTGAAGTCAGTTTCTCATTCGCCAGCTTCTCGATCTAATTGTCTCGTTCCACCTTAAGTGGTGTAGCAGTTACATTCTTGCATCTCAGGCACCATTTAAGGTGGAACGGGAAAATTCGAACAAGAAGCTGGCGAATGAGAAGCGTCTTCAGCCTCGTTGAGACACATTTTACAAGAAACTGTTCTACTTTTGAGAAAAAGTTTCCTGCTGGGTCATTCTACAGAAACGTCCACTTTTCTGTCTCTCCATAGGAGTCACTGGTGTTACCAATCCTCACTGGTGTTTCACATAAGAAAGGTAACACCTACGAAGTGCACTATATAGATGCACATTGTAGTTCTACAATTACAGACTGTGTGTAACTGTGTGTTGCGCTGGTCTGAGTGGATCAGACACAGCAGTGCTGCTGGAGTTTTTAAACACTGCAGTGTCACTGCTGGACTGAGAATAGTCCACCAACCAAAAATATCCATCCAACAGCGTCCTGTGACCACTGATGAAGGACTAGAGGATGACCAACACAAACTGTGCAGCAGCAAATGAGCTATCGTCTCTGACTGTACATCTACAAGGTGGACTGACAAGGTAGGAGTGTCTAATAGAGTGGACAGTGAGTGGACACAATGTTTAAAAACTCCAGCAGCACTGCTGTGTCTGATCCACTCGTACCAGCACAACACACACAAACACACCACCACCACGTCAGTGTTACTGCAGTGCTGAGAATGATCCACCACCCAAATAGTACCTGCTCTGTGAGGGTCCATGGGGGTCCTGACCACTGAAGAACAGGGTAAAAGGGGGCTAACAAAGTAGGCAGAGAAACAGATGGACTACAGTCTGTAACTGTAGAACTACAAAGTGCACCTATATAGTAAGTGGAGCTGATAAAATGGACAATGAGCGTAGAAACAAGGAGGTGGTCATAATGTTATGCCTGATTGGTGTATACTAATATTCCTATTCTGAACATGTGATGAGCTCTCAATTCAAATCACATGCTGACATTCAGGACAAAACATATCAGCTTTGGAATTTAAATGTTATTCATTTAGTGTTTTAATTACAATAAACTGACCAATCCACAGGTCTTACGCAACTCAAGGCCGGAACGGGGCATCTTGGCCTGTATGGATGCACTGAGGGCATTCAGTACAGCCAGTGGCCTCTGTTGTCCCCACATCACTTAGTGACCTGCAGGGGGCACCAAACACACACAAACCAATTTGCTTTCAGAGCAGTGATCTTCATATGGGGCCAGAAGGAGAACCATTCAATATCTTCCCTGCTGAAATAGATATGGCGTAATTTTAGGAGTGATGAACATTTATGTTGGAGCAGAAAAACATGACCAGAGTTTAACAAATGGATCAGAGTCTACACTGTTTTTATACAATTAGTGCAACTTTACTGAGTACAGTTACCTTGTCAGTACATGCCTTACATCACCTGGCTAATGAGCAGTGAATTCTATCTGTAACTAGAATTGCATTATTATTTCCAGCAGCTTTAATAGTAATAATTGTACTGAGATTAATTCTAAATTGAATTAAATTTGACATAGATGTACTTCCTCTCTGGATAGAGTAGTCCATGCATTAGTTCCTGCCTTAGCTGGCAAGAAAAACCTGCTTTTAGTGCTGGTGACTTTGCGTCTGTGTAGATTTCTGGGTGGATTTGTTGGCAGTGAGAATGCAGAGCACCCACTCTTCACTATGGCTCAGGGGGGAGGTGAGATGAGAACAGCATCGTGACTGCTGCTGCTGAAATAACACCTCTAAAAGACAGAGAGAGGAGTCAGACATCAAAGACAGCAGGTGTGATTCAGTGACTCATAAAAATGTATTCCTAATACAGAGATCACATCACGCCTACTATTCTCCTACACGAAACGCCTACATGCACTACAGACTGCAGTACAGTCAGCAGAACAACATTATTACTGTCTGTCTATTATCAGAGGTAGAGCAGAGTAGCTTTAACTCATTCTCAAGAAATATATCATATGGACAAAAGTATTGGGACACCTACACATCACACCTACAGGAGCTTTTATGAACCCTGTTCTAAATCCATAGGCATTAATATGGAGTTGGTCCCCCCTTTATAGCTATAACAGCTTCCACTCTTCTGGGAATCTTTCTACAAGATGTTGGAGAGTGTCTGTGGTAATTTTTGCTCATTCATCCAGAAGAGCATTTGTGAGGTCAGACACTGATGTTGGACGAGAGGGTCTGGCTTACAATCTCTGTTCTGGTTCATCCCAAAGGTGTTGGATGGGGTTGAGGTCAGGGCTCTGTGAGGGCCAGTCAAGTTCTTCCACACCAAACTCACCCAGTCATGCCTGCTTTGTGCACTGGGGTTCAGTCATGCTGGAACAGAAAAGGTTCTTCCCCAAACTGTTCACACAAAGTTGGAAGCGTACAATTGTCCAAAATGTCTTGGTCTGCAGAAGCATTGAAGCACTTCACTGGAACTAAGGGTTCTAGGCCAATAACTGAAAAACAACCCCATATCATCATCCCTCCTCCACCAAACTTTACAGCTGGCACAGTGCAGTCAGGCAGGTAACGTTCTCCTGGCATTTGCCAAACCCAGACTCGCCCATCAGACTGACAGATAGAGAAGCTGATTCGTCACTCCACAGAATACGTTTCCACTGCTCCAGAGTCCAGTGGCAGCGTGTTTTACACCGCTCCATCTGACACTTGGCATTGAGCATTTTGATCTTAGGCTTGTGTGCAGCTTCTCGACCATGGAAACCCATTTCGTGAAGCTCCTAACGTGCAGTTCTTTTGCTGATGTTGCTTCCAGAGGGAGTTTGGAGCTCTTTAGTGAGTGAATTAACAGAGGATAGACACTGTGCGCTTCAGTACTCACTGCACTCTGTGAGTTTGCCTGGTCTACTGGTTCGTGGCTGAGCTGTTGTTGTTCCTAGGTGCTTCCCTTTCAGAGTAATAGCACTTACAGTTGACAGGGGCAGATCTAGCAGGACAGATGGCATCCTATCACAGTGTTTAAAGACACTGAACTTATCAGTACGACCCATTCTACTGTCAGGGTTTGTGTATCGGGACTGCAATGCTGTGGGCTTAATTTCATCCACCTGTTAGCAATGGGTGTGGCTGAAACACCTGAACTCAATAATTAGAAGGCGTGTCCCAATACTTTTGTCCACATAGAGTAGTATTGTTATTTCAACAGGATTAGAAATAAAAGACACATCAAGATCTGTTTTTCTCTTTTTAGGATCCTTTTTGAGATCCGAAGGTTTGGTCTGAAACAAAATGCTGAAGCTCCAAGGTGGGAGCCGAACAAACAGAACAACAGAATGGAGCAAAACGTATATTTACAATCATAAAGGTGTGGAACTTCAACAAAACATGTCATTTGACCTGGGGTGCTTAAACTTTTGCATACCGCTGTTTATTTTACTTAAATATTTTACTTAAGTACCTTTGATTGAAGAAATGGAACTGGATTCTACCGGCCTCTAACCACTGTATCAGCATAGCAGTGTAGACTGTAAATGATTGGTCTGACTGGGTTGCTCTCTTTCTGTGATAACAGTGCTCTTATACGTTTATTGCATATCACAGTGTAGGAGATGATGCCAATAAAATCTTGGCCATCATCTCTATGGCAGACAAATGTTCATGTGTCCTGAGTGCCAGATTGTACAATAAAGATTCTCTGGCCTACAGTTAGGGCTGGGCGATAAAACGATAACGATAACTTTTCCTCGATAGAGCGATAAGACAGGTTCGATAAATGTTCGATATAATACACCATTCTCACATTTCCACGTTTTAGCAAAAGCCCTGGTGGCGTTTTCTACTGCAAGGAAAGCGACACTACTCTGCTGTCGCCAGGAGAGGGCGCTCTTCTGAGTTTTTCGACTTGATTAGAGAGGGAGGGGGCCACGAGTAAAAAATGGTCGCCAAATATACTTTAGCAACGTCTGAAACGTGGAGTTATACAGTCCCTGTTTCTCCTGTGACCGAGTGTGAGTGACGAGGTCAGTGGTGTAACTGTACTGACCTACAGCGAACTCACCTCTTTCCATGCATCCTAACAACTTTAGCGGTGTTAAATCACGTCTGCAGCGCCGTGTTACAGCGCTAAACCGTCATATGTTAGTATTAGTGCATTCTCGAGCAACGAAAGTGAAAGAAAGAAGTGGGTTCATGTTCGAAAGTAAACTGAGGAAGCTGTGAGGCATTGGAGAGCGGGAGAGCGCTGTCTTTCCAGGCTAGCTGTTTTTAGCTGCTGGCTAACTTGAAGCGGCGCTCCGGCACAACACGGTGAATTGATGACATAGTAGATCAAACAAGACACAAAAGCACCACTTTCAGTTTAAACATACCTAAAAGGAGGACTCTGTGACTGGTGTGAGAGATTCACACTGCAGATAATGCTTTTACACAGCGAGCGTCAGACACTGCGGTTCACCCCTTAAGACACTGCGGTTCACCCCTTAAACTACTACGGTAGCATAGAGAAACCCAGTCGTCTAGCTGGTGTCTGAATACTGTGATATGCTCTGACATGGATGTGGTAGGAGTGACAGCAGTGACCTACCGAACTGAGCTGACGTTGTTGAGAAACTAAAGAGTTTAGCACTGTTGTTGGCCACTTGTTTAGCATTTGTAGCGGGGTAGCCGAGCGCTCGACACCAGACAGCTAAAAATAATCTGTTTTCTTTCTTAAATCATGACTATTACAAAAAGTGCAGCTGTGCTTTTCCAGCTGATAAAAACAGCTCAGAAACTTTCTCCCACTGTCCCAAGACAGATTAGTGAAATGTTCCACTGTTTGCCGATAGTTTAAAACCACAGTTAACCACCCAGGAGCAAAATCAGCCTTCAAAAGTGAAAGAAATCATGATTTGACATTAATCGTGATATGTATCGATATCGAACAATATGAATTTTGTTTATCGTGATAACGTTTTTGGCCATATCGCCCAGCTCTACCTACAGTGCAGGAAAAGAGTCAGTTTGAATCCACACCGACTTGAAGATTTGTTGTGCTTATTAATATTTATTGGTGTTTTTTCAATAGTCATGTAGCCCTTTGTTAATAGAGAATCGGTTGGGTGATCAGATGTTTGATTCATTGAAATGACCAGTTTGAAAGAACCAGTTCAGCACAATGAATCAAACTTGTTGTCAGGTACTTTGGTTGTATGGAGTGAAATTGGGGTCTTTAATAGTGATGAGAAAATAAAAAAGTGTCAGATAATCAGATTTTGCAAATAAAGAAGGGAAATTGTGCTAACTTTTTTTCTCTTGCAACACTTTTTTTTAGGATAAATCTTTTGCGACACATTTGTTTCATTGCGTTTTGCGTTTTACGCTCCTGTTTTTTTCTGCAGTACTTTCCCCCTTTTCGCGTTACCCTTTTTTGTTTGCGCATCAGTTTTGACCTCTTTTTGATTTGTGGGCGGTGGACCACTCGCTAATATAGAAGATGTACTGAGAATGGACCACCACTTAAGTAACTCTGGCTAGAGAGATGGATTATAGAGCCGCTTGCTGTGTTTGTATGTTATTCCTCTAGTGTCCACACAGTGGCAGCAGAGAGCTCAGTGCTGTTAATATTCTGGTAAAGCTTTAACATGCAGTTCAGGCCAATGCTGAAGTAGTTTGCTATTACATGATCATGTGAGGCAGTTTTAATTGTTCTTTTGAGTATGATTTTATGACTCGAAGGCCATTTAATTCACATGCAATGTTGTATATTATACATTCAATACCTCTTGTTAAGGCTGGATGACCTTTGGGCATATTAAACACCAAAGAAGAGTTTATGAGCAAGTCACATAACCAGTATGTGTTGTCCTTAGAGATGCCAGCCTCAGCACTTTTTGGCTGCTGTGCTGTCGGAGGCAGGAGTCTGCTGTATTAGACGCTTTTGTCTCTATGACTTCATTTGTGAGTTACTTAAGCTGTTTTTACTAAAATATTTTAAGTATGAAGGTACCGTTCTATAAATGGTATATTGGATTCTGCAGCTTTTCTCGAAACTCTGTTCAATTACAGTTGCAGTATATATACACACACACACGCACATATATATATATATAAAAGTCTGAGACTACCTTTTATTTATTTAATGTCCAGTCAAAACAGCTTTTAAATACATATTTAAAAAAGACAGTTCAAGGGTTCTTCAGTAAAGAAAATGATGCTATATAGAACCATGAACACTCAAAGAACCCTTTGCATGATTAAAGGGTTCTTTGCATGGTGACAGGGTTCTTAAGATTATTGGAGAATGTGCTATAGATGGTTTATACAGAACCTTTTTGAAAAGCGCTCTATATAGCACCAAAAAGGTTCTTTTATTGTTACAATGTCAAGCCTGTAACAATAGAAGAACCCTTTTGGTGTCATATAGAACCATAACAACAGTTTCTCCGTCAATCTGAAGAACAATTTCACCACGCAAAGAACCCTTTAATCATGCAAAGTGTTCTTTGAGTGTTCATGGTTCGCTGTAGAACCATTTTCTTTACTGAAGAACCCTTGAAGAACTATCTTTTTTTGTGTAAAAGTTATTCATTTTTCAGGAGACATTTCTGGTGAGGTTAGATATAAGAAGGAAGAAGTCAAAGAAGTTTCCAGAATTGGAGTTCAAAAACTGATTAAAAGCTACAGAGAAAATGGGGCTCCTAACAACCACCTGGAAGACCTGGTAGACACCAAAACTGCCCCCATCAGATAAACAGCACTTAAAGCTTTCATCTCTGAGAGAGAGGAGAAAATCAAGCTGCTTCAGATCTGAAAACATCCACAGGTGTTTCTGTCCATCCTTCCACTGTGAGAAGACGACTCAGCGCTGTGGGTCTGAAAGGATGTGTAGCTGTCAAGAAGAACCTCACTGAGAAAAGGAGACGGATACACCAAACAAAGAAGCTGAACGATGGACTGACCACCCCAGAGTCCAGACCTCAACACCACTGAATGTGTTTGATGACTTCGGAAAATGATCAACCAGCGTCTAAGACTGACCTTTGGAGGTGTGTCTGCAGATTCTTTGAGGAACTGAAAGCGAGTCTCCTGAAAAGAATGGAAGCCGGAATGAAGGCAAAAAAGTGACAGACTAAATGCGGACAGAGTGATATTATATTTAGTTATTCTTCTCTGCAGTTTCCTGTTAAATATACATTCTATAGTTTATGAATAACTAAATGTATGTCCTGTACTTAATTAAATAAATGAAGGGTGGTTTCTGACTTATGCACAGTGCTGTGCACACTGCTCACGCGTCCATGTCCAGCAGCCATAGTTAATCAGAAACCATAGATGACAGAGTCGCTTCCGATTGTTGCAGAAAAGTCTGGAAGAGCAGGTAGATCAACAGCTCCAGAAATATTACAACATCCACAGGAAAAAGACTGAACTAATGAGGACAAACTCATTCTCACAGTCTAGCTCGTCTGCTGTCCTCTATTCAGTAACCGGTGATCTGGTCACATCCTTCTGCTCCAGGCCATTCACTATCACACATGTACTAAAAGACCAGCCGTGGACTGAGGATCAGTTCTGGACTGTGAGTGGTTTAGCCCTCTATTGCACGATGTTGCCTCAGGGCAACAAACATTTTCGTCTCTTTACAAGAACATTATACACCAATCAGGCATAACATTATGACCACCTCCTTGTTTCTACACTCATTGTCCATTTTATCAGCTCCACTTACTATATAGGTGCACTTTGTAGTTCTACAGTTACAGACTGTAGTCCATCTGTTTCTCTGCATACTTTGTTAGCCCCCTTTTACCCTGTTCTTCAGTGGTCAGGACCCCCATGGACCCTCACAGAGCAGGTACTATTTGGGTGGTGGATCATTCTCAGCACTGCAGTAACACTGACGTGGTGCTGGTGTGTTAATGTGTGTTGTGCTGGTCTGAGTGGATCAGACACAGCAGTGCTGCTGGAGTTTTTAAACACTGTGTCCACTCACTGTCCACTCTATTAGACACTCCTACCTCATCAGTCCACCTTGTAGATGTAAAGTAAGAGACGATAGCTCATCTGCTGCTGCACAGTTTGTGTTGGTCATCCTCTAGTCCTTCACCAGTGGTCACAGGACGCTGCCCACAGGACTGTTGGCTGGATATTTTTGGTTGGTGGACTGTTCTCAGTCCAGCAGTGACACTGAGGTGTTTAAAAACTCCAGCAGCACTGCTGTGTCTGATCCACTCAGACCAGCGCAACACACACTAACACACCATCACCATGTCAGTGTTACTGCAGTGCTGAGAATGATCCACCACCCAAATAGTACCTGCTCTGTGAGGGTCCATGGGGGTCCTGACCACTGAAGAACAGGGTAAAAGGGGGCTAACAAAGTATGCAGAGAAACAGATGGACTACAGTCTGTAACTGTAGAACTACAAAGTGCACCTATATAGTAAGTGGAGCTGATAAAATGGACAATGAGCGTAGAAACAAGGAGGTGGTCATAATGTTATGCCTGATCGGTCTATTTAAGGACACTGACAGGGTATGGCAGAGTTTGAGTAAGTCAGTAGAAAAGCATATATTTGGTCATACTATCTCAAAGTGGGCACTTTTAAACCTCTTTTTAACATTCAATATAATTTTTTAGTTATGCGAATTTGTAGAAATACGTTTGTTGCCTAGAAGCAACATTGTGCGACAGTGTAATGGATTTAGTCATTCACAAGCCAGGTTTCACCACTTCGGGGAACATGGATCTATCATTTCATCCCACTGTAGCATAACATGCACCAAAAGGACCCCTGCACACATTATTATTTAAAAAATGTTTTGAATTCAATAATCAGATCAATTTTATGCAAGAAAAGTAAATAGGATTTTTTTTTTTTTAAATTGCTCTCATAATGCGTGCAGTAGAGGGTTAAGTCCTTCACACCTTCACAATATACAGTTCACATAGCGTTTGAGTGCGTGAAACTCCTCCTCTCTTTTTCTCCGCTTCTTTTCTTCAAGATATTAAAAAAATGGTGGTCTCAGGCTTTTGTACTGTGGTCCTTATATGTGAAATGTAGCTGTAATTGAAAAGAGTTTTAAGAAAAGCAGCAGAATACAATATACCATTTATAGAAAGGTTCCCTCTTTCCTCTTTCTGTTATTTCTTCAAGCTCCTGCACCCAACATAAACACAGCGCACACATAAGAGGAAAGGCCCTCAGAGGAGGAAACGGCAGTAAAGAGCCATCTGGCAATCCTGAAACTACTGCTTGAGAAAAGTACAAAGGTGCTGTGGATGATTCTGTAACCTTCTTTATATGATTATTTTAATATACAGTACTGTGCAGAAGTCAGAGACCATCCTTCATTTATTCAATGTCCAGTCAAAATAGTCCTGTTTCACCCCTTGTCACTACCACTGAGCCCTTAGCCCTCTGTTTTGTGCCTTTACGTCTAGGGGTAGGGTGTCCCGTTTTTTGTTGAGACAGAGGGGTAGGGTGAAGTGTTAGGGCTACATGACCCTCCAAACGGAGGTTTTTCAGAGACTCCAAACAGAAAGTTATGAGAAAAAAAGAAAAACTGGCAAGATGGAGAACAAGAGACCAAAGAAACCCACAAATGTGAGATTTTTTTGGTTAAAAGATTACAATAACCATTTTATTATCTTAGTTTAATGTCGTTTCAGTGTATTATGGCCCTTTTCTTGATAACAAGCATATAAAACTGCTAGTAGTTCGCTGTTGTCTCAGTAGCTAGCTAGCTAAATTTCCCATTTCACCTTAAAAGGTGCAGCTGCTGCTCCGTTTAAGGTGGAACGGGAAAATTTGAACGAGAAGCTGGTGAATAGCTGACTTCAGCTCCGTATCACTGAAGAATTAGGGGTGGGAGATAATAAATAAGTGTCCGTATTTGAAGGCATATGACTCCCTAACTGTGAGGTGCTGAACTTTACCCTCCTCTGCTGTCACTGCAGACTGGCAGGGTCGCCTACAGAGCAGCGCTAGTTAATGAAGTGATGTTCTTCTTATTTGAGGGTCCCATTTCAGAGGGAAGATTTCAACCACTACCCCTTGTAACTCAGTTCTGAGGGGCAAAGTGACACTCGAAAACAAGGGGTAGGGGTGAAAATAGGAAATGGGACTGGGCCAAAGTAGAAGTTAGTTATTTTTCACTGTCAGAAAAGAGCAGAAAACTCTCATTTAAAAGTTCAGTCTTAGAAGTTGTTTTCGCATTTTCTCAGTGAGGTTCTTCTTGATCAGCTACACATCCTTTCAGACCCACAGCGCTGAGTCGTCTTCTCACAGTGGAAGGATGGACAGAAACACCTGTGGATGTTTTCAGATCTGAAGCAGCTTGATTTTCTCCTCTCTCTCAGAGACGAAAGCTTTAAGTGCTGTTTATCTGATGGGGGCAGTTTTGGTGTCTACCAGCTCTTCCAGGTGGTTGTTAGGAGTCTTGTTTTCTCTGTAGCTTTTATTGTTTTTGAACTCTAGTTTGGAAACATTTTTCACTTATTTTCTTTTGAATTTCTCTTTGCTTAAGCAAGTGGATTATCTTACATCTAATGTCCTCAGAAATATCTCATGAAACATGAATAACCTGTACTTAATTGCCATTTTGATGGCAATAAAATAAATGAAGGGTGGTCTCTGATTTGTACAAAGTACTGTATGTAGTACACTTTGTTGACATAGAGTCTCAGAAACCACATAAACAAGTCTATTTGATATTGTTTAACAGCTCAACACGGGTTAAATGTGTGGTGATTCAGCCACAATGCTAATTAGTGGCTATAAGCTTCCATTACTTGTGAGCTACATTAGACTTGTAGCTCCAGAGTTAAACTAAAGAAGCGACTTTAGTAACCAGCATGTCTTGGCTGATCCACTACACTTAGGATGAGGGGGAAATTTGTGTAAAGATAATTTGTTGCCAGTCTATTCCTTTAAGCATGTGAATGCTATCACCGCCAGTAACACAGCTGACTGTAGATGATGATGAATTCTGCAGCTGCTGTTTGAACAGCGCTCTGACCGTTTCACCTCAAAATCTGCATCCTTCCAAACATCAACGCAAGGTAAACAACTCATTGTTAGATTACCTGACTATGGAATACAGTGTATTAACCCTTGTGTGGTGTTCAGGTCTGTGGGACCCATTTTCAATGTTTACCAGAAGAAAAAATGATGTGATTTATTATTATTTCAACCTCAGATTTCTTGTCCTTTATATATAATATATATAAAAACATATAAAATAGCCCATTTTCAGTGTCTTCACTCTGTTCACCCCCCACACATCTATATTACACATGTGGTGTTGGGTGAACCTGCGGGGAGTAAAAGTGCGGAGGTGCTGTGTCCTTCACTCTGTTCTCCTCCTGCATGGCCTGCTGTTAGTGTGTGTGTGTGTGTGTGTGTGTGTGTGTGTGTGTGTGTGTGTGAGTGTGTGTGTGTGTGTGAGGGTGGGCAACATGGACAGGCTGCTGACTGGCTACAGCTGCTAAAGGAGAACCCTGCGCTGGACACTTGTGATGTTTTAAACATCTGGTATTTTTACATAAATTGTTATGACTGTATTGATTTAAAAACAATAATGTGGTGGGTCCACCAGACCAGTGAGTAACAAACACATCAACACCACACAAGGGCTAAATGATTGTTGCTATTGCTGTTAATCTGCAATTATGCTTCACATTTCATTTACCATAATGTGCAAACACAGTGGTTTGCTGCGTACAGCTTGTAGTGTTATATATCCCTATGAAAAAACAAATTGCTGCTATCAGAAAAAAAACCTTATATCTCCTTTTTGTTGTTTTTTAGTTTTGACATACTTTGAAAGTACCTGTTGCTCTTTACATTGTATGTGAATTTCATGATGAATGGACCAAAAGAAACGGCCCAAAATGACTTGGAAAAGCATCTGGTTCCATTGACTTACATTAAAAGTAAAGTGTCTTTTTTCCTTCTCCTGTAAAGTTACTATTTTGGAGATACAAGGTTTTGTTCCAACAGCAGCGGAATTCCTATATGTTCCCAGTATTATTTCAGTGGACAATAAAGTATTCTTATTCTGATGGATTGTGATAGATTTGCCATTCTATATTGGAGCCAAATAAGTGGGATCTAGAAAGAGAGTCAGCAGCATAAAGAACAGCATAAAGTATTTTGCGGTAGAGTTACAAGGCCAATTTAGTTAACAAGTTTAGTTGGCGCCAGTTAGCGTCATGCAAACTGCACGTCTAAATCATCACACATTTGCCTCAAACTGTATCAAGTTGTTAAACAATGTCAAATACACTTGCTTATGTGGTTTTGGATGGTCACCACACCCCGGACATACCATGTAGTGCCACAAAGCGTCGCATAGCATCATGTAAAAGATACAGTGCAAATGCTGCTTTACTACATAGGAGAGTGTTTTTGTTCCCATGGATGTTCCTCTCCTTATCTCTTTAAATAAAACATCAAATGATACATTAAGAAGATCCACAATAGTGTTCCCAAAAGCATAGTTAGGGTCCTGGGGTCATCAGAGGTCATACAAAGGAACAGGAGCAGATTTTTTAATAGTGACACACTTGCCCTCTTCTAGCCTCAGAGAGCTAATTAGATAGCTATGCAAACTTTGTAATGAAAAGTCAGAGCACAAAGTGCAAAAACATTTCAAAATGCTGGTGTGTATATATATTTATATATGTATATATATATACAACCCCAATTCCAAAAAAGTTGGGACGCTGTGTAAAATGTAAATGAATGTAAATAAAAACAGAATGCAATGATTTACAAATCTCATAGGCCCGTATCTTATTCACAATAGAACATAGAACACATATCAGATGTTGAAAGTGAGACATTTTACCATTTCATGAAAAATGTTAACTCATTTAGAACTCAATGGCAGCAACTTGATGGGTCAGACACAGCAGTGCAGAGTTTTTAAACACTGTGTCCACTCACCGTCCACTCCATTAGACGCACCTGCGTTGTTGGTCCACCCTGTAGATGTAAAGTCAGAGACGATAGCTCATTTCTTGCTGTACAGTATGAGCTAATCATCCTCTAGTCCTTCATTGGTGGTCACAGGATGCTGCCCACAGGACGCTGTTGGCTGGATATTTTTGGTTGGTGGACTATTCTCAGTCCAGCAGTGACACTGAGGTGTTTAAAAACTCCAGCAGCACTGCTGTGTCTGATCCACTCAGACCAGCGCAACACACACTAACACACCACCAGTGTCACTGCAGTGCTGAGAATGATCCACCACCCAAATAGTACCTGCTCTGTGAGGGTCCATGGGGGTCCTGACCACTGAAGAACAGGGTAAAAGGGGGCTAACAAAGTATGCAGAGAAACAGATGGACTACAGTCTGTAACTGTAGAACTACTACAGAGTGCACCTATATACTAAGTGGAGCTGATAAAATGGACAATGAGTGTAGAAACAAGGAGATGGTCACATATATATATATATATATATATATATATATATATATATATCACTGTGGTCAGAACAAAACCTTGTAGCTCCAAAATGGTAACTTTACAGGAGAAGGAAAAAACCTACTTTACTTTTAATGTAAGTCAATGGAACAGACTTTTTTCCAAGTAATTCTGGGTCAATTCTTTTGGTCCATTCATCATGAAAATTACACACAAAGGGCAACAGGCATTTTCAAATTATGTCAAAAACTGAAAAACAACAAAAATGGAGACATAAGGTTTTGTCCCGACAGCAGCGATATGTTTTTGGAGCATTTCCATTCGTCCATTCATCGTGGAAACTTAACACAGTGTAAAGTACATCTGATGTGCTAGAATGAAAAATCGGAAATACATATATGTATATATATATATATAGACTTACATTGAAAGGTAAGGTTTGCCTTTTCCTGTAAAGTTACTATTTTGGAGATTGAAGAGTTGCTTTAAAAGTTCACTGATGAGGAAGCAGCTTCAGCTTTTGGTCTCTGAGGATAGTTAACAATAGAACAAAACACAGAGGAATAGAGGGGCTTCTGGGTAAAGCAGTGCTTATTAGTTTAAAACTTTAATCCTCTCTTTTCCCCTCCCCTCACATGAACGCCCTCAGCACCCCTTTTTCTCCTTTCCTGTTTCTCTCTCTGGCCCATTTCCTCTTTGTCTTGTACCCTCTCTCTTTTTATGTCTCACATTTTCTCCCCCTACTCTTCCTTCTCTCTCCCTCCTTCCCCTCCCTTCAATCTCTCTCTCTCTCTCTCTCTCTCTCTCTCTCTCTCTCTCTCTCTCTCTCTCTGTCTGTTTTCTTTCCCCTACTCTTCTCCCTTTCTCTTTTCTTACTGTGGTTCTCTCACTCTCATTAGTGCAGAGGCCGAGTTTACTCAATGCCCCGCCCCGTCCTTCAGAGAGGCGGGGTTAGAGAGACAATAGGCTTTAATCATTCACATGTCCAAGCTTCTCTCACATGCCAGAGGGAGAGAGAGAGGTAGAGAGAGAGAGTGTTTATTAGAGTTCACCAGTTCACCTCAGCTCACACTGATCCACAGCTCCAGGATATTCTGGAAAACTTTGGAAACTCCTGAAAACTCTGGAAAACTACAAAAAACTCTGGAAAACCAGACACACCAGACAAATTGGACTGTAACTGAGAATCTTTTCTTGCCCAGCATTCCAGAAAGACCAGCCTGGACCTTCACCCTCACCCTCAGCATCCTCTTCGTTGCAGTAGTCCAGGGATCCTGCTATTGTGAACAGGTCATGGTTGGAGAGATCAGGAGGTCAGGATGATTTCTCATTACCCGTTGGCCTCACTGCTGCCCTGGCCTCCTCTGCCCCTCTGCTTGGAGCTGGACCGTGATGGAGGAGGAGTGGCCCTGCAGAGATACCAGCCACGATCCCCGGAGAGCAGCACACGACACTGGGTCAGTCACTGCAAACAGCCTGCATGTGTACGTGTATATGTGTGTGTGTGTGATTGTTAGCTGTACTATGCTGGTTTGACTCTGGACTGTCTGACATGTGGAGCACAATTACTTTCAGTGTTAGGCTTAGAAATGTCATGCAAATGGATACTTACATCAGTAACTTTGGTATATATTTAATATATATGGGCATTTTTATCACATATACATGCTTACATATACATTATACTCATGCAAAATGTTATTACCTTTAGAGACTCTCGTGTATCATACAAACGAGATATATTATTACAAACATGAGACAATTTATTATTAAATATAGGTTTTTTAATTGTCGTTGTACAGGAAATTAAGCGAATGTTTATCATTTTTAATGGAAAGTCATTTAAAAGCATTTTAGCCCAAGTAATTGTGGACCATTTCTATGGACCCACTGAACAAGAAAAATGTAATACACATAAGCCATATTATTGCATACGTGTACTTACAGATATATAAAATTCATATGGGAGACAGCATTATTTCACATAGATACACACTTATAAATATATATATAGAACGCTATGTCCCATATATATATATACATATATATAGCGTTATTACATAATTCACATGGGACATATTTATGACTTCACATCTTGCACTGTTAGCATTGTTAGCTGTACTATGCTGGTCTGAGTATAGTCAGTTGGTCAGTCTATGATGTGCATGTGTAGGTTCCACCTGTTGTGGTGGACTGGTGTTTATGTGGTCAGTCAGTGTGTCTGTTGATCATTCAGTTGATCATTCAATGTCATTCAGTTCAATTTAGTGAGCACACTAGAGCTGCACAGGCTTCCTGCTTCATTACTAGAAGCTCAATGCACTGCACAGCTCAGTGTGTTCACAGATCGAACACACCTGACTCAACTCATCAGGTAATTATCACGCTTGAGTTAAGTTGCTGATAAACAGTCAAGCAGCCTTTTTGTACTTTTGACCATTCAAACTTAATTTGCCTTCGGTCTGTGACGGTACTCACCCTTAACCCTCTAACACAAGTGTGATATGATAGGTGTGCATTACAGCAAATCCATGCTTTTTTTATGTTTAATGTACTGTCAGTGCTTCTCACTACAGGTCCCGGTGTAACCTTGTTCTAACGCACCATATCTGACAAATGAACTTAAAAAACATAAAATGATAAGTTTATAGAGTTATAAAATATAGATAAACTGTCAACTGTGCAGTACAAGGTTACTTCAGAGCCTGGTGTTGAAAAACAACATTTTGCATTGTTGTTGTACAGACATAGGCAAAAATTGAGCATTCCTGGTCAAATGACATGTTTTTTGATTTTCTAATGAAAATAAGTTAGCATCTTCCACAGACAACACACTTACAGTTGATATAACACCAATAACATAATATATAAAATGTGCCATAACTTTTTTATTTTTATTTTTATATTATATTTTTTTCCCGATATATTAAATTTAGCAAATAAACAGTAACGGTGTATTAAAATGTGTGTTCTCTGTAGAGGATATGTTCACTTATTTACACTTAGAAAACCTACAAACGAGTAAGGGCATCTGAATTTTTTGCATACAGCTGTAAATACATTTATTCATGAAGCAAATTTCTTTTAAATGTTTCAAGAACTTTCTTCCTCCTTCATAAGCCAACATATTGTGGAGCTCACATTAAAACCTCCATTGTTTACACTACGAATCGGCAATGTGCAGCTCTTTGACTGCCCTGTTGCAGCTCCACAGCAGTAAAAATAAAATAAAGCTCTGCTGATCGTTCAACACAGTATAACAATAAATGGTCTTAAACTCTGGAGTTAATGTAGAACTGCTAATTCACCCTTTAACCCTGAAGGTTGGTGTGCAGACTGCTGGTCACCATAGCAACACAGACAACAAGCTCGCCTAGCTAGTAGCTAACGAAAAGACAAAGAGAAAGCTTTAAGATGAACGTTGATAATTTGGAGACGAATGGACTTATTTGTGTTTATAATCACTCCAGCTGGTTTCCTGATACGTTTAATCTGCAGCGAGAAACTGTCAAACACTAAAAAGTCATGAGGCTGAAGTCGCTTCTCGATGAAAAAATTGTTCCTGTTCCACCTTAGATGGTGCAGCAGTTACATTGTGGCTCCTCAGGCACTGTTTAAGGTGGAACGGAAAAATTCAAACAAGAAGCTGGCGAATGAGAAGCGACTTCAACCTCGTAAAAAGTCAAATGTTGAGAGACAGTAGAAACTGTTCTACTTTTGAAAAAGTTTCCTGCTGGAGATGTGAGAAAGGTGGCTGTAGCTGAGCTACAGCTTAAAGCAGAGCTGTGTCTGTGTTTTTGTTTATATTATATTTTTTATCCTGTATTAGTACATCAGCACATACTGAGACATATTTACAGCCAAGATGGTAAAATGGACATAAAATGTTGTGGCTCCCAAAGTGGTTTGATTTCTGTTGAAAGCACAAAATGGCTTTTCTTAACATTTGGGTTGCCGCCCCCTGGTTTACACCATCTGATAATGCCAGCTGCCGTTTACACTGTGTGAACATTAATAAATGGGCTAATAGAAATGGTCTGTAATTACTTGCAGTAAAGTCATTTTTGTTGCTTCTCCTACAAAGTTACCATGCCATTATGACAGAGACAATGTGTTTGACTGCAGTGCTTATGAACAGTGCTGGAGGTTTTCCGTGGTAGTCTGGGGAACCACTGCCTTCATGTTCTTGTCATTTCTCTATTCCTGACATACTCATTCATGGCTTCATAATTAGTCAAGGAGTAATTAGCCTGTGACAGTCAGGGTTGGCTCAGGAAAACACAAGTGGGGTCCTGGGATTAGAACTGGGAACATGGAAATCAGAATTCTTCAGAATTGTTCACAGTGGTGGTGATAGGAACCAGATGTCGGAAGAGTCCAGTGCTTCTAAAGATACATCACAGAATTCTAACACAAATGGTTATAAATATGCTGCCTGGTGTCTGAGGTATGGAGCCCATGCCTTACTGAGTTGTGGCCACAACTTAATTATCTCATTCCCACGCCTTACTATTTTGTGGCCACGCATTAGGATCTCATTCCCACACGTTAATAATGCTTGGCCAAGCATTATTTGGTCACACTTTACTGTAGGGCTCTGTACATAAGGCTTCACGACACCTACATAAGCTTGTCATCATAACTGATATAACCCTACATAAATGTTAATTCTTATTCCAACAGGCATGATTCACTATAAATCTTACATTTGCCAATTTTGATCAAAGTAGCCTTTATGAGAGATGTTGCAATTAGCATTAATAGACATCTATGTAGAGTTATGTCAGTTGTCATGACAAGCTTAGGTAGGTGTCATGTAGCCTTATGAACTGTACCCTACAGTAAAGTGTCACCCATTATTTTTATTCATATGGGATGTCACCAACAGGGCTCCATACTGAGACATGGTTTTACAGTAGTTTTGAAATAAGATTTTGGCCTTAAAACATATTTTTAAAACAAGTAGTGCATTCTAAGGTAATAAAATAGTACAGAAAGAAAATTTTTGGGGGCTTTTTTGGATTTATATTTATTTTATATTATCAAAATGGCATTAAAAAAAACTCAGAAGACACTTGTAGGCTAACGGGTCATTTTGGATGATTAATAAATTGGCTATATTTGTGTTGTAGTCATTGTGACCCCTGGTTCCTATCACCACCACTCAGTCAGTATTTTCTCTACAATGAACCATTTCACACCAAACCACTCTGAATGACTTTATTCACATCTCAGCAGTTGAATTATGCAGAAATTTTGAATAGTTGGTGGAATTCCTCTTTAATATATAAAGGGATCAACACTATCTTCAATTTCATTTATTCAGTTTCAGAGCAAAGTGTCAACGTCACACTGTGGTCAATCGAAAAGATCACTGTGTCCCTTTTCCTAGTTTGTTAGTCAGACAAAAAGCCTGTGAGAAAATGCTGATTTGGAGAAGCAGATTTGAAAGTAGCTTAAGGATCAGGCCCGCTAAAGCAGCTGCTGTGCTTGCGTGTTTATGAGTGTCTGGTATGTTTGGCGCAAAGTACAAGCTGCTGGTGATACTGTTAGGTTAAAGATAATGAGGACAGTGGTTGGACAATAGGAAGGGTCAACTGAATGAGAAGGGTCTTGAGGCACAGCTGAGAACAGCGGCTCTGCTTGGCCAAACTGACTGATCTGAAGTGCTTTTTGTGCCTTTGAATTTTAATGAATGAGCGCAAATGCATGTAAAAACATCTCGAAACAGCACTGATACTACTGGCACTATAAGCTTGAAAATAAAGGTGCTATAAAGGGGTTCTGTGGAACAATGCCATGAAAAAGGTAGGTTCTAGCTGCATTATGTAAGATTTTCTTGTTCACATTGAAAAATGATGGTTCTTCAAGGGTTCTTTTGTAAAGAAAATGGTTTTCTATAGAATCATGAACACTCAAAGAACCCTTTGCATGATTTAAGGGTTCTTTTCATTGTAAAAGCGTTCTTCAGATTGATGGAGAACGTGCTGTGGATGGTTCTATGTAGAACCTTTTTGAAAAGGTTACTATATAGCACCAAAAAGGGTTTTGCTATTGTAACAAGCTTGATATCGTATATAGAACCGTCAAAACTCCAAAGACCTTTTGCATGATTAAAGTGTTCTTTGTATCCTAAAGCGTTCTTCAGATTGATGGAGAATGTGCTGTAGATGGTTCTGTGTAGAACCTTCTTGAAAAGGGTTCTATATAGCACGGAAAAGTGTTCTGCTGCTGTAACAAGCTTGACATTGTAAGCATCTGCTGGTCTGTTTGGCGCAACACAGCTGTAGTCAGACACATTTGTTTAAATTTAAATGAACATAAAGCACAAAAATGTGATTTCATTTCGAAATAACGCTGTTATGATGACGATGATGATGATGATGACTTGGGCAGGGGCCAGTAGAGCAGGAAAAAGCAGACCGTCAGCACTTCCTCAGCAGTTTTGAAGCACAGCTGACCCTCTGGCCGTTCTGTCCTGTTCCACATCTGCTCATTCAGGCCAATTCAGCATCCTGATTTTCAGTAAAACATGAAGCACTGGGTGAAAAGCTGTTCTGACAGCAGGTCATTTATTGCTTAGTTTAGTGTTGAAATATCTGTCTAGTTTGTCCTTTTGTCAGTCACTTATGGACACTGCGGTAGTGACTGCGTCTGTGTCCTAGTTTTAAAATAAAGACCATTCCGAAGAAACCTTTATGACATTTTTCAAAGCCCAAAGAAACTGTGCTGTACTTTCACACGATCACTAACACTTTTGTGACTATCGAGGCTTTTTAAACATTTATCACAAATGTCAGCACATATACATGCAGCAAAACTGCTACCCCTAACCCACTGTCAGATCATTTAGCATGATTCCATTGAGTGAGCTCTATCCTAGACTAATTCTATAGTCTAGACCAGTGGCATGACTGTTGGAGGTAAGCCTTTGGTTTTGGTCAAAAGTAAGAATAAAACCCACATCTACTAAAACACTCATTCATGTTAGCACCTCTATGGGATTTCCAACGTATGTTGGAATATATGGACATTAAGCTTTTAAAATACATTTCATATGATTCATTTGAAGCTCATAACAGACCTTAACATATTGCTGTTGTCGGAAGAAAACCTTCAAAATTATAATTTTACAGGAGAAGGAAAAAACCTACTTTACTTTTAATGTAAGTCAATGGAACCAGATGTTTTTCCAAGTCATTTTGAGGTGTTTTCTTTGGTCCATTCTTCATGAAATTTACATACAATGTTAAGAGCAACAGGCATTTTTAAATTCTATCAAAAACTGAAAGCGTGTTTCAACTGTTCTGTTTCCAGTGAAATAAGATCGTTACTACAAAACTTTTTTAATTTTTAAGTTTAATACAACAAGTATTCAAATACATTTGTAAATAACAACAAATTTAAACTTACAGACATTTATAGATATACAAAATATTAATGTATTTTAATATTAGTGCTTCATTTTTGTACTTACCTGATTTGAGTCATTCTTATAATTAACTTTGCTTTTATTTTTTGATATGTTCTTAACAAGAAATTTAAAATTACAGACTTTTTTAAATGTAAACTGTATGCTTTCAGACATTTAGGAAAAGATTCACTTTGTGTGATGTGTTTGGTGAACTGAATGATGTTGCTAGCTAACTTTATCTGGCTGATAACTACCGAGAGGCTGCTGTTATTGTTTTATAATAACATCACAAAGCATCTTGAGATCTTTTCAATGCCGTTCCTTGTAGAAACACCCAGTGACTAGACTAAGCTATGTTTAGCTGCAGAGTAAGCACTGCGAGCACGACGGGAGGGAAAGTTGTGGATGTAATAATGAGACGTGTTTATAAGGAGAGAGGGTCACTCTGTGTGTGTGTGTGTTTGTGTGTGTGTGTGTGTGTGTGTGTGTGATGTTAAGTGTCTGAAGGTTGATGTTTACACATTTTGGTTTTACATAAATAACCTAACCTTCACTTCACCGATGTTGAACAAGAAAACTGATGAGAAAGCAAGAGCGAGTGAAAGAGAGAGGGTGAAACAGAAGAAAGCGAGAAATTGAGAGACAGACAGAGACAGAAGAGACTGAGAGAAAAAGAGAGAGAGGAGAAAGAGTGTGACAGAGAAACAGAGAGAAAGCAGAGAAGGAGAGAGAGACAGAGGAAGAGAGAGAAGAGAGCAAAAGTGAGTGGAAAAGAGAAATTGAGAGAATTGTGAGAAAGAGAGAGAGAGAGAGAGAGAAGTGATAGAGTAGAAGAGAGAGAAATAGAAGAACAGTGTGACAGAGACACAAGACTGAGAGAGAGAGAAAGAGAGAGAGGAAAAAGAGTGCGACAGAGAAACGCAGAGGGAAAAACAGACAGGAGAGAGACAGGAAGAGAGAGAAGATAGCATGAGTGAGTGGAAGAGAGAGAAATGGAGAGAATTGCGAGAAAGAGAGTGAGGAAAGACTGAGTGGGAGAGAGGGAGAGAGAGAGAGAGAGGGAGAGAGAGAGAGAGAGAGAGGGAGAGAAATTCCTCCATCTCTTTTATCTGGTGCTGTTGCTCACACTTTTTCCTAACACGCTGGACCATTTCCGGCTATTGTCCCTCCAACTGTGAATGGACACATACCTCTCTTTATCTCTCTCTCTCTCTCTCTCTCTCTCTCTCACAGATTCCATGCACATATTTATCATTGCTCAGGCACACAGTCACAAATACCAGCACATGGAGCATCTATTTCACTGAGTTTATTACAGCTCAAACACATACAGACAGGCGGCTTTGACCGAATATAGTCCCTTCCTCAGGTATAGGGTCACTCAAAGCTAAGCTGGCCAGATTTCTGAAATCAAAACTAGGGACATTTCCAGTTCGGTGATCAATATATATGATTAAAACATCCAAAATGTTTATCTATGAAATTAAAAAGGTGGGACAGTTCCAGTTTCATGTATTTTGACCATGGTATTTGTTATACTGTAATAAACTATGGTAATAAACGATTTATATGCTTTGTATACCCACTTGCCAGATTTGTCACTCGTCACCTTTTAGAAATAAAGTCACTAATTAAAAAAGGACTCTAAAGTCACTTTAGAGGGATGAGGCAGGGGCACCTTTAACACTAAAAATTCAGTGGTTGTTTGAGCCCATAATTCATATTCATTTGACCTATTTTGGCAGTATAAAGAGATCTCTGGCTTCAGAACAAAACTGTGGATATCGCCAAATAATCAGACCCTAAACACACCTGTGGGCAGCTCCAGTTCTGGATAGACAGAGACGCTGCTATCAGCACGTCATATATGAATGACTGAAAAAGTGATACAGTTTTAAAAAATGATGCTCTATTTGTAGATTTCATTGTGGCTACATTCAAATAGACTGTATGCCTATACAAACCAGATCTACCTATCACCTAGTAGTGTGATTCAAGTCTGCTTTAATCCCTGGGTCACCGCGTGTCTTGAAAAGACGTTTGTGGTGATGTTGGGGACTCACTCGACACTTGTGAGCTTCTGGTCGAGTTTTACACAGCAGTCTTCTCTAAAACTTGGCGAGCGAGTGGTGGAAGTGGTTGGTAGATAGCAGCAGCAGCCAAAACAAGCACAATGCTTGCCTGTCTGCTCTGCTGCCAGGTCTTTCTGAGGACTTGTAGGTGTGTTTTTAATTCACATTTAAAACAGGGACCGAAAGCTAAAGGATTTGAGTCTAAAGTCCAAGTAAGTTAAAAGTCCAAAATGTGTTTTCCACCTGACTTCGAACCAATTCGATAGAAAATCCATAAACATTTCAAGCAAATTCTTTTGGTCAACAACCTTTGAAGGGTTTTCATTGTCTATATGCAGTGCTCATTTGTACAACAATAAGTGTTGTACTGTAGTAAACTGTGTAAAACTCTCAGCCCACTTTATGCATATTTCTCTATACATATAGGTAATTTTACCAACACTTGAAGGCTGTATATTTTGTGTTTTGCAACTTTCTCCCTGTCTTGTGGCTTTAAAACACTAAGCTCAATGTAATTGTACAGTATGGGGTTTGAACTGAATTGAGCTGAATTGATTTGGGGCGGCACGGTGGTGCAGTGTGTAGTGCTGTCGCCTCCCCGCAAGATGGGTGACCAGGGACCTTTCTGTGTGTAGCTTATATGTTCTTCCTGCGACTCCCACAGCCCAAAGATGTACAGTTAGGCTGATTGGACACACTAAATTGTCCCTAGGTGTGAATGTGTGTGATTGTATATGTAGGTGTGTCTGCCCTGTGATGGACTGGTGACCTGCCCAATGTGTTTCCTGCCTTTTGCCAATTGACTGCTGGGATAGGCACCTGTGACCCAAAAGGAGCCCATAGAGGCTTAGATAATGGCCCAGTCCCATTTCTTATTTTTACCCCTACCTCTTGTTTTCGAGTGTCATCTTGCCCCTTGGAACTGAGTTACAGGGTAGTGGTTGAAATCTTCCTCTTTGAAATGGGACCCTCAAATAAAAGAGCATCACTTCATTAACAGCTACTAGCACTGCTCTGTAGGTGACCCTGCCAGTCTGCAGTGACAGCAGAGGAGGGTAAAGTTCAGCTCCTCACTGCTGGGCTTTAGTTACATTTAGGGCATCATATGCATTTAAAGAGGGGGGGGACAATTATTTATTACCCACACTTAATTGTTTGGTGATATGACCTTCTTAACAGTTGGGTTGTTGCCTTAGGGTGTAGTGTTTAAAATAATGGCCATTTGGATGAAAACTTGATGTCTTTTTTTTAAAGCTGAAGGAGCCACTGCTGCACACAGACACTGACACCTTTGTTATTGCAAACCAAGGAGCAGGTATACAGATCACTTAGCATGAGGCTAGCTGATTAGCTACGTATATCTTAGGTGGAGTTTCAGTTTGGAGCTGACGGATTTTGCTGTCTAGACATGCCTAATGAATGTACATCATGTGCCATCAGATATGAATTGACATAAATTCACTTAATGTGATGCGTTTAGTGAACTGAGTAAGAATCTTGGTGCTAGCTAACATTATCTTGCTAATAACAAGCTGCGGAGGGGCAGCTGCTGTTCTATACAGAGTAATAATGCTGCAAAGCTTCCTGGGATCTTTCTAATTCTGTCTTTGTTGAAGGGTTCTTTCACCTGATTTTGGAACAACACTGTAAAATGACTACTGGACGCTTTCTGTAATGCTGTTTGGCTGCATGTATTGACCTAATTCACGTTGCTAAGTTTGTAAGGAGTGAACTGCAGTATCTGCCTTCTCCACCCACATCTTGACTTCTCCATAGCAGAGACACAGAGCTGGATCTGTTAGCCCATAAAACCTCAGTATAATGTCTCAGCGCTGGTTAATGGCCCTGTTTTCGTGGCCTGGACGACGACACCGGTGACCAAAGTCCAGCACACTTGAGGTGCAATAAACAGCAATACAGCCCACTGTATCTGTTACTGCAAGCTAGTTCTTCTTCATGTTCTCGGCCTGCTGACGAGTTAGGACCGGGAGCCTTGCTGTAATGTCCTGCTTGGGTCAATAAACTCTAATAAAGAGGCTGTAAATGGTGCAATCGTGCTTGGCAACCTCGAAACCTCAGAAATACAAAGGTTTTCAGAATCCAAGCAGGGAGGCCTTGGGGGTCCTTCCTGAGAGCTTCAGAGACTTTATTTCCTGTGCTCTGATGCCTTTTAAAACATATTTATTAATGCACAGATTTATCGCTGTGTATTTTGCACTTATGCATTGTTAACCTTATATCCAAAATAAGTCATTTATTACTTTTGCTGTTTGCCAGTGTTTATGTTAATCTGCCAGGCAGTAATTTTCCTTCTTTATTTACTGTAATGTTCAAATATTTTGTTGTGTGTGGTTTCATGCTGTGCATGCCAGCATCACAGATAAAAACAGTTTTATGCAAATTCGGTTGAATTCTGATTCTGATTCAAACACATTTTTATCATCATCATCATCATCATCATCATCACTTTTATTTATATAGCACCTTTCCCATGCTCAAGGACACTTTACAATCAAAGAGCATCAACACATTGAACAACAACACATTAAACAAAAGGACAATACAGGTAAACATTCAAGTATAAACGGAACCACGATGACACAGTGAAAACAAGACTTTAACAGAGATTTAAATGAAGACAGAGAGGTTGCATCCTGAATAGACTGTGGGAGAGTGTTCCATATCTTGGGAGCTACTACATTAAATGATCGACCACCCATAGAAGCCAATTTAAATCTAGGAACGTGAAGAAGGCCTGGATTTTGTGATCTCAAAGTACGGGATGGGACATCCAGATGAAGAAGCTCTGCCAAGTATTGAGGAGCCAGACTGTGCAGAGCTTTATATGTTATAAGGAGAACTTTTATGTGAAACAATAGTTTATTAATTACAAAATGTGCATAGGTTAACTTCGGTTGGACGTTATCCTGGGATAACACTTTATTTACATGACGCAATCATACTGTCCTACTGCACATGCGTTCCACTGGCCTGAAACCACTGGAGTGAAACTGCAGGTGTAAATCTGCAGTCAGACCCGTCTCTAATGACAAGCCTATTAACTAAGTTAAGCTAAACTGTATCTGGGTTAATGTATTATAATGTCTCATATGATGTCTAATGATAACTCTCAGAAAAATATTGAGATCAGTTAGCTTAGCAGCTGACATTGCGTAATAAATTGGTCAGATTAAACGGGACTGTGCAGCACTAACATCTATAATTGAAAGATTCTGTTTAAAGTCGTGTGCATTTCTTTGCTTAAAGACCCTGTGTAAAAGACAACATATCCTCCCTTAGCATCTAAGGCAGTGGTCACTAATAGGCACACTGCAGTCCGAGTCTGGACCCAGACACTGTCCTATGTGGACCTGGACCTATAACCAATAAACTATGGAGAATTATTTAATTTCGACGGGGTGGTCCTGTTTTAATCTGCGTAACTTTTCTAATCTTTATGGTAGCTTTAGCGACCTGGGAAACTCGCAGACCAATGGCATGCATTGTAAATGTCACATGTGACGCTACTCAGCCAATCAGATCTGTGCATTATGATGAGCACTGAGACTTGAGTGAGTGATGCGCACACAGAGGAGGGACGAGGCGGGAAACAGCAGTCAGAGAAGAAAGTGAGTCAGAGGGAAGTTATTTCACATGACGTGATCTAAAAAGGGAAAACTGACAATAAATATTGTTGAAATATGACTGAACTGTACTTTATTTCATTTGATATTCAGTTGTCGACTACATAAGATGTTGATATAACTGCTAGGCTACTTCAGTAAACAGTATATGGCACTGAATCATAATGCAAGTTAGACATTATGATGTTCTGGACCTTTGCTTGAGGATATTTTCTCTAACTGGACCTTACTGAACTGTGATTAAAGACCCCTGATCTAAGGTTTCTCCAGCTAGCTTTAGGGCTAGCTAATCTGTTTTGTAGGTGAGATTTGTTGTCTGTTTGCTCATTCAGAAAGCAGCTTTCATGTAAAATAAGCAAACTATGAGGAACGTTGGATGTGCTGTTGGCCCCAAACTGATTTTTTTGGTCCAGGCCACTTGATACTGGCCTGAAATGGTTTGGAAATGAGACACACAAATGAGACACACTGGAGGAGTAAAGGCGCAATACAATGACTGAGAGTAAACCCTCTGGGTTAGAGGGCATTACAGGTCACTACCGTTTCCACGTTAGCGGCAGGCCGCGAGCGCGTGCTCCAACCTTACTCTTAATTTAGGAGTTGCGGATGAAGCATTTTCCACATCTGTAGCCCTTCCTGTTTTTTTTTTTTCTATGGCCAGAAAAGGAAGCGCACATTTGTTGAAAGTGACGCCACTTGCTCTCGCTGGTGAGCCTTGTTCTGTCTTTTTTTTTTTAGACTCACTGTTTTAATGTTTTGATGAGTCATTCAAATGTTTTAGAAATGAGACCTGACTGATAGAAATCTGTTCTTGGTAGCAGGAGATGAACCACAAAAAGGAGAGCTTGAGGCAAACATGGTTTTGAGTCAGGAGTCTTCTGTATGAAAGATGTGCATAGAATAGTCTTACTTGATAAAAATACAGATACAGCAAAAATAACCAGTACAGTGGGCCTTTAGTGTTGGACTGTTTTAGTTCAGGAAAACAATTGATGTCCTTGACAGTTCCATGTTTTGAGTTTGGGGCGAGGCCTTAATAGAAGTGTAATAAATGACAGACAGATGCTATATAAACATCACATAGTTAACAATAGGCTTAAATGAACAACATTAATAACATCCTGCTCTGTACAGTGGGCTTTTCTGTTACAGCAGCCCACCTGGACTGCACAGTTTTAGTCCTCCCCTGCTCTAACGCTATTGATTACATTTCTTGAATCAAGTGTGCTAGAGCAGAAAATATCATACTATCGTAATATCGTACCGTGTGCTCTTTTTAAGTTTAAAGTGATAGTTTGGGATGAGGCTAATTGGTGGGCATAAACTTCCATTACTTGGTCACAACTCTAGCCTTGTAGCTCCAGTGCAAAATTAAAGTAGAAAACTTCAGACACCAAATTTGTGTTGGCCAAACCTTTTTTGGGGGGGTATTTTTCACTGATGGAACGTAGACAGAGAACTTGTAGAGAGGAGAATTACCACTCTGCAATGTCATCTGGCTTTGTCTAACACTAGAGGGCGCTCCCGAGCGAGTCTAAAATGAATGGGTTGATATGGAGCCTTTGAACAAAAACATAGTTTATAAATGCTTAAACATTTTTAATGTAAAAGAATGCATTTATATCCTGGACAGTGAATAGCATGAAACACTTTACCATACTGTTTTATTTTTTAAGAGCTTTTAAACTCGAGTTATAGGAGTTTAAAATGGCGCTTCATGTACCTTCATGACGTCAGTGAGTGCGAACAGCCAATGAGCTGCTCTGCTCGCTAACTCACTAGCAGTAATGTTAACGTTCTGCTGCCCAAAACCCGTTTGCTGCAGAAAAAAGGAGATTTATAGGTGAGTTTTCTTTGCATTTTTAGTGAAATACATCCTTCTAAATTCTAAAATTAAAGGATAAAATTAAATAAAGTCCTGTTTTTGATGTAACGAGGGAAATAGGAAGTGGCCAGGCGCCTCATAAACCGGCTCTGACGTAGACTTATTATGGTGGGAGCGAACTATAAGCAGATTAATTAGGAGGACGATGGTGCGCTCGACAGCACTGTCTGCCAGACAACAAGGCTGTTGTTAGCCCATAGATGTAACCTAAGTTAGCTTGGCTGAAAAATCCCCACAAAATACTCCAAGTAAGCATGCAGATGTGTGTCATGTGTGCAAACAACACAATAAAAAATAAACATGACCGCTCACAAGAGAAAAACTGCTCTGTTAGCGAATGATAGCGCTTCACTAGCCTGCTTGTTTAGCTTGCATTATTGACTGCGCTCCACATATTAAATGAGCATGCACTAGGGTGGGATTTGGAGGGGTGTAGTATTGTTATTGGCAGATTTTGCTGTAATCCAGCACCAAAATATGAACAAGTTGTCCCAAGACATGTATTCCTTTTACGGGATCACGTCTGAGCATGTGCACTCCTTGTGTCGAGGTGTCAATGTGTATGACTGAAGTAGTGCACTGGAAAAACTGATATCTTCAAGTAAAATTATCTGAAATATAGTCAATAAATCTAATATTCCTCCTGTTGAGATTGTGAGCTTAATTTAAGATTATTTAACTTATTTCTCGACATTTTTTACTAGTTTGAAGAAATTTAATCAAGTAAAATTATCTCACTATATTGGCAGATCATTGTGCTTGTTGTAAGAAATGTGCTTGAAACCAGCAAAATTATCTGCCAGCATAGTGAGATAATTTTACCTAATAAAATGACCTAAAACAAGTAAAAATCTCTAGAAATAAGATGGATAATCTCATAATAAGTGCACAACTTTCTCAAAATGGAAAATGTTAGATATATTGTCTAGATTTAAGATCAATTTACTTGACAAGAGACCATTTTTCACAGTGTGAAGTCACTTTGGAGAGTGTGCCTGCTTTTTATGAGGTTGGAGACATTTATACCTTTATTTATTGCCTAAAATTGTGACTCCACTTTGAAGGAAGCCTCTGTCTTATCTGAGGTAGCCTGTGTAAATAACTGTTAAAATATAAATTTGCTGGTGTCTGTGTTCACACTTTGACACTCAGCATGTGATTCAGGTCAGGTGGGGGGGTTGCATTAAGCCAATAGTGCAACTGTTGTCACCTCTAGTGTAAAATAACCTAACTAGGGCAGAAATCCATCATCTATAATGGGGGAGGGCGAGCGGGTGGGGGTTGCATTGTTTTGTGTTTATGAGTATGTACAGTCAAAAGTTGGTCGAATGCCACTGGTTAAATGATTGTGGTTGATTTTTCTAATATTAATAATAAACACAAATCCTCTACAGCAGCAAACTCAACCACTAAAAGGGTCCTATTACAAAATCTCAGCAAATCCATTGGCCAGCTGCTTTTATTTCATTTGTACATCTTATCACTTTGCCTTGAACCGAACAGGCCATTGTTTATTCAAAGTATGCCTAAACTGCAACAGGCACTGAATACTTATTCGAAAATAATTCTTAATAAAAATAAATTATTTTAGGTAGTTTTTAAAAAGTTTACTTGAAGTAGACATCAGGCATCTTTTCTTTTTGTGTAACCACTGACCCACAGATTGTTGTTGAGGGAACGCACACTATGTTGCAGTGCATGCTGGGGACTGTAGTGCATCTCAGGGTGAAATGGGCTAATAAAAAAAGAATTTTAAAATAATTTAACGGGACAAATAGGACTGTGGCACGGGCCTGACTTGGCCTGCCGGCCTTGTGTTTGACGCATGGGCTCTACAGAGAACCCACTTCTGCACATATTAATACAAAATTACAGTTTAGTTGCTGAATCTAACACATTGGGGGAAAATAGCAGTAACTTTTTTTCCAAAATGTTAAAGTTATGCACTAAAAAGTGTGTTCCCTGAAGAGTTTTTTTCTGCAAAAACTGGAAAAGTTATGTTGAAAAGTTTTAAATGTGTATATTAAGCAGAACAAACTCATAGCGGAGTAAGCAAAATGTACTTAGTAGGATTTCTTGAAATAAGCAATAATATCTGGTCCTTTACATCACACAAAATACCCTTAAAACTGGTAAATGTGTAAATATGGCATTTTAAATATGATGTAAGCATCAATGATTTTGTTTTCATGCACAGTAATAAGAGACTTGGACTCTTATAAGTCTATTTCTTATCCAAGTATCTTGGTAAGACCATATTGCTAGTAATTAAGCCATCAGGAAGCCTTCTAGAGAAACACTGAAACAAGCTAAATTCTGTTTGTCAATAGAATTACTTATAAAATATAAATATTATATAAAATATATAAAAAATCTTATCATATTCTTACAATAGTCTCATAATGATAAATGTTGATTGTTGATGATTTCACTTGTTTTGTGTTGTAAATGCACTCCTGGCTGATTGTGCGTGTGCACACTGTGATGGTTTGTGGTTGGTGTAGAGTGACTGTTAGTCCCCAATGATTTCACACACTCTTAGACACTCAAAGCCCCCAGCAGCATCTACACACACCCACTCAGGCCTGTTCAGTTACACTCAAACAGGAATGCACTGTCCAAAAGCTTTAGCTACTGCAGAGGCGGGTAGAAGACCAGCTCCACTGGCTTTTACTTCTATATGAGTCATTATTTCATTGAAATAATGCTACCTTTACTTGAGTGTCGGTTAGGTAGGTTACACTCCAGCCCTCTGAGTGACTGTTAGACGGAAGAGAGGCTGATGGAGAGTGATTAAAGTCAGACTCTTACTGTTTAGCACTGCGCTACACGGCAGTGAGCAATACGCTGCAGCGCTTTTGGGACACGGAGCTTAGACAAGTAAGCAGCCAACCCCGCTTTGTTTTCGCCCACACACTCCTGCTCTGTCTCTCTCTCTTTGCCTCTAGTTCACTCTGATCCCAGTCATGTGGCCTGGCTTACCGCTCACCCGGCCGGAGAGGAAGGGGGGGTGGTTCTTGGCTAAAGTGCAGGCGAGGGTCCCACACCATCCACTAGATAAGGGATTAAAGTGTCTGTTCAGCAAACACACCCTTTGAATGAGTGTGTGTGATTGTGTGTGTGTGAGTAGACTAGACCACAGTGACTCGGCACCCAGGCGGGAAAGTAGTTTTAGGGTCATTAGTTTCAATTTCAGCTTGAAATGACCGTCTGTAGCCTTATGTATATATTGGTCTATCTATCTACGTATGTATCTATCTATCTATCTGTCTGTCTGCCTGTCTGTCTGTCAATCCGCCTGACTATCTATCTTTCTATCTATCTATCTATCTATCTATCTATCTATCTATCTATCTATCTATCTGTCTGTCTGTCTGTCTGTCTGTCTGTCTGCCTGTCTGTCTGTCAATCTGCCTGCCTATCTATCTATCTATCTATCTATCTATCTATCTATCTATCTATCTAGTGTTTTTACAGCCTACTCATTCATTCATCCATCTGCTCAATGGTATCTCAGCTTGTGGCAGATGGTGTTGCCTTAGCAGGGGTTCAAACTGACTGACACTGATCAGGCTAGTTTAAGCCTCTAAACTCAGAGGTTGAGGTACAGGCTACTCAGGGTATAGATAGGGATGTAATTGATTATAATAATATTTAATTAATTATGCACTAATTTTTCACAATAACATTTTGGGCTATTTTCAAACGTAACCCCCACAGACAGCTCATTGTATCGTCTCCTTTGTCCATATTCTTCTACTGTGTAAACAGTTCCTCCAGTCTCATTGTGTTTCAGTTTATTTTTTTTGTAAATAATCAAATCAGATCATGATGAAATTAATCATTTCCTAAGAATTGTCATCAAGTCGTATCATGGTGAAGTCAGAGAACTCCCTGACTGGCTGCCATTGCCCCAGTCATCATAAACAATTGCTTTCTTCCTTACCCCTGCACGCACAGCCCAGGATTATCCCCTTTTTTCCTCAGTCACTTGGCCCACAGCAAGTCCAGACTGATTAGGGTCCCACCCCTGACCCAGCCTGGAGCTGATTCCTATCAGCCACACCACGGCTAATCCCTACAGACAGCCATCTTACCAAAACAAAACAATCAGCATTTGGATTACTGTTTTACCAGCACTAATCCAATATAGTGCAGAACATTCTGCTGACACAGCCTGTCGAGTTCATCAGATTCAACCATAACAATAAGTGCCAATAACAATGGAGCTGTGAGGCTAAGCTAACTAATAACAGTATTTGTAGTTGTATTTATTAGCCTATAGTTCAGTTGCTAGGCTAGCAGTCAAGATCAGTTGACACCACAGGGGTTCCCGTTGATTGTAGGATCTATTTGCGCTGGGCATTATAGTGAGAAAATGATGACTGATGAATAAAAACACGAATATCATGAAATCTTTTAACATGCAGCCTGATAATCGGTTAATAATCCAACTAATAGCTCAATCAGAATAGAATACGTCCATGGAGACACCTTAATCGGAGTAACGTTAGACCAGTCCGACTGAGACCATTCGGAATACAGTTTCTATCAGATTGAACGAGGTGGGTAATCCTGTAAATAATCCATTAAATGGAAGAATAATATCCGTGTAAACGCCTGCATCTGATTACATTCCCTATCGGAAAGTTTAAGTACGTTCTGATCATGTTCGTCACGTCATAGCAAAAGTTTATGCCCAGTTTATGCTCTGATCTTTAAAAGACGGTGGTGGGATGGACGTCCATTTTATGTGTCTCAGAACACGACGTCTTCCTCTCGGCCTTCTTTAATACGGACATGTGAAGAACGTTTTTCTGAGTCTGAGTCTTGAATTGCTTTAAAGCAATTCAAAACACAAGCACTGCTCACTGCTGCTCATCTCACACTGACTGAACTCACGTGATGCTTGTTGTCATGGTAACGTTTACACTAAGTGGTTGTCTACCTATGCGCCTCATTTTGGATCGGATTACTTGTAGTGTGGATGTAAACAGAGATTTCCATCAGATTGTTGAGTAGAGTGAGAATAAACACCTCAGTCTTCATCTATAATCAGAATGTGTTCAATCGAATTGGCAAAAATCTTTGCATGTAAACACAGACACTGATGAGGTTGAGGGATACAATGCATAGTATAGCACGGCAGTTAACATATTTAATTCTAGTTTTACGCCAGAATTCCCCTTTAAATAATCTCAAATAGATCTACTTATGATATAGTGGTATCTATAAAAGTGGACAAAAGTACAGACAAAACTCAGATTTGCTTTGGGATGTAATTTCGTCAACTACATTTGGGGTAAAGGAGAACTTTTAATTTGAGAGTGAGCAACATGCATTATGTTTATGTGGCAGGATATTTTACTAGAACCTAAATGACTGGCTTGTGTTGGAAAATGATGAATGAGTTTAATGGCGATGACACAGCTGAGTGTCATCTCAGTTTTTAGGAAGTCCCACCCCTGACTGGAGCCTTTTTCCTTTCCTTTTTCAAAGAAATGAAAATAAAACCTTCTGCAATGCATTCCCATACATATGCAATATTATATAGTAATTGTGCATATATATATATATATATATATATATATATATATATATATATGTGTGTGTGTGTGTGTGTGTGTGTGTGTGTGTGTATATATATATATTTAAGGCACAATTACTATAAAACATGTAGCCTGTGCAAAGGTTATGGCACATGTTGATGAGTTTAATGATGAGTTTAGGGTTCTAAATGTTACATTTTGTGTTATTTTTTCCAATATTATTATATTATTGTGTACTACAGTTTGCAGAAACATGTCATATTTATGTTTGTACCCTGTAGATGATGTGTTAACTTATTTTTCCCTTACAAATATCAACAAAACATGCTGGGGATGTTCAGTCTTTTTGCCTACAACTGTATGCACACATATATGAAATTATGTAATAGTATCATATGAGTTGTGCTTTGCATGTGGGCTCCTCTGGCCTTGTTTGTGCTCCGACTGGCTCAATAGACTGGAAAATGTAAATCATGCAGACCTTTATCAAAGCCATATTAGACTGCCCTCTAGTGGACATTACAGCGGTTTAAGAAGCACACTCTTAAAAAAGATGGTTCTTAAAGGGTTCTTTAGTAAAGGGAAATGGTTATATGTAGAACCACGAGTGCTATATAGAACTATTTCATACTTAAATGTTAAAATGTTATGCATGGTGAAATGGTTCTTCAGATTGAGAGAGAACAGAGTGTTGTATTTGGTTCTATATAGATGCTTTTGGAACACCAAAAAGTTCTTTTATTCCTACAATGTCAGGCTTGTAATAATAGAAGAACCCTTTGGTTATAAATTTCTTTTTAAAAAGTTTCTATATAGAACCGTCTACAGCACGTTCTCAATCAATCTGAAGAACCCTTTCATGATGCAAAGAACCCTTTAATCATGCAAAGGGTTCCTTGAGTGTCCGTGGTTCTTTATAGAACCATTTTCTTTAGCTGTTAGCAATAGCAATAGCATTTTTTCACTAAAGAACCCTTGTTCTTCAGACTGACGGAGCGTTCTTTGCCGAAGCGTTTAGAAAATGGTTCTATATAGCACCAAAAAGGGTTCTTCTATTCTTAAAAGCTTGACATCGTATCAATAGAAGAACCTTTTTGGTAAACAGAACCATTTTCAAGAAGCTTCTATATAGAACCAAATACAATATCTCTCTCTCTCTCTCTCTCTCTCTCTCTCTCTCTCGCTCTCGGTCATTCCCTCTCAGGGGTTTCTGGGAAGTGAGTGAACGTGTGCGTGTGGTTGAGCGAGAGAGAGAGAGTGCCTGTGCAGTAGTCAGCTGATGCTTACGGAGGCTTTTCTTACCACACAGTTTCACAACAGCTGAGTTTCCATTGCGCTTTTTTCTCCTCGCTGTGAGCTGGAATAGGGAAGATGCAGCCCTTTTCTGCATTCGGCTGTGTTTTGGTTTGCCTTCGTCAGAAAACCGCAGCCGTTCAGCTTTCATTTCTGCTCTGCTTGGGGCCCGAACTGTCCAGCAACAGTGTTCTGGTGTCATGGAGATGAGAGATCAGTGTGTTTGGGAAAACAAATCAAAGTGAATCATTGGAGGAGAGTAAATAAATACAGCAGCAATGAGGAAAACCAGCAGGGCCAGAGGGCCCATATCACACACAGCTGAGTTTTCCTCACTTTTTTGAAATAAAGTTTGATGTAGTATGTAAACACTGTCAGACTTTAAAAAGATGCCGTTCACTCCCCAGTCCATACAGTCCATATATGAACCTCAACAGCCCATTTTGAACGCATTGTTTTTGTGATATCACAAAAAAACAACATATTAACATATATACGCCTAGTCAACCTGCAGCAGTTTAGCACCGCCCACTCACACTGAAGTTATAAGAAATGTGCTTCAGGCTGCTTTTTAACACATACAGGGCAGCCAATCAGAACTCATCTACATATTGCTGTCGTTGGAAGAAAACCTCCAAAATGGTAACTTTACAGGAGAAGGAAAAAACATACTTTACTTTTAATGTAAGTCAATGGAACCAGAATGTTTTCCAAGTCATTTTGGGCCGTTTCTTTTGGCCAATTCATCATGAAATTCACACACAATGTAAAGAGCAACAGGTCTTTTCAAATTATGCCAAAAACCGAAAAACTACAAAAATTGAGATACTAGGTTTTCTTCCGACCACAGCGAGATATCTGCCTAGTCAGCCTGCAGCAGTTTAGCACCGCCCACTCACACTGAAGTTATAAAGAGTGTTTCAGGCTGCTTTTTAATGATGTACATACAGGGAAGCCAATCACAACCCATCTACATATATCAGTCTTAAAGGCACAGTGACAAAAACAGCCTGTTTAATTGTAAGGCATAAAGAGAGGTTGGAAAATGGTCATGTAAAAATGAATTATGTTCATATGTTTAAAATCTGAACAAAAGGGTAGAGCATGTTCCCTTTAAGATCTGAGCAAAACCTTTTAAACAAAACAAAATGCTGTTGTCGGAAGAAAACCTCATATCTCCAAAATGGTAACTTTACAGGAGAAGAGAAAAAGATACTTTACTTTTAATGTAAGTCAATGGAACCAGATTTTTTTCAGAGTCATTTTAGGCAGTTTCTTTTTGGTCCATTCTTCATTAAATTTACACACAATGTAAAGGGTAACAGATATTTTCAAATTACGTCAAAAACTGAAAAACGACAAAAATGGAGATACAAGGTTTTCTTTGAACAGCAGCAATATATCAGTCTTAAAGGCACAGAAACAAAAACAGGCTGTTTAATTCTAAAGAAAAAAGAGAGGTTGGAAAATGGTCGTGTAAAAATGAACTATGTTCAGTAAAATCTAGGAAAAAATGGAACACGTTCCCTTCAAGATCCGAGCAAAACCATGTAAACAAAACAAAACTAAAGGTTGGGGTGCGAACAAAAAATGGTACAGAAATACTTGTTCTCAGAAGAACCTGGAGCTATGTACTGTTTCACTGGGATGTAAAATAAATAAAAGCCATTTGTGACGAATTTCAGAGACTTTTAGTCTCAAAGTTTAGTTTTGCATGGAGGCTAAGTCATTGAAGTTCATACACTGATGATTAGCACCATGCTAACTGCCTAAATCATTACACACATGTCTCAGTTGCGTTTAATAATCTCACGAACAAAAGAAGCAAACTTTGAACATCATACATGTCTTGGCTGATCTACTACATTTGGTGTAAGAGGAGATTCTGAGGATTAGGTTTTTCACCAAACTAGCGCTTTAACCTGACCAGCTGTGAAAGAATGAAGCACAGCCTGGTTTCACTGTTACTCAGTTTAGCTGTTACTCAGTTTAGCTGTTACTCAGTTTAGCTGTTACTGTAACTGTCTCTTACTACAGTTACCAGTTTCATCTGACAGTTAGTTTTTGGAGGGGTTGTTGTTTTACTTTACTACCACTGTTAGCTGCTAATCTGGAACCACCATTGAAGAGGGGGTAGTCTGCATTTTGTGAGGCAGACCAAACTCATTATTTCTCCAAATGAGTTAGCTCATTAGCATTAATTTAGCTTGGCTTTCATGGCTAATCGTACTGGCCAGGTAGTTTAGCTAGGTTGGTCAGAATGGCAAACCATAGAGCGTTCTATGAAACTAGAGTTAGCCTCCATGTTGATTGTTTCTCTGTTTGTGGTAGTAATCCTGTCAAAGAAGAGACAAACATTAATTTGTTTCAGAGAACTGTCTGTGTCAGATTAAACTAGTTAAACTAGCTAGCTAATTCAATCAGTCTCAGAAAAGGGACCATAATAAAGGAGCTAAGCTCATTAGCATTAGCTTAGGTGGCTAATAGAATTAACCATAGATTTACATACCTAGATGCAGTGTTGTCTGTTGTTCTCTATCTGAGGCGATACATCTGCGCGTCCGCCATGTTGGAGAGGTCAAGATCCGCTTGTGAACAAATTCACTTGTATTGAGAGACGAAGAGTCTCAGGATCAAATCAGCCACAACTTCCTTATTACTCAACCGATTTTCACCAAATTTGTTTTGTTATAATCCTCAGACATACATTAATCTAAGTTGCACGGATCTGCTCTCGGTAGCTTTATTTTTGATCATGCTAATTAGCGGTCCTGAGCCGCAGGACATTATTCAGCCTGCACCTGGTGTTAAAAACTGAGTTTAGAGCTCTGGTAGAAACATGAGCAAATCCATCAATGTGTGAGTCACTTCTAATCTTAATACTCATAAAAATAAAATAAACCCCCCAAAACACACTAAGAAGGGCGAAGCTAAAGCTGGCTTCCAATTCACAGCTTCTTGTTCGAGTTTTCCCATTCCACCTTAAATGGTGCAGCAGTAACTTTCTGGTGCCTGAAGCTGCAGCATTTAAGGTGGAATGGAAAATTCGAACAAGAAGCTGGCAAATAAGAAGCTAACTTCAGCTTCGTGTAAGAAGGTGCTAACATTAATCTGTTATGAATATCTACACGGATTAAGGAATGCTATAACTTGCCCAGCTACAAAGCTTTAACCATCACTGTAAATAAATAACTACTACATAAAGTTAAGATCCCTTGAATAGACTATTAAATGAAATAAGCTTAATATAAAACCAGAGGAAAAACAATCACATCAACAGGTTCTATGTGCCTCTCTAACCACACCGTATCTACACATAAACACACACAAACAATACACATCACACAAACATGAGCATGGATCACTGCGTTCCCTCCGTTATCTAATCCTATCCCACTTTCTGAGTGCAGTATTCTTGAAATAGTACAATTTTGGACAGTATCTTTCTTAAACTGCCGCTCTGTAATGGTACTGAATGCAGTCCAGCAGCCATGTTGACCGCCCCAAAATGGTGGCGCGGTTGACGTGCTTGACTAGACCCAACGCAGCATCCAGGTATGTATATCTATGGAATTACCTAGGTATTTCAGCCTGGTCTGACTTGTAAAACAAAAAGCTTTCTCTGAAACTAGAGTTAGCTTCTATATTGGTTGTTTCTCTGGTTTTAGTTGGAACTTTATCAAAGAAACAAACATTAATGAGACAAATGTAATTATTCTTTGATTTAAAATTACTAAAAAAAAAAACTAAAATGCCCAGGATTGAATTTCTGTAATTCCAGGAGGCGTTGGCCAATCCTCTCGAGGCCAGTCTTTGAGGGTTGGCAGTTAACTTCGATGGGATCAGTTTTCTGTATAATCCTAAAGAGAATCCTGAAGAGGCTCAGTTTCACTACACATGAGATTTTGTCTGTTCACTGTCACAAAATATTAAGTAGCATCAGCGGAGATGACAAACACAGAGGCTGCTCATGGAGCCTGTTCACCCCTGTAGGAGCATTTTTTTCAGTGTGTGTATGTGACAGTTGGAAAATGGCGGTCCACTCTGGGGTCAGGTATGGGGCTGCTGGCTGGAGTCGGAAGGCTGCAGGCAGGAAGCGGCAGATTTCCTGGAATGTGTGTGTTTCCCTCTGCAGCAATAAAAGCAGCATCAGCCTCTCGCTCTGAGCCTGAACGTCACCACCACTCTCTGGGCCCTGTTTTACAGTGATCAGTGGGACAAAAACACGATCATTCTGATGTCATCGTTTTAAACAAAACACAGGCTTTGTTTGTGTGTGCTTATCTACAAATCTCAGTTCCAAAAAAGTGGGGATGGTATGTGAAATGTTAATAAAAACAGACAGCAGTAATTAGTAAGTTGTATATGACCTGTATTTGATTGAAAACAGTTCAAAAACACATTTGATGTTTTACCTCAAGAACTATTGAACTATTGTTTTTCTGTAAGTATACGCTGTATATATACATCATATATCCTGTAAATATACACAAAAATTTAGGGCAGGAGCATGTTTACCACTGTGTTACATCACCTTTTATGTTAAAGAGCCTTTGTCCTCCATTTGTCTTGCATTTTGTTTCCTTCCTTAAGGTTAAAAATGGTCCAATAAATTTTAACATGACCATTTTTCAACTTATCTCTTGAAATTTAACCGTATTTTTCTTACCATGCATTTAAGTTCAACATATGTGAATGAGCTGATTGGCTGTTCTGTTTCGTTGCCATGTATTTTGCCTCAATCCAAAAGCAGTTTGGGCTGAAACACTCCTTATAACTTCAGCGTGAATGGGCGGAGCTAAACTGCTGTATACTGAAAAAGCCCAAACATTTTAATGTAAATTCGTTGGTGTATTTTGCGCATGATAATGCACCACATGTTTTCAGTGGAAGTCTGGACTGCAGGTGGGCCAGTCTAGCACTGGCACACTCTGATTATGCAGCCATGCTGTTATGATACGTGCAGGGTTGCCATGTTGGAAGTCCCTGAAAAAGACGTTGTCTAGAAGGCAGCATCTGTTGCTCCATACTGTGCATATATCTTTCAGCATTAATGGTGCCTTCAAAGAAGTGCAAGCCACCCATGCTATAGGCACTAACACACCCATATACCATGAAAGAAACTGGCTTTTTAACTTTACACTGTTAACAATCTGCCTCGTCCTTTTCTTCTTTGGCCCAGAGGATACATCCTCCGTTATTCCCAATCTAAAAATGTTGAGCACATATTTACAAAAACAATGACGTTGTACTGTGTTTGTTTATGTACAGGTCAATGTAGATTTACAAATCACTGCTTTCTGTTTTTATTTGCATTTCTCATACTGTCCCAAGTTTTTTTGGACTTTGTGGTTTGTATATCAACTCCTTAAGTCTGAGTCTGTGAGACTGCACTCCGGAGAGGCTCTGTGAGTGTGTGTGAGAAGGTCACTCCGTGTCCACTGAACTGTTTACAAATGCAGCCACCAGGAAACTCCCCCCAAACCCTCAAACTAAACAGCCTGCAAAACATGCACAGAAAAAAAGCAACACTTTAGCCTGACAGGCATTAGTCAAAGAGGAAAACACTCTCGGCAAATGAAAGTATCACTCATGTAGGCGGTATACTTATTATTTTCGTGATGAGATTGCTGATTGAATATTATAACTTTTTTGAACCTACATTACAGTCTTCAAGTGCTTCAGAGTGTTCTTTGAGTGAGCCAAGGTAGAACCACTCTTGGTTCCCTAAATATTGCAAAAGAGATGTGTGAGTGTGAAGAACCATTTAAACCTCATGTGTCAAGCAGAAGATCCCTGTAGCATAATCCCATAAGGCCCGTGAAATTATTTCCATTTTCTATTTATATTAGCCTGTTTCACAATGCGCTGCACTACAATCCCCAGCATGCACTGCAGCATAATGTGCGTAATGTAGCTGATTGTAATGTGCATAATGTTGTGTACTGTACATATATATATATATATATATATATATATATATATATGGAGAGAGAGAGAGAGAGAGAGAGAGAGAGAGATGTTCTCTGGCTCTCAGATTTGTAGTTTTTTAATATGGCCCTTTTAGTGGTTGAGTTTGACACCCCTGGTTTAAACCGATTTAAGGTTTCCTCCTAGAACCTTTACATTGTGCAGATGTTCTTTAAATTTTAAAAAGGTTCTTTGTACTCACACATCTCATTTACAACAGTGATTGTCTAAAGAACCAACCATGGAAAGGTTTTTAGGGAACCAAAAGAGGTTCTTTGATGGCGTTGCGCAAAGAACCCATTTTGACACCTTTATTTTAAGAGTGTTCAAACGTTTGGAAGCAATTCAATAATTATACACTTACGGTGTAGATTGAAACATCATCAACTAGACAACATATTTTTATGTTTTTTCTCATATTTTTCAAAATATTTAGTGGTAACAAGACTGAGCAAAAAATACAGTAGCTGTATATTTATGATTATTTCTTGCCAAGTGTCCAGTTATTTGATTTAATCAGGAAATTTGAAATATGAAGCAGAATATTACTTTATCATTCTTTTGCAATTATTATGGGATAATTTCATAATACAGTTTCATTCTGGACACATCTAATATTTCTTAGTTTTTAACCATCATACTTATTATTTTAAATCTAGAGGTTTTCCCAGATTCCCAGACCCAGATTAAGCCTAATCCTGGACAAAACAGAATTTCCAATTAAGGTTCACCAGCAGTGCAGTTTAGTCTGAGATTAGGTTTAATCCATGTCACAGAGCGGGACAAACCTGTCCAAAAGGAACAGAGCTGAGAGACATTCCTGTTGGACAGTCCTTATTTTTGGGCTTTTCTGGCTAACTGAGAAATCCAGCTTTGTGGAATACCCCTCAGTGGCCGGTTGCACCAGCTGTTCGTGAGTTTAAATGTAGGCTAGTAACGTAAGTCTTTACTAAGTTCAGGTTTATGCATTACTAAATCAGAATGAGTTGCACCACACAAAGCAGGTGGAAGTTTTGGGGAAACCATCAGAAACCACATAGAAAGCACAGAAAAGACCAAAATCATGACTCAGCTGCTGCCCAAACGTCTAAACTGAGGCTGCTGTTGTGTCGGTTATTCAGAAACTGCTGTTTAAAAAGCTGCGTATTTGTTTTTCTCAGGGAAATATTAAAGAATAAACAGACAGTGGCTGTAGATATTTAGTTTTATTCAGTGTAACTGGTACACATCGTTCTCCTCTATGCTGGATATTTTTTCCATTGAGAAGTCAGAGCAGTTGCTGCTGCATTTCCACGGCAGCAGGTTTACTGGTTGGTGCTGAACATGTTATCGTCATGTTATATAACATAAACTTACGCAAACGTAGTGCAGCCCAGACCAGGACACTAGCCCATGTTGTAGAGCAGGGGTGTCAAACTCAACCAGTAAAAGGGCCACATTAAAAAAATCTCAACAAATCTGTGGACCAGAGAAAAAAATGTTTTTATTTCATTTATAATGAATGTTGTGCTGTAACCCGAACTGACCATTGTTAATTCAAAATATGCAAAAACTTTAACAGTGAAATATAGACACTTGTAGAAGTCCTTGAAATATTAGATGAACGGTTAAAATATTCAAAGTTTAAATGTCCCCAGGAGTTCAGTCTTTAAAACCTACCTTTTTGCCTGAACTAGACACCCTGGCATCTTTTCTTTACTGCAAGTTCATTAATGCTTGGGCTCAGTTTCTGAGCTGCTGAGCTGACGTGTTTATGTTGGTTGAACTGCAGCTGAACTGCAGTTAGCGTGTTTGGTGATATGACTGGTGTAGAATTGTGTAGAACTGAGGTGTAACTGCTGTACCATAGATCATTGTTGGGGTAGGAGAGTCACAGCGCACATTACGTTGCAGTGCTGCTGGAAACTGTAGTGCAGCGCACTGTGAAACGGGCTAATGTTAATAGAAAATTAAAATACTGAATACAGATAGGATTGTATTGGGGGCCTGAATTGGCCTGCTTACTTTGTGTTTGACACTTGGGTATAGAGGACAATATTGGAATCATTTTAGATATTTATGTGCAATAAATCTGCTTTTTATCTTATTGAAAAACAGTTTTCAGATTTTAAAGTGCACTGTGTATCTAGACAATGCTTAGATGAGATATTATCTGTCGGTGCATTGTGATCATTTCTTTGGATAAAATTACTAAGACCTAGTACAAATCTCTAAAACAGGTTTTGCATTTATTTACCAAGATATTATTTTTGAAGTATGCAAAGTGATTTTCATTTCAATCTCACACTGTTTGGACGGCTCCAGCTGCTGCTTCACGCAAAGTCCTGGAATCCTCATCATCTGCAGTATGAGATTGTGTGTGTGTGTGTGTGTGGGTGTGTCTGTGTGTGTGTCTGTGTGTGTTGTTGTTGTAGCGTGCCTGACATTTCTACAGACCATATTTCTGCATAAAGTGATGACATCACTCAGCTCAATGTGAGACCAGCTGTCCCCACAGGGGCCGAGGTCATGACCTTTCCCACTCTCTTTCTCTCTCTCTCTCTCTCTCTCTCTCTCACTCACTCTCACTCTCTCACTCTCTCCTGTCCCCTGCTCATTTTGTCACTTTCTCTTTCTTTCTCTCTCTCTCTCACTTCCTTTCTTTCTCTCACTATATATGTCCCTTTCTCTTTCTCCCTCCATTTCTCTCTCCCTCTCCCTCCGTCTCTCTTTCTCTCTCCCTCTCTCTCTCTCTCTCTCTCACACACACACACACACACACACACACACACACACACACACACACACACACACACACAAGTAGTATAATAGAGATGATGAGGACATCATGCAGGACATTGTGTGAAGAAGCAGCTGTCCATCAGTGTGAATGTACAATCATTTATACACTCTCAGAAATAAAGGTACTAAACTGTCACTGGGGCAGGACCCCTCTTGTCACTGGGGTGGGACCCTCAAGGCTACATCTCAGTACCTTTAGTCAGGGAACATAACTGAACCATAATCCACTGAAATGATATGTTCTAAGCTGTACTGACTCCACACACCCCGTCTCGCCTCCAGGCTTTTATTTTACTGTTCTGTTTTAAAACATTCGGTTATGAAAAGGTACAAATACGAACTTTTCACCTGCAAACACTTATTTAAGGTTCACAATCAGACCTTAAAGCCACTGTTGTACCTTTGAGGGAACATTTACACTGTTTGTACCTTGATGAACAAAAAATGTACCTGAACAGAACCTTTATTTCCAACTTTTAAGATAATTTCACTTGACAAGGTGTCATTTTTTCCAGTGTATTTCTGATGGGCTGTGTATCTCCAGCTAAGGTCATGCTTTATGTGCTGTATTGCAGACTGTTTGGTTAGGGCTTTTTCTTGGTGGGGTGGGGGTGATGGGGTGGTTCCAGACTAGCAGAAGCCAGTGGAGAAGCAGCCTGGGAACTGGAGCACAGCCAGGACGCACACACGCACGCACACACATAGACACAAGGCTTTCCCTGGGCCTCCCTGACCTCCGCCCTGCCCCACGCTGCCCTCTGCTGCTTGGGAGGGGCCATTCGTCACATAAACACACAGACAGAGGCCATGTCCAGACGTCATGACCGTGTGTGTGATCTGGAAGGTGTATGAGACTGGTTTGTGATGACGTGGGTGACGTGGGGTCGAGGGCGAGAGTTACGTATACGTGAACAGTGCTAAGCAAAAGTCAGAGACCACCCTTCATTTCCAGTCAAAACAGCTATTAAGTACAAGTTATTCATTTTACAGGAAACATTTATGAGGAGATGAGATAGAGGATAGGAGTTACCAGAACTATCATTTTAAAAAAAATCAAAAAATGATTAAAAGCTATAGAGGCATTGAGCCTCCTAACAACCACCTGGAAGACCTGGTAGACACCAAAACTGTCCCCATCAGATAAACAGCACTTAAAGCTTTCATCTCTGAGAGAGAGGAGAAAATCAAGCTGCTTCAGATCTGAAAACATCCACAGGTGTTTCTGTCCATCCTTCCACTGTGAGAAGACGACTCAGCGCTGTGGGTCTGAAAGGATGTGTAGCTGATCAAGAAGAACCTCACTGAGAAAAGGAGACGGACACATCAAACAAAGAAGCTGAACAATGGACTGACCACCCCAGAGTCCAGACCTCAACACCACTGAATGTGTTTGATTACTTCAGAAAATGATAAACCAGCTTCTAAGACTGAACTTTGGAGGTGTGTCTGCAGATTTCTTAGAGAAACTGAAAGCAAGTCTCCTGAAAAGAATGGAAGCTGTGATGAAGGTAAAGGATAGACACACTAAATACTGAAAAACTGGTATTAGTTTTAGTTGCTGAGGCTTCTTTGTAGTTTTCAGTTAAATATGTTCTCCTGATGCTGAAAAATGAATAACTCATACTTAATGGTCATTTTGGCTGATGAATAAAATAATAAAATTGCACAATACTGTATATTCCTACTTGAGTACAAGAACAAAAACACTTTCTTGTGGATGTTTAAAAGAGCCATACAACAAGCTTTCCATCATAGATGAACAATTTGACCATGCAAAGAATAATTTAAGCATTTAATTGCTGCCCCCTTGTGGAGGGATTTTGCCTGCAAAATGTGAGTGAGTGAGTGAGTTACGAGCCAATTCCATGAGGTTCTTTGCATCTAAAAAAAGTTCTCTGATGATGGTTAAAATGTTGTTATGAGACAGGATGAACATCAAATGAGTTCTAGCATCATTCTGCATTGGTTCTACCTTAAATAAATTAAAATGACTGTAAAAGCTCTGCTTTGATTGTTACCCATTTTCAGTGGCTGCTATCATTTTTATAGTGGCAAAATTTGCATGGCTACCGCCATCAGTTGCAAAACATCACAGTTTTAAGTCAACTTTGCAATGCTAACATGTAAACACAGCATTACTGTGCTTGACTGTTTCAGCAGATTGTAGCAGCTGAGTGGAGCTGAGCTTGTTTCTACATAGACTACTTACCAAGGTATACAGCAGGGTAGGTAAACATTAATGCTGACTGTGCTAAAGAAAAACAAGGTTGAATCCTGTGGAGGAAAAGAGGATGGAGAAATCACAGTGGTCAATTATTTATCCTACACATCTACACCAAGTGCTGTAAAAGGTAGGCCTTTACCCAGCGTGTTCTGCTGAGCTGTTAGAAACCAGGTAGTTAAATGCGAGGTCAGGTTAGGATTCTATGAAGTAGGCTAGTTAGCCAGCTGGCAGTGGTCAGCTTCACTATAGTGATGTCTCTGGGACATAATGTTTCCTAGCTGGTTCCTCCCAGCTGTAACCAGCCTCCCCCCCCACCAAAATTCTGGCCACGTCACTGAAGTGTGTGTGTCTTGCCACATGTTACATCCAACATGTTCCATTCAGTCTCCACATTGGCCTTTTCCAATACGTCTAAACAAAGCCAGGCGTCATGTCCTGCGTCCACTCAGAGCCTGTGCACTATGAAACAATCAGACGCAGCGTCAGTCTTCCTCACATTGTGTTTCTGCACTTCAACACACATGTCGACAGAAGCTCCCCACACACACCTACTCAAGATACACGTAGCTCTCATGTATGGTCCAGTAAAAGCACCGTTCTCCTCTTCTTTGGTTGAAGTTATGTATTTCTATAATGTGGCTGTGAGTATACGCTCCCTTTCGCTTCACGCCGTTTGATTCCCTTTTCTTGCCTATAATGGACCTAGTGGAAGGTGTGTTACCTTTAGGCAATGTTGTTCATCAATGGAAAGAAAAGATAAACATCGTAACATAAGAGACAAAACTTTTGTTCTGTGAGTATTTGTAATGAAACAGGGCAGCTAGAAAATTTGTTCGTCTTTAAAAAAAGTTTTAGCATTTTAGCATCATTTTCAGTTTTATTTTCAAAGAAACCTTGTTACCATGATAAAACATTATAATGTTTCATTCCTTGCACACCAATTTTTAACCACAAACAACAGTCAAAACCTAGCTAAAACAAAATTATAATCAAGTCATTTCTAAGTACTTCCAAAAAATTTGCTCTTTTTTTCTAATTAAAACTTATGACACTAGTAAAACACACTGTATTGCTGACTGCTACATGTCAATTGACTGGAATGGGCTTCTAGTCATTAATATTGCTTGCACGTTAATAGAAATTGGTTGGATTTTTTTATTAAACATCCAAATAACACAACAATAATTCCAAATAAACTATATTGTAATTGACAAACTACACAATAACTGCAAAATTCTGGCTTTATGAGTGAAACTGTTCTCAACTGGCTAAATGTATTCCACTGTCACACAGTGTTGCCTCTAGGCAACAAACATAGTTCAATAACTGATGAAAAAATGCTTTTCCGAGGGAAACTGTCCGATGCAGAAACATATCCACAAGATGCACTAGGCCAAAAAGAGGTGACCAAGTCCAAGCTTTTCATTGGTTTAATTAAAATTCATTCTCAACACCTTCACTCTCACTAAATAAGTATCACGTCATTGTAAAGTGAGGAAAATTGGCTTGTTACCCTGAGTCAACATTGTGCAATAAAGACGTAAAGCTGTTTTGAGGTGCCATCTGTAGCTTAAGAACAACAAATGGTTACCATGCTGGGTTCTCCATTTGCTTTAAAGTTGATAGTGTTGTTATAATAACCAACGGTCATTACAAAGTGTTAGTGGTGAGTTTGTTTACTTTTTATTCAGTTGATGTTTGTCAGCAATGGCACATCAAAACCCTACTATATTTTGTTCTCCAAGGCATCTGGCTTTAAAAATCAGTATAATATTTGACAAGCAAAATGAATACAAACAACATATATTTAAAAAAAACACATATCACGCTCATATTTGGGATTTTTTCCTATCTGCATAGCACCAAAACCCTGTCATGGTAAATAATCAAAAAAGAAGAAGCGTGCATGTGTGTTGATGGTGTTTCCTGACTGAGCGCCAGCTGCTAATGAAACCGTGTGGGCAAAGCCAAGAAATACAGTTTGAGGGAGAGACTAGGAAAAAATGTTTAACCACTTCCTTCACCAAAAGATTATAATGATAATAAAAATAAATGTTTGAAGTCTTTCAACTGCTGGCTGGATTTTTTCAGGTCTGAAAGGTGGCAAACTCATGAGCAGCTGAGGGTGAGTGAGTGAGTGAGTGAGTGAGTGAGTGAGTGAGTGACTGAGTGAATGAGTCAGTGAGTGAGTGAGTGAGTGAGTGAGTGAGTGAATGAGTGAGTGAGTGAGTGAGTGAGTGAGTGAGTGAGTGAGCAAGAAGCCTAATTGAGTGAATGAGTAGCCTAATTTAGTGAGGGAGTCAGTGAGTGAGTGAGAGGCCTAATTGAGTAAGTGAGTGAGTGAGTGAGTGAGTGAGTGAGTGAGTTACTTAATACTCTGAGTGACTGAGTGAGTAAATGAGAAAGTTATTTATTTTAAGAGCATGAAGGTGTGAAGGGTGGTGGCGTGTTAGTGTGTGTTGCGCTGGTCTGAGTGGATCAGACACAGCAGTGCTGCTGGAGTTTTTAAACACCTCAGTGTCACTGCTGGACTGAGAATAGTCCACCAACCAAAAATATCCAGCCAACAGCGTCCTGTGGGCAGCGTCCTGTGACCACTGATTAAGGACTAAAGGATGACCAACACAAACTGTGCTGACACACATGAGCTGTCGTCTCTGACTTTACATTTACAAGGACCAACAAGGTAATAGAGTGGACAGTGAGTGGACACAGTGTTTAAAAACTCCAGCAACACTGCTGTGTCTGATCCACTCGTACCAGCGCAACACACGCTAACACACCACCACCACGTCAGTGTTACAGCAGTGCTGAGAACGATCCACCACCCAAATAGTACCTGCTCTGTGAGGGTCCATGGGGGTCCTGACCACTGAAGAACAGGGTAAAAGGGGGCTAACAAAGTATGCAGAGGAACAGTCTGTATATATAGTTAGTGGAGCTGATAAAATGGACAATGAGCGTAGAAACAAGCCTAGTTATGCCTGATCGGTGTATAAAGGCTTCTACACCCAATCAGTGCGGTCTGGAGCCGTTTGGGATCCCGCCAGCGCGTCAGTGAGTGAGAGTGAGTTAAGAGCGGGGCTAGTGTGGGCGGGGTTTGTGCGCACTGAGTCACGGAGGAAGCGGCGGAGCAGAGCTAACGGGGGAAGCCTGTAGAAGAAAGGAGGAGGAGCGGAGAGCGGGAACGGAGTGTGTGTGACTGTGTGTGTGAGGGAGGGAGAGAGTGAGCGTGTGGATGAAAGGAGAGAACCTCACTTGTAGCTGCGCCGTCTTCGCCGATTAAAATCGTTTCTCGGTTTAAAGCGCCAGACCCCAGCCTCGCTCTCATGCTGCCGGAACATGCGAGAGAGCCTCACCATGAAGTTCGCCTGGAAAGCTAAAATGGTAAATAAACACTTTTACACGTCTCAGACTGTCGGCGGTGTGTTGGTAGAGAAAGAGGGCAGACTGGAGGGAGGAGGAGGAGGAGGAGGAGAAGGGGAGAGTGGAAAAGTAGCGGATGAAGAGAAAAAGGGGAGTTGGGGGGGCTGGGGTGCTAAAATTTAAGCTGAATTGTTGCACTATAAGGCTCTTTGTCGCTGTTTTGGCCGTGAGGGTGAACGTGTGCCTCAGTGGCTCAGTCAGAGATCCGGATCCCGTTACTTTGTAACTGCGGGGATGAAAAAGTTGGGACTTCAGTGAAGCAGTGAAGCAGTGAAGCAGCAGCTGAGGACGAAAACAAAAGCTGCTCACTGCTGTTTTCTCCTGCACTGCATGGCTGCTTTCTCACGGTAAACTGAGTGGACTGTGTGGACGAAAAGGGTGGAAAACTTCACTGTGCGGTTGTGGTTTTGGTCCCGTCCCGTCAGTGATGATACAGCCATTCATTAGTTTGTTTGTACGGTTTAAATGGTAAAGTAGCCTGAAGCCCAAGGCCTGCCTGCTCCAGCTGGACTCCAAAACAGGCAAATTATTATTCATCAAGCTGATTTCTTTCTTTGTGGCTCCTTGGCCTGGGCTTTGGGCTTTGGGCTTTAGTGGGCTGTTGGACCTCTTCTTAAGAATTTTCTGTCAGCTTGTTTGTGTACTTTTTGAAGAAAGTAGGTTATGAGCTTAGCTAGTCCTCCCCTCTGGACTAGTTATGCTTTTATACCTTTATAAATTACAATTATTCAGTATTTTGAGAAAATTCACAACCAACCTACATCATTTATATGTGCTATAAATATAATGTTATTTTTTTATACATTAATATGTAAATTTTGTTTGTGAAGCATATTTAACAAATGCTAATTATTATTATTGTTATTATTATTTTTATTTATTTTTTTTATTGCTTTAGCTCTAGTCCTATTACCCCTCTGCTTTTGAATCATGACGCTGGCTGGGATGCAAAGCCGCTTGTGGAAAACATTTATATTCTCAGTACAAAGGGGCCCAGAACTGTGTATAGTGTGGACTCAGCAGGGTCCAGGCCCTGAGCTCACTGACCTCCTGCTATTGTTTTTGCGGCGCAGCCTGCATGACTCGTTGAGCCAGTGATTTATCTCCCAGCACTGTACAGGAAACAGCCAGCAAACGCAGACAGACTGGCCCGCGTCACCCTGCGCTTCTGGCCTGAGGTATATCCAGCTCGCTGGCTCCCGGTTTGACTGCCGGTCCGCTGGTTTAAACAAATAGTTCAGCCAGAAATCAGATGTAGGCTTTTTTCTCCTTGTAGTCGAATAGCCAAGACTTGTTTGGTATCTGAAGTTTGCTTCTTTAGTCTCAGGCTAATGTAACTGACAAGCAATGGAAGCTTCTACCCCACCAGTTCACTGTTGAGCATCAATTAGAAATGTTAAATAATCACAAATAGGCCTGCAGATGTGGTTTCTGACACTGTATGATGTACTGTTATCCATAAAAATAGACAAAAGTACAGACAAAATTCATGCTTCAGTATAAGTACTACTGCTAGTCTAGCTATATATAGTTTTATCCATTTTATAGGTAACAATATGTTACATATTGTGGGAAAATTGTGTGCTTTTTTTTGGCCAGATATTCCTTTAAATCAGTGGTTTTCTATTAAATTCAGGTGCTGCACATATTTTGTATTTTTATTGTCTGTACAGTCCAGACAAGTCAAGTTTTTTGTGTTGTCACCCTTTTGTGTTCTCTCACTACAATACCCAGCATGCATTACAAAAATATGCCATACAGCAATGGGAATCCTCCCATTGATCATTAGAAATCCATGTTGAGGCTTATGAATACAGCTTTTCTGCTTTCTAACAGTAACATTAGCTACTGGGCTCCTTTCTGTATCAGCCAGCTAGTGGGAAAAAAAACATCCCTCCCCACCAAATCCACCTCAGCAGTGTCTTCCACCTTCAAGCTATGTCGTTAGTGGGTGGGTTCCTAGTCTTTATATCAGAAAATCATACTTTGGATATTACTGCAGTGCTGCTTTAGGAGGCGAGTAGCAATGTTTACAACAGATTTCTCAATGGCTGCATTTTTTATTTTGGTTGGAGTGCCCCTTTAATTAAGTGCTGGGTGTTTTGGAATAGAGAAAATGCAGAAGTGTGCTGAGCATGGGGTCCCAGGACTGACTTTGGGAACGACTGGTCCAGGCCACCAGGCAAAAGTGTCAAAACTTGACACAGTATACATAAAAAATCTGATTTGTTTCCACGTCACTCCTCCCTGTAGTCTATATCAGTCGTTTACGAGGCTCAGTCTGAGCTTAACAGTGCATTCCCACCAAAGGCAAACACACCTGACTGCACTGATCGAGCAATAACTGCAGTAACTAGTGTTTTGAATCATGGAGCACATGATTCAACTTAGTGTCTCATTACCAGTTCAGCTGGCAGAGAAAATACTAAGTGGAGTGAATGGAGTCTGCATAGTTGGGAATCTAAACACAGTACAGATTCAGTTCTGCTGCAGAATCTGTCCGGTTTCTGTGTCAGGGAGAGAGGAGGACTGTTCTCAAGGCAGCTGGGCTGGTTCCCAGCACCACATTAAGCTTAATCCTAGACTAAAAAGGATTTCCAATAGTGATTCAGCATTGGCATCGCAGTTTAGTCCAAGACTAGATTTAATCCTTGTCCGTGAACCGGCCCTCTGAGCTCAGTAATCTTCTGTGACAGTAATGACCTGGCACATCGTTCGCTCCAAAGCTGAGGCTGTTTTTGCTGTCCTGTTTAAATCATCATGTTTTCTTCATGATGAAGAGGTTATACCGATGTATTCGAGCAGTTGAGATATGTGTCCACATTTTGCTTCTGCATTGACATTGACAAGTCTGCATGACTGTAATGAAGAGCTGGATGCGGTTTGAGGGAAATGTTAAGGAAGAGTTTACAGAAAAGATTTAGGTGACCTTTGACTTCTAGTGTTAGCTGAAGTGAAGAAGCACAGTGTAGACCCCAAACACGTCTCAGCTGATTGAAGTGGAAAATCGTGTAAATGATTTTTCACTGAATCATTTATTAAATGGTCATCATTTCATTAGTGAAGCTGCAGCTTGTTTGACTAAAGCACAGTGAGGGCGTTTCAAAAGGAAACTGAGTGAGTTGAATATTGTGGTAAATGTCATTATTACTGAGTATCACAACGTATCTAGCGTGTGTGTGTACAGTAAGATGTGTGTGGGGGTGTATCTGATCTCTGGTGGGGTGTCGGTCACTGCTGACTAACACTGCTGTCATCCTGTTGTGTTGCTGCTATTAGAGAGTAGATGGTGGAGATAAGAGCGCAGCGCTGTCCGCTACACTGACCACTAAACTGACGCACACTCAGATTCAGATACAGACACTTGAGTGTGTGCGCGTGTGTGTGCGCGAGTGTGTGTGCGCGAGTGTGTGCGCGCGAGTGTGTGTGCGAGCCTCAACCTGAATAAAACAAGAAAACATTAAGTTATTAGATTACCTGCAATTTCATGCCTTCTTTTCTTTCCTTCATTCGTTCTTTCTCTCTTTTCATTTCTTTCTTTCTTTTTCTGCTCTATTTCCTTTGTTCTTTTTCTTTCTTTTCTTCTGTCTGCTTTCTTTCTGCTCTCTTCCTTTTTTCTTTCTGCTCTTTTTTCTCTCCTCATCACTTCTTGTTTTTTCTTTCTTTCTTTCTTTCTTTCTTTATCCCTCTTCTCTCACTTCTTTTCATTCCACGTACGCTACTGCCTTATTTTCTTCATTTGTTCTTTTTCTCTTTTCATTTCTTCTTTCTTTCTTTTTTTTCTTTCTTTCTTTCTTTCTTTCTTTCTTTCTTTCTTTCTTTCTTTTTATGCTCTATTCTCTTTCTTTCTGCTTTCTCTTTTCATTCTTTTTCTTTCTTTTTTTCTGTCTTTCTTTCTGCTGTCTTCCTTTTTCCTTTTGGCTATCCTCTCTTTTCTCTTGTCACTTTTTGTCTCCTTTCTTTTCTTTTCTTTCCCTCTTTCTTTATCTCTTCTCTCTCTCACTGTGTCTTTTCATTCTCCTATGTAGGCTACTGCCTTCTTTTTCTCCATTCATTCTTTGTGTCTTTTAATTTCTTTCTTTCTTTCTTTCTTTCTTTCTCCTTCTTTCTGCTTTCTCTTTTCATTCTTTTTCTTTCCTTTCTTCTGTCTTCTGTTCTTTCTTTCTGCTCTCCCTTTTTTTCTTCTGCCTTCTCTTTTTTCTCTGTTCTTGTCACTTCTTGTATCTTCTTTCTTTTTCTTTATCTCTCTCTTCTCTCTCTCATTTCTTCTTTTCATTCTCCTACATAGGCTACTTTGTCTTCTTTCTTTTCTTCTCCTCTAGCTCTCTTTCCAGTCATAACATTGGAGTCATTATCCATCTATTTGCCTGAGAAAAGTTGCATAATGCGCTGTTTTTTTGTCGTGGTGTGATGGTGTAACGCTGATTATCTCCCCCCGCAGAGTTCAGTGCAGGACTGGGGGGAGGAGGTGGAGGAGGGAGCCGTTTACAGCGTCACGCTCAAGAGGGTCCAGATCCAGCAGGCCGCCAACAAAGGAGCGCGATGGCTCGGGGTAAGAGGAAGCCTTCAATCCCTGCTCACTTACACAGTTATTTACAGCAGTAGTCTTACTCTATACTGCAGGAGCAGCACCACAGAGGAACTGAACAACTGTGCTGGGTCACAGTGTAGTTACCATTCTCACATGTACACTGTGGACCTTAAAGAGACGGCTCAGTGATAAAACAACTCAAATTTGATTTTTGGGTGGTTTTATGTACCAAAATCAGTCATAAATCATTTTTATCTGGCCATTTTCTGACCGCTCTTTACTTCTTAGAATTAAACAGGCTGCTTTTGTTACTGTGCCTTTAAGACTGATATCTCAAAATGAATCAAATCGCGTTTATTGTCACCTCACGTTTGTGCACACAGGTGCAAAGTTGAGTGAAAATCTTTGGTGCGTAGCCCACTTGTAGTACTTAAATAGAAGAATACATAAAAATACATAAATATATATATATATATATATATATATATATATATATATATATATATATATATATATATACATTAGATGCTATAAATACACATTAATATACACCAGTATTGCACCATTTCAATGTACAGTTTCGTGTATATATATATGTACAAGATGTACAAGATGTACAAGATGTCAGTCTGTATGTGCAGGTTTAGATTTGCTAGATTAAAGTTACAGTATGATCAGAGTGAGCCTGTTTGAGGTGTGGGTGCAGTATAGATTGTCCATGGAGTTCATCATGATGATGTTGTAAATAAGCTCTGTTCTTATTGGCTGCCCTGTATTGTGTCCTGTTCAAAAAGCAGTCCAGGCTGAAATACTCCATACAGCTTCAGTGTGGGTGGGGCTAAACTGCTGCAGGCTGAATAGATGGATATATGTAGATAATCTGGTTCTGGTGACATCACGAATACAGTACGTTCAAGGCCGTCTGTTTTTTGCAGCATAGTTTATATATGTGTATATATATATATATATATATATATATATATATATATATATATATATATATATATATATATATATATATATATATATATATATATATATATATGCCCTCTGTGGACTGAGAAGAGAACAGTATGTTTTGAAACTTCCAAGCCTAAAATGAGCGTTTAATGAGTTATTTGTTGTGTTATGTAATATTCTGTAGAGCAGTATGGCATCACTCAGCCTTATCAGTTTCACTGCTTGATTATTCCATCCATCAATGTTTTTTCACTACAGTACCCAGCCTGTATATGTCCACTGGAAATCCTCACCAGAGTAATAAAGAAATCCTGACCGCTAGCCTAGCCACTGAACTGCAGGCTAATAAATACAGATGTGAGGTTTGGCTTCTTAGTATTAACGTTAGCTCTCTGGCTTTCTTCTGCTTTTACCAGCACTTGTAATGTTAAAGATAATTTTTAAGTGTATCTCAAGTGTAACATGTATCATCAGAAGAGGGCTTTCCTAGTCTTTAAATCTTGCTGTAGGCACTGTGGCACCACTATAAGGGGCTAAAAGACATGCTTCCAGCAGATTTAGCAATGCTTACATTTTTTATTTTGGCCTGAGTGCATTTCAGTGCAGTACTTGTGATTTAGTAATGTGTAAAACTATTTAAAGAGCCCATTTCATGGAAAACTTTCAGAATAATAGTTTTTGAGCAATGTAATGTAGTATTTTAACATTGTTAAAGTTTCAAAATACACAGCTTGAATATGGAAACTAAGCTGTGGAAACATCTAGTTTTGAATTCATTGTTTTTGTGATGGGCGGCACGGTGACCCAGTGAGTAGCGCTGTCACCTCACAGCGAGTAAGGGGTTTGATTTGGGTTGGGTTCGATTCCCCGGCCGGGTGACTGGAGTCCTTCCTGTGGGGGTGTTGCATGTTCTCCTTGTGTCTGCGTGGGTTTCCTCACACAATCCAAAGACATGCAGTCGGGTGAATTGAAAATACCAAATTGCCTCTGGGTGCGCTGCAAGTAAAATGATCTTAAATCTGGTCGATATATCTAATATTTCCCATTTTGGGATGGTTGTGCATTTATTATAAGATTATCTTGCTCATTTCCAGACACTTTTCACTTGTTTTAGATCATTTTTAAGTAAAATTATTTCACTATAGTGGCACATTTCTTAAAACAAGCACGGTTATCTGCTAATATAATGAGAATTTTACTTAATAAAATCACTTAAAACAGGTAAAAGATGTCTAGAAATAAGGAGATAATAAGAAATAATCTTAAATTAAGCTTAAACAACATCAATAGGAGAAATATTAGGTTTATGTACCTCATTTAAGATATTTAACCATTTTTTGCAGTGTGCGAATGTGTGTGTGTGTATGTATATGTCTGTCTGTCTGCCCTGTGATGGACTGGCGACCTGTCCAGGGTATTTCCTGCCCTCCGCCCAATGAGCGCTGGGATAGGCTCCAGCTCCCCCCGCGAGCGTAGATAAGCAGCTTAAAAAATGTATGTGTGCGTGTGTGTGCGCGTGTGCATTTGTGCGTGTGTGTGTGTTCGTAATGTCACACATTTCCATATATCTGCCTATTTGGCGTACAGCAGTGTAGCCCCACCCATTCACGCTGAAGTTATGGTGAGTATTTCACCCCAGACTGCTGTTTGAATGTATTGATGAATAAAGGGCAGCCAAGCACAACAGAGCTCATTTGCATATATCAGTCCTAAAGGCAGAGTAAGAAAAACAGCCTGTTGAATTCTAAGGGCTGAAGAGACGTTGCAAAATGATAAACATTAATTATGAGAGTGTTTATAGAGCAGAAACTCGCACAGTCTTCAAAAGAATGCTCCTAAAACATTCAGAGAAACCTCAAATTGTATATCAAGAACATAAAGCAGTTATTACTCCAGTAAGCACTTACACAGTAGCCTTTCAACTGTCATTGCTGGTTCTTATGTATTTACATGAATCGTTGTTCCTCATAAACATCACGCTTTCATGTGCATGTGCACGAGGATTAGTCATAGCTTGAGTATCTAAACCTGGGTTATCAGGGAAAGTTGTTAACCGCCCTTGTGAAACGAGCAACCTGCTGTATCTGTAAGCTGAACGATGCCTGGGTTTAATTCAGCATCATAGGCGATGTGAGTGCTGCTAGAGGAACTATGAATTTTAGATTTTAGCCTCTAATCAGCCCATATAAGAGTTCAGGAGTCAGCAATGTTTGTAAGAGTTAATTACTAAAACTCATGATTTGTGTTAATTTAAGGCCCAATGTCATTTCAGCCCTCACTCCTACCACTTAGGCCTGACCCCTCCGTTTTGCATGTTAACGTCTAGGTGTAGGGAGTCACAGTTTTTGTTGAGATAGAGAGAGAGGGTTAGGGCGAAGTGTTATGGCTCTCTGGCCCTCCAAACGGAGGTTTTTCAGAGGCACAAGCATTTAAAAATTGCTAGTAGTGCTGATGTCTCGGTTGCTAGCTAGTTAAATTTCCCTTTCCACCTTAAATGGTGCAGCAGTTACATTCTGGCACTTTGCACTTGTTTTAAGTAATTTTATTAAGTAAAATTCTCTCACTGTACTGGCAGAGAGTTTTACTGGTTTCAAGCACATTTCTTAAAACAAGCACAATGATCTGCCACTGTAGTGAGAGAATTTTACTGAGTAAAATCACTTAAAACAAGTGAAAAATGTCTAGAAATAAGTGAAATAATATTAAATTAAGCTTCCAACAATTTCAACTGGAGAAATATTAGATTGTGTTAATCTAAGGCCCAATCCCATTTCACCCCTCGTCCCTACCACTTAGCCCTGACCCCTTCATTTTGCACGTTCACATCTAGGGGTAGGGTGTCCCGATTCTTGTTGAGATAGAGGGGCAGGGCGAAGTGTTAGGGCTACATGGCCTTCCAACCGGAGGGTTTTCAAAGGCACAAGCATAAAAAATCATTAGTAGTAGTGCTGAAGTCTCGGTAGCTAGCTAGTAAATTTCCCGTTCCACCTTAAATGGTGCAGCAGTTGCATTCTGGCTACAGAGCAGCGCTAGTAGCCTGTTAATGAAGTAATGTTCTTCTTTATTTGAGGGTCCCATTTTTTTTTAGGGAAGATTTCAGCGACTACCTCTTGTAACTCAGGTCCAAAGGGGCAAGATGACACTCGAAAACAAGGGGTAGGGGTAAAAATAAGAAATGGGACTGGGCCGTAGAGTAGCTCAGCATTTCTGTTGTAAGGCTCGATGTACACTAGTGTGCGTCTGTTGTTTTAACCTTAGCCAACACCCCTCTGAAACAACACGAGAACATAATGAACCTGCTTTATAGCCTGCATGAATCTTTCACTCATTATTATGAGAGATATCATAAAAGCTGAGATAATACATGAAAATAGAACAAAATAAGTTAAAAATAAACCAGTCCAGGCCACAACGCTTACTGTCTGACCAGGTTCGACTGAGTGCAGTGCTATAGTTTAATCCTGCAGTTATTTTTGTAGTTATTGTTTGTGTGAACTCATTTCTCAGCTAATGAAATGTTTTTGCAAGGTCTGTTGGCTCACAGCTGCGTTCGGCTGTGCATGTATGCATGTTTGAGAGACAGAAACGGAGGGTGGAGAAAAGGCTGCTCTGATTAGAAGCAGATTGGAGTGTTTCCTGTTGTAGCGTGCCAGCAGCGCCAAGGCTTTTCTCCTTCTCCTTTCTCTTTGTCAGTTCTGAGCTTGCGCACATCGCAGCAGACGTGAACGTGCTGCTTCATGGAGGCTCATTTTAAAAAACAAACAAACAAAAACAAAGATGAACAGTGTAAACACTGAAATTTTAAAATGCACCCTTCATATGTGGAAACTAAACTGCTAAAACAGCCCATTTTGATTTTGCATGGACAGATTTCCATTTGACCGCCCCGACCAGCATGTACCAATTTAGCTTTTTAAAATAGACTTTATTAAAGATTACAAATACCCTTTAAAAGTGATTCTCTCTCTCTCTCTCTCTCTCTCTCTCTCTCTCTCTCTCTCTCTCTCTCTCTCTCTCCTTCTCTCTCTCTCTCTAGGCGGAGGGTGACCGCTTGCCCCCAGGTCATACGGTCAGTCAGTTAGAGACTTGTAAAATCCGGAGTATCCGTGCAGGAACACTGGAGCGGCTTGTGGAGACGCTGCTGACGGCGTTCGGAGATAATGACCTCACCTACACCAGCATCTTCCTGTCCACATACAGGGCTTTTGCCAGCACCCAGAGCGTCCTGCAGCTGCTGCTGGACAAGTGAGTGTGTGTTTGTGTGTGTTTACTATGAAACACTGCGCATGTTTCAGTTCCAAAGCAGAGTTTAGAATCGCTGGTTAAAATGTGTTCAGAGTGATTAACAGAGCTGTGGATGATTCTAAAACCAGAATCTGAGAATCGAGGGATGGAGTTATAACAGAATTACTTTCATTGAATCATTTTACTTAATTTACAACTTTGTGTTGTTCCCAAAATATTTGAAATATTGAACAAACGCCTAAAATATCTAAAATAGTCCAGTATATCACTGCTGTCAGAACAAAACCTTGTATCCCCATTTTTGTTGTTTGTCAGTTTTTGGCATAATTTGAAAATGCATGTTGCCCTTTATATTGTTTGTCAATTTCATGATGGATGGACCAAAAGAAACTGTTTAAAATTACTTGGAAAAAAGTCTGGTTCCACTGATTTACATTAAAAGTTAAGTGTGTGTGTGTGTGTGTGTGTGTGTATGTGTGTGTGTGTGTGTGTGTGTGTGTGTGGGTGGGTGTGTGTATGTATATATATATATATATATATGTGTGTGTGTGTATAATATTCAAAGTGAGACTATTAGAGCTAGGCAAGCCAAGACTCCATCAAAAATGAGGATCCAGTAGCTTCTTCAGTAATGCTAATTTCTACTAGCACCCTTAAGGGATTTTAATAGTATGCTAGCGGTAAGCTAATGCCATTTAACATGAATATCTTTTTGGTTATTTTTTGGCATAATTTGAAAATGCCTGTTGCTCTTTACATTGTGTGTGAATTCCATGATGAATGGACCAAAAGAAATGGTTTAAAGTTACTTGGAAAAAAGTCTGGTTCCATTGACTCTCATTAAAAGATTCAGTAACTTCTTCAGTAATGCTAATTTCTACTAGCGCCCTTAAGGGATTCTAGTAGTATGTTAGCTCTACGCTAACAGCGTTTAACATGAATATTTTTTGCCCGTTTCCGATTAAATAGAGACCATTGAAGCTTGTAAAAAACTTTCCATATATTTTATTTAAAACGGTAACAGACACATTAGCACATATTTTACCTTGTAGAAACCAAAAAAACTGAAAACTAAATGAAACCTGGTTAGGCTACGGCTCATCTTTACAGTCAGTGGCACATCTAGAACTCTCAGAAGGCCCAGAGTGACGATTTCTCATACATTTGGTTCCTGATTTGATGATCTTACATTACATCTTTAACCCTTTTAACAGTGAAATATAGGTGTTGTCCTACAGTACTAAATACCTAAATACAAGCGTCATGATTATATTTAGGAAAAATGAACTAAAAATTCAGACACATATTTTACAGAAAATAAGATTCTCTGAAGGCCTAGAGAGCCCAGAGGGTTCACCACTGCTTGTATAAGCTATTACTGTATACGGGAAAGTGAAACATTTATATTCATAATAAAGTGAGAAGTGATCACAGAGTTTTGAGCAGAACTATGTGTGCAGATAATAGAGTGCTACCTAATTCAGACTAAACAAAGCCAGGGCATTAAATGCAGTGGAACCCAGATTTTGTACATAAAAGCCAGGCTTTTGTTCTAATAAAACAGTAACACCCTCAATACGACATACAACATACTAGTGCTTTATAATGCTGGAGACGGGACTTGTTTTCTCTGCTCTAACACAGCTGATTCAGCTCTTAACACTCTCTTGTACCACACTGAAATCTAGGATTATTAAAATATATTCAGCAAGCAAACAAGGGGAATATTCTGCAATTGTCCAGTCAGTCACCTGACCCCAAACAAATCAAGCCTGCGTTTCACTTGCTGAGTGCAAAACTGAAGGTAAAACACAACAAGAGCAAGCAGGAACTGAAGACAGCTACAGTAAAGGCCTGGGAAAGGTCACGGAAGAAGCCCAGTGTCTGGTGATGTCTGTGGGTTTCAGGCTTTAGGCGATCATTGACTGCATAGGATTTGCAACCAAGTATTGAAAATGGTTGTAATTGCACAGTAAGCTTATTTATTTATTCATTTTAATTTACACTCCAATAAGCTGTGGTAGACAGCTAAAATAACATTTGTGAACGTCTACATATTTCTGGACCTGAGTGTACATTGCTGATTTATGGTGTAGGACTTTAGCAGGACAGTTAAATATACTATATTTAGGCTGATTAGGTTCAGATGCAGGCTGTTTTATGTTTCATGGTAATGAATTACAGTGACACCTTACTGCTCGTGGTTTATGAATCATGCAGCATCTCATTTCGTACTGTAGATTGTTCTGCTGAAGTCCACTGTGCGCTGTACGAGGCTTTATGCTGTGTCTTGAAAGGAGATGCTTCAGACTGATGCACTGAGGTGTGTCTGTGTTCTGACAGGTACGGGAACATGGAGGACTGTAACGGGGAAAGCGATCAGCACCACTCTGGAGAAAGCAGAGGAGCCGTGAGAAAGTGAGCGATGTTTGATTCTGCTCTACACCCAACACACTATAGCAGATTTACTACTGAATTCACTGCAGTAAATCCGCTATATTCATTTTATTGTACTCACTGCGGTAACTGTGCTATTTTTGTGGCCTGTCTGCCTGTCTGTCTGCCCACCCGTCTGCCTGCCTGCCTGCCTGCCTGCCTGTCTGTCTGTCTGTCTGCCTTTCTGCCTGTCTCCCTGCCTGCTTGCCTATCTGTTTGCCCAACTGCCTGTTTGCTTGTCTGCCTGTCTGCCCGCCTGTCTGTCTGTCTGTCTGCCTTTCTGCCTGTCTCCCTGCCTGCTTGCCTATCTGTTTGCCCAACTGCCTGTTTGCTTGTCTGCCTGTCTGCCCGACTGCCTGTTTACCTGTCTGCCTGCCTCCTTGCCTGTCTGTTTGCCCGACTGCCTGTTTGCTTGTCTGCCTGCCTGCCTTTCTTCCTATCTGTCTGTCTGTCTGTCTGCCTGCCCGCCTGCTTGCCTGTCTGTTTGCCCGTCTGTTTGCCCGACTGCCTGTTTACCTGCCTGTCCATCTGCCTGCCTGCCTGCCTACTTGCCTGTCTGTTTGCCCGACTGCCTGCTTGCTTGTCTGCCTGCCTGCCTTTCTTCCTATCTGTCTGTCTGCCTGCCTGCCTGCCCGCCTGTTAGTAATAGTCGATAGTAATTCCTCTGTACACTGCAGTAATTTAGTGTTTCTCTCTACTATGACTAATTTAACAGTGTTTTTATTGTACTATTGTAAATAATCCCATTATGAGCGCTTTAATAACTGTACTGTACTGTGTGATATCTTTCTTTTGTGATATCTTGTAGTTATTCTACTACATTCATTGCAGTATTTCTCCTCCACTCTCTGCAGCAATGGCTCTGTCCCCTGCAGTAATTACACAGTAGTCCCTGTGCTCTCTCTAAATCGAGTTCCTAAGTTGATGTTTGAGAGTTGACTGCGTTCCATGGAAGCACTCAAAAATGCTGCGACAACATTTTTTATTTAACTGAACGATTTAGGGGAAATGGAGGAAGTTATGAGTAACGCTGTGTGGCTACTGTATGAATCACGGACGACTCACTTATTCATAGCATCGTTCATTCAGAGAGAAATTGTGAAAGTAAAAATATTTCACAAATACTTCAAATCTAGCCACAGTCATGTGCAAAATTTGGGCACCCCTGGTCAGATGACAGGTTTTGTTGATTTTGTTGTAAATAAGTGAACACATCCTCTACAGAGACACAATCCTGCACACTTTAATGCACAGTTACTGTTTATTTGCTGAATTGGACATATTTGCTGAATTAGTGTTTATTTTATGAGGGAAAATATTTAAATTGCGGCATTTATAAATGGCACATTTTAATATATCATGTATTATTTTTTTATATATATTATTTTCATTAAATGAATAGACATTGTGCTGTAAAATTTGCATGAAACTGCCATATTTTAGTTTAAGTTCTGAAGTTGTATTAACTTATTTTCGCTTAGAAAATCAACAAAGCATGCCGTTTGACTGGGGGTGCTCAAACTTTTGCACACAGTTTTGTCTGTCTGTCATTTTTATTATTTTCACTATATCTTCAAACACACCAGAAACACCACAGGGTACCATACTGTTAACGTATGTTATTGTTCTTGTTCTTTCAGCATTTACATTAATTCCTTATTTTTCTCTCTCTTTCTCTACGACCTCCCTGCCACCCCCCCATCCCTCCTGCCCCAGTGCGTTAGCGTCCATCCTGCGAGCGTGGCTGGATCAGTGTCCAGAGGATTTCCAGGAGCCGCCGTCGTACCCCAGTCTGAACAGGGTGTTGGGCTTCCTGCAGAAGGCCATGCCCAGCTCAGAGCCCACGCGCCGGGCACAGAGCCTGCTGGAGCAGCTGCAGAGCCACGCTGGCCTGGAGAGCGACACAGAGGGTCAGTCTGTCTCCTGTCTGTCCACATGTCCTGTCCACTAACCTACTGCACATCCATGCATCTGTTAGCCCAGTGCTTCTCAGTTCTGGTCTTAGTGTCAGGAGCAGACCTTAGGCCTGCCAATCGCCAAGAGCCCCATAAGAATCCAAAACAGAAGGCAGAAAAACAGTTATTTCTTCCTTTTAATCTCCTTTAATAACTTTTGATGATATATATTTTGATGATTTTACAGTGCTCTTGTTATATTTATTTTGAACAGGCAAAAATGTATAGAGTCAGAAATTTACCATTGAGAGCAAATAAATGAGCAAATCAGTTTCACACATCTGTCATCTTTATTTACTTTGATTAACCAAATCAATAAGAAGCGTTTCCATAGTGATGTGAGTTGCTTTCTGATTGTGTGCACATGCATGCGGAGAAAATAGCACAGTGCATCCAGCAATCAGGGCAAAATGGAGCTTCTTTTATGCAGTGATAGGAAACACATTAGCACCTGAAACATGGGGTCAGCAGCCCAAATGTTAAGGAGAGCCATTTTGTCATTTCAACAAAAATCAAACCACTTTGGGAGCCACAATATTTTATGTCCATTTTACCATCGTGGCTGTAAATATGTCTCAGTGTGTGTCAATGTACTAATAGGCTTAAAATAATGCAGACTTGCTGTGCTCTGCTTTAAGCTTTAGCTCAGCTATAGCTGCTTTTCTCACATCTCTGGCAGGAAACTTTCCTCAAAAGTTGAACGGTTTCTTGTAAAATGTCTCTCAACAGACTTTTTACGAGGCTGAAGTCGCTTCTCATTCTCCAGCTTCTTGTTCGAATGTTTCCTGTTACACCTTAAATGGCGCCCGAGGCGCCAGAATGTAACTTCTGCACCATTTGAGGTGGAATGGAACAGTTCAAACGAGAAGCTGGCAAAGCAGAAACTGACTTCAGCTTCGTGACTTTTTAGTGTTTGTCAGTTTCTCGTTGCAGATTAAACGTATCAGGAAACCAGCTGGAGTGATTATAAACACAAATAAGTCCATTCGTCTCCAAATTATCGACGTTCGTCTTAAATCTTTCTCTTTGCCGTTTTGTTAGCTACTAGCTAGGCGAGACTGTTGCTATGGTGACCAGCAGTCTGCACGCCAGTCTTCAGGGTTAAAGGCTGAATTAGCAGTTCTACATTAACTCCAGGATTTAAGACCGTTTATTATTAAACTGTGTTGAACGATCAGCAGAGCTTTATTTTACTGTAAAGGAGGATTATTTTATTTTTACGTACTAATCTGATTCTGCTGTGGAGCCACAACAGGGCAGGAAAAGAGCCGCATGTTACCGACCCCTGATCTGGAAGCTCCAATTCCACATGTTGGTCCATTTCACTGTGACCAAAGTGGACACATAACAACTAATGAATTAAAGGGCATTATTTAATGAATTAAAGGGCATTATTTAATGAATTAAAGGGCATTATTTAATGAATTAAAGGGCATTATTTAATGAATTAAAGGGCATTATTGAGCCTAGGGATGTACAACCAGTGCTTACTTGTTTCCTCACTTTCTCTGCCTGTCTTTCTCTGCCTTAATTCATCTGTTTGTTTATTTCATGTTTATGCTCCCTCTGTATACATCCATCTGTCCATCCATGTGTCCACACCCTTCAATGTAAACAAACTTTTCCTGCTCTTCTCATATCTGTTCTCACCCCCCCTACTTCCCCATCCACAGGAGGTTTCCATGGTAACAGCCCCTTCTGCCTGGGAGAGGATGAGGAGGTGGAGATCGAGGTGCAGGAGGACTTCTTGTCCTTCAGCGCCGACCTGGTGGCGGAACAGCTCACCTACATGGACGCGGTGAGCGGTCCTGTCCTCTGCATACACATAAAATAATGGCATCACAGAAAAGGGTGGACTTTTACCGTCACTGAAATCTGAATTAATATACAGTATATACTTATAAAACGTACACATTGTTGGGTGAAATTTATGGATAGATATTTTTTCCTTCATTTGTTTTAATTTCCAGGCAAAAGACAGAAAACCAGAAATTCAGCATCAGAAGAAGCATTAATTTAACTGAGTATGGACTTATTAATATAATGTAGACTTGCTTTCGCACCTTCAAAGTTCAGTCTTGGAAGTTGGTTTTGCATTTTCTGCTTCTCACAATTCGAGTTATCCCAAACACATTCAATGACGTTGAGGACTGGACTCGGGGATGGTCAGTCCATTGATCTAAGAACATCAGCAGCTTGTTTGTTTGAATAGCAATTTTTATGAATATCTTATACTTAACAGCTGTTTTGACTGGAAATTAAACAAATAAAGTGTGGTCTGTGACTTTTGCACTGTGTGTGTGTGTGTGTGTGTGTGTGTGTGTATACGTGTATATATATATATATATATATATATATATATATATATATATATATATATATATATATATATATATATATATATATATATATAAAATCAGTTTTTGACATAATTTGAAAATACCTGTTGCTCTTTACATTGTGTGTAAATTTCACAATGAATGGACTAAAATAAACGGCCCAAAATGACTTGGAAAAAACTCTGGTTCCATTGACTTACATTAAAAGTAGAGTATGTTTTTTCCTGCTCCTGTAAAGTTACCATGTTGGAGATACTACATATATATATTTATAACGTTAGACTTGACTAATATTGTCCTTGTCCTGTGTGTGTGTTTCAGCTGCTGTTTAAGAAGGTGGTCCCCCACCACTGTTTGGGCTCCGTATGGTCCCAGCGGGACAAAAAGGAGAACAAGCAGGCCGCGCCCACCGTCCGCGCCACCATAACCCAGTTTAATGCCGTGGCTGGCTGCGTGGTCAGCACTGTCCTCCGCCAGCGTCACCTACGGCCACACCTGCGCGCACGCGTCATCCAGCGCTGGATTGACGTGGCACAGGTGTGCACTCACACACCCTATTTATAGCTCACCTCTGTGTTGCACTCAGTGTCTTTAAATAGAAATCTTGCTTTTAAGCAGTCATTTTTGGTAACTGGGTCAGAATGAAGTTCTGCAGTTGCAAAAGGAGAGTCATACGTCATTTCTAAAGTTTTTGCGCGAGGTGCTCTATGTGAAGAGTTTTTATTAGCATCAGAATTGCAAGAGCATGTCGTAGAAGCGTTGTGTTAAGTGTGAAGGTGAGGATGTACATCACTGTACAAATGTTCGGAATCACTGCTCACAAGTTTAAATCCCTGTTTTCAATAATATAAAACCAGGTTTGTTGCAGATACACTTATAAAATGATTCTAATATGAAGCTGTTATTATGTAGATTTTAAACAATTCTTAGTAAACTGAAAAACTTAAGAAATTGATGAACATAGATGATTCTATGGTTGGGAGAGCTGCATAGCACCGAGAATGAACTTCCAAAATATCACATATTAGAAAAGCAGTGGGAGCACCTCACTCATTACATAGCTATTTACAGCTAGCTATGTAATGTTATGACAAGAAGTTATTATTGTTATTAGATCATTACAGTATTTCTTACTTAGTATTTGCCATTGTTTACCAACACACTTATTGTGAATAAACCATCAGTTTTCGGTTTGGTGGACAAAAGTGAACCTGCATTCATCTGCACTGTTAAATCTCAGATGTTGCTGGTTGCTTATCTTACTTTGTCTTCTCCATCAATCAGCATTGTTAGCTGTTAGCTTCATCACATATTCATGTCCATCATATAGAACATCGTACTGCTGCCCTTTTTATTAATGTGTCATAAGTGATTATTGATACATTTTAAGATGTTTATAACCCTTACTAATAAACAAGTTTAAACCATTTATAAACCCTTTATAAGAGTAGTCTTATTGTAAAGTGTTACCCCATTTTAATATGACCACCAAACTCCAAACTTTTGAACGATAGAGTAGCACACCCAGCTGACACGATGCTTCATTCATAATCAATAACACATTAGTTATTCTTATCCAAATGCAGTCATGCTAGCGGCTCCCCAGCTCATTTCTTCTCATTCTTAGCCTTGTTTACATTTTTGGGTGAAGTATTTTTTTTCACACAAAGTTAGTTTGCATAACTTTGTCCAAGTGTCCAAATACAATCCGACTGTGTGGTCTGCACTTGCCAGTAATCATTGTTAGCCATGTTAGCACTCTTGCACTCTTAATAATTGACTGAAACTCATGTGAAGATCAGATATACAGAAATAATCATGCTGGCTGGTTCCCATCATATCTCACTCATTTTTAGCCAGATTAACATTTTGGGGTTCAGTATGTCTTTAAGGTGTGATTGAATCTTCTGCATGAAGCTGTTCCTTCTGCAGCTACGCCGCCCTTACCAAGAGTTCCAGCTGTCACTGTTAGCAATCTTAGCATTTTTAGGTGAAGTGTTTCTTTTTGAGTCGAGCTGTTTGTCGTTTACTAAAAGCGAAGCTTTGTTTTGTCTTCTCAGGAGTGCAGAATCCGTAAGAACTTCTCCTCTCTCAAAGCCATCGTCTCTGCCTTGCAGTCCAACCCCATCTACAGGCTGAAGAGAGCCTGGGCCTGTGTACACAAGTGAGTCTCCATCCCGCCCACCAGGGCTGCGTTCCAGTCTGAAATATTAAAAGCACTTCCTCACAGCTACTTCCCCCTTGGGATTGTCCATTTTGTGGCGAGTGCACTGTTTATTCTTAAACACTGCAGCGTCTTCAAATTCAAACTAATTGTAGCTGATTCATCTGTGTAATTCTGGAGCTCTAGCTTAAAAGTAGTGCTTCCAAAAGGAACCAAAAGGGGTTCTTTTGGAGCAAAGCCATGAAAGAATAGCTATTGTTGCCTTAAAAAACCTCTCAGTGGTCGATTCTTTAAAGAATCTTGTTTGTTAATGAGCCGCAAACGTGAGGAACCTTTTCAAAGTTTAATGTAAACGCAGCGTACTTAAGCTTTCCGATAGGGAATGCAATCAGATACAGGCGTTTACACGGATATTATTCTTCTATTTAATGGATTATTATTATTTATTATTATTTATTATTTACAGGATTACCCACCTCGTTCAATCGGATAGAAATTGCATTCCGAATGCGCTCATTCGGACTAGTCTATTCCAAATTGGGCGTATTCTATTCCGATTGAGCTTTTAGTCAGATTATTAACAGATTATTAGGCTGCATGTAAACATGGCTATTTAAAAATAATAAATACATTCTGAAACTTAATTTGTCCACCCTATATATATATATACTATAACAAAATACACTGCATATAAATGTAATTAATCAGAATTAACTACACAAAACAATGTGAATATTTGCAATTGTTTTAATTTTTCAGAATTAGTATTCATATTTGTGTGACCCCCCATCGTCCTCCCAACTCTGCCTCTAATTTCTTTTGCCACGTTCTCCTTTGCAGAGACAGCATGCAAATGTTTGAGGAGCTCTCAGACATTTTCTCTGACCACAACAATTACCTGACCAGCCGAGAGCTGCTGATGAGGGTGAGTGTTTTCACATTGCTAAAGGCTTTATCTTCTAGTTGGAGTCTGTACATTTTCCAGAACGGTTTGTGTTGGGTAACTGTTTAAGCAGTAGCAGATATTAATAACTACCTCTTTAATCATTAACTACTCTTCATCTGTACAGGAGGGTACGTCAAAGTTTGCCAGTCTGGAGAACTGTGCCAAAGAGCACCAGAAACGCTCCCAGAAGAGACTGCAGCTGCAGAAAGAGGCGGTGAGTCAGAGAAGTGTGAGCATTTGCTGCAGGTCTGGATAGACTTTTGGTTTTAAACTGGAGTGACTGTGCTGTACTCGTGTGTGGATGAAATAAAATGTAAGACAGGCAAAAAAAGGAGAAGGTCTGGCTGCAGACCTGCACTCTCAGCCTGACATGCACTGCCAGCCTACTGATGACGTCAGTGCTGTTCTGCCACGACAGTGTTTTTGTCAGTTTTGTGTGGAAAAACAGTGAAACACGAACTGCTGGGCAACAAGAGTTACACTGACCATATATTAAGGTTGTCATACTGATAATAAGGTAATTAAATATGGAAACAAAATAAAACCTACCATGATGATAAAAAAATGAATGTTGGGTTTATTAGCAGAAAAAAAAACAAGCTCCTGAAAACCATACTTAAGACGATTAGAGCCATTAGGAATAAAATCTGATGGTTTTGCTTCCTAATGGGAATGGGCTTGATGGTTGCCGTTAGAGACCATTAGGAAACGAACAAATGTATCTGGAATCAGTCCCAGAAGGCCTGATTAAATGATTTGAATCATTTACACTGTAATATCAACGCATCAGAGCACAGCATACTAGTGACTACTGAAAAGCACCAGGAACCAACAGACACTTTCTGTTCTATGACTTTTTTTAACAGGGAGGTACATTAAATGTAACTCTCCCGCTGTGCTATTGATGAAAAATGGATTAAGTGATGTCGCTAAGCAGAAGCAGCCAAATGTTACTGTGCCATTGGGCGGCTTCTGCCATTGTGGCAGAGAGTGCATGTGCACGTGACGTCACTGGGGCTGAGAGTGCGTCTGTCTGAGAGTGCAGGTTTGCAGCCAGACTCTATTTTAAAAAAGAAGCACTTTTTCAGCACATATTTATGCCCATGTTCACACTTAGCATTAGCATATTTCTTGGGTGGTCCGATCTTTGAGCTGTGAACAAGGTCCAGTGCGTCTCAGAGATGCACTGTTATCTGATCTCTCAAACCACATTTGGGGGTGCAGAACATTTGTAGTGTGAGCACTAAACTGCCTTGACAGCAGCGAAGGACCACCTAATCAACTAGGTCATCACAGCAGAGACCAAAGCAGCTGTATAGTCTTTTTTTTGTCTCTTTTCCTGTTTGTTTGTCAGTTACCTTAGCAGTCCATGTGACCTACATGCTTGTACCAGCTCGTACATGCACACAAACAAGGACTTGCAGCACATTTTTGTCTGACAACAAACAAACAGACCACTGGAGACCCATAGAAATGGCAGGTGTAAACAACTGCGTCTCACTGTGGACTTAGGACCAGATCACTCAAGACAGAAGTTAATACCCGGTATGAAAGGGCCTCAGAGTACAGCGAACGATTTCAAAACAGGTTCCTTCTGTGAAAGACAGTGGAATTTATTACGCTGGGTCGAATTATTTGACAAATTCAGTTCATTTTTTCATACAGAATTTCAGGACAGAACAGCTGATCTAGGATCAAGTCATGTTGACCATATTTAGTCACATAAAAGATGTCCTAGGGTCATAGAACCAAACAGTGCTCCTGCTGGGGGGGTTTATTAATGCCAGCCTGGATCTGGCCATTAGTAATGTGCCTCTTTGTGTGCTTCTTCTAGGGCGCCATGCAGGGGACGATTCCCTACCTTGGCACATTTCTGACTGACCTGACAATGCTGGACACGGCACTGCCTGACCTGGTGGAGGTAAGACGTAGGTAGAGTGATAGACCATAGGGCCACAGTGATATGTATGTGTGTGTGTGTGTGTGTGTGTGTGTGTGAGTGTGTGTGAGTGTGTGTGTGTGAGTGTACGTTACATGTTTTGTTAGTTTTCTAAGTGAACATATGTTAATGTGTGGAATAAGCTGTAAATATTAGTGCATAATTTCTGTTTATTTGCTGAACATATTGGGTAAAAAATAATAAAATGGCACATTTTATTATTATAAGTAGATTTTTTCCATCTCCTGTAAAGTTATCATATTGGAGATACAAGGTTTTTTTTTTCCCGACAGCAGTGATATGACCATGTGACCATTGAGAACTGACAGAAAAGCACTGCATTACTAAAACTATTTAATTTTTTTCCCATCTAAACTTTTATTGGCCGATATCTGTTGTCCAAATTTTTAGCTTATTAAAGTCAGTACCTGTGACTGCTTCCACATCAGTGAAGCTGATAGAGATACAGAGAGAGAAGAGAAGAGAGAAGTGTTCTGGCCTTATAATTCAGATGTGCTGCTGGGTCACAGCAGTTTGAAGGCATTTGAGACGTTTGATCGTGACTGGATCTCGTTCTGCCTTTCACAGGGTGGTCTTATCAACTTTGAGAAGAGGAGGAGGGTGAGTGCTTTTCTTTATCCTGTCCAGCTTGAACAGTGACCTTTAAGTAGATATCACGACGGACTTCATCATCTCATCATCTCATCATCTCTCTCTCTCTCTCTCTCTCTCTCTCTCTCTCTCTCTCTCTCTCTCTCTCTCTCTCTCTCTCTGTGCAGGAGTTTGAGGTGATCGCGCAGATCAAGCTCTTGCAGTCTGCCTGCAACAGTTACTGCCTCAACCCTGACCCAGCTTTCCTGCGCTGGTTTAAGAACCAACCCCAACACACCGAGGAAGAGAGGTACATGCCTTAACTCTTTCTCTCCTCCCATTCATCTGAAGTATAATTCATAATCTATATTAACTGTTTATCAGCAACATACAGTTATATTCTGGTTTGCTGTGGTGACTTCAGGGTTCTTCCCTTATGGTTCTGGAGGGCTGGTTGTCCTGCACGGTTTGGTGATCTCCCAGCACAAACTCACCTGGTCCAACTTATCTGTTACTTGCCAGGGTTAATAGGAATGTTTGAGCAGAGAAATCACTGAACTCTGCTGGACACCGGCCCTCCAGGACCAGAACTGAAGAACCCTGATCTAGTGGATCTGGTTATGTCAGTGTTTTCTCTGCCAGTCATTGGAAGTTTGAATTACTGGACAGTTTAGTGTTTTCCCTCCATCACCAAGAAGGGCCTGGGTTTGATTCCCAGCCAGGCGACTAGGGTCCTGTCTGTGTGGAGTTTGCATGATCTCCCTGTGTCCATGTGGGTTTCCTCCCACAGTCCAAAGACATGCAGTCAGGCCACTTGGAGATGCTAAATTGCCCCTAAGTTTGAATGAGTGTTTGTGTGAATGTGTGTCTGTGCGTGTGCCCTGTGATCGACTGGCGACTGTCCAGCTCCCCCCACTACCCAAAATAATAAGTGGCTTAGAAAATGTGTGTGTGTGCATGAATTAGGTATAATTGTGCAGGGGAACTAAACCATGCTGGACTGCTAATTAAGATCCTGGGACTAAAGAGGGGGACGTGGTTTCTACACTAGCAGCTTTACTCTGAGACTTTCTGGTTTCTAGTGTAATGCATATAGTTAAAAATGTGTGGTTAAAGATACAGTGAAAATAATCAGTCAGACAAAAGTCTGATGAGGTGTTTTGTTGATTTGCTAAGTTAACACATCCTCTACAGAGAACACACTTAAATATGGGATTTTTTCCGTAAGTTTTAGTCTGCAATTTGTAGCAATTTGCCGAGTTTATCATGCCATCATGTTATCATGTGCCACTTTTGCACAGGCCACATTTTTATGTTTTTTTTCCAATATATTAAACTCAGCAAAAAAACTAATTGTGCATCAAAGTGTGCAGAAATGTGTTCCGTCTAGATGTGTTAACTTAGTAAATCAACAAAATGTCATTTGGCCGCCCAAACTTTTGCTTTATCTTTACACTTTCCATCAACACGTATGAATCCCAATGTTTTAATGTTAATGTTAAGTGACCCTTATTAGTCCCACAGTGGGGAAATTTCACATCCGCATTTAACGCATCCGTGCAGTGAAACACCACATACACACTAGTGAACACACACACTAGGGGGCAGTGAGCACACTTGCCCGGAGCGGTGGGCAGCCATATCAGCAGTGCCTGGGGAGCAGTTGGGGGGGTTGGGTGCCTTGCTCAAGGGCACTTCAGTCACGTACTGTCGGCGCAGGGGATCGATACGGCGACCTTCCGGTCACAGGGCTGGTTCCCTAACCTCCAGCCCTTGACTGCCCCCATAATACTTTTAGACAAAGCCTTTGTTGCATTTGCAGCCACCACCGTTTCTCCAGCTTTGCCGTCCATACTTGGTGTAATATGTGTTCTTTTTAAACCATTTGATGTCACGCCTCATGGCATGGCCTGCTCCTGGGCTGGCGTGCTCATGGACAGAGAGGTCTTTGCAAACGCTGTTTATAAGGATGAGGGCATTTTTTTAAAAATGTTTTCCAAAATATCTGGAAAGCCTTGAACTGACCGTGATCTCCTGTGTTGTAGCTATGCTCTGTCCTGTGAGATCGAAGGCCTGGGAGACAGCAGTCCCACATCACCCAAATCTCGCACCAGCATGGTGAAGAGACTGAGTCTGTGAGTATGCTAAGCCTTTCTATTACTCTAACATTACTCAAACAGACGGCAGTAGTCCAAGGGTCTCGAAGACCCTCAGCTAGTCCACATTCTTATTCTGTTCCAACTGGGGGTGTAAACCTCTAACCTCATGACAGGAATTGTTAATTTTTTGATGGTTTACTTTAGTGCATCGTGATATCTTATTCACCGCAATCCAGTTTGAGAATTTTTTGTATGATTCAGAATTATTAAAAAGCACTGAGTGCAGAAATATGACCGGAGGGGCTGTTAACAATGGAATATAGAAAATAAAAACAGCATGCCAAACATTTTGGGGATTTTTACATCTGAATATAGCCGAGAATTTTATCTTTACCAAATAATAGCTGCTCTTTTTATTGAATATTATTTTAATTGATTATAATGTAGTGCGATGCAGTTCGATGCAGTTGAATGAACATCTTCAAACCATTGCATCACCATGCATCCTTGCATTTTTACACCCATAACTCCAGTTTTTAGCACCCGAAGCAGGTAATCAGGTAGACCTCTGGTTTCCTTGCTCAGGTATGTGAGGAACTGGAGTAGAACAAAAATGTGAACTTCCTGAGACTGAAGAACTTAGCAAGGGGCGAGATCTTCTAGAACTCTAGACTGGAGGGCCATTGCACTGGACGGTTCAGTGTTTTCTGTGCACTTGATTATTTTTCAAGTGGAATCAAGTGCAGTGAAGGGCAAATTTTCAGGATTTGAATCAATGGAGACCTTCATGTTCACTGTAAACTGGTGTTATGTTGAAGAGGTAAACTGACTGTAGGTGTTGTAATGTAAATCCAGAGAGCCAAACAGCTGTATGTTTCAGTTAATATTTAATTTTTATGGGTAATGTTTATTGTACTTACTGCAACTTTCTCTCTACCACTCAGGCTTTTCTTGGGAAACGATTCCTCAGCCACAAACTCCCCAGTCAGGGAAACACCCAGGTCGCCCCCTACTTGCAGCTCAGGGGAGAGCATGGACTCAGTCAGTGTGTCCTCCAGCGACTCAAGCCCATCGGACATCGAGAGCATGACGCCCACACACAGTCTCCACACACAAATGAAGAAGGTAAGCATACTTAGGCATTTATGCACCGAGCAATAAAAATATTGTTTTTTAAGAATTTTTTATTGTGATTATTATTTTATTTAAAAATATTTATTGAACATTGGTGAGTATTTTGTTGTACTGTATTTTTACACTTTTCTAAAAGCAGTGAGCTACTGGAGATTGATTTTAGTGAGGGTTAAGGGGGTTTTACTGAGCTTCATGTTATGCCACCTCATAACTGTGGTAACATCACTGTAATGCTCATGCCACTCTATAACTGTGGTAACATCACTGTAATGCTCACGCCACTCCGTAACTGTGGTAACATCACTGTAATGGTCATGCCACTCTATAACTGTGGTAACATCACTGTAACGCTCATGCCACTCCATAACTGTGGTAACATCACTGTAACGCTCATGCCACTCCATAACTGTGGTAACATCACTGTAACGCTCATGCCACTCCATAACTGTGGTAACATCACTGTAATGCACACGCCACTCCATAACTGTGGTAACATCACTATAATGTACGGCCTCAAGTGGCTTAATACTTTACTCTGAGTCTGATCTGCAATCCTGTGTCTCCTCAAGATGTCCGAGTCTTCCTCCTGTACATCTCTCCACTCCATGGACACCTCCTCATCCTCAGCAAGCGGTCCAGGATCTCTTGCCTCTCCTGCGCTACCTGGCTCTGCCCCCTGCATTCATCGCCGCTGTGCCTCACTCACCCCACTATCCCCAACCTCACCCAGCTCACCCTGCTTGCCCCTTGCTTACAACACCCAGGCCCAAGACGCCTGCATCATCAGAGTCAGCCTGGAGCAGGGCAATGGAAACCTCTACAAGAGCATAATGGTTAGTTTGTTGGTGGTAGTGTTAATGTTGTAATTATCAATGTATCAGTAGTGCTGTTGTTATTGATTAATGCATATTAATCACAGTTACCTCAACAGTAAAATGTATCTTAAATATTTTAACCATGTGATCTATTTCTCTAGCTGACCAACCAGGACAAAACCCCTGCAGTGATCAGCAGGGCCATGGCTAAGCACAACCTGGATGAGGAACAGGCAGAGGCCTATGAGCTCGTTCAAGTCATCTCAGATGAGAGAGGTATTTTGAGCCACAAAAGCCCTTCCACACCTGTGACCCCTGACATGACTTACATAAACAGCAATAATGATGATTATATTAGGCTACATTCACACAGCAGGTAAAAGTGGTCCAAATCTGTTTGGCTGTTCACAATATCTTTTAAACGTGACCTCTGTGTGACATCAGTCTGAACAGATCAGCTCCCAAACTGACCCGCATGCGCAAAAGAACAGAGCGTCACGTGGCTCCTCCAGAGGTAAACAATCACGACTGCCAACTGACTGAACGCTGGGCTCATTACCCAGAATGTGTTCCAGCTTGCCGTAAAAAGGGCTCAGTCACTTCTTTGGTTTGCGTCCTTGGATTCCTTAACTTTTTTGTTAACTTTTCCTTTACGCTGCAGCCTCACTCTCCTACGGCCACGTTCGGCCATTTCTTTCTGTTTCTGTTTTGTACAGAAACATCACTCCAAATGTTTGAGGTCTCAGCAGAACAAATTTATGACGAACGTGGAGTTGGATTGACACGAATGTCGCATGAATTCCGATCTGGCTGTTCAGACTGAGTCGCCTTGGATACGAATCGGATTTCAGTACCACATATGAAAGCGTCTCGAATCAGAATTGAAAATGTCAGATTCAGTGTGTTTTTTGCTGTTCACACTGACACACAGATGTGTGTCACATATGAAGTAAAAGATCTGATTTGGGCCACTTTTACCTGCTGTGTGAACACAGCCTTATTCGCACGCATCACTTTTTCTGTAATACTTGGTTCAGCATCTAGTTGCCTTAATTGCGACTGTCTTGTAAGGCAAGGATTACAGCTGTCTCTCGAGAGCATGAGACCCTGATGATGTTTGTGTAGTAACAAATTGTCATAATGAACAAATTATTGTCATAATGACAATAATTTGTCACCATCTGGGTAGAGATGCACTGATCTGATTTCATCATAGGCAAATTGGGTGATGGCCAATTTTTTACCATTTTTATTTAAGTAAAATGTAAATAAATGTTTTCAGATAAAAAAAGCACTGGAAACGTACAGTTTTTCACTTCATCTTTTAATCTAATAAGTGAGCACATTAAACACACAAAGTTGCATCATAAATAACATTATTTGCTCATTTAAAGAGTCAAACTGACATTTTAAATTCATAAATGGAAAAAGTTGCCTATTTAAATAACATGAATTGAATAAATTGCTACAAATTACGGTTTAATTTATGATTGATTGCTTTTAAGCTTCTAAAAAATGTGAAGCTGTTTAGGAAATTAGTTGCAATTCCTACATCATTCAAGCAATTTGGATGTAAATACCCTCAAATTACAGATGAAAGTCTAAAAGTCTTGATTATTTACTTTCAACTCCAATAAGTAACAATCATTTTGTCAACATCCAAATGTTTCTGGACCTGACTGTAAAGGTTTTGGAGGGTTGATTCTGTTGAAATGCAGTCTTAGTATTAACCCATAAGAGAAGGACTGTGCTTGTGTGGATGTTAATCAGAGACGTTCTGATTCGTCTTCTCACCACACCTCCCCCTCTCTCCTTCTCTCCCTCTCTCAGAGCTGGTGATCCCGGACAACGCCAACGTCTTCTATGCCATGAACACCTCCGCCAATTTTGACTTCGTGCTTCGCACGCGTGGCTCCGAAGGACGGCCGGTCCAGCTGCGTTCTCGCTGCAGCTCTACGCTCCCGCGCACGCAGCATCGCGCCAGCCTGTCCCTCAGGCTCAGCAAGGTCACCCTGTGACCTCAGACCCCAGGCCAGAGTCAGCGGGGCACTTATCTGTGAAGAGACTGGAAGGCCACCTGTGGAGTCTGTGGGACCGTAGCCCGTGCAATGCTCTCCAAACGACAGTATTCCTGACTCAATGCCTGACGCGTGAATGTTTTCCATTCCGTTATTTGTCACGTGACCCTTCATTCACAGGCTGGGCCTTCAGTCTGGTTGCCTCGTGCTGCTCCAGGCCGGAGGGGTAATCTGGGTAATGGAGTTTTCATACCCTCATCCCAAAGAGACAGTGGACTCTCTCTTACCAGTAGGCCCTCTGTGGCTGGACATGTAGGAAAATTATTCCAGTGCTTTGTCAGTATTGCGCTCTTACTGAGCAGCTCGCCGCCTCTGTCTGAACGACAGACAGAGTTCGTCCTATGGCCTTTATCAGTGATGATGGGACTATTGCACCAGTATTGGAAGTGATCGGTGGGAACTGTGGTGTCATCATCGTCTCTGTGTCTTTTTCATGTCCCCGTGTGCACTGTGTGGACAGCGTGGACAAGCAGCCTTGTGGTTAGAAGTCTAAAGTGTGGCTTATACTGCCCCCTGCTGCCTCTCTAAGTCAATGTCTGTGTCTCTCATATTGTGAGCTGTGTGACGAATGCAGGAGAAGAGCATTCTGATTGGCTTGAACAAGTCTGTGGATGTTATTTCTTTGCTGGGTGGTTCTTAGCATGTGGTCATACCGATAGGAAGGCTGGCCACTCCGGAATCTGGACTGAGCTGAGCTCTGATTGGTTGCACTTGCTAAAAGGTGGAGTGGGGTTATAAAAAGAAAAGAAACGGAAAGGAAAGGAAAAAAAAAGCAAAGCAATGCAGTCTTCCACTCCTTCGGCACAATAAGAATGGTGTACTTAGATTTTTTATGTATGTTTTGTAAGACAGAAAAAAAAAATATCTGTAAAAATGTTATTGAGAGAAAGATTTGGTAAGTTTTTTTAATGATTTGTAACTGAAATAATGTTAGAAAAGGTAAAAAAAAAAAAACTGTGAAGCAATGAAGGCGACTGTATAACCACAGGTGATATTAACTTAAACCCTGCTACATAACGTTGATATAACCATGCCTTGAGCATGTCATGGGAGCGGTCATATGCTGTAATAAGTGGTCATGATACATTATGTCCAGCATCATGTTACCATGACTGGTAACTGTCATGACAGCTAGATAAGAGTATCAGCATTTGACATAAGCTGTCATGACACTGAACATTATGGCATTTGTCATTGCAGTTACTAGGAATGATAACATGACAACAAATGACATCTGCCATGACATGTTTATGGCACGGTTATGTCAGTGTTATGTAGCCGGATTGAAGTAAAGCGTTAGCTGGTATTCAAATCACCCAGGATGTCCACTATGTTCTCTATGTCAGCTGTCTTCAGTCATGTCCTTCAGGATCTCTGGCTCCATGTTTTTGCTTGATCCTGGCTTCCAACACCCTTGAGGCAGGTAATTGTGATGTATGTGACTACAACACCGCTAATGGGTTATATAATTATATTCATAATAATCATAATAATAATAATAATATGGCTTCTAGGATAGCACAGATTGTCTGGTTCAGGTGTGAAGCTAAAACAGAAACAAAAACAAGGACTGGACTTAAGATCCTAAAGGACTGGATAGGAAAGCTGTGTCCTACATATCTGTACAGGTCTCAATCATTCTTGTAATTCCCAACTTAATGATGTTCACACTAACCTTCGCATGTATGCACTAAGTCAACTATCACCACCGCCTTTATTATGAAGTGTTCGTTGCACCTGCACAGTGCATTTTTTCCCCACCGATGGCTGCACTATTGGTTTTACACCCCCCTAAAGCCGTGGCATTCACACCCAGCCTCTTTGCAGTTTGTGTTTTCCTTGCTTTTAAACCTTTCCTCTTGTGTTACGAGTTGTAGGTGTTTAAGAGTGGGGCAACACTTGATTGTGCACTACAGTTTATATGCAGGGGCTGGGAACTGAATAGCATAGCTAACGAAGACTTGGGGAGCCTAGATCTCTGAGTTTTATTCATTTTCCCATATTGTGGGGAGCATCAGTAAAAGCCAGGCCTACAGCTTCTGCTAAAGCTCTACGCTTTTCCTTTTGTTGTTGTACCTCATCTGTGCTACCACTGACCTGCATTCCTCATCCATTCAGAATCCTGTTCTTGCATGTGCCATACGTACTTTATAATCTCTTGACAGGATCGCTGAGTTCTCCCAGTGTCTCGGCGGCCATAACTCGCTGACACTGCGGCCACAGAGCGCTCTGGGCTTCGTTTTAAAGCAGCGGGTCAGGCAGTGGTAGCTGGTTCATTTGTCTTAAATTCAAATGCAGCACTTGTGAATTTTTCTCAGTTTCTTATTTTGAGTATTTCTTCATTGCCAAAGAGTTCTCTATCTACCAGAGTTAGCAAATAAATTATCATTATGACCATGAAATGTTTTCTTTTTTGTAATTGAATATTCATTTTCCTGAATTAAACTGAAGTGTCTGAAGAGTCTGTGATATTGTTTGGATGGGATTTCGTCCTCATGCAATTCAACATGCATACATTATTAGAAAGTTGTAGCCTGGGGGGGGGCATATTACAGAAAAGTCTTAAGTCTGAGATCATATCTGCTTTGTTGTCATGGCAACTTCAGTTAAGACTGAAGTTAGGACAGAAGCCGTTACAGAACAGCAGTTCTTAAGTCTATAATCTTATTTCCAGATAAGAAAACGGTTTTACAGAAACATTCAAAGTTGCCAAAATATCCTAAATATTATCTTAACTTTAAGATAAACTCCAGAGCGTCTTAACTTCTGTTTTAACCGTCTGTTTTAGTGTTTTATGCAGTGACAGGCAGCACAGTTCACTATAACCAGCATAATGACGTCACATTCATCTACACTGAAAACGTTTTTTTTTTTCAACAGCGTTTTTTAAGAACCAAACAGTGGTATGTTTGTGTGTAGAACTGAGCAGGTTCTCCGTTGTTAGGAGGGATTTGGACTGTGGCCAGGTGGAGAACTATATTAGGAAACAGAGAACACAGAGCCTATGATCAAAAATTAGTTTATTCTATCAGAAGAATGACCTCTTTCTAGTCATTTTCACTCAGTTTCTTTAAATAACTATTTTTTTTCTTGATATCTTTGGCTTAGCATGTTAACACAATGACATTTCTCAATATTTCAAGTGGTTATGTCAAAAAAATTCTATATTATATGTCAAGACATAAGGTTGTTTTTACATTTTTAAAAATGTAAACTTCTGAGCTTTTTAAGAGTTAGAAAATGCTTATACATGGACTTAAACATTGCAGCTTGTCTCGTTTAGTGTTCAGTGCTTTGCTTTATATAATACTCTATATGATTTTGTATAACTGAAAACAGTCTGCGTCCCTTCCAGACAAATCAACACATGGTTTTCTGTGAATTCACTTCCTCGGAACACTAATAGTGTTGGTGTCATATATTTTATGCATGTAGGAACAATAAACACATCTGAATCGTGCAAATTCATGGCAGAAACATCCTGTCTGTTGTGCAGTAATTCCTCAAATGTAATAACTCTAGATGTCCATGAGGGGGAGCCAGAAACACACTCAGCCATGTGCACGCGCGGTAAGGTTTTTTTTTCTTTTTCTTCTCCTTTTTTTACTCTGTAAAAACGATTCATACTTAATAAGCTTTAATTATTGTTCATTTGAATGTCCTGTCACTCTGTTACACTGTTGTGCTTGTTATTTCTCTCATATTGAGAAAATTACAACAGACACACATTCATTAACCCACATCTGTTACTCTTCCATTCTGTTCATCGCTTTTGTAGAATGAAGTCTGGAACTGGACTTACAGTCCCCCAGATTTAGGAGCGTTTCTGCCATGCAGAGCTTTTTAAAGCGTCTCGGATGATCTTTACTGTCAGCTGTTAGTATAGCTTAAGGTTTACTTGGGAGGGTGTTTGAGCATCAGAATACTTTGCTAATGCTGTCTTGGCTAGGCTTCAAGGTAGACAGTAGTATCTCACGACATAGACTAATATTGGGGTCGTTCTACAGAAACGTCCACTTTTCTATCTCTCCATAGGAGTCACTGGTGTTACTGGTCCTCATTGGTGTTACACATAATAAAGGGAACACCAGGGACATTTTAATGAACAATGCATTTTACAAAATGGCTGCTACAGAGCATCAAACTACATGTTGTCAATCATGGAATATCCACTAAAATATGTAATTTAATCCATTTGTATTCTATTTTTTCAGTTACCTCAGAATAAAGTCGGTCACACCAGTGACTTCAGCTAAAAGCTTCATATGAAATCATGAGCTAAATGAGAAAATCTCTGATAACTGAAAGACACAGTGGACTCACCATGTGCTTTTCTTCATAGATCCTCAGAGAACAGGTAAAAGGAAGTCGAGTGATGTCATCAGTGTGACTTTTATTTCAAAATAAGAGATTTTTTGTTACGCGGTGTCACCGCGTAACAAAACACCAGTGACATGACTCCTGGGGACAACTTTCATTATATATTTTATAATATTTATTTGGCATTTGTTTTCTTTGTGTCATTTAATTTCTATATCCCATAGTCATGTATAGATTATTGTAGTTAAAATTGCAGAAAAACATGTTTTTTTTTCTTCAAAATATGGCCTCATCTTGGGAAACATTCAGGCAGAGAACTTGTAGAGAGGAGAATTTCCACTCTGCAATGTCTTCCGGGTTTCTCTAACACTAGAGGGCGCTCCCGAGTGAGTCCAAAATGAATGGGTTGATATGGAGCATTTCAGCAAAATCATAGTTTATAAATGCTTAAACATTTTTAATGTAAAAGAATACAACTATAACCTGAACAGTGAACAGCATAAAACATTTTAACACTGCTGTTATATTTTTAAGAGCTTTTAAACTCGAGTTATAGGAGTTTAAAACAGCACCTCTTGTATGTTCATGATGTCAGTGAGCACGAACAGCCAGTGAGCTGCTCCGCTCGCCAACTAATCAGCACTCACGAGCAGTAATGCCTGCTTTCTGCTGCCCAAAACTCGTTTGTTGTAGAAAAAAGGAAACATACAGGTGAGTTTTTTTTTTGTTTTTTTAGTGAAATCCATCCTTCTGCTTTCTAAAATTTAAGAAACGTTCTGGGAAAGTGATTAGAAACTATTTTAACTTTTAGTTTTTAGCCGTTGAGCATCACTTACTCCTATTCATTGAGGACTCACTCGCGGGCGCCCTCTGCAGTTTAGCAGTCCTGTTTTTGATATAACAGGGGAAATAGGAAGTGGCCAGGCTCCTCATGAACCGGCTCTGGTTCAGGGCTGTCTCCCCTTTGACATGACCTGGAAGAACACCTGTCCAGACCAGCCTGGCACTCTTTACAACACTCTTTGCTTCACTTTGCTTTGCTTGTAAAATTTATGAAAGCTTTGTTAGATTCATTGAAGCTCTTTTTGAAGATTTGGATAGTAGGGAATGAGTGCTATTTTGTTTTGGTTACCGTTTCCCCTGGTTTTAAAGCAGGGACATAGAGTAGCCGTTTGTATTTTTGTTTCGCTTTGCTTTCAGGTTTAGTTAGATTTGTAATCATATTTGTAATTAGTTATTTTGCTTGTTATTTTGGCGTATGCCCGTCCCTGAAGCCATCAACCCAACTTATGTTTGAGCTTTTGAAATAAATAAACCGGCCATTTTCTGACTTCCATGGTGTCCGGTGTCTGGTCTGGCACCGGGTCTGGGGAGAGAGCCCACTCTCATTCTCTGTTACGGCCTGACCCTAGACCGGGTCGTAACATAAGTTAACTGAAAGAATTTAAAAGAAATTATGTTCATTTGTGTAGAAATGATGTACATACTTGAAAGTAAATCTAATTTCTATAAATTCAATGTGTTGCTTAGTTATTCTCCAAAAAAAAAATACATATTATTACACAGCTGTGTCAGTTTAGATCAGTTTTATTTGCTGCATCAAAACCATATGCATCATTTTCCAAAACAGTGAACACAAATACAGCACGTATTCATGTTATAATAAAATAAAAAACATGGTTCACATCTACAAAAGGTAAATCTTGTGAGCATGTGAGATACTGGAAGTGATTTCTGTTTGAGAGTTATTGGACTGGTGGAAACACGTTGTTGTGGTTTGCTGAGATGAACACATGCAGCAAACAGGCTCAAAAAATTGTTTATGAGTCAAATATGTAACACATTCAGATGGGTATTGAAGGTGTTTGGCGAGTGTAGATGGGCAGAACTGGTAGAACTGCTGTGTGTTGGGACTGTAGAGGCTGGAGCAGCTCAGATGATGGGCGTCCTGCAGAGATAAAGCAGACATGAGTATTAAAGCATTGTTTGTTTTCAGATTCTGTGCTAATAGATGCACAATGTACTAAGAAGTTCCACTGCCATCAGGGAAGTGGGAGGTGGGAATGTTGAGGACCCTCAGATTTTAGGATCGCTTAACTGCAACTGCTAAAAATTATTTAAAAATCAGAGCTTTAAAATGATTTTGAGCCTATTAAAGACCCATGTGTGCTTATCAAGGGCAAAGTTTTATTACACACTCCTATAACCTAAGAACAGCTCAGCCAGTCTGCACTGAAGTCCCTGTAGTTACTGAATAATAAGCCTTAGTGTGTAATAAGCCTCAGATTTTAAGGGGTTAATATATATTTTTACCTTGTAGCAGTTTAATAGTGACTCTTGTAGTAAAGAGTCCTGTCAGTGATGTATCTAGAACTTCCAGAAGGCATAGAATTATGTGTTTCACACAAAAATTGGTTCCACCCGCTATAAATCAAAACGTGATTGGTTGATTCCACTGTCAGTTCCTGATCATGTTAGTGGTTAATTTGAGGTATTAGGTCTTCAGTTCAGCTCCTGAAGTCCTAACCAATGAGAGAGTTTGTTTGACTGTATCTACCTAGATACCATACACTTAAAAATGATGGCTCTTCAAGGGTTCTTTAGTAAAGAAAATGGTTCTATATAGAACCATGAACACTCAAAGAACCCTTTGCATGGTGAAAGGGTTCTTCGGATTGATGGAGAATGTGCTGTAGATGTTTCTATATTAAAGCTTTTTGAAAAGTGTTCTATATAGCACCAAAAAGGGTTCTTCTATTGTCACAATGTCAAGCATGTAACAGCAGGAGAACCCATTTTGGCACTATTTAGAGACCGTTTTCAAAAAGCTTCTATGTAGAACCATATACACACACTCTCCATCAATCTGAAGAACGCTGTCATGATGCAAAAGAACCCTTTAATCATGCAAAGGGTTCTTTAAATGTTCATGGTTTTATATACCGTTCTTCAAATTGATGGCAAGTGTGTTTTATTTGGTTCTATACAGAACCTTTTTGAAAAGGGTTCTATATGGCACCAAAAAGGGTTCTTCTATTGTTACAATGTCAAGCCTGTAACAATACAAGAACCCTTTTTGGTGCTATGTAGAACCCTTTTCAAAAAGGTTCTGTATAGAACAAAAAAAACGCATCCTGCATCCATCTGAAGAAAGCTGTCATGATGTAAAAGAACCCTTTAATCATGCAAAGGGTTCTTTGAGTGTTCATGGTTCTATATAGGACCATTTTCTTTACTAAAGAACCTTCGAAGAACCACCAGTGTGTCAAGAAAAAAAATCCGCATTGGAAAATTAATGAATTTCAAGAATTGAACTTTTTCATTTCCAATCAAAACTCAACAGTGTTATAAGATAATTACTACAATGCTACAGAGTTTAAAACCAACCAAGATGATATTCTATGAAATAAAAACGAACTAAAAATGACAGACATGCAATTTTTATTTCACAGAAAACATCACGACTCCTCTGAGGAGCTAGAAGACCCTGAGGGCTTCTCACTGCTCTACACACCTCTGGATGCTGAAATGAGGACCAGACTGCACTGGTGCTCACTGTCAGTGTAGTCCTGCAGTGTGGACAGCAGGGGTGTGGAAGTGGACTCTGACCACAGATGCCGTTCCAGAGACGGGTTCAGGTGTCCAGCGTCTGGTACCACACAGTGACTCGGACCCACGCGCTTCTTATGCCTCGCTCTGCAGTTCTGAAACCAGACCTGTGGGACAAATGAACAGGTTAAATCAAAAGGCCTCATTAATAATAATAATAATAATAATAATAATAATAATAATCTTTATTTATATAGCACCCTTCAAACATTAAAAATGCAGCTCAAAGTGCTTCATAATATAAAGTAAAAACAACAGAGAAAGAAGAGAAAAGCGATAATCACAAATAAAACAAACAAAACATAAAATGCAACAAATAAAATAATAGCAGAAAAGCGAATATATTAGTAAAAAAAATTAAAATTAAAATGCAGAAGATAAAAGTATAAATAAAAATACAACTGACAAGAAAGTGAAAGTAATATTTCAAAAAAACAAGGGAAACCATAAAAAAACTACACGGTAAAGTAAAGAAATATGTTTTTAACTTTTAATTTTGTTTTTAATTACATTTTTATTTATTTATTTTTTTAACAATGCACACATTTCGTGTTTTTACAGTGTATCACAGTATCAGAAACGACATAAGCAAGTCTGTTAAAGATGAACTGAACAACTCCACTCCAAAAATCTCCAGGCTGATTTGCTACATTTGGGGTAACAAGGAAATCGAGTACGTTTTAATGAAGAATTCCACAGAATTTTTTAAACTTTCAATCCATTTCACATTTGTGTTTGTGGAAGAGTAGAAGAGGAGATATTTTATTATGATTTGAATTTGATGAAAAGTTATTGTTGTCTGTCTTGTTTTGCAAAAAAAAACATCCATTATATTTTTCCAACAGTCAGAATTGACTCAGACCTGTCGGTATGTATAACTATATAGCTCTGCCATTCATTTTAAAAAGTGAAGTTAATGTATAGCTAAATGACAATAACTCTTGATGTCTAGGATTTAAAACAATGAGTTCTGCTGTACCATCTTATAACAGTTCTTTCTAGAAACTGAACCCAGAGCGTTCTGACCTGGATGACTCTTCGGCTCAGTCCGGTTTGCTCCGCTAGTGTCTGCAGGGCCTGAGCATCAGGAGTGCTGTCCCGCGCAAACTGGGCCTGCATTATCTGGACAACACGCAGTCAGGAGTCAGGCCTAAACAAACTTTATTGCTGTCCCATCCATAAACATATGTACAGTGAGCCTCAGAGCAAATATCCAACACAGGTCATTAAGTGGGTGACAGTCACAACAGAGACTATACACAGCATAACAAAACAACAGTGCACTGATGCCTTTACCATCCATCTATCTGTCTGTCTGTCTGTCTGTCTGTCTGTCTATCTATCTATCTATCCATCTGTCTATATATCTGTCTGTCTATCAATCTATCTATCTGTCTGTCTGTCTGTCTGTCTGTCTGTCTGTCTGTCTATCTATCTATCTATCTATCTATCTATCTATCTATCTATCTGTCTGTCTGTCTGTCTGTCTGTCTGTCTGTCTATCTACCTACCTACCTATCTATCTATCTATCTGCCTGCCTGCCTGCCTGTCTATCAATCAATCAATCAATCAATCAATCAATCTATCTGTCTGTCTGTCTGTCTGTCTGTCTATGTATCTATCTGTCTGTCTATCTATCTATCTACCTATCTATCTATCTGCCTGCCTGCCTGCCTGCCTGCCTGTCTGTGTCTGTCTGTCTATCTATCTGTCTGTCTATATGACTATCTATCTATCTATCTATCTATCTATCTATCTATCTATCTGTCTGTATGTCTGTCTGTCTGTCTGTCTGTCTGTTCTTCCTTCATTCGTTTGTTCGTGTGTGTGTTGTTATCCAAAAAAACCCCAAGAATCTCCATTTTTGGTGATTTTCAGTTTTGTACATCATTCATGCTGACCAGCTGCTCTTTACACTGTGTGAACATTTGATGATGAATGGACAGATAGAAATGCTCCAAAATAGCTTGGAATAAAGTCACATTACATGAACTTACATTGACAACAATTAAGAACAGTTGTTCTCTCCTGTAAAGTTACCATTGTGGAGACACATGTTTTTCTTTGGACAGCGACGATATGTATGTTTATACAGTCATGTGCAACGGTCTGAATACCCCTGGTCAAACTGGTCACAGTGAAGTAAGTTGTCACATCCTCTACAGGGAACAGCCTTTTAAAAAATTCATTTTTTTGCAAATTTTAGTGAATAATAAATTTCAATTCATTTGCTGAATTCAATGTACTGGAAAAAAACTTTTGCACAGGCCACATGTTTTTTTCCCAATGTGTTAAACTGTAATTATTATATTTATAATGATAAACAGTAATTGAAATGTATTAGCATTCAGATGTGGAGGGGATAGAATGTGTCAGCTGTGGTGCAGGAGAACAGGCCATATGGCGGTCTGTGCACAGATAAAGTGACAGTGACTGAATGGAACAATAGATTTGACCCACACTGACCTTTAGCACCAGTCCAGACTCTGAACCAAGCCAGCAGTTTCCCAAAGGCCACTTAATGCCCTTGTATACAGCAGTGAGGATAGTGAGTATGTGGTTCCTACCTGCAGCTGCTCTGCTGTGAAACAGGTGCGCGCTCGCTTAGATGGCTTCACTCCAGTATCTCCAATAGTTACACAGTTTCCTGAAAGAACAAATAGGCCCAGGTGAGGCATAAGATAGTTAGATATATAGATATATAGATGTATATATATATATATATATATATATAGATAGATTGTTAACAGCTGTTCATCTGGGCAGTAAGTCAGTCTTATAATAAATACAAATGAACATTTTAAATTACAAGAATTTATGTTTTCAAAAAATCATTGATACCATATGTAAGATAAGCCACCACCAGCATGCCTGATTTAATTTAATGACACATTGATTAGCCAAACCGGTTTAGCCAAAACTGGATTATTATAACAATTAAAAGGAAATTCCACTAGCTTCTCAAAATTTCTTTCTAATTAAACGGTTAAGATGTAAACAGAGTCATTCAGAGTGGTTTGGTGTGAAACGCTCTGTTCTAGAGAAACTTACCGAGTCAGAGTTGTTCACAGTGGTGGTGATAGGAACCAGACGTCTGAAGACTTTAATGCCTTTCAAAGCTCCGTCACACAAAGTTATTAAATGAAATATTACAGCCTTATGATTATGCCTGAGAAAGGGTTTGGTTCTATGAGAAAGTTTTGGTCTAAAACATACACTGTAAAGAAACCTAAAGAAGTCTAAGTCGCTTATTTTCTCTACAGTGAACCATTTCACCGACCATTGACGCTGTTTACATCTCAACATCTGAATTACGCAGAAATTTTGGAAAAATTGGTGGAATTCCCCTTTAATACTGGGTCTGCCCTAAATACTTTGACAGATATAAAATCACTGCTTACTCTAGTAATGTAACTGGTATACTAACATTTGCAGTCTAACTGAAAAAGCATTTTGAATGTAATTTTCTCAGGTCCCTAAACTTTTGCTCAGCATGATATATGTGAAACATGTTATGTGTGTTATGTGATCCGTCATTTTTAAATGAAACAAACACTTTTTTTGGTTGTTTGTTTTGGACGTTTACCTTGTTGAAGCTGTTGCAGCATGCAGTCGTAATGCGTCCTGCAGAGCAGCAGCGTCTCCTGCACCACAGCGAACTGCTCTCCTGTACCCAGCTGCCTTTTGCACGAGGAGCAGGAGAAGCAGGCCAGGTGATAAACGTTCCCCTTCACTCTGCGCACCCAGTCACTGGACTGCACCGACTGACCACAGCACGCACACCTGCACCTCCTGCAAACATCACCAAACACATACCTGACCTTAAGGGGAATTCCATCAATTTTTCAAGATTTCTGCATAATTCAGTGGTTGAGATATAAACAAAGCCTTTCAGAGTGGTTTGGTGTGAAATGGTTCATCATAGAGAAAGTTACAGGCTCATATTTCTTTATAGTGGTGGTGATAGGAACCAGGGGTCACGATGACTACAACACAAATGTAGCCAATTTATTTACTGTCCAAAACCACCAGTGAACCTACACGAGTCTTCTAAGAAGGTAAAATAGTGGTAGGTCTGAAAAAATATGTTTTCTTTGAGGCCTATTTTAAGATTAATATTAATTAACCCTTATTAGTCCCACAACGGGGAAATTTCACCTCCACATTTTGACCCATCCGTGCAATGAAACACCACAAACACACTAGTGAACACACACGCACAAGGGGGGAGTGAGCACACTTGCCTGGAGCGGTGGGCAGCCCTATCCTCAGCGCCCGGGGAGCAGTTGGGGTTTAGGTGCCTTGCTCAAGGGCACATCCGGTCACAGGGCTGGTTCCCTAACCTCCAGCCCTTGACTGCCCCCAGTTTTGCCTCACAACACCCTGCATGTATCTCTTGACTGTGAATTGAATATAATATACTGTATATATATATACAAAAATATGTTTTTGGACAAAAGCTCCTCCCAGTACTGACTCAGCACGTTTCTCTAGAATGGAGCCTTTTACATCCAACCACTCTGAATGACTTTATCATTTATATTTCTCTTGCACTACGAAAAAAAAGTTATTTTAACTTTAAAAAGTACAGCATTGATGCTACAACTAGAGCATTTTCTCCTTTTCTATATTTATATAATAATAGCTGATGAAAGTGTAAGGTAGCTGTTGCGTTGTTGTTTTAGGTGTACTGTACCTGTAGTAATGGGGTTTGCAGTAAACCTCTCTGTCTCTGATGTAGCAGCTGTTGTGCTCGCTAAGCGTCGCGTGGCACACGCTGCAGGACAGACAGCGCACGTGCCAGCACAGACCGTTCACCTGATTACAAACATAAATAAATAAGTAAATAAATCAATAAACAAATAAATAAATAAGGAGTACTAGGTCATATGTGTCATACCATTGAATATGAACACTGCACTGACCTGTGCCTTAACAACAACAACAAAATGACAGTAATAATAATAAAAAATTAATACCAATTCTGCCAGTAATAACAATTAATCGTTTATACTATAACAAATAACATTACTACTACCACTAATAAAACAATCTTAATAACATTGATGCTACAACTACAACTGCTACCACCACTACAACTACTATTAATAATAATAATAATAATAATAATAATAATGTTATGATTAACATTTTATATTTTAGGGTTTTTCAGCAAGGATGTATTAACTTATTTTCATAATTTCATCAAAAAAGCATTCAATTTGATCAGGGGTGCCCAAAATTTGGACATGAGTGTAGAATTGCTGCCACGATTACTGCTAATAATACTACTTATAACAATAATAACAATAATGTTAGCATTGATTCTATAACTAAAACTTCTACTATTATGACAATGACTACTACTACTACTAATAATAATAATAATACTGATAAATAGAAAGACAATAATAAAAAAACGCTGCTGCCACAACTGCTGTTACTGTTACTAATACAACTTAACACAATAATAATACTTATAATGTAAATGCATAACAATTAGTTGCAAAACCCCAAATCACAAATGATCCTTAATTGAAATAAAATAAAATAATGCCTGTCTTACCATGAGTAGATATTTATCAGTGATTTTGAGGCAGCATCTCGCGCACACTGCTGTGTCCCGGAGGCTCGCGGAGGTTGAGTTTGGATCAGACCGGGCAGAGAGATCGTCCCGTGGGCTCTGTTTTATATTTTTTTTTGTTGAAATTAATAGTAGTAATTATTAGAAACCACATCCTTCTGAGAGATTGAGCTCAGCATTAAGTGAGCTGTGTTAAGTAAACTGTATGTTTTTATTTTTTATAAAAGTCAAGTTGTTTTACATCAGCCTGGTCAGTGTATCTGATTGAAAAAGACAGATGTGTGTATATATATTACATATATTTACGTATTATAACACGTATTGACTAGCCTTTGTTCTTAAATTAAACAGTACAATACCACTTGAAGGAGAATCCAAAACGTCTGTATAATTCAGTGGTAGAGGTGTAAACAGACTCATTCAGAGTGGTTTAGTGTGAAATGGTTGATTGTAGAGACTCAGATTTCTTTACAGTGGTGGTGATAGGAACCAGGGGTCACCATGACTACAACACAGATACAGTCAAAACATAATACAATGTTTCAGCCATCAGGCATCGTATTCAAATCCATCTCACGTGAAACTTTCTGTGGAGCAGCTCTTTAGACGCCTGATTCCTATGACTTGTTCACCTGTTTACATCTTAACCCTTTAATTATGCAGACATTGTGAAAAATTAGTGTAGTTTGCCTTTAAATAATCAGTACAACACACATTATACATTGTACTCCTCCTTAAATAAGACAGAACACATACCCTGCTGTGCTGTTTGTTAAATTCCCCACGTTTGCTGAGGAAGTCCATGGTGCAGTGGTCAGTCTCAAGCATCTCGATCTTCATCCTCACTCCTCACCCGGCAAGCCTGCTTTAAATCTGAGCGCTCCATCCACAAAACGTCATCCACTTTTCCCCATGACAACCTCCACAATGCTGAAAAGCACATTTAGACAGAACAATTTGTGTCATTAAGGCCTGCAGGAGTAACACTGCCTGTGCATGCAGCATTTTCCACTTGAAATGTGCTTAAGGTTTTGGTAGAGCTTTAACACAAAGCCTTGCCCTGCAAACATATCCATTACGCACGCCAGTCAAACTGTCCGGAGACACTGGGGAAGAAGGGAAGTGATTTATTTAATAACAGCAATTAAAAGGCCACGTTCGGGCCAGGCAGAGCGGCGTGAAGGTGAAGTGGACTCATTAGCCTCTTGACGCCTAATTGCTGCGGGTTCTTTTCAGTGCAGTGGAGATGTTGGACACATTCAGCTGCCTGGCTGAAAAAAATCAATCATCAGAAAATCGCTGTGGGGAAAATGTTTCAATACCTGTTTTGCATTAATTACAGGTATTGAATGGTGGTTGGGTGGAAATGCATTCCAGTTTTTTACTGAAGCAAACCTGGGGCCGATTGTTTAGTGTCTATTCTGTGTTCAGTTTATATTAGGGCTGCACCGATCATGACTTTTTATGGCTGATTCCAATTCCAGTTTCTTTATGGCCAAATTGGCCGATATTCGATTTTTTTGGCCGATTTTTATTAGCCTTTTAACCTGACGCTCACTATGGCCATTATTTACCAGCGTTGCATGTTGCATAGTGAATTCTTGTTAAATGAGTGCATGAAAAATACAGGTTTGTTATTCATCCATTAAATCTTTGGCGTATTTCTATGATAAAAACTGTGTGTGATAGTTTAACAAATGCTTGATTAGGTCAAGTGGTGATCAGCTGCCCCGATGGTGTGTTAGTGTGGGTTGTGCTGGTACGAGTGGATCAGACACAGCAGTGCTGCTGGAGTTTTTAAACACTGTGTCCACTCACTGTCCACTCTATTAGACACTCCTACCTTGTCAGTCCACCTTGTAGATGTAAAGTCAGAGACGATAGCTCATCTGCTGCTGCACAGTTTGTGTTGGTCATCCTCTAGTCCTTCATCAGTGGTCACAGGACGCTGTTGGCTGGATATTTTTGGTTGGTGGACTATTCTCAGTCCAGCAGTGACACTGAGGTGTTTAAAAACTCGTCCACTCGCACCAGCACAACACACATTAACACACCACCACCACCCAAGTCAGTGTTACTGCAGTGCTGAGAATGATCCACCACCCAAATAGTACCTGCTCTGTGAGGGTCCATGGGGGTCCTGACCACTGAAGAACAGGGTAAAAGGGGGCTAACAAAGTATGCAGAAAAACAGATTGACTACAGTCTGTAACTGTAGAACTACAAAGTGGTAAGTGGAGCTGATAAAATGGACAATAAAGTGATTGCTGAGCGGTCCAGCAAAATAAAACACTAAGGGGCTCAGAGATCAATGCAGAAAGAGAAATACGCTAATCAGTGGGTAAAATGGCCGCACTCCACAATCAAAGCGGCACAAAAGCGCAGTTTAACTTTGATTGCGGTAACTGAGCTCCAAGCACCTCCAAATGATTCCCAGACACACACTCACCATTCCTGAGAGGAATTCATAATTAGCCTCAGAGCTTTTGAAGAAAATAGTAGAGTGTGTGGGGGGGGTCTGAATGGTCCTGGTGTCATAAGTAATATATCTGTTGTTAAAGTAAACCAGTGTTTCACAGAGATTTTTTGATGTTTTGTGTAAATACCGTAAATAGCTTTAAAAATGTAAAGCAGAGAGAGCAATGCAAAAGCAGCAGTGCAGCCACAGCCGTGCAGTTACAGCAGTGCAGTCACAGCAATGTATCTCCAGTAGTACAGTCATAGCAGTGCAGTCACAGCAGTGCCTCTCCAGCAGTGGAGTCGTATCAATGCAGTTACAGCAGTGCCTCTCCAGCAGTGCAGTCACAGCAGTGGAATTACCACAGTGCAGTCACAGTGGTGCAGTCGCAGCAGTGGAGTTACAGCAGTGCAGTTACAGCAGTGCAGCTCCAACAGTGCAGTTACAGCAGTGGAGTTACAGCAGTGCAGTTACAGCAGTGCAGCCCCAACAGTGCAGTTACAGAAGTGGGGTTACAGCAGGGCAGCTCCAACAGTGCAGTTACAGCAGTGCAGCCCCAACAGTGCAGTTACAGCAGTGGAGTTACAGCAGTGCAGTTACAGCAGTGCAGTTACAGTAGTGCAGCCCCAACAGTGCAGTTACAAAAGTGGAGTCACAGCAGGGCAGCTGCAGCAGTTGCTGTGGCTGCACTGCTGTCACGGTTATACTTACTTATAGGACATTTTGCACTGCTTTTTTTTACATATATAATTAGGTAACAAATTAATTAAATCATTTCCAAATTATTTGGCAAATTACGGAAATTTTCACGATTCACAGTAAATAAACTTTTAGAGTGCAAGAAATGAATAATGATCGGTCACTGTAAATTATTTATACCTTGTTTAAAGCTGGAAATGTACCCAAACATTTTATTAGAACTGCTGTGTTTGGTAAATGAAGCGTTTTGAAAGCTGTAATTTTAAATGAATTAATTCTCCCTGGTGAATCACTGAATCCAGCGCAGAGAGTCTGTCGAAAGTGCGGATTCTAAACTTTCCAAAGAGACCGTATCGGCGTGTGTGACTGGAATCCGCGATGTTTTGTCCAGGTGTGAATTTGGGTAAAAGATGTTGCGCGTTATTTCTTGTTTTGCCGTCGTTTACAGTTTTGCCATTTAACTGCTTTCGTTTATAGACATCGAAACAAAACCGGAAAGTGCTGACTTAAACCCGTCGACATCATTATTACCATGCAAAATGGCTTTTCGTCAAAGTGTGGACATCCAGCGGGCTCTGGAGGTCCTGCTAGGAGAGGATGAGGACGAAGGAAACGTGTCCTCAGCTGCGGAGAGTGTAGACACAGACGAGGAGCTGGACTTTGAAGCTGGGATCGATCCAGTGGAGGAAAGGTGAGACACACGACTACATTTACTAGAACCTGCTATACTGAGAGCTCAGTGCTGGTTTCACAAAGCAGGATGTCTGAGACTCCTCAGATCAGCTTAGTGAAGCCTGTGGTCCTTCACCTTCCTGAAGAGTTCCCCTCCTGCCCTGATCCACATCATCAGCCCCTCAGGTGAGTTAGATCTGGGAGCTGGGTTCTGTAGGAAGGTGGCTCTCCAGGAGCAGTTCTCCACTGAGCTGAGCCAGAGTGAGGAATGTCCTCACCTCTTCTGTTGACTTTGGTCTAAATCCTGCTTACCACCCCCCCAAGGTGATAGGACAGGATAGGATAGGATAGGATAGGATATCTTTATCGACATTGTTCAAGCCTGAGCTTAAGTTATGTGGATAATTCAGAAATTGTGCTTTGTGCCACGAATAGAATACCTTAACGTAGAATAGAACTGACACGAACACCGTTGTTGTAGGGCTGAATGATTTTGACGAAATATCTAATTGCAGTTTTTCTGTACAATATTGCGATCACGATTTATATTACAATCGTTTATTATCGAGGTATGAATATAGGTATGGGCCTTTGTTTTTGGCTAAGGAGACCGGCGTGTCAGTCATTTGTGGTTATGATGTCACAGCAGCTCACAAGCTCAGTGTTATTAGGTAAAATTTCCCGGCTTAAAACTTACATTGTATCATATCTTGCATTGATAATAGACTGTAAGACTGTAGTAAAACATTGCAGCTCTTACGATTTGAAAATTGCGATTTCAATACAAAAATGATTAATCCTTCAGCCTACTTTGTTGTTATTATTCAAGCTTAAGGCATGTAAGAAATCCTGTTTTGTGGAATACCACCTGAGTGAATGAATAGACTAGACTAGAATAGAATAGAATACTTTGTCATTGTACAAGTTTGATTGTAAGCTTAAGTTATCTGGCTAACACAGAAATCCTTATTTGTGAAAAAACCCCTGAGTAACTGAAAATATAGAATAGAATGATCTTGAGCTTTACAAGAATGACTGCAAATGTAAAATAGAACAGAATTGAAACGAATACCTTTGTTGTTATTACACAAGCTTGATTTTGACCTTGAGTTATCTGGCTAACACAGAAATCCTTCTTTGTGAAAAAAGCCAATGGATGACTAAAAACAGAATAAAACAGAGGAGAAAAGAATCTCTTTGCTGTCATCATGGAAGTGGATGTTGAGCTTAATATGGCTAACACAGAACCCGGGGAATAGAATAGAATAGAATAGAATAGAGTAGAATAGCTTTATCGATACTGTACAAGCTTGATTTTTAGCTTAAGTTATTTGGATAATTCAAAAATTCTGCTTGGTGAAAGGCCTCCCCCTGAATAGAATAGAATAGAATAGAATACCTTTATTGTCATTGTACAAGTTTGATTTTTAGCTTTACAGTGATGACTGAAAACGTAGAATAGAACTGAAATGAATACCTTTTATTATTTGATTTTGAGCTCAAGCTATCTGGCTAACAGAAATCCTTGTGTTATGAGTATGGATGGATGAGTGAAAACAGAATAAATTAGAGAAGAAGAGAATCTCTTTGTTGTCGTCATGGAAGTTGATGTTGAGGTTCTAACCTCCAGCCCACGACTGCCCCATATGTGGATAATTATGTTATGTGGATAATTCAGAAATTCTGCATTAAGAAACACCTCCCCCTGGACAACTGATAGAGTAGAATAGAATAGAAATACCTCCTGAGTGACTGATATATATATATATCAGTAGAATCACTGTTGCAACAACATGCGAACAGTGAAACACATTCCATGTAACAACTTATGTGTGTGTTTACAGTGATGAACCTGGGGAGATGCTGGCAGAGACAAGCACTTCAGCTGACTTAGTTTTACAAAGAGGAGGCGATGGGCGGCGGGTTCACCCCAGGTTTACCCTGAGGGGAGACAGTGGGTTACCCAGGAGTAGATCCAGATCAAAATCTCCAGCGAGGCGTTCAGCGGAAGCCCAAAGCTCCTCGCAGCCGTGGAAGACGGAAGCCGAGCCCGACGTCGTCTCACAACCGAAATGCTTCACACCTCACCGAGCTCCTGGAGTTCAGTTGGACGTTAAAGCTTCGTATACCCCACTGGACCTGTTCCAGCTGTTTTTTCCAGCGGACGCTGCGGAAACCATTTGCCAGAATACCAACAAACAGGCAGCGAAGAACGTGGCGAAAGGTAAAAAATACAAATGGACTGATGTTGTTGTAGAAGAGTTTTACAAGTTCCTGGGCCTCGTAATGTTCACTGCACTGGTGCCCTTGAACCACGTTTCTGACTTCTGGAGGAGGAATAACATCTTCTCTGTTTCCTTTCCTGCAACCATGATGAGCAGGGACAGATTCAGAGCCATCGCGTGGAACGTTCACTTGAGCGATCCGGAGGAGGATACTGTAAACGAGAGGAGAAAGGGAACATCCGAATATGATGGTTTATTCCAGGTAAAACCTCTCCTCGACGTCATCCGCACCGCCTGCCAGTTCTGCTACCACCCAAACAGGAATTTGGCCGTAGATGAGAGAACGGTTTCCAGCAGAGTTAAAAGTGGGGTCCAATATACAAAAAGCAGGTGGGGTTTTAAACTTTTTGCACTCACAGATTGCAGCAATGGATATAATGTTGATTTTTCAGTATATGCTGGCAAATTTAGGCCCAGCACTGGAAATGGCCTGTCGTATGACAGTGTAATGTCTCTAATCAAACCTGAATATTTGGGCGCAGGCTACACGGTTTTTGTGGACAGCTTTTACACCAGTCCCAAACTGTTTAGAGATTTGTTCTCTATGAACGTTGGAGCTTGTGGCGTTTACAGAGAGAGCAGAAAAGAGTGCCCACGAGGAAGATCAAACGGTTTAACCAGAAAGTCGCCGTTGGGATCAATCAGGTGGATTAGAGAGGATCCACTGGTGTTTGTGAAGTGGATGGACGCACAGGAGGTTTCTGTTTGCTCCACCGTTCATCCGGCCTTTTCTGGAGACACCGTCCAGAGAAAAGTGAAGGGCAGAGATGGCCACTGGACACAGATAAACATCCCCTGTCCTGCTCCCATCATAGACCATAATAAACACATGGGAGCTGCTGACTCGTTCAGCCAAATACTGAACACAAACTACTACACAGCCCACCACAAAACCTCACGCTGGTACCGGACACTCTTCTTCCATTTTGTGGACATCGCCGCCACCAACAGCTACGTTTTGCACACAGAACTGTGCCGGGCAAAGCAAGAAAGGCCCATGATGCACAAGCAGTTCATGGAGGAGCTGACGGCCCAGCTGTGCGGGACCACCTTGGAGGTTTCTGCCAAAAAACAGAGAAGTGCTCATGTTCCCGTGGCCATCGCCCCGCAGGCTCACGCGAGCAGGAAGGCCACGTATGGACGCAGGTCCTGCGTGCGCTGCAGGAAGCAGGACAAGAGGATAGTTCTGACGCCCTGGAAGTGTCAGGAATGCAACGTGGCCCTGTGTGTTATTCTGGACAGGAACTGTTTTCAGGAGTGGCATAGCTAGACAGCGAATAGCGGTAGCACTTTAATTGAATCCCGGTACATAACATTGATTTGACCATAGCCTAAACATGTTATGGCAGATGTGATATGCTGATATGACGGAGAATGTGCAGTAATATAACAGTGTCATGTTAACATTATCGCTAATTGTCATAATAGATGTCATAATGGCTAATAAGAGTGCACATAAGCTGTCATGGTATCAGACATTAGGACATCTGTCATGACAGTTACTGGTAATATATCGCTGCTGTCGGGAGAAAACCTCATATCTCCATTTTTCAGTTTTTGACATAATTTGAAAATCCCTGTTGGCCTTTACATTGTGTGTAATTTTCATGACGAATGGACCAAAAGAAACGACCCAAAATGACTTGGAAAAAAGTCTGGTTCCATTGACTTACATTAAAAGTAAAGTATGTTTTTTCCTTCTCCTGTAAAGTTACCATTTTGGAGATACGAGGTTTTGTTCTGACAACAGCAATATGTATAAAATATATGTACATTTACTGTCAGAACAAGAACAAGACAAAAATGGTAAAGAATTTAACCATAATATATATACAGTATTATAGTATAATTGCCTATAATAAAATACTTAATATAATACTTAATTATGTAAATACATTGCTGTTGTTGGAACAAAACCTCATATCTCCATTTTTGTAGATTTTCAGTTTTTGACATAAGTTGCAAATTCCTGTTGCTCTTTACATTGTGTTTAATTTTTTTGATGAACAGACCAACAGAAATGGCCCAAAATTACTTGGAAAAAATTCTGGTTCCATTGACTTACATTAAAAGTACAGCATGTTTTTTCCTTCTCCTGTAAAGTTAGCATTTTGGAGATATGAGGTTTTGATCCGACAGCAGCGATATACAGCCGTTTGCAAACATTTGAGTGAAATTCCATGTTTTGTTGATTTTCTAAGTGAAAATACATGAACACATCCTCTACAGAGAACACACTGCTGCACATTTGAACGCAAAATTACTATTTATTTGCTAAATTTAACATAAATTTAACACATTTTTGTCTGTGCAAAAGTTGTTGCACATTTTATATTTTACATTTAATTTTTTCTTTTATTATTTTATCATTTTGTGTTTTTTTTTTTTTAATGAAATTGTGCACTGCAATTTGGAGAAAAAATGAATATTTATGTATTTATGTATTATGTATTTTTTCCTGTAGAGCAGGGGTGTACAACTCCAGTCCTGGAGGGCCGGTGTCCAGCACAGTTTGGAGGTTTCCCAGCTCAAACACACCCACTTAACCTGGCAATTGAAAGATGAGTGTATTCAGGTGTGTTCGAGCAGGTAAATCACCAAAGCGTGCTGGACACCGGCCCTCCAGGACCAGAGTTGTGCACCCCTGGTGTAGAGGATGTGTTAACTTATTTTCATAGATAGATAGATAGATAGATAGATAAAGATATAGAAGGAGATATATACAGTATATATACATTCATATGCAAAAGTTTGAAGACGCCTGGTTAAATTCATTTTGTTTCAGTGAAAGTGAAAATATAGCATTTGTCTGCAAATGTTAGTGCACATATTTTTACATACTGTGAAAATATTGGGAAAAGGTAAAACATAAAAAGCACCATAATGTTTGCACAGACCACTTTTCTACATTTTAAATTGAGCTAATAAACAGTAGTTGTGCATTAAAATGTGCAGAAGTGTGTTCACTGTAGAGGATTTGTTCACTTATTTTCACTGAGAACATCAACAAAACATGGCACACAAACTTTTACACAGGACTGTATACTTCTATATTATTTTCTTATCTAATCTCTTCAAATAATTTCCAATATCAGTGATTTTTTATGTCCAGTGTTTTTATGTCCATTTTTTCACAACTGTTCAATAATTAATATTATTAATAGGAATGCGCGATTATATTGCAATCATATCAGGATCTACAGCTGATTGTCAAATCACGTTTCATTGGAATCAGACTGATGTTCAGATGTGCTTAGGTTTTTGATTAGAATGTTTAGGTGATGCTGTGCTAAAATCCTTAAATTCATGCATTTAATTTATTTTAAAGTTTGTCGTAATGCTAATCCATGTGGATTTAGTCCCAATTTCTACATTTTTATCATTGTTTATGTATCGGCATTGACAGACATGTACATGAAACTATCAGATATAAGCACTGGCCCACAAATTCCATATCTGGGAATCCCTAAATCAATCCCAAATCATTTTCAATAAAAATATTTAATGTTTTTTAGTAAACATATATAAATTCCTAAAGACCCCTTTGAATTTTTTATGTTGTTTGTTATTTTTATGGCGGCTACAGAATTCATTTGGATTGACAAAAAGGCGAGTCATACAGATCATGCTGAAAAAAGTGACACCATTTTAGGGTAAAAAATAACAAAATATCTGAAACAGAGAGCTAATGACACGGAAGGATTTTAAAATGTGATCTTTGACAGTAATGATATAAAATTAAAGTAAAAAACTGTTTTTACAAATGATAGCAAAGTTAAAGGAGGCATATGAGACGTGCACTTATTATAAAAATAAGTCAATTTTTAGGTCATAGATTTTAAATAGATTTGTTTTAAACTATAAATCTAAAATCTGACCATTTTCAGTTTTTAAAGGAGCTTCATGTCATTTTGCATTGTCTTCTAAGCACAACTGGCCCAGTCAAAGCACTACAGTACTTTCAGAAATGTGCTGTTCTGTGACTGTATACATTACATTAAATCAGATGTTGCCCTCATATTCAATGCTGGAGAAAAAGCAGTTGTGAGTGCCTTTTTTGTGCCATATTTTTGTGTCATATTTTTGTATGGTGGCTGACGCAGACTGCACCACCAGAGGGCGCTGCTTTACAGCATTAGAATTTTCCAGCTGTTGATTCCACTCATCCTTAAATCCAAGTCGCATTTGTGAACAAGCTGCTTTGGGACAGTTTGTGCTGTAAACACTGCTATGCAAATAAAACTGAATAGAACAGAACTGAATACAAAATCCTCTCCTCTCAATCTTGGGCATTTTTGTTTATTAGATCAAGTCTAATTGGAATTGAATGGCCAATGATGCAGAGCGTTATCCACCCCTGCCCAAGGCTGTATCATATGCAGCAGTGTTTAAACAGTTTAAAGGGCCCATATTCTAGGTTTTATTCGCCCCGAGGTCCAATAAAAACTTTTATGTGGCTATTATGTGCCAGAAACAGTTGTAATACACTTCACATGACCATTTTCCAACTTCGCTTTATCCCTTAAGAATTAAACAGGCTGTGCTTTTTGAGTATGCTATATGTAAATGAGCTCTGTTCTGATTGGCTGCCTTTGTATTGCACCTCATTCAAAAAACAAACCAGGCTGAAACACTCATAACTTCAGCAGGAATGGGTGGGGCTAAACTGCTGTAGGATGAACAGGTGGATATACACCAATCAGACATAACATTATGACCACCTCCTTGTTTCTGTGCTCATTGTCCATTTTATCAGCTCCACTTACTATGTAGGTGCACTTTGTAGTTCTACAGTTACAGACTGTAGTCCATCTGTTTCTCTGCATATTTTGTTAGCCCCCTTTTACCCTGTTCTTCAGTGGTCAGGACCCCCATGGACCCTCACAGAGCAGGTACTGTTTGGGTGGTGGATCACTCTCAGCACTGCAGTAACACTGACGTGGTGATGGTGTGTTAATGTGTGTTGTGCTGGTCTGAGTGGATCAGACACAGCAGTGCTGCTGGAGTTTTTAAACACCTCAGTGTCACTGCTGGACTGAGAATAGTCCACCAACCAAAAATATCCAGCCAACAGCGTCCTGTGGGCAGCGTCCTGTGACCACTGATGAAGGACTAGAGGATGACCAACACAAACTGTGCAGCAGCAGATGAGCTATCGTCTCTGACTTTACATCTACAAGGTGGACTGACAAGGTAGGAGTGTCTAATAGAGTGGACAGTGAGTGGACACAGTGTTTAAAAACTCCAGCAGCACTGCTGTGTCTGATCCACTCAGACCAGCGCAACACACACTAACACACCACCACCACGTCAGTGTTACTGCAGTGCTAAGAATGATCCACCACCCAAATAGTACCTGCTCTGTGAGGGTCCATGGGGTCCTGACCACTGAAGAACAGGGTAAAAGGGGGCTAACAAAGTATCAGAGAAACAGATGGACTACAGTCTGTAACTGTAGAACTACAAAGTGCACCTATATAGTAAGTGGAGCTGATAAAATGGACAATGAGCGTAGAAACAAAGAGGTGGTCATAATGTTATGCCTGATCGGTGTATAAAAATGTGTGACATCACAAAAACACAGAATTCAAAACATGCTGTTTATGCAGCTTAGTTTCCATGTCTGAGCTGCATCAACCTCTTTCCTTTCAAAAGAACAGGAAAAATTGGGTTTTCCTTCATCCGGCCCTTTAACTGTCCCATTATCTTTGAGGTCAGTTTGACCCCGTTCAGTCTTTAAAGTCTCTAAATAAATGACTGACATCATTTTATGCTTCATATTTAATTGATTTTCCTAATTTAATAGGGATCAACTGGAAATAAACATAAATTTAACATGATGGTATGTTTTTAATGTCCTTTTTTGACATTTAGTACACATCTGTGTTCTTTGGGGTCAGTTTGACCCCAGGCTGTTTCAGCTGTATAAAACTTGAGAAATATCAGCATTTTAAACATTTGTTTTGATTGTTTTGGATGATATTGAGGTCACTAACATGCAATTTTATAATCTTCAAAAAACTTCCTTCTGCTTTAGGGCCCTAACTTGACATAGCCACGCCTGTAGTAGTGTGAGGACCACTGATAGGAGTTTCAAATTGACCCCAAAGATAAAAGATGCTAAATTTGAGTAAATAAATATCCAGCAGAAATACTTTATTAGTTGGGAAATCTGTCATTATGCCCGGCAGTTTCCCTGCAGGAGGAATGTTTATCACCTTAAAATGCTCATCAGGCTTCATGACCCGCCAGTTAAAGTGGTTCTCAGTCTCAGCCCAGGAGACACAATGTACTGCACACTTTAGTGCTATTCCTGCTGTAAAACCCCTGACTCAGCTCACAGAGGGACCCACCGTTCCCTCATGAGTTGAGTCAGTGTTGGAGCAGGAGCTCCCAGGAGGCCAAGACTGAGAACCACAGTAAATGAAATAAAGGTGATTCTAATTCATCTGGATGGATTATTGCATGTGATATTAAGCACAATACATGTAATTATGAGTCTTCATGCAGCAGGAAAAGTTTTTAATTATGACAGCAGAAGGTCTCGAGAATATTCCTAACTGAACTGGAGGAGGGAGAGAGACAAAATTTAACGTTGTTATTGTACTAATGTAATGAAGCTACTACTTAAAGGGTTCTTTAGTAAAGGCAATGGTTCTGTATAGAACCATGAACACTCAAAGAACCATTTGCATGATTAAATGGTTCTTTGCATGGAGAAAGGGTTGTTCAGATTGACAGAGAATGTGTTGTGTGGTTCTATATAGCACCCAAAAATGTTTTGCTGTTGTATACATGCTTGACATTTTAACAATAGAAGAACACTTTTTTTGTTTTTCTCTGAAGAACCGTTTCACCCATGCAAGGAACTATTCAAGCATGCAGAAGGTTCTATATCGAGCACATGGTTCTGAATAGAACTATTCCCTTCACTAAAGAACCCTTGAAGAACAATGTTTAAGAGAGTACATCAGAGAATAAAAAGAAAGAAAAGAGAGAGAGAGAGAGAGAGAGAGAGAGAGAGAGAGAGAGAGAGAGAGAGAGAGAGAGAGAAGAGTATTTGCTGATGCATCGTCACGTGACGCTCTGTGGCTCCATGGTAACGCGACTTGTCATCAGCTGAGAGCAGCGCGAGGAAACGGAGCCACGAAACAGCGGAGAGCGGAGAGCGGAGCAGCACCATGAGCCACCCGAACCCAGGGTGAGTACTGAAACAACCAAAGCAGAACCTGAGCTAAATACAGCAGAACCCGAGGTAAATACAGCAGAACATGAAGTAAATATGGCAGAGGCTGAGGTTAATACAACAGACCATGAGGTAATACCGCAGAACCTGAGACAAGTATCACAGAACCTGAGGTAAGTACAGCAGAACCTGAGGTAAATATGAAAGAACATGAGGAAATACCGCAGAACCCGAGGTTAATATGTCAGAACCTGAACTAAATACAGCTGAAGATGCAGTAAATACAGGAGAACCTAAGGTAAATACAGCAGAATAGGGAGTAAATACAGGAGAACCTGAGGTAAATAAGGTGGAACCTGAGCTAAGTACAGCTGAAGATGCAGTAAATACAGGAGAACCTGAGGTAAAAAGAGCAGAATAGGGAGTAAATACAGGAGAACATGAGGTAAATACAACAGAACCTAAAGTAACTATAGCAGAACCTGAGGTAAATACAACAGAACCTAAAGTAACTATAGCAGAACCTGAGGTAAATACAGTAGAACCTAAAGTAACTATAGCAGAACCTGAGGTAAATACAGCAGAACCTAAAGTAACAATAGCAGAACCTGAGGTAAATACAACAGAACCTAAAGTAACAATAGCAGAACCTGAGGTAAATACAACAGAACCTAAAGTAACAATAGCAGAACCTGAGGTAAATACAACAGAACCTAAAGTAACAATAGCAGAGCCTGAGGTAAATACAACAGAACCTAAAGTAACTATAGCAGAACCTGAGGTAAAAAGAGCAGAATAGGGAGTAAATACAGGAGAACATGAGGTAAATACAACAGAACCTAAAGTAACTATAGCAGAACCTGAGGTAAATACAGCAGAATAGGGAGTAACAATAGCAGAACCTGATGTAAATACAACAGAACCTAAAGTAACTATAGCAGAGCCTGAGGAAAAAAGAGCAGAATATGGAGTAATTATAGCAGAACCTGAGATAAATACAGTAGAACATGGTTTATCTATAGCAGAACCTGAGATAAATACAGTAGAACATGGTTTATCTATAGCAGATCCTGAGATAAATGCAGCAGAACCTGATGTGAATACAGAGCAAATACAGTGCAACCTGAGGTAGATACAGCAGAATATGGGGTAAATGGAACAGATCAGAACCTGGATCAAACGCAGTAGAACCTGGGGTAAATACCGCATGCTTTGGTCATACTGGGTCAGACTGATCACCTGGATCAATGTGTTCAGCTGGTGCTGCTGAAGCAGATCCACGTGCACAGAGCGCTGCATTAGTGTGATGCTGCGTTCACCATCCACAATGTGGTGCATGAGGCTTCTTCTGAGCTGTGCAGCTCCTGTCCACTTTATTGGAAACCCCTACCTTGTAGCTGGTGTACAGTTACAGACTGTAGCCCATCTGCCGATATGTAGTTTGTGTTAGCCATCCTCTAGTCCTTCATCAGTAGTCAGTTTCTGACCAGAGAGAAGATATTTTTGGGTCGGCGGTCCACTAGCAACTGAGCAGTGATGCTGACGTATGTAAAAACCCCAGAAACACTGCTGTGTCTGATACACTCGTAGCAGCATCACACACATAACGTGTTGATAACAGTGGTCCTGTGGTCAGAAACTGACCAGTGATGGATGGAGTAGAGGGAGGCTGGTAAAATGTGCAGCAGCAGATGGACTAAAGTCTATAGGTGTTTGTATAAGTTGGTGTTTCTAATAAAGTGGCCAGTAAGTGCAAGTACAAGGTAGATGTTTCTAATAAAGTGGCCAGTGAGAGGTAGTACAAAGTAGGTGTTTCTAATAAAGTGGCCAGTGAGTGGACATACAAGGCAAGTGTTTCTAATAAAGTGGCCAGTGAGTGAAAATACAAGGCAGGTGTTTCTAATAAAGTGGCCAGTGAGTGGACATACAAGGTAGGTGTTTCTAATAAAGTGGCCAGTGAGTGGACATACAAGGCAAGTGTTTCTAATAAAGTGGCCAGTGAGTGGAAGTACAAGGTAGGTGTTTCTAATAAAGTGGCCGGTGAGTGTGTTGGTGTGTGTATTGTCAGACTCCCCACAGTCTGTGTAATGAGTCATTAGCAGCTCCAGTAAACTGTAGTGTGTGGCTGAGGAGCTCTGTTACTGTGGAGATGGAAAAACACTGGAGCACTAATGTCTCTCACTGTTCAATGAAATGAAGCCCAAAGTCTCTTAAAGTACCTGAATCACTGCAAACGCTTGCGTCAATATTGAAGCCAGAGTTTTTATACAGTGCAGTTTAAAAGTTTAGAACAATAATAACAATTACAATAACTTATATTGTAAAAAATAGATACTATACACTGTAAAAAATTTCTCGTCAGATCAACTTAAAAAGTTACTTCATGTTGTAACAAGAAAATTAACTAGTTTTATTCAACCTTACTAAATAATTTGAATTGATAAGTCATTCAATCAGTGCATTTTTTTGTATTGAATGAATGAAACTAGTTCAATTGCTTGTTCAATTGTTTAGGTTGATCCGATATGTAATTTTCTGCAGTGTAATCTAGAAGCCAGAAAGTACTCTTTATATATATATATGTATGTATGTATGTATTTATAATGTCTTATATCCAAAATAATTACACAGATATACAGAATTTTGGAATAAACCCTTTTATATATATATACTAGTAAAAATTTGAAATACAAGGCATTCTGGATATGAATTCTATTCTAACTTAATTCTTTTTTATTAATGGATAATAATTGTATTCTAACTTAAATTATATTATTAAAACTTAATAGTTTGGTCAAACAATGTGTGATTTTCTAAGTAAAAATAAGTTAACATGTCCCCTACAGAGAGCACATTTTAATGCACAATTACTGTTTATTTGCTGAATTTAACTTATTTTTTTGCAATATGTTAAACTCAAATAGCAACATAATAGAATAGAATAGAATAGAAGCAAAAAGCTAAGAAATATAAATTGTGCACTAAAACATGCAGAAAAATGCCATTGTTCACTTTAGAGATGTGTTAACCCTCTACTGCATGGATTATGAGGACAATTTAAAAACTCCACTTTCTTGCATTCACTTTTCCTTGATTATTAAATTATATAATTATAAAATTATGTATTATGATTATTAATCATTGGTCTCGATTATTAAATTCAAAAACATTTTAAATAAATAATTATGTGTGCAGGGGTCTTTCTGGAATATGTTGCCTTGAGGCAACATTGCGAGACTATTGGAAGAAATGACATAGAGCCTTGTTCCCTGAAGTGGTGAGATCTGCCTTATGACTGGCTGAATCCATTCCACTGTCGCACAATGTTGCTTCTAGGCAACAGACATATTTCTGCAAATTCTCATAACAAGAAAAATTGATACTGGATGTTAAAAAGAGGTTTTGATGTGCCCACTAAGAGGTAGTGTGACCAAGTACATGCTTTTTATTGACTTACTCAAACACTTCTCTTTATTTTTAACCCTATTATTGCCTTTAAATATGTATAATGTTCTTGTAAAGTGAGGAAAATGAGTTTGTTGCCCTGAGGCAACATCGTGTAATAGAGGGTTAACATATTTTCAATGAGAACATTAATAAAACAAGCAGTTTGACCACCTTTTGCATACGGCTGTGCGTGATAAATATCAGATATCATCATCATTCCATATCGATGCATCTATATTAAAATATGTATTGTTTTGTATTCATTATAAAATCATCATAATTCATTAAATCACTGTAAGGTTACTGTATTTCTCTCTCTCTCTCTCCATTACTTTCTCGGGGCTGTCCGATTAGAATCATTTAAAACAACACAACTGGTTTTATATAGTTAAAAACAGTGATTCCACCCTTTCGAACGGTGGAGTATCTAACGGAGCCGGCGCTCTAATAGCGTCATTAAGCCTGCTAGTCTTTCTCCTGCCACTGTGCTTTCATCCGTCTGAAATCCAGCCTTCCTCTCTATGTAACAGCACTCAAAGAAGCTAATACAAAAGGAGCATGGGTTAAGCATGCCATCCATCCTTTCTAACTCCAACCGTAATCAGACACCCGTAATGTATCCCTCAGGCCGGATAGTCGGCGCCGGGCACTGTTGTTTCCCCTCTACAAAAAACTGAGGAAATCAAATCTGTGTTGGAAAAAGCCGAGGAGACAAACAACCAGGCGTTTCCAGGAGCACACCTGACACAGATGTTGAGGCCTAACCTAACGGTGAAATCCTTACTATTGCTGACCATTGGAGTCCAATAATGACGAGTCCAGGCAGTTTTATTAATTAGATATTTATTAGATCATTGCATTTGTCAGAAACATCACAGTGGCATTTAAAAGCCCACAACTTGTAATTTCTTGCATTGAGGAAAGCTTATAACATTTGTTTGTGTGTCTTATAACCATTTCTCCACTCCACCTTATCCCTTAGAATTAAAGGGTAATTCCACCGATTTTTCTAAATTTCTGTATAATTCAGTCGTTGTGATGTTAAGAGTGGTTTTATGTGAAATGGTTCATTGTAGAGAAACGTACTGACTTAAGATAAGATAATCCTTTTTTTAGTCCCACAATGGGGAAATTAACGGTGCTACAGCAGCAAAGGGATAGCAAGGCACTCAAGAAAAAACGAAGGAACTAGAAAGGGAAAATTCGTGAACAAACTTTAAGTTGGCTTGAAAATACCAGCTAATTTCTTTTAAGCGTTAAAATGGTGAAAGACTGCTAGGTGGCTGCTACGGTATCCAAGGTGGATGGGAATGTGTTGCTAGGTGCTACACATAAGATGCCACTGCCACCTTAAATTCAGTGCTACCTTGAATCTACTGCCACCTTAAATCGACTGCTATCTTAAATTCAGTACTACCATAAAAATATTGCCACCTTAAATTCAGTACTTCCCTAAATCTACTGCTACCTTAAATTCGGTGCTACCTTAAATTTACTGCCACCTTAAATTCAGGGCTACCTTAAATTTACTGCCGCCTTAAATTTACCGATATCTTAAATTCACTGCTACCCCAATTCTACTTCTGCCTTGAATCTATTGTCACTTCAGTTCTACTTCCACCCTGAATCTACTGCCAGCTTAAATTTACTGATACCTTAAGTTCAGTGCAACTTTAAATTCAGTGCCACCATAAATGTAGTTCCACTTTAAATTCCAAAACGTTATCCAAAACGACCAAAGAACCTACACATCTTCTGCGCATCAAAATATTGTATCAGAACCATTATAAAACAATGTTTCAGGCATCAGGCAGCATATTCGTAAAGATTTTGTGTAATAACTTGTGTGAGCTTCAGATTTCTGGTTCACGTCACCACCATTGTGAACAGTTTCTCTAGAAGGGAGCGTTTCACACCAGTCTAAAGTCTGTATGACTTTGTTTATCTCAACGATTTAATTAGGCAGCAATTCTGAAAAATCAGAAACTAGTTAAATGTATTTTAAAGAACTAATTTAATTAATTTAATTTAGTCTCGTCCAGTGAAAATACATAAGTTTATCAACTTATTTTACTCCACAGCCTGCTTGGAGCCTATAACAGTCTCACAGACAAACACCTGACCGGTTACTTCAACAACACGAGAATACGAAGACACCTTCAAAAAGTGGGTCTGGTAAGTGATCACAATGCATGTTATGTCTAAATAATAATAATAATAATAATAATAATAATAACGGTATTGTTGTTAATAATAACGGTATTGTTGTTAATAATTTGTTGTATATTATTATCAAGAGTAGTAACAACATTGCTGTTAAATTAACAGATAAATCATATAATGTCACATTATTTAGAAGTGAAATAATTACCAGCCTATCTTTTAACAAAACCCAGTCAGCTAAGGGTGATCAGAACCATCCTAGGTAAATGGGAAAGAGCTTTTTGTGATCTGAGATGATTCTTTATTCATTTGATCCATCAATAATAAGCTGCCTGTGTGTGAATTAGCTCAGCAGAAGTGGGCGGATTATTCCGGAAAAGGAGTACAGGCACAAACTGATCCAGAGAGCCCACCAGAGACACATTCGGGAATGTCTGGCCCAGGCAATCTTCCACAAGGTGCTGGACATGGAAGTGAGTGGACACTGGTCCCACTGATTCAGAAAAATAACCTATTAGAATAAAGCAGAGGAGCCCAAATCAATCCTGCAGGCGCCATTTAGTATAATGTAAAATACGCTGATGCATCATGATGTATAGATCTGAAGGTGGAGATTTAGCTCACACAAAACGTATTACCCTAACTCCATCTCCTCAGCCACTGAGGGGAAAAAACATGTTTTAATAATACAGGGTGATTCAAAAAGATTCATTTAATTTCAAAGCACCATATTTTTACAACCGTGAGGCGCCTTGGAACCAATCACAATCCAATTGTAAGAGGGGGTGATAGAGTTTCTGACTGTCAGTGGAGGATGGCTCCCTTCAGTCTGCGAGTCACTTCAAAAAGAGTGAATCCGTCATGACTGTGCAACGTGATTTTCGGCAGCAGTGAACCAACAGCTCAGAGCGTTCGTCGTTGGTTCCACAGCACTGGATGATCTCCGAAATCGCACTGAAAGAGCCGTGAGTGCAGCGACACCCGACATGCTCAATCGAGTATGGGATGAGTTTGACTATGGTGTTGATGTTGTCTGAACAGCTGGAGGAGGTTCATACTGAGCACTTATAAAATTACATAATAAACTTTATGCTCATTTAAACCATTTACAGTTTACTGCATTGTTCTGTGAAGATTTACAAGTAAAATAAATCATTTTGAAATTGGATGAATCTTTTTGAATCACTATAAACTATATTTATAAGTATTTCTTTTTAAAATTGCATTATTAGATACTTTAATATAGTGTTATGACAGAAAATATTTGCCAATCTGTATTGGCTTTAAACTGAGGCGAATAGAGAACGATACAAATGTTTTAAAAAAAAACAATCTCATCAGTAGCCGGCGGGGAAGCATCTCCAGCTCTAATAAATGAAAAAATAAACGACTAAAATCAAAGTTTCTGGCTCCATCTTTAAAGAACTTTAGAAGAACTTGACAGGAACGGCGGTTCATGATGCAGCAGTAAGGGCGGGAACAGCGGTGCTGTGACGCAAACAGAAAATCCACTGTAGGACAGACCGCCTCATTTCGGTTCAGCCTTTGGAGTCTTCGTAGACTGTGTCCTTCGAAGGATTGAGCTCCTGAATTGGGACACACTGTTTATTATCCCTCCTTTTGCTGACTAGTTTTGTTCTTTGTACGACGAGAGGTGCAAAATCTTTGACAGTATCAAGAAATTGTGAAAACTGTAATGTTGGAAACAGTGTATGAAAAATTGGCCGATATGCCCGTCGCTCTCTTACAATCATGTCTGATTTGCCATTTTGTGGAAACCACTGTCAGTAATCAAACTACACACTTATAAAAGATGGTTCATCAAGGGTTCTTTAGTACAGAAAATGGTTCTATATAGAGCCATGTGTATAATAATAAGCCTTAGGTGTGTAATAAGCCTGGAATTTTAAATGGAAACAGATATTTTTACCTTGTAGCAGTTTTACAGTGACTCTTTTAGTAAAGAGTCCTGTCAGTGATGTATCTAGAACTTTCAGAAGGCCTAGAATTACTTGTTTCTCACAAAAAATGTTTCCACCCACTGTAAATCAAGTACTAGTGACTAATCTGAGGTATTAGGACTTCAGTTCAGCTCCTGATGTCTTTACCAATGGGAGAGCTTGCTTGACTGTCTCTACATAGATTCCATGCACTCTTAAAAATGATGGTTCTGTAAAGAATCATGAACCCTTTGTATGATTAAAGGGTTCTTTGCATCATGAAAGGGTTCTTCAGGTGTATTTTAGATGATTCTATATAGAACCATTTTGAAAAGGGTTCTGTATAGCACCAAAAAAACTTGACATCGTAACAATAGAAGAACCCTTTTCGATGCTATATGGAACCCCTATCAAAAAGGTTCTCTATAGAACCGTATACAACACATTCTCCATCAATCTGAAGAACCCTTTTACGATGCCAAGAAGCCTTCAATCATGCAGAGGGTTCTTTGAGTGTTCCTGGTTCTATGTAGAACCATTTTCTTTACTAAAGTGCCGTCTTTTTAACAGTGTAGGCATACAGTGGTAAAGCGCTAAGTGCTACAGACACTCCAACGCTGAAATGACAGGGTTTTTTTATTTGGCTTATAAAACATAGCAGTTGCGATCTTTAGGGCTTATTTTGTTATCAAAAATCAAATTCATTCTTCACCACAATCGTATCAAGCCTAAAAATATGTGCCTTGTTACTCTCCTAATAAGCAATGCTCTGTTTTTATTTTAATTTTCTTACAGCGTCTGCATCAAATAGAGATCAAGAGAAAACTTGAGGAATTTGCGAGAAGAGAAAGGGTGCACAAAATTAAGGTGCATCATTTTTTAACACGTTATGGTTGTTATTTTGCTAACAGAATTACAGGTTACACTTTATTTGGAGAGTCCACTTTAGATGCTTTGTAGAAACTTCATTTACTTTCAAGCTCTACTACTATCTACATAATTTTCTTTAACTCTAAATCTGCTCTAATCCTAACCCTAACCTTAACCACAACCCAAAACATAAACCCAGCCCTTACCCTGGTCCGGGCCCTAACCCTGGTCCTGGACCCTGGAGTTTCAACAGAGAGTTTGGTAACAATTTGAACATCTGTAGATAATCTACATGGGATTATAGTGGACTGTCCAAATAAAGCGAGACCGAATTACAGTTTCATTTATAGTATCAACATCTTTCTGATATAGTAGTTTAAATGTTATACTTATTTTATTTTGCTAATTGAATTACAGCCTGCACCAGACATTGTAATGGCTTTATTTTATGATGCTGTTGTGAATAAAATTGCTGTTCTGTTCATGGTCAGGTGGAGCGCTCTAACAGGTATGACGAGGATCCTATAATGATGCTTTCTCCACGGCCGCCAACTGGGCCGAAGAATTCTCATGCACAGCATTCTGGCCCGGAAGTAGAGCACTCTGAGTCGACAGAATCAGTAAGAAGAGAAACACAAGAGAACACAACTACAATAAATAAAGCTGGTCATTGTCAATATTTTCCGCTGATAAAAGACGTACACTAGAGCAGACCCATGCACTGACACAGTCCAAAAAAGCCAAGACTTGACCCAATATCAGACAAAATCAATGTCAACTCGACACCAAAGTTGACCAAAGCTTATGAACACTTCCCTACAGTAGTGTTCCCGAATTTACAGTGTTTAAAATTTCTAAATCACAGTGAGTGCGTTTACATGCACTTAATAATCCGATACCTGCAGAAAATCAGATTTTGTCAGTAATACGATCAACATTTTTAAATACACTTGAGAAATCAGATAATGGGGAAATTCCACGTCTACATGAGTCAGACAGTAATCAGATTTCTGCTTTGCAACCGACCAATAAACTCACAGAGGAAGACGTGACGTAAACGTAAAGCAAAACACAAACTTAACGCTGCGGCTTTTTTAAACATCGTGCCACTTTACCTGAACACACATCATCTAGAAGATGAAGAATATTTAAATTCTTCATTCCGTTTCATCGTTTCATCGTTGTAAAAGTGTTTTGCTACGTCTCACAGTAACGCTGCTCACTTATTTCCGGTACCACCGTCTGTTTTCGCACATGCTCAGACTGAGAAATCTGAAAGAAATCAGAGTAAGAGTTCACATGCACTGAGAAATCTGATTACTGAGCTAAAATCCAGCTCTCTTTATCAGATTTCTAGACCTTACTCCGATCTAAGAAATCAGAGTATGTTGTTTACGTGACCATGTGCATAATCAGATGACTGATAATGATCTGATTAATGAGTGCATGTGAACGCACTCACTGACTTTAAAAGATCTTTCATCCGTCACTTTTTCAGGTCTTTGACATTTTGCTCCGTTTGCTGCTTCATGTGTTAAGAGCTTTTCCGTGTTTAGCTGAGATAAGATGTTTTGTTGACCCAGACTTTGCCTCACCAGTCACTTCAGAGAGTGAGTTATGACGTGAGTGTATGAGCTTCAGTAAGCACATTTTATCTCACTTTGACGCAGATAAGCCCTGTTTGGTTTACCTTGTGTTTCTGTCCTCTCTTGTAAAAGGAAGGCAGATGTGTGTGACGTGTTTCAGCTTGCCTTTATAACCACAGTATAAAGAACAGTTCAAATAAAATGAATACATAAATAAATACATAAATACACTTCAGATTAAATATGTTCAGGCTCAGTTATGGGACCCATTCTGAGTGCAGATGTTGGGAAGGTAGTGAGAAATGGTGAGGTTGCTTTTAGTGTGTGCTCTCAAGCTGTGTAGCTCTCTCCCACAAGATGTATGTGAACATATTTTAAAAAGTAGCTTAAAATATACCTTTTTACTTTAACTTTTCCTTAGATTTTATATTCACTGTTGTGTTTGATGCTGTTGTGCATTTATCTGTTTTTTTGAGTATTTATTTTATTATATTTCATTATCTTCTTGAGTATTTGTTTTATATAGCTGCAATTACTATGATTATTATTATTTTTTTTTATTTTAATGGTTTAATCATTTTTTCATTCATTGCATTTATTTATGATGTTTTTAACCTACAATGGGAAAAACGGTTGGTCACTTCTAGCCTTTATAACTTCAGAATGGTTTAAGCTTCGTCGAGCTGTGACATCAGCATCAGTGAGTAATTCGGCTCGGAAATTCACCTAAAATCTTGATATTACTGCTCTGCTTTTTGGCCTTCATATTCCAACAAAAAAGGCGAAAAAAGGCAAAAAAGGCAATAAATATGACAAATATTATAAAATTAATAATATCTAGCTCTGTCTTTCAGTTTACATTGATTTTGAGTATTACAAATATCTAATATTAAATATGCAACTCAATTTGTAATTAAAAATAAAGCCTGTCTTGCTGTGTATCAGAGTTTTAGCACTGATCATGAATCCAAAAGGACAGAAAATCAATAAAAAAACGTCAGCCTTATGCTAATTGTTTATTTTTGCTCATAATAACCAACAGAATGAATCACCATCAAAATCCTTGCACTTTCAGCTCACAGACACTCCAGACTAACAATTTAGTTTAACAAAACTACAATTCAGCTTGTTTTCAAGATCTCTATAATTAAAAAATTACAAAATTTAGCAGGCGCTGGGTACACTTTTGATCAGAAATGACCCAAATTCATAAAGGTCAAAGTCAGTTCTAAAATAATAACACAGTCCAATAATACATGTTTACTGGTAAGTCTTGTGCAGTAAGGAATATTTTGTGGGACTGTCACTGCTGTTGTATTGCAGCCAGGCTCGTCCAGGCCGAACACGGCGCCAGGGAAGATGCAGAGACCCGTTCGGCTGAAGCCTCTGAACAGCACCAGCACTCCGGGCTCTCTGAAGCGAAACTCGTCCCGTCATAGGCACCAAGACTCCTCTAATGAAACGGATCACCCATTCAGCTCACCGGTGAGACCCCCCGCACACGCTGCGGATCACTTACACACACGCTGACAGATACGCTCATCATATGACACTCGTACTGTTGCTCTGCGCTACCTCAACCCCTTAAAAGGCCTGTTTTATTACACACTTCTATAGCCTAAGAATAGCTCAACCAGTTTGCATTGGAGTGCCTGTAGTTACTGAATAATAAGCCTTAGTATGTAATAAGCCTGGGATTTTAAGGGGTTAAAGGGGAATTCCACTGATTTTTTTAAATTTCTGCAGAATTCAGTGGTTCAGATTCGTCATTCAAAGTGGTTTGATGTGCATTGGTGCACTATTACAGACTCTACAACCCAAATATAGACATTTTATTTACCCGAAACTTTATCCAATGAACCTACACAAATTTTTATATAAAATGTTGATCTAAAAAAAAGGTTTTCTTTGGGGACTATGTTGCCTTATATAATATAAAATATTTTATTTTTAAAATATGTTTTAGGCCACAACATTATCGCAAAACTCTTGTAAAACAGTGCCTCAGACATCAGGCAACATATTCATAACCATTTCGTATAAAAACTTCCTGGATTCTATAATCCTTGCTGTTTTTCTAGAACGGAGCATTTCACATCAAACCAGTGTGAATGACCTTGTTTACATCACGACTACTTAGGTATGCAGAAATGTTGGAAATTTGGTGGATTACCACTTTAACTTCACTGTGACCCAAACAGGCCTTTTAATATGACTAAAATTATGCAGCCAAGACGTACGTATGCGTTTCCAAAATGCCTTTTGCTCACTTTCTTGTAGTTTCAGTTGCAGAGAAGGAAGGTTAACGTTAAACCCGGTGTGAGAAAGTCAGTGTTGCTTGCTGCAAACCTAACATTGAAAACCTAATAAAAGCGCTACCAGAAATTTATGGATTTAACCAGAAAGTTATCCATTATCATTTTCCATATCAGTCATATAATTTGTTGTGGCAGTTTCTCTAATTGGATTTTCCTATTTCAGGTTATAATTATGATTCGGTTTATTTATTTATTTTGAATTCAAGTGCTTTGTAGTCAAAAACACGGTTAGTTAGTTAGCGAATCTGATCTCTTTTGGTACCTTTCTGACAGTTTTGCCCATTGTAAAAATGTACATAATGCAGGCGATGGTAGCAGACTACTAAAATAGGTTGCATTTACAAAAATAATGAATTACCTACCATTGACCACTGAAACCCTCCTTTCTTCAGCCATGACGAAAGAGTAAAACTCAGCAAGAGTCAGAAACTTGTTTAACAAACTTGACAATTGACATTGAAATTTGCAATAATGCCGATCGGCACATGAATGCAGCCTTTGTTCCTCATCACTGGTTAATCTAGTCAGATGGATTATCCTGAAATAAGTTCCACTTCACTTGCCTAAAGTGCTAAAGGTAAAAAATCAGATGAAGCAGCTCTCGAACATTAAATCTAAAACGGCCAGACATGTTTTGTGTCTGAAGTTTGTTTTTGTCTTCTTTAGTTTTTTTTTTTTGTTTGTTTTTAATAAACAAGCAACCAAGTACAGACAGCAAATAAGCGCAGAGCAATAAAGTGAGTGAAAAAATAGATTAAAAATAAAAAAATATGTGGATCTGTTATTACTATTTGCTAGTAACTAAGTCAGCCTAAGTTACTTAGCTACTAGTAACTAAGTCACGGTTCTAACATGGGAATATTCTATATAACTCAGAAAGAAAAAAAAGAAATGGCACCTTTAGTTGGATGTCAGTAGGTGCGGTCAACATTGCGGTCACAATTAAATAATTATACCATAATTAACAATTATATCAAGATAAAATGTAACAAAAGATATAATATAAAAAGATATAACAATTATACCAAGATGGTGCTGTGTGAGTGGCAGCCTGTTGCAGCATCTCCAGCTCAATTTGAGCTTTTTTCTTACTTTCTGTAGTTTTCTCCTTTTATTTTTTAAGCATCTATACTTTTGATTGTTTGCCAAGGGTTTTGAGAATTTCCCCGTTGTGGGACTAATAAAGGATTATCTTATCTTATCTTATCTTATCTTATCTTAAATCTTACTCAGGGACAGTAAAGTTGGACAGCTTTTTCACACAGGTAAAAAAGGGTTGCCATATTTCATTAAATCTTAGAACAGAACATTTTAAAGTCAATCAAATACGTTCAAGGGTAGCATGATAAAATGTATCCCTAATCCAAAGAGAATGAATTGGGGGGGCAGACGACTTCCAATGTGCACTATGAGGCATCTGGCCAAAAGGGTCAGAAATGCCACAAAATTGGACTTAAGATTGGAGGTTGCTTCTGTAAGTGGAAGAATTCCAAACAATGCCGTAACTGTGCTTCTTTAGTTTTAACCTGGAGCTGTGAGGCTAATGCAGCTAACAAGTAATGGATGTTTTGCTAACTGCCTGCATAAATCATCACACATTAGCCTCAAACTGTCTTGAATAGTCAAGTAATCTCTAATAGACTCATGTTTTCTAGAGTTCATCTCACTCCAAATAGTGTTTTGTTACCATTGCTGCGTTAAGTGTTACTTGCTGTTTCCAGGACAGCTCTTCCCTCTCTCCCCTCAGACTAAGAAAGAGGAAAGAAATTAGAGAAAAGGTGTACAAGGGCTGAAAAACCACATTACTGAGCTAAAATCCAGGTGTCTGTAAATCCGATAAGGGCGTTAAACTAATCTAAGAAATCAGTGTATGCTGTTTACCTGACCACCTCATATGGAAAAAATATATTACAAATGTGTTTATCAAATACATCTTTGCAATGCATGAAAATGGCCAAAAATGTATTTGTTAATTATATATTTTTAAATGCATTTATTTGTTACTATATTCTTTCTATAGTATGTAGTTTTAAAGTTACAGATATAACTAAATATACATGAACTGAATGAACGGTTCTGTGATTTGCATTAACATTGTTAATGCAGTAAGACACTCACGCAATATATATCTCAAATAAACAAGATATCAAATCATAACTGCATTTTGCAGAGTATCAACACCTACAACCCTTGATTTTGTCATGTTAAAGGTTCACTTGATAATATTTAAAATTAAGATACTGGAAAACAAATTCATTTCAAAAGGAATCGAAACAATAAAGCATGTTAGACAATATTTTCAAACATTTTCAAATGTATTTGATACGTACATTTACTTACACTTATTTTTATATGGTACATTTCTATGTGTAATATTTCCCCATACATTTTAAAATTAATGCATTTTAAAATATATTTGGTTAATATGGTAGTATATTCTAAAATAGGTTATAGTGTTTGTAATATATTTCAGCATATAGATTGCAATGTATTTGAAATCTATTTCAAATATATAAAAATACATGTTGAGATGTGATAATGATCATATTATTTGTGTGCATATAAACGCACTACCTGTGTGTTGTATTATCTATAAAAATGGACAAAAATTCATGCTTCTTAATGGTTACTACTGCTGCTGTTTGTATGCAGCGTTTTGACTATTGTGTAAATCTAAATTTTAACTATCACAGGAAAATTGTTGATTGGAAATTCAAAGTTGTGTTTGTGAAACATTGTTTAGTCTCTAACTAGCTAACTAAGCCAGATATGAACAGTTGAAGTAGAGTAGATTTCCGGAAACCTTAAGTTGTGTGTCTGTGTTTGTTTGCTGTAGTTGGAAAGAGATGCCGCGAGACATCTGACCCTTACGGACTTCTCCAGCACTGTCTCACCCTACCGGCTCCCCGTCATCAACAACTTTGTCACCCCTGTGCCTCCGCTGACCAAGAGGAAGGAGAAAGGGCCGAAAGCAAACGGGACACTGCGTGGTCGAAGGTTACGACCCACCACTGCTCCGAGTGCTGCAGACACACAGGTCAGTGTTCCTGTCAGCAACAGACGAAGTCCGGAAGAAAGAAGAGGGAGTCTTAGTCTTAAGGAAAGAAAGGGAGCTTTACTGTATTACGGCCGGTATAGAGTTTGTACCTCCTTTATCTGGAGACAGAATTCATGAAGGGGTTTAAGTCGAGTCAAAAGTTTATTCATATAGAGCTTTTTACAAAGGAGTTGTTACAAAGCAGCTTTACAGAAAAAATAGGGGTCCGAGCCCCCGTGAGCATCGCCAGTGGTGACAGTGGCAAGGAAAAACTCCCTAAAAGCAAGAGGAATAAACCTTGAGAGGATAGCAAACAGTAGCACAAGAGCAAAATGAACAGAGAATAAGGATTTAATGTTAGTATAAAATATCAACATACAGAAATGGGGAAAAAAGGTGAAGCAGTGGTTATAGTTAGATAGTTTGAGTCTGTGCAGCAGCAGCAGCATCAGAAAGGTCAGTTCATGCAGGTGAGGTTTGTACAGCAGGAAGATACATGGTGGTCGAACTAGTCCAGGAGGCTGGCGAACAGGGGGCACCCGATCAAGGCAGGAGAAGCAACAGCATCAGACTCACAGGATGGGCAGAGACACACAGACAGTTAGTTCTGTAAAGGTGATTACAGTTTACAGTGTTAACAGAGAGCAGCAGTGAGAGTAGGTTGTTTTACAGCAGTTCTGTAAAGATCTGTAAACAAAGTCGTTCTAAGTGTTTTGATGTAAAATGATTAATTGTAGAGAAACTTGCTGAATCAGATTTCTTTACAGTGGTGGTGATAGCAACCGCAATGCTTACCAAGCCAATATAGACATTTTATTTACTGTCCAATCAGTGGTCAGTGAACCTACACGTGTCTTCATATGTACACCAAGTTTTATATGTAAAATTGATATTGTAATAAAATATTGGTAAATAAGTACTGTTTTGCTCCCTGCATGCACCTCTCTGCCGTGAATGTGGTTTAAAAATATGTTTTTAAAATCTTCTTAAAACTTCCACAAAACAATGCGTCTGGCATCAGGCAGTGTATTCATAATTATTTCATGCAACAACTCTTCTGTGAGGGAGCTTTTAGAGGCATTAAACTCTTCAGACGTCTGGTTCCAATCACCACCACTGTGAACAGACTCAGTAACAGAACAGAGCGTTTCACACCAAACCACTCTGAATGACTCTGTTTATACACCAATCAGGCATAACATTATGACCACCTCCTTGTTTCTGCACTAATTGTCCCTTTTATCAGCTCCACTTACTATATAGGTGCACTTTGTAGTTCTACAGTTACAGACTGTAGTCCATCTGTTTCTCTGCATACTTTGTTAGCCCCCTTTTACCCTGTTCTTCAGTGGTCAGGACCCCCATGGACCCTCACAGAGCAGGTACTATTTGGGTGGTGGATCATTCTCAGCACTGCAGTAACACTGATGTGGTGGTGGTGTGTTAGTGTGTGTTGTGCTGGTCTGAGTGGATCAGACACAGCAGTGCTGCTGGAGTTTTTAAACACCTCAGTGTCACTGCTGGACTGAGAATAGTCCACCAACCAAAAATATCCAGCCAACAGCGTCCTGTGGGCAGCGTCCTGTGACTTTACATCTACAAGGTGGACTGACGAGGTAGGAGTGTCTAATAGAGTGGACAGTGAGTGGACACAGTGTTAAAAAACTGCTGTGTCTGATCCACTCGTTCCAGCACAACACACACCACCATCATGTCAGTGTTACTGCAGTGCTGAGAATGATCCACCACCCAAATAGTACCTGCTCTGTGAGGGTCCATGGGGGTCCTGAGCACTGAAGAACAGGGTAAAAGGGGGCTAACAAAGTATTCAGAGAAACAGATGGACTTACAAAATAGTGCAGTAACAATCAATGAAACAAGTCAAACAAATAAAAGAAAAACAAAAAGAAACTGAGAGAAAACAGAACACATGAAAAATGGAAAATAACATAGTAGAACAATTTAAAACATAGAATAACAGTAAAAAGATGAATAAAAATGGAAAAATCACACTGAAAGAAAGGTCATTTTAAGGCCAAGTTTAACCAAAGCAAGATAACTATAACACATTACATTAATAACATTATTAAACTCCAGTGTGAACTGTTTATTCCTAAATTATAGGAGTTAGAAATGGAATCCAGGACCCGTCAGTAGCTCTTAGACGTTTAAGAGGTTAACCGGCTTATTCAATGTTTCAGTCTCTAAATGCTTGTTCTTTTTTCAGGCTCATTCTCTGATAAATGCTGCTCATTTTCTGCTCCCCTTTAATCGTTTCTAATCCCTGCATATGACATCTTGTGCCCCTACCACAGGAGGGCACCGTCCATCGTGCGTCGGCTCAGAGCGCTGTTTCCGTGAAGATGATTTACTTTGGGAAAAGCGTTCATCTGTCCCATGACCTGATGGACCTGAAGGACGAGGTGAAGGTCTTCCAGCAGCACTGCGGAGGGGAGAACCTCTGTGTTTACAAAGGAAGACTCAGAGAAGGAGGTCAGTCTACAGATCAAGCCAAAAATGCCATCGTCAAAAACCTAAACCTTGGGGGCCCCCCGAGTGGCGCAACCATCTAAGCGTTGGACGTATCATCAGCAGATCGCGAGTTCGATCCCTGGTGATGCTACAGCCGTCCGTAGCCGGGAGTCCAAGAGAGCACAATTGGCCTCGCTCTCTCTGGGTGGGTAGGATGCCCCCCCCTTCTCCCCCCATCACTTAACGCGATGCTAGTCAGCGCAGGCGTCTGTTAGCTGACACAACAGATCTCAGCTGTCCAATGACGTTGCGTGAGCGGCAGTTCGAAAAGAAGCGGTGACGCTTCACAGGTCTCGGAGGAAGCCTGTGTTAGCCTCGCCCTCCTAGCGTTGATGGTATCGTGTGATTGGGGGAGTCCTAACTAGCGGGTGGAATTGGCGACGACTAAATTGGGGAGATAATTGGGTTAAAATCCAAAAAAAATAATGTTAAAAAAAAGAAAAAATCTAAACCTTCACTAGGTCAGTTCAGGGCATTTTAGCTCAACTCATTTTCATTGTTGATATAAAGGGTTTCGCTGTCCACTTGAAAGTAGACAGATTTCAAGATTTTTTTTCCTTTTTTTTCTTGATATAAATTGTTGGGAGTTTACACATACAACAAATATCAATGCTATATTCTTGTTAAGACCACTTTCATTAGAGAAATAAAAATGCGTTTTCCATCATACAGCAGCTATAATTCTTTTTAAAAACTCGTTATAATCAAACTTGTGACAAACTGATGCACAGCATTTTGGAATGAACATAGACACCAAAATCTGCACTTTTTCACACGAACTGTGTATTACATTCTTTGAAATATCTTCTTTTTATGTTTAATTGAACAAAATTACTTGTTTTTATTAACTCTTCCCGTATCGTTTATGTGATCTTGTGTGTTTCCTAAATATTAAGTAACTCTGTGAGCAAAGTCTTCATTATTCCTTTAACAGACTTGGTGAATGTCAGTTTTAGAGCGGTACAGCCTTGTGGACTTTCTCAGTAACACGCAAGTTAAAGCCGCATGTCTGTAAGTCCAAAGATGAGCAGAGAGTCCGATTAGGCAGTCGTCACTGATGTGAAGCACTGTTCTTACAAAGCACCAAAAGCTACTTGAGCTAATAGCGCCCCCTGTGGAGAAATTTGTTTCTAAGACAAATGCTTATCGCTGCTGTCAGAACAAAAGCTCATGTCTTAGTTTTTGTACTTTTGTACAGAATTTGAAAATGCCAGCTGACCTTTACAATGAGCCAAAATTTCATCATGAACGGACCAACAGAAACGCTCCGAAAGAGCTAGGAAAAAAATCTAGTTCCATTAACTTACATTCAAAGTTAAGAATGTTTTTTCTTCTCCTTTTAAGTTACGATTTTGGAGCTAAGAGGTTTTGTTCCAACAGCAACGTTATGCATTAATTTATTTGAAAACAAATATAAAAAGCCTCCTAAACAAGTAGTTTATTTCCCAGCTAGTGTGGCATGATCTCTTTGGCTTTTTTTCGTAGTACATCGACCTTGAGTGTAAGGAAAGGTGTTACTATTAATGTTATTATTAGTATTGTTACTATTAGTGGTGTAACTGGCCATGGAACAATCTGTGATCCATACGGTTCACCCCTCACGGTTCAGTACGCACGTGAACCATGGAACAATTGCCAAAGAAAATAAAATTCTAAACACAAAATAAATAATGGAAAAAATATAAGCTACGAATTTCTGATAATCGAAACGTATAAAACAACAAAACCATTAAAAAATATTGAAACTAATACCAAATAAACCGTTTTAAAACAGAGATAGCACAAAACTAGAACTGCCCTTTCCTTCAATAGATTTTTTTTAATGGAAAGATTGACAAAGCTGCTGTATGTCACGTGAACGAAGCATGTTCCAAGCAGTTAGCAGCGAGAGTAGTCATGGCTGCTGGAGTAGAGGAAGAACTTGAAAAGCCTCCTGCATCATTCAAATCACATGTATGGGAACATGTTTTCATTTAGGTCCATGGGCAAAAGTTCCATGCTTTTCTTAGTTTTCTTAGTGTTCATTATGCTTTAATAAACGGAATGCAACGTTAAATTTTCTTGTTTTCTTTTATTCTGAACCATCCGATGACTCAGAAACTGTGAAATGATCCGATCCGTGAGATCTGTGATCCGTCACACCCCTAGTTACTATTATTATGCCTTTGGTCCTTTAGTCTCTCACTCGGCTCCTCGTGAATCTTGAGTAACGCTTTGGACTCTGCATAATTCTGTATGTGTAATTTCATAGTTTTGATGCCTTCACTGTTACAGTAAGGTGTGTCCAGCATTAAAATAAGGAGAACCCCTTTCTGTGAGTAGGTGTGTCCAGACTGATACTGTACAGTCATATGAAAAAGTTTGGTCAAATGACATTTTGTTGATTTTCTAAGTATAAATAAACGAACACATCCTCTACAGAGATAACATGTCTGCACATTTTAATGCACAATTCCTGTTTATTTGCTGAGTTTAACATAAAATGTGGCCTGTGCGAAAGTTCTGTCACATTTTATATATTTATTCTGCAATATGTAGAATTTAGTTTGTATATAGAAAATGTAGAAACTGTGCACTAAAATGTGCAGAAGAGCTGCATTTAAGTTTGTTCTGTGTAGAGGATGCGTTAACCTCACTCAAAATCAACAAAGCATCTCTGATCATCAGACCAGAGTGTTTAAACTTTCGCACTGGACTGTGTGCACAACATGTACTGGGACTCTGCTCAATGGTTTTATGCAGGTTTTGTGATCTATTCACACCTTGACTGATTTGCACCAGTAGTGTGTACAGCAACACTGTTTGATCTTTTTACACCTGCGTTTAGCCTGTTTCTCATCTTGTGCTGCCGTCGGCACATTCGGACTCGTTTGATCTAGTTCCTCATTAGCGCTTAGGTGCTAACCGTAAGCGTCGCAGTGTAACAGAGGTTGTTTGTGTATTAGTGATCATCTTTTTGATGTAATGCTGATTGTTCTGCTTCTTTGCAGTTGAGACACAAAACTGACATCAGCAGTGTTTACCACGCTCTTATTCAGTCCTTTAGCCAAGCATCTTCCTCTGGTTCAGGATTTGCTTCATAAACAGAAGTTTATTTGGTCAGGAATCTTTTATTTCTGAAGTAAAAAACAAATCTTACTCAATTAAAAGTGGAAATAATCTCTTTTTTGTTTCCCCCAGTTTTCTCCCCAATTTAGTCATATCCAGTTCCACCCGCTAGTTAGGACTCCCCCAATCACATGATACCACCAGCACTAGGAGGGCGAAGGCAAACACAGGCTTCCTCCGAGACCTGTTAAGCACCAGCAGATCTTTTCGAACTGTTGCTCACACAACGTCTTTGAAGAGCCAAACGCGCTCGGAGGAAAGCGCCAACCGCCAGATCTGCTACGTCAGCTAACAGACGCCTGCGCTGACTAGCATCATGCTGAGTGATCCTGCCCACCCAGAGAGAGAGAGAGGCCAGTTGTGCTCTCTAGGACTCCCTGCCACGGATGGCTGTAGCATCACCAGGGATCCAACTTGTGATCTCCTGATGATATGGCCAACGCTTAGACAGCTGCGCCACACTGGAGCCCCGAAAGAGGAAGTAATCTTGACTGAAAGTGAAAAAGTATCAACATTTAGACATAGTCAAGTATATAAAAGTAAAAAAACTAAATATTTTAACAGATAAAATTGAGAGTCAGGACATGTTTTCTTTGCTTGGTGTCCTCACACAAAGATGATTTAGCATGATTGTAGGCAGTTTCATTTCACACTGATATGAACTTGACTGAATGTTTTAATAAAGATAAATTAAAATGCATGGGACCTTGACCCACTGGCATGAGAAAATCAAATCGAAATCAAATCCTGGCCTTAGAGATTTGTAACAAGCACTTGAGCATCTAAAAGAAAATGTAGTATTCAGTAATACTCGAGTACAAAGTCATACGTCTTTACATATTAACGTCTCACCCACAGGCTCTAAAAGAAGGTTGGGCTCAGTGTTCAGGTCTCAGATGCAGAACTAACATTATACTAATAAAAGTAGTAAATAATTCACTCACATCCTCGGAAGACGGTTCTCTTTGATTACTGTTTCAACGCGTCGCAATCATCAGATTTGTCTGTTCAGGGAAGGGGGTCCGTAGCATGTAGTGTTGCTGGTAGAAATGTTCTGGTAGAAATGTGCAGTTACACATTTCTACCAGAGAGGTCTCCAAATCCCCAAAACTCACACAGTGCAGCTTTAAGAAAGTTTTTTCCTTCTCCTGTAAAGTTAAAACTTTTTGCCGATACGAGGTTCTGTTCCAGCAGCGACGATATCCTAACCCCATTTTATCCCTCTTTCTGGCAGAGACGTTCCAGTTTGTCTCTCGTCGTCACCGTGGTTTCCCCTTCAGCCTGACCTTCTTCCTGAACGGGCTGCAGGTGGAGCGCCTCAGCTCCTGCTGCGAGTTTAAACACAGGAAAGGCTCACGGCTCGGCGGGCGGCACGGTCACTTCGGCTTCACCGGGGTGGAGGGAGCATCACCCTGCTACAGGTCAGCAACGTTGGGAGACAGAACAGTACCACACAGAGATCATGTTAAGGTCCCACCACCATATATTACACTGAGCAGCCTTTAAATGTACCTTTGAGTTAGCAAACCATGACTAATAGAGCTGGGCCTTCAGTTCAGACCACAAATGGTAAAACCTCACCTCTACAATAATGCTAGTGCCTCTATGGGATTTCTCACAGTATGTTAGTGCTAAGCTAATGCTAGTGAACATTTTGAGGCAGCTCTAGATTGAACACAAACATTTGAAGCTTGTAAAAACATTAAGTTTTTTAAAAGCTTGTAACAGACATGCAAACAGCTTATATACACCAATCAGGCATAACATTATGACCACCATCTGTTTCTCTGCATACTTTGTTAGCCCCCTTTTACCCTGTTCTTCAGTGGTCAGGACCCCCATGGACCCTCACAGAGCAGGTACTATTTGGGTGGTGGATCATTCTCAGCACTGCAGTAACACTGACGTGGTGGTGGTGTGTTAGTGTGTGTTGTGCTGGTCTGAGTGGATCAGACACAGCAGTGCTGCTGGAGTTTTTAAACACTGTGTCCACTCACTGTCCACTCTATTAGACACTCCTACCTTGTCGGTCCACCTTGTAGATGTAAAGTCAGAGACGACAGCTCATCTGCTGCTGCACAGTTTGTGTTGGTCATCCTCTAGTCCTTCATCAGTGGTCACAGGACGCTGCCCACAGGACGCTGTTGGCTGGATATTTTTGGTTGGTGGACTATTCTCAGTCCAGCAGCGACACTGAGGTGTCTGATCCACTCAGACCAGCGCAACACACACTAACACACCACCATTAGAGTCAGTGTTACTGCAGTGCTGAGAATGATCCACCACCCAAATAGTACCTGCTCTGTGAGGGTCCATGGGGGTGGTATTGGGCCTAAGTAGAAAATAAAGTAAAAAGTTATGCAAAAGGTTGACTTAAAAAATTTAAGTTGACCTGGGTTTTTATTTTTCCGTTCTGTTCAGTTGCATCTTCTCTCCATGGGGTTTCACACAATAATAAACAAGATCTAATATTGTTCTATAGATGCATTATTGCCATGGGTTTGGACAAAAAACCCACTCCACCAAAGAGAGTGAAAGAGGACCCACTTCTGTCCAACTCTAAAGACGACGAAGAGGACGAGGAGGAGGAGAAGACTGATCTCAGCCAACCTCAGGAAACTGATACAAAAGGAGACGGCAAAGCTAAAAACGGTACATTGTGACCGCTTTCAGTTTAATGACTGAACTATTACATTTTAAACATTTATTTATTTCTGTAATTCTGTTTTCTTTTCTTCACTGTCATTTCTACCTCACTCCTCTTTTGAGTCTTGGTTCCTCTCAGCGGTTCTTCCTTATGTTCTTAGGGCATTTCTTCTTTTGAATATTGGTTCTGCTAAGTGGTTCTTCCTTATGTTCTTAGGGCGTTTCTTCTTTTGAGTATTGGTTCTGCTAAGTGGTTCTTCCTTGTGTTCTTAGGGCGTTTCTCTTTTGAGTATTGGTTCTGCTAAGTGGTTCTTCCTTATGTTCTTTGGGAGTTTCTCTTTTGAGTATTGGTTCTGCTAAGTGGTTCTTCCTTATGTTCTTTGGGAGTTTCTCTTTTGAGTATTGGTTCTGCTACTTGGTTCTTCCTTATGTTCTTTGGGAGTTTCTTCTTTTGATTATTGGTTCTGCTAAGTGGTCCTTCCTTATGTTCTTAGGGAGTTTCTCTTTTGAGTATTGGTTCTGCTAAGTGGTTCTTCCTTATTCTCTTAATGAGTTTCTTCTTTTGAGTATTGGTTCTGCTAAGTGGTTCTTCCTTATTCTCTTAATGAGTTTCTTCTTTTGAGTATTGGTTCTGCTAAGTGGTTCTTCCTCATGCTCTTAGGGAGTTTCTCTTTTGAGTTTTCCTCAAAAGTGTTTCTTCCTGATGTTGGAAAAACTGCATTGAAAACTGATTGTAGACTGTTTGTCCTCTAGACTATGAGGAAGACTTTGAGGCTGATGATGAAGGCCCTGTGGAAGACGGAGGAGACGAGGGGAATGAAACAACACCTTCTCCGACCAGGGAGGATGAGGAGGAAAGCAGAAAGAAGGACGAGAATGAAAATGAAGTGACAGAAAAGAAGCAAGACTCAGACAGTGAAGCTGGAGATTCAGACAAAAGTAGTTAGTTTCGCTTCACTCTGTAATACTGTCTTTAACCCTCAGAGGTCGCAGTTATTGTCAGCGATAACAAAAACATGTAATTTTCTATAAATTATTTCTCACTCATAGTTCATAGAAACCAGTGGATACATTTTTCCAAAACATACAGATTCCAAACTTTCAGACCAAAAGAATCTAAACAAAATTACAGTAAATCTAGATTTATAAGAGTTAAAGAAACATAACAGTGGGGATCCCAAGTGGCGAAACCCTCAGAACGCTGGCCCTGTCATTAGGAGATCATGAGTTCGATCCCTGGAGATGCTCTCTGGGTGGGTAGGATAACCCCCCCACCCCACCCCCGTCACTCAACACGATGCTAGCCAGCTCAGGCGTCTGTTAGCTGATGTAACAGATCTGGCGGTTGCAGCGTTCAGCTGTCCAATGACGTTGCATGAGCGGCAGTTCGAAAAGATGCAGTGGCGCTTTACAGATTCTGGAGGTAGCCTGTGTTAGCCTTTGGCCTTCTAGCGCTGTTGGTATCGTGTGACTGGGGGAGTCCTAAGTAGCGGGAGGAACTGGAGACAACTAAGTTGGGGAGAAAATCAAAAAAAAAGAAAAAAAAGAATCATAAATGTAATAAACAACACATTAATAACATAGAAGCAGCAGATAACTATGTATTTAGTTCTGAGATTATGCTGAACTTCTATTTTCTAGCAAAATGACAGTCATAACTTCTACACTTTCATGGGTTAAATACATGTAACTCTTTCACATATTTTAATTATATGCTGTCGGGATAAAACCATGCATCTCCAAATTGGTAATGTCATAAGAGAAGGAAAAAACATTTTTCACTTGCAATGAAAGTTAATGTAAGCAGATTTTTTTTCTTTTGGTTATATGGTTTCTATTGGTCCATTCATCATAAAATTTTAACACAATCAAGGGTAGCTAGAGTTTTCAAATTATGTAAAAAAGTGAAAAACTACAAAAATGGAGATACAAGCTTTTTGCACAACAGCAACAATATCACCTCTAATACTTAATTAAGCAATAGAACCTGTGGGGGAGTGTGTTATCGTGAAATAACAGCTGTGATGGTGTTCGCGAAAACACACAACCCCGAGTGCTCTATTGCTTTTATACACCAGTTAAATAAAGTAATAAATTAATAAACTGGGCCGTGAATGCGGCGTTTAATATGTTTTAATGTTAGCAATTCTTTCTGCCAAATTATAGTTCCTTAACAAGCAGCTTGTTGCTATGTCAGAGTAACGAGCTCCGCCCACTCGCTGCACAGCTGGCAGTTCGTTCTCCAGCTCCTCACACTAAATTCCCAAACTGTCATCACCACTGAGCAGCTTTTCAGTCGGCAGCTGTGACAGAAGAACAGCTAAACAACCTGGAATCAGCCAGAAATTAACCCAATACCATTCGTCAAACGTGTAGTCTGATCTTCAGAGTCTGACCAAATCAGACTGAGCCATAAAACTGACGCAATATCAAGTTTAGCTCAGTTTTGTCCGTTTTTGCCAGATCAGTATTAATGTTGTTTTGTTCCAGCCAGTCTGTAAAGCATCTTACAGCCCATTTAGTTTGGCGAATGGTGTTGGGTTCATTTCTGGCTGATTCCAGGTTGTTTAGCTGTTTTTCTGTCAAATCTGCCAACTGAAAGGCTGATAATCAAATGTAACTCTAATATACCAAATAATAATAATCTATAGGTATTTGATTCTGCTAACCTGCAAAGCCATATTATCTTTTTAATATTCTTACCATGAAACAGACACTTGCTGTGTCTCATCTGATTACATTTTGTCCCTTAAACCATCTTCTTTTCAGAGGTCAAACGGTCATCGTCCGTCTCGTCTCATCTGTCGAGCAGCTCGTCCAGCAGCGAAGAAGATGAGAGCGAAGGTGGTCCAGAGCCAGGCAACGAAGAGGACGTCCCAGAAGGGAACGTGGAACCCGAGAGGCGCGATTCTACATTAACGTCAGAAAAAGACACCAAAGTAGAGGAGACGGAAGCCATGGAGACCAGCTCTGTGTCTCTGCCTCAGCAAACCGAGGAAGAGTCGCAAACCCAGGACAGCTTGATGGAAAAGAGTGAGGTGGAGATATCTGAAGACACGGAGAGGGACGATGGAGCTGAAGCAGCTGAAGACCACGTCAAAGCTGAGGATGAAGAAAAGGAGGTAGAACCAGAGAAAGGTGAGCAGTAGTGCACATTTTAGGCTATGTTCACATTACCAGGCTGAAGTGGCACAAATCCCATTTTTTGCCCTAATGTGACTCAGATCTGATGTTTTCAGAGCTGTGTGGACACAAATCTGATCTTTTCCAACCTGAGCCACTTTCATATGTGGTCCTAGACCACATATGTATCCGATTCGTGGCCATGCGACCTTAATGTGACGCTCAGATTGGAATTCATGTGCTTTTTTTCCACTGCTCGTGCGCCATCATTCAGCGTTACCATGGCAACAGCGCCAAACAGACGTTAAAGCCTGTAAATGATGGAAAAGCAGCTCATCTCACCTTTTTCTCCTTCGTCTCACTCTAATAATGAAGCTGAGAGCTGATCAGAGTTAATTATCTTCTCAGCGAAGCTCGTTCTGCTCGTTAGTTTGTTGCTGATGATGAACGTGATTCATTCACGTGACGTTACTGAGTAGGATGTGGTCATGAGGGTCATTTCAGGACGCCGGTTCATCACATTAATGACAGATTTGAGTCACTTACCTAAACGAGTGTGAACCATCGTGTCAGAGAGATCGGATTTGAGCAAAAAATCGGATTTGAGCAGTTAGGCCTGTAATGTGAACGCAGCCTTAGTTCTGTGTGCTACCTTTGGTTGGAGCTTGTGTTCTTCTCTGTTGGCTTTTACCATTAGAACCAAAGCATTTAGCACTCTAGCACTTACCTGTTAACCCTTTCAGCCCTACATTGAGGCCTTTTTTCTAATGTTTTTTAATGCAAATGCTTGCATTTTGCATGATCATGTTGTCATTTTTGAAGATATTATTACAGCTATAAATATACGCCATAATAGGAGATATTAGTTAGTCTACTTATTAGTCTACCAAAATGTTCAAAGGAACCAAAATATTAAAAAATGTGACTAAATTGCCAAACCTGCGCGTCACCAACAAAGATGGTGAATGAAATCTCTATACAAAATAATGGAGTGAGCAGCTCACCAGCTGACAGGACAATGGAAAAAGCCATTTTGTTTGCTGTGTGGCCTGAAACTTTACACCAGTTTGGTTTATTTTCATTATAATTTTGTGTGTTTATTTTGAAAATGAAGCATGTTTGTGTTTTGCCATCAGTACTGTGTCCAATATATGCCAGTATTTTTGGACTTTCAACATGGTAAAGACGTTAAGATCATTGTGAACATCTTTGTAAACGTCACATTGGAGCTACTGCATTTGTGTGGATTACACAGTAAACAGTAAATTAGAAAAATAGAAGTGTTTTCCTTTTATGAAATGTCTGTCTGTGATGTATTTTTAGTTCTGCTCACTGAAAGACTGAAAATACTGGGTCTAAAAATGTCTGAAACCGTGTGGTTGGTGTGTTCTCTGAGTTTGTTGTGTGATCTTAATTTCATCAATTTGTGATCAATAATTAAGTGTAGCTTTTTTTTCTCTACATTAATCATTACCGCCTCGTCTTTGTAATGGTACACTTTGCTAAAAGTCATAAAGGTGTTACATGTGGGGATAAATGAGCGGTTAGGGGTTTTGCTCTGTGGATCATGAATGCTTTTAAATATTGTAGCCAACTCAAGCCTGTTTTCCCAGTCCAGTCTGTGGCGACTCTAACAATGTACGAGATTATAAGGTGCAGGGTCTTTTACTACTTTGGAAAAATCACTCTCAGTAAACAAAGTGATATTTATTGATCATTAAATCATAAATAATCATAAAAATCCCACATGCAGCTCCTTCAATAGTTGTATGTGTATCACATCAAGAAAATACCGAGTTTGGAGGATAATTGTCCTGTTTGTTTCTCACTACTTGCATGGCTTGAGCTTCAAATATTGTTTGCTAATAAACTTTTCTGAGACTTAAATTTTGTGTTGTAATTATTTTTTCTTTTTTATTTTTCCTGCTAATGTTTTGCTGCTGTGTGCAATGTTACAAATGCAGAGTGTTTTGTTAAGCATATTCTTCTTATTTCATAATTTGATTAACTGTTTAACTTCTTGTCATGTTCTTTATGATAACCATCAACTGCGTGTGTTTGCTGAATTTGTGAAAGTTTGAATGTTACAGTTCACTGTATTAACTCAGCGCATTGCATGCTTCACACTCCTGTCTCCTTCTCCATGCCTAACCCAAGCCAAGTCTGTGCAGGAGAAGTTGGCAGAAGCCATTCTGAATGTGGCTGAATGCAGTTCTGAGCCAGAACTTAGTGATACCACCACCGAGGAAGATGAAGTAGCGTCCGTCAAGACCCAGCAGGACAGTCCAGGTATTACTTGGCCTACGTTCACATTACCAGGTTGAAGTGCCACAAATCCGATTTTTTGCCCTAACGTGACTCAAATCTGATGTTTTCAGGGCTGTGTGGACACAAATCTGATCTTTTCAAATCCGACCAGAGCCACTTTCATATGTGGTCCTAGATCAGATACGTATCCGATTCGTGGCCATGTGACCTTAACGTGACGCTCAGATCGGAATTCATGTGCTTTTTTTCCACTGCGCCATCATTCAACGTTACCATGGCAACAGTACCGAACAGACGTTAAAGCCTGTAAACGGTGGAAAAGCAGCTCATCTCACCTTTTTCTCCTTCGTCTCGCTCTAATAATGAAGCTGAGAGCTGATCAGAGTTAATTATCTTCTCAGAGAAGCTCGTTCTGCTCGTTAGTTCATTTACTGGTGATACACGTGACGAACGAGTGTGAACCATCCTGCCAGAGATCAGATTTGAGCAAAAAAATCGAATTTGAGCAATGAGGCTTTTAATGTGAACATAGTCTTTGTCCATCTTGAAATGCACAACAATCCAGATGTATCAAAAAAAAGAAAAGGATGACATTTTCCAATTATGTAAAAACATAAAAAACAACTAAATTGGTACAGTGCTGTGTTCCAACAGTGACGATGTAGAAGTTATGCACTACTGTTCAAAAGTTTGGAATCTTTTACTCATATTAATAATTGCGGTTATTTCATTTAATGATATCTCATTCAGTGTAGATTGAAATACTATAAGCTGTTTCAAAATGTTTCAAAATTTCAAAATTTTTAAATCAAAATTTTGTATAGTATTGTTTAGTATTTTGTAGGTTTTTAAAACATCTAGAAGTTAAATAAATCATAATAATATACATAATACTATAATTATCTATTTACATCAATTCCTTGATAAGTTATCCATCTCAGGATTTGAGCACCACTTTTCAGATACAAGGCATTCCTGTTACCTTTAGTATAACTTTAATCTGAATGTTATTCTGCTTTCTCAGTCATTACAGAATCATGTACAGCTCTGTTCATCATTCTAACTGTAATGTGAAAGAATGAGTCACACACGTGGAAAAAAAGAGGCAAATGAGGCTGTACTAGTTGACTTTCCAGAGTCGTCGTCAAAAAACAGGCAAAGGTCAGATCCAAAACTGGCAAAATATACAAATAGAAAAACATAACACAAATTTGCAAATCTGCAATTTCCCTGCGGGATCAATAAAGTTCAATCTATCTATGTAAAAAATCAAACCAGGAAGACAAAATCCAAAAAGGGAGCAGGCAAAAGACAAAGTCAAAAATACAGAAGATAAGTCAGAATTAACCCAAACACAGGAAAGACAATACCTCACACAGAACTAACTTAAAGCCCGGGCTTAAAAACTACCTGAACTAAGCACATAATGAGAAACAGGTGTGACAAGTCAGTAATCAGGTGAAGCAGATCTCTGATACGTGGGCTGGTCTGATGTCACAGTCACGTGTTCACCCAGAGGGTTCTGGGAAATGTCCACCAGAGAGTCAGAGCTAGAGGGATGTGTGACACTAACATTTCATCATTTTTACACAGCTTCCTAGGAATTCATTGAAACCTATAACACTGTAGAGTATTCACATCATAATGGAATCATTTTATACATGTATCCTCAACAAAATTGGTTTTACATTAATGAAAACATTGATTCCAAACTTTTGAACAGTGGTCTGGTTATGAGAAAGGAGAAGGAACTGAATTATGGGCGCACTGCGTCTTGCAGTTTAAGTGCTTAATATGAAATGATAATGAGCTTTTACTACTGACTGTGACGGCTGGGCTAAACTGCTGTTTGTTACAGGAGCAGAACCAGAAAGTGAAGCAGCACAGCAGCCATCTGAGGAGGTTTCTAAAGACAATGTAGCGGAACCTCTAGAGCCTGCACTCGAGGCCAAAACGGTAGAAGGAGATGCAGATACAGAGCAACCAACGGAGGAGCTAGAAGAAGAAACACAAGAACCACCACAGCCTGAGTCAAAAACAGAGGAAGAAGAGATAAGTGCAGAGGTTAATGAGGACACAAATGAAAAGCAAGAGAAAGAGAGGGATGAACAACCTGTTGGTGAGGAACAAAATGATTCAGTTGTTATGTCTGCTGAGATAGATGACAAAGAGCAGGAGGAGGAGAAGGAGGAAGCTGGAAAAGAGGAGGATAAAGCAAGTGAAGACCCTGAAATGGCAGAAAGGCTTGACAATGAAAAGATGGAAGAGTTTAAAGCAGAGGAATCATTGGCACCAGAGAAAGAGGTTGAAAGTGAAAATACAACGAATGCTGAAGAATCTGGAGACACTGCAGTGGAGGAACCAGAATTAGCACAAACAGGGGAAGAGCTTGAGCCGATGGATGTGATCACAGAGCCTCAGTCTGAGGACCCTGGAGAAACAGCTGTGGTTGACACTAAGAGTGTAGGCGATGCTGATGACAACACAAATCAGGAAGCGGAGATAAAGAGCGTGGAGCAAACAGAGAATGCAGAGAATGGAGGAGAAGGAACTGGGGAAGAAGCATCTGCTGAAGACGAGGTCAAAGAGGAGGTCAGGGCAGTTGAAGAAGAAGCAGTTGGTGAGGTGGATGGAGAAGAGAAGGATGATACTGATGAAATGAGAGGTGGAAAGATTACAGAAGGCACGGAAGAGCCTGAGGAGGGCAATCTGGAGAATGAGGATGAAGAGAAAGATGATGAGGAGACCATTCGGGATGATCTAGAACAACAGATCTCGGAGGAAGTTGAAGCGAGAGAAAACAACTTGGAGATTAGTGAGGAAGGAAACACATCAGAGGAGAAACAAGTTGAAGACAAAGTAGAGAATGCGGAAGATGCAGTGAACGACAGTGGACAGAAAGACACAGAATCCACACTTGAGAAGGATGCTGAAGCGGAAGATGAGAGTAAAACTGGCGAAGACTGTAAAGACGCAGATGACAATATTCCTGAGGAAGCAGTGAAGGAAACCGAGTCAGTAAAGGAGGATGAACCTGAAGGTGGAGAAAGGACAGAGAAAGAGAGTGTAGACAAAGCAGAGGACGACGATGGACAAGGAGGTACAGAATCCACGGCAGAGAAAGATGCTGAAGCGGAAGATGAAAGTAGATCTGACAGTGGTAATAAACCAGAGGAAGGAGTAAAGGAACATGAATCAGTCAAGGAGGATGAACCTGAAGATGGAGAACAACCAGTGAAAGAGACTGAATTAGAAGACCAAAGTGGGGATGTAGCAGAAGAAGTGGAGAACTCTGCTGATAACAATGCAAATGAAGACACAGAGGTGAATGTGGAAGAAAGTATAGCGGTATCTGAGGATAAGGGTGGAGAAGAGAAGACAGAAGATGGAGATGGTGAAGATGAGGCAGAGGTGAAAGAAGGATTGGCAAGCACCACTTTGGAGGAAACCACAGCAGACCAAGATCCTGAAACAGAAGAAGTGGAAGCTACAAATGATGTGGCTGAAGAGGCAGAGGAAAGAAAAGAGGATGAGGAGATAGTCCAAGAAGAGGTGACTGAGGATGGTGAAAATACAGAGGAACAAATCCCAGCAAGTGAAGGTAGTTTAGAGGTCAGTCAAACAGAAAACAAGCCAGAAGAGATAGAAGTGGAGGACAACCTGGAAAAACCTAAAGATGATGCCAGTGACAGAGAATCAGAATCAGCAGTAGACAAAGATGCTGAACCAGAAAGTGAAAGCAAGCCTAGTGATGATGCAGATAACAATACACCTGAGGAAGAAGTGAAGGACAATGGATCAATAAAAGAGAATGAAACTGAAAATGAAGGACACCCAGAAGAAAAAGAAGGAGCTGTTGAAGATATGGATGACAAGGAAGGTGGAGAAGAGAATGCAGAAGTTGTTGGAGCCCAGGCAGAGCTGCAGGAAGGACTGGAAAATGATAAGATGGAGCAAGAGGAGGACAACGAACAGAAAGAAGACTCAGAACCTACTGTCAATGATGATCTACAAGAAGCCACAGCTGGTAGTGAAGTAAAGGCGGGTGAGATGGACACAGAAACTGGAGAGAAGGTTGAGGGAGAGATTGAAAAGGAAGAAGAAACTCCAGCAAAGTCAGAAGAAGGTGAGGCAACATCTGAGGATGGAAAGGAAGAGACCATCCAAACAGAAACAGAGCAAGATGCAACCAATGAAGAAGGTGTTAAAGATGAGCAGGAAGATGACAAGGAGGAAGAAATGGAAAAGGCTAGTAGCAATGCTGATGCTGAGGCTGAAGCCCCATCAGATGCCAAAAGTACTCCAGAAGAACAAGCAGACCCTGAGTCAGAAATGAAGGGTACAGAAACTGACCTCGAAAACCAGGCTAAAGGAGCTAGCATAGCAGGAGATGACAATCAAGCTGGCTTAACCGCTTTTGAAGAGACCAAACAGGATGGTGCCGCTGAAGATGCCACTGCAGATGGAGAAGGCAGCAGTTCCTCTGCTTCACCTTCAGAGGAATCACAGCCTGCTGAGAAAGTAATGGCTCTCAAAAAAGAGGACAGGGAATCTGCGTTCAGCGAAGACGCAGAGCTTCTTGCCACACCTCCTGCAGATCAGGGAGATCTTGTGAGTAATTGGGTGAACATTCACCAAGCCTCGAGGTATTTTGAGACATTTGTCGAGCCGCTGGATGACATAAAGAGCCTCGTCTCACATGAGGGTGAAAGGAAGGTGAATGGCGAGGCTGTAGAAGAAGAGGAAGAGACAAAACATGAAAACGCCAAAGATTCAGAGTCTGGAGGTATGGATAAGACATCTGAGGCTGCCAAAGACGAGCAAGTCAAGAGTGACCTTGAAGACCTTGAGGACACTCTTGTAGAAAGCTTCAAAATGGAGACGAAAGCTGAAGCCCTAGAGTCAGACGCTAGAAGCAATCAGTCTAAAGATACCACACCCAGGTCTGCTAAAAATATACCGGAAGACCAGGACGATACAGGAGCACAGGATCTTGTGCCCAATACGGAGTCGTTGTTTACATCTGGGGACCTGCAAGCTGCAGATAGTATCATTAACCTATCAGAGACACCAGTGACGAAGTTTGAGATTAGCCAAGATAGCTAACGCTCTAGAAGACCCTAACAAACCAGGTTGCTTATCCATTCCAAGTTCCCAGCTAAACACATCAAACAGTTTTAAGTGTCACTCGTTTGACATTCATTTCCCAAACAGTAAACAAGGTTAAGCCGTCCGTTTGAAGAGTGATTCTCTGTATGCTGGTATCCTAGGGAGGGTGTGACAGTACGATAATCAAAGTCTTCACAACCAATAATGAATCTTAAAATGGAAACTCCAATCGGTAGTTCCCAAAACAGAACTATGGCTAACAGAAGAGCGAGGGACAACGGATCAATAAAAGAGGATGAAACTGAAGATGAAGGATGCCCAGGAGGAAGAAGAAGGAGCAGCTGAAGACTTGGATGACAAGGAAGGTGGAGAAAAGAATCAATAGTGAATGTGAAAAATGGAAACTGATGAAAACTCCAATCAATAGTTCCCGAAACAGAACTCTGGCTAACAGAGGAAATGAAGTTTACCAAAACAACATGATTAAGGCACATATTGTATGTTTTAGAATTAGCATTTTTTTTTCCTTATTTGAGAGTCCCTGAGTTCCTCATTGAGGCTGACCATGTCATTTTTTGCAAATGTCAAACAGATGGAAGCAGAATTCATTTTCTTCATATAAGACTAATGATTTGTCTAAAGAATAAACTACCCAAAAATAAAATAAACAGCACTGGCCACTATTTGGTACACCTACCTAGAGTCTACCTTCTATCCACGTACAGACTGTAATCCTTCTGTTTCTCTATAATATAGAACTTGTTTTCAGGGCCCCCACTGGACCACTAAGCAGGTCTTATTTGAGCACTGACATGGTAGTGGGTGTTGATTTGGTACAAGTGGATCGGACCTTGGTCCACCTTGTTTCTGTGTAGTGTGTCTGTGTTAGTCTTTTTCTAGTCATTCATCAGTGGTCAATTTCTGGCCTGAGGATGCTGTTGGCCAAACGTTTTGGGTTGGCGGACAATTCCCAGCCCAGCAGTTGTTCAAAAACTCCAACAATGTGATCTAATGGTGGTCCTGTGAGGGTCCTGACCACTGATAGATGGGGCTAACAAATTATGCAAAGAAAGAAATTGACTACAATCTGCAACTGTAAAACTACAAAGTGCACTATTGTAAATGGACCTGATAAACTGGACAGTGAGTGTAGAAACAGGGTTGTTGAAGTGGCCAGTGAGTGTGTCGGGCAAAGGTCACTGAGAATTAAATGCACAGGCTAAAGTCTTTGTACCTTGGGATCCTGTGAAGACAAAATGGCATGGCAGGTGGACAAATGTCTTCATCAGACAAGTGACAGAAAGTAGATCCGGGACTTACAAGGACACCTTTTCATCCTAAACAGCTGTATTAATGAGTGGCCGTTCCAGTTTGTTTACGCCTCCTTTAGTGAAGCCAGCATTGTCCTGCTCCACTAATAGAGACAGAGTGTATTGCAGCCTTAGTGGGGTGACAATCAGCGGCCTTCCGAAAGCAGATACCCCTGGAAGCGTTCAGCACAAATAATTCAATTATTCATGCTGTGTAGCCCTCCTGCCACTCAACCACACACCAACACACTTCATAGGCCTCTTCAGACACCCTCGTCTTCACCCAAACACGGACACGAAAGAAAACTTCAAAGAAAACTTCAATGCCTGCACTTTTCTCTTTGATCTCTTTATCTGCTATTAGAAATCAAAGATTTTTTAATTACTGGGACATGAATGATTCAAAATCATCGTTAATGTAGTTAGAGAACATTTTGTTCTTATGATTATGCATTTCAGAAGGTGGAGAAGGAAACTGCACTGATATCACTTTGAAATTGTTTCTATTATGATCTTTAACTTATCTTTTGTTGTTACTATATGATTTCAGAAAACTACGGGTACTTGAGCCTGAAGAAATCATGTTCCTACTGTGGTTAGGATTAGGATTATGACCAAGCTGTTAAAACTGGTCCACTAATTAGCTTTGGCCGTATCAGCTAGCTCCTCTGTTGTGATCTTTCTTTGCTTTTTATTTCATTATTTGTGAAAAACATAGAGTGACTGATCTCATTATGAAAATAAAGTATTTAAATCCACTGGCATTCCTCCATATCTGTTACATATTAAAATGCTTGAAAACATCAGCATATTAACGTAGCATTTTAAGTTCATCTTAAACGTTTATTGATGAAAGGGTTGAGCCACGGAGACCTCGAGGTAAAACGTGATGCAATATAACTACAAAAAATATAGCATTGTTGCATAATTAAAATTTTAAGTGGTATTTTAAATGAAGATTATACTGAAAACCTGATAAATTGATAGCAAAGCTGAGTCAGACATATTTACATCAAATCACATCAACAGAACAGAGTAGAATATTGCAGTTTTTCTCGATTGCGTGACGACTGTCGTCCGCTCAGAAGTTGTATTTTCAAAGCGGTTAACAGATAAAACTAAACAGAAGCCTGTTTTTCTTTGCAAGGTGGTCAAACCCCCATAAAAAATAAACACAGGCCACAAAAGATGACTGGTAACACTTGGCTGGCAACAATTTATTTGATCCCTGCTTCATAAGCTGTAACACAAATGACATTCATAACATGTAACGGCAGATGTCATATGCTGTCATGCCAGATTATGTACAGAAATAGCAGTGCCATGTTACCATCACTGGTAAATGTCATTAAATATGTCATAATGCTTGATGTCATGATGGCTAATGAGAATACAGCAAAAATAAGCATGTGATATAAGCTGTCATAATATCACACATTATGGCATTTGTCATGACAATTATCGTTAGCGATTACATGACATTGTTATATTATTGTACCATTACATGACATCTGCAATGACATGTTTATAGCATGGTTATGAAGCAGTGATCAGGAAAAGTGTTAGCCTTATTACAACCCTGCTACAACCATGACATAAACGTGTCATTGCAGAATATAACAGTGACATCATGTTGTGTCCTATGTGGTTCATAAAGGTGCTGAAAGTGTTTAGAAGAGTATTTTCTATCAGCTGTTGCAAAACGTTTTCTTGTGTTTTAGACGGTTATCATAATTATCCAATAGGGTTTCTCTGGTTTTATGTAAGATCTGTGTTTACTGTTTTGACAAAGTGAGAAATCAGTGAACGTTACGAGAATGTGATAACATATTTGCAAGAGAGCACTTACGCAAAGAATGTGACGACATTTCGTTAAAGCAATCGAGTAAAACTAATCTAAAACAATCCAACAATGAGAATGAGAGATAGGGAGACAGAGGGGGGATACAGACAGAGAGAGAGAGAGAGAGAGAGAGAGAGAGAGAGAGAGAGAGAGAGATGGGGGACAGAGAAAGGGAGAGAAGAAAAGAGAAAGACGGAGATAGTAAAAGGCAGAAAGATAGAGAGAGAGACAGAGATAGTGAGAGAGAGAGAGAGAGAGAGAGAGATGGGGGACAGAGAAAGGGAGAGAGATAGGAAGAAAGAGGAGAGAAGAAAAGAGAAAGATGGAGATAGTAAAAGGCAGAAAGAGAGAGAGAGAGAGATGGGGGACAGAGAAAGGGAGAGAGATAGAAAGAAAGAGGAGAGGAGAAAAGAGAAAGATGGAAATAGTAAAAGGCAGAAAGATAGAGAGAGAGAGAGAGAGAGAGAGAGAGATGGGGGGACAGAGAAAGGGAAAGAGATAGGAAGAAAGAGGAGAGAAGAAAAGAGAAAGACAGAGATAGTAAAAGGCAGAAAAAGAGAGAGAGAGAGAGAGAGAGACTGATCCTCCACACAGGGTGCCGTTAGCTGCTGTCCTCAAAGCTGGCGTTGCTGCTGCAGTGGAACCTCATGGTGCTCATGGGATCTGATACGTATCCTACGGCAACAGCAGGAAACACAGGGTCAGCAGTCTGCTCTCCATCACAACCTCAAACACACAACACAGTCGCTCCCCTGAAGCCCAGCGCTCCTCACTCCACACTACAGCCTCACGCCTCCAGCATCCTCCCGGATCCAGCACACAAATTCACAGATACACAGAAATTCACACCCTGACAGTCACCTAATGAAGGACTTCACAATCAGCTGCTGAGCTGAATTAGGTGTGCTGTTACCAGGGCCGGGCATCGTTTCTGTATTAGGGATGCACACTGTAAAAAGTGTCTCATCATCTACTTAAAAAAAATACTTCATGTGGTGACAAGCAGTTGAACTAGTTTTATTCAACTAAAAAAAAAAGAATCGTTCATTCAAAGTATTTATTTAGGTTGAATAAAACTAGTTAATTTACTTGTTACCACATGAAGTAAGTAGATCTGACGAGCCACTTTTTACAGTGTACATTAATATCTGAATCAAATCAGCATCAGCAGATATTTGCTGTTCAAAAAATATCCACAAGGGGCAGATGTTTAGATTTGACCAATATTTCAAACTGATATTGGATGATGTATTTACCGAACTCCAAGAGAGAGCAGAAGGTTTAGGTGCTCCTGGGCTTCTCCGCTAAAATATCTCCATTTTATTCATTTCACTGCATTTGTAACTCTACAGAAATAAATGTTACGCTGTAATTTCTCTGTAATGCTAATTCAGGCAGATTTAATCCTAGTTTCTACATTTTATAAATGTTTATGCGTCAGTATTACCAGTACATAAAAAAATATCAAATATAGGCACAATTCCCATATCCGTGCATCCTCATTTTTTATGTTACCATTGGTTAACTTGCATGGAGTATTGAAACATTCCATCTCATTCAGTGCCAAAGTTCAATACCTAAGCAGCTCCCAGTATCAAGACTGATTGGCTGTCCAATGTAAGTTCTGTAATCGTTACCAGCGCTTCTTGATTAGTCCGGAACCTGTTGCGGTCAGTAAATGTACACACTTAAAGCACCTGGCACTCATTTCTAATTTAAGCCACGTCCACTTTTAGTTTGCAATCATAAGGAAGGTATTAAAAACAGCATTGTTCAGGAATCAGTACCGAAATCAAGCTATCGGTATCAATATCGAAAAATTATGAACGTTACAGTGTTAGTTATTAAAGCAATAAGTTCAATGTAAATAATTTCTCTCTTACCCAAAATGTGGTCAGTTAGCTAAGACATGTTTGATGTCTGAAGTTGGTTCTTTAGTTTTAATGCTGGAGCTACGAGGCTAATATATCTAACAAGTAATGGAAGCGTAAACTGCCACTGTTATTATTTAACAACTCGACACGGTTTACAGTTTGCAGGATGCTAATTGGTGGGCTATAGGCTCCCATTTCCTGTTTGCTCACTAAACTACTGCTCTAAAGCAGGGAAGATATTGGGCCTCCAATAACTTGCAATGAGGGACGCTGCTCTATAACTTACCCTCAGCCCATTCGCACAAGGAGCAGAGTGTTGTTTGCTGATGCCAAAGTCAGTTCAAATACAACAAAATGCCTGAAAAACTGATTTTTCACACAGAGACTAACAAGAGAACGAATCCGCCTTTAAACCCTCCTGGGTGTCATTATGCAAGACATTATGAATCACATTTTGAAGTGGCAGGTTCTACCGCAGTGATTCACTCTAAAGGGAACTAATTAAAGAAGACGAACCGTTTCTGTCCATCGGAGGGAACTGCATGTTCCTCCTCAGCTCATCCAGAGACAGACCCTGAGAGAAACGCCGGCCAGAACTGCAAGAAAGAACAAGCAACGACTTAATACAGAAACTGACCAGTGATAAGTTTGGACACCAAAGCGGAGAAGAAGGTTTTTCCTTGTTCTGTTAACACTGTCCACATTTTAAAGCTACAGTCAGTACATTAAAACTATGAAATAACACATACACTATATGGACAAAACTACTGGGACACCACTTCTAATTATTGAGTCCAGGTGTTTCAGCCACACCCATTGCTAACAGGTGGATAAAATTAAGCCCACAGCATTGCAGTCTGGACAGACAATCACTGGCAGTAGAGGGTCGTACTGATGAGCCCAGTGACTTTAAACACAGCACTGTCATAGGATGCCACCTCTGCCACAAGTCTGTTTGTGAAATGTCTGGCCTGCTAGGTCTGCCCCCGTCAACTGTACGTGGAGCAACAACGGCTCAGCCAGGAAACGACAGACCACACAAACTCACAGAGTGGGCCGCCGAGTGCTGAAGCGCACAGTGCCTATCCTCTGTTAATTCACTCACTAAAGCGCTCCAAACTCCATCTGGAAGCAACATCAGCAAAAGAACTGCACGTTAGGAGCTTCACGAAATGGGTTTCCATGGCCGAGAAGCTGCACACAAGCCTAAGATCAAAATGCTCAATGCCAAGTGTCGGATGGAGGGGTGTAAAGTACTGGAAACTTCTGTGGAGTGTTGAATCACGTTTCTCTATCTGTCAGTCTGATGGACGAGTCTGGGTTTGGCGAATGTTACCTGCCTGACTGTACTGCGCCAACTCTACTGCTGTGTCTGATCCACTCAGACCAGCGCAACACACACTAACACACCTCCACCACGTCAGTGTTACTGCAGTGCTGAGAATGACCCACCACCCAAATAGTACCTGCTCTGTGAGGGTCCATGGGGGTCCTGACCACTGAAGAACAGGGTAAAAGGGGGCTAACAAAGTATGCAGAGAAACAGATGGACTACAGTCTGTAACTGTAGAACTACAAAGTGCACCTATATAGTAAGTGGAGCTGATAAAATGGACAATGAGCGTAGAAACAAGGAGGTGGTCATAATGTTATGCCTGATCGGTGCAGAGATGAAGTTCCACCACCCAGACAAAGTAAGTGGTTGAGAGATTCTTGCAACACATCCACTTTTTCATTGCATTCAGGAGGAGTTTAGCATTGATATATGTGCTAGGAGACTAAATATGGTGAGTAGCAGAGGTCAAAACACCCTGCAGTGGTCAGGTCTGCAAACGGACACCTCGGGTCTACAGACAATAGCAACATGAGTCATCTTTTCTCTCCAGCTCCTTCCTTCAGTGGATATGTTGACCGTTGCTTAGCTTTCACCACAGACACTGATTCAGCATGTGCACATGAAGAATTAAGAGCTGGCTGCTAGTAAAGTCTCCCGGTGTGAATGTCATGCATGTTTTATTGTATTAGCTTGGCTTTGTCTCCTTGGCGCTGTCTCCTAGCAACCACACTTTAAAGTGCTGTGCTGAAGTGTGTTTGGTGGACGGTGTGCTAGTGACCATGAGAAAGGGCAGAGCAGCCTGACCATCAGATTCAACTTTAGATGTCACATACTGCCCCTGCAGAGCACCTACCCCAATTTAAAAGGGAAATCCACCGACTTTTGAAAATTATTGCATAATTAAACTGAAAAACTCATTCAGAGCGGTTTTATGTGAAGTTCTCTGTTCTAGAGGATGTTTTCGAGTCAGAACTGTTCACAGTGGTGGTGATAGGAACCAGACATCCACCTCTAAAAGCTCCCTCACAGAAAGTTATACACAAAGCTTGGCCTTTGGTCTAAAGCATATTTTGGCAAAGAGACTTGTGCTGTAAAGCAAAATAGTTTCCAGAGAAAACTTATTTTTTCAGATCTTCCACTATTTCACCATCATCAACATTCTATAGGTTCACTGGTGGTTTTGGATAGTAAATAAAATGTCTATATTTGTGTTGTAGTCATGGTGACCCTTTGTTCCTATCATCACCACTGTAAAGTGTCTCTACAATTTCTGAGTGGAATTTTCCTATTATCTCAAACCAAAGCTTAAATCCAGTCCTAGTGCTGGTCTTTACTTATGATAACCATTGTTTTTGGATATTGGAGCACTTGTATATAAGCTATAAGGGACCATCAACATAATGTATGACCTATTTAACCTCACTGCTCTGCAAGTATCTGCCTGTATGAGAGATCAGTGCATCTCATATACACAAATACCTGTATAATTAATCGTTTGAGAGTGGTTTGGTGTGAAATGCTCTGTTCTAGAGAAGCTTACTGACTCCGATTTTACAGTGATGGTGATAGGAACCAGATGTTGCCATGTCTACAACACAAATAGAGCCATTTTATTTACTATTCAAAAACACCAGTAACCCTACATGTGTCTGTTGAGTTTTTATGTGGAATGTTGATGGTAAAATTTTTCTTTGGAGACCATTTTGCCTCACAACACCCTGCATGTATCTCTCATGATGAGGTGGATGTCTGGTTCCTATCACCACCACTGTGAACAATTCTGACTCGGTAAGTTTCTCTAGAATTTCACACCAAACCACTCTGAATGACTTCAACTGAACTATGCTTTCATTTTTGAAAAACCTGTGGAATTGCCCTTTAATGGACACACATTCTACATTTTTCTCAAGGTCCACTTAAGACTTCTGTGTGTTTATGTACCAAAAACAGTCTTAATTCACTTTCACATTTCATTTTCAACCTCATTTCTTTCCTTTGAATTAAACCAGTTGTTTTTGAGTGTCCTTATGACTGATATATGTAAATGAGCTCTGGTCTGATTGGCTGCTCTGTATTGGGCCTCATTCAAAAAGCAGCCCAGCTGAAACACTCCTTATAACTTCAGCGTGAGTGGGCACGGCAAAACTACTATAGGATGAGTAGTATATGTGTACATTCAGTGGTTTTTGTGACAAAAGGAGTGAATTCAGAACAGTCAGTTATAGCAACTTAGTTTCCATGTATGGACTGTATGGTACATTTTAAACTTTGAAACTGATAAATCAATGTTTGTACAATATAATTATGTCGCCTCAAAGCAAGAATGGCCTGGGTTCGATTCCCGGCCGGGCAACCGGGGTCATTTCTGTGTGGAGTTTGCCTGTTCTCCCCGTGTCTGCGTGGGTTTCCTCCGGGTACTCCGGTTTCCTCCCACAGTCCAAAAACATGCAGTCAGGCCGATTGGACATGCTAAATTGCCCCTAGGTGTGAATGTGTGTGTGACTGTGTATGTCTGTCTGTCTGCCCTGCGATGGACTGGCGACCTGTCCAGGGTGTATCCTGCCTTCCGCCCAATGACAGCTGGGATAGGCTCCAGCACCCCACCGCGACCCAGAAGGATAAGCGGTTTAGATGATGTATGTATGTATTACCACAGAGCAGCTTTATGATCACTAAAGCTGAAACAGTGAAAATCAAACTCAGAACATTTCAAAACAAGACGAGGTGTTCCCAAACTTCTGACAGGCAGTGTGTATGTATGTGTATAAATGCATGTGCACCTCTGGCTCCAGGCTGCGTATGCCCGGGTGTTCAGGGCGTACTCCAGCTCGAACCGCGAGCGCAGGGCTGCTACGTGGCTCCGGCCGGGACTCCCGCGGCCCAGCAGGCAGTCGGACGATGCCGAGGGGGACAGAGAACCACTGCTGTTACTGGAGGCTGGAGACATCAGCTGCAGCACACAAAAACAAACACATTTATACAAAGTACAGCACTGTGCAAAAGTCTTAGTCCTGCCAAACCACTGCTTAAAACTATTTAACTGGGCGGTAATTACTTTACATTACTATACGGACCATTCTGCTGAATTAGTTTAAGGATTATGTTCTATATTTGTGATCTATTTAAACCCAAGACATTAACTGAGATAGTAATAAGCTGAATACATACAAAATCATCATTAAATGACACTTTCTACTGGGAGATCCCAAACTATCCCAAACCCTAACTCCTAAATTTACACTTGTGAGAATAATACTTATAATTATTCTTTTTGTATTTTTTCAGCGTTTTTTCTGCAAGATCTTTTTTATGTCCGTTAAAGTGAAGTTGAATGATTTAGAATTAAATTGTAGTAATTTGCTTGTTAATTTGTAATTTGTAAATAAAAAAAAAAATGCTGTCCCACGTTTTTATGTCACTACTGAAAGGCAAAGTTTTAGTCTGTGGGCGGAGCCTTATTTTAGCCACACCCCTGCATTTCAGAGCAGGAAGTGAGGTCTCTGTCCCTCATGGTCACATGGTGAGCAGTTAGACCCCATTATTTTGAAGTAAATGTGTCACAAAGTCTGTAAATCAGTGTGAAACAGATTTTATTAAAGTTCTTTTTTGCATTTTAATGAAAAATATGATTTTATGTGTGTTCAAAGCTGTGTTTGCTAGTCATGTACTGGTAAGTGTACTTTAAGTTCTCATAATGAGCTAAATTATCACTACCGAAACAGTCACTACCGAAACAGTCACTACTGAAACAGTCACTTGATTGTTTTAATAGTGACAAAATGGAATGTTCAATCATTTATTCTAATAAAACACACATGTTTAAGCTATAGGGCCCCTCAAAGCAAAAGGATTTTAAAGTCCAAATGTGTTTTCAACTCGGACTTCAAACCAGTTCAGTCGAATGATTCACATTATTATCGAACACTAGAAGGAATACAAATAAACAAATTACTAAAATAAGCAGAATGTGTCGTTTTCAGTAAAGTTACTGCTATGTGTCTGAGAGAGACAGTAGAACACAGGGTTGGTTCTTGTTCTCCTTAAATTTTGTTTATAGAATTGTTTGTAGAATTGTTTATTCTAGCATCTTACTTACCTGCCTTATTACCCCACTTATCTGTTACCTCACTGATCCCTTTCTCTGCCACTATACACCCTTTTAACTGCTGCTGCCCTCAGCACTTTAACTTTAGACCCATACTTTGCACAATGTAAGCTTTACAGGTATGACTGTGTGTGTGTGTGTGTGTGTGTTTGAGTGAGTGATGGTAGGAATGCATGTTTTATTTTATTTTATTTTATTTTGTTATATTTTATATTCATTTTATTTTATTCACTACATGTAAATGTCTGTCTGGTACTGTGCACTGTGAGCTCCTGTAACCAAAACCAAATTCCTTGTATGCGTAAACATACCCAGCCTATAAAGCTTGATTCTGATTCTGATTCAATGTAGCTAAAACCACTGCATGGGTTTATTCAGTTCCACCAGCAGCACACCCGATTTAAAGGGCTGTGGAGCTGGGCACTTGGCATGGTGACCTCAGGCCTTACATACAGTGTGTGTGCACAACTGACCATTTGCAAAACAATGACCGACATTATCAGCCAACCACAACTGTCTCTAAATGTTCCTTACTCCATCAAGCTAAAAATCTCCCCAGAACAAACCTGCAATGAGAATGGCGGCGGCAGTAAATCAGTCAGTAAGTCAAACTCACACTATCCTGTTTTTATTTCATCCCTGAAGCTGAAAGAAAATTGGATTAAATTCTTTGAAAGACGAAACTCACAGCTCAATATCAAAACTATAAACAAGCAGAATTATACTGGCTGTAAGGTCAGCTACACTGTATCTGGGTTACTGTATTTGCTAAAAATCATTTTAATATGATTAATCCCATTACAGAAAAATATTAAGATCAGTTTGCTAACTAGTTAGCTTCTAGTTAGCTGTCCTTGGCTTATCTTGATAAATCAGTCAGATTAAACAGGACTGCACAGCATCCTTGTAAAGATAAATATTAATGCATTCTTTGTATTGTTTCATTAAAGTCTGCTGAAAGACGTGTAATAGATGACACCTCGACATCTAATGCTAAGTTTAATCTAAGTTTCTGATCATCTAATCTAAGTTTATCTGACCCCAGAGCCTGTATAATCCTGTGTGTTAATAGTTTGTCTCTGTAGTTTGTTTAACTCCAAACTCCAGATGATCAGGAGTCAGGCATCACACACTCCTCACTAACGCCGTTCACCATTCCTTACTCTAATCATTCTGATTGATTTACTGCAGCTGCTGTTCTCACTGCAGGTTTGTTTGGAGCTTTTTGTTCAGCTGATGGAAGAAAGGAACACTTAGATATGACTGTGACTGTACGAGAGGAGCGTCAATCATAATTTTGGAAAAGGTCAAAGTTATGTGTCAGTAATGAGTTCACATTAAAGAAGCTGAATTCACTTATTAGAAGGGCTGTCTGGACATACAGTGCAGGATCTACGTGACATTTCTTACATTCTAAGAGAGGCTGATAGTCAATAAAGGAATAAATTCAGGATTTTCTGTACCTCCACATTACACAGACACTCCTCCAGCTTAGCCACAACCTCAGAGAACTCAGGCCTTTCCTGAGAGAGAGAGAGAGGGGGAGAGAGAGAGAGAGAGAGAGAGAGAGAGGGAGAGAGAGAGAGAGAGAGAAAGAGAGAGAGAGAGAGAGAGAAGGGAGAAGTTAGAGAGAGGGCAGAGTGAGAGGAAGTGAAGAGATGGAGAGAGAGAGAGAGAGACAGGGTGGGAGGATGAGAGAGAGAGAGAGAGAAGGGAGAAGGAGATAGAGAAAGTTTGAGAGAGGGCAGAGTTAGAGGAGGTGAAGAGATGGAGAGAGAGAGAGACAGGGGTAAGAGGAAGAAAAAAGAGAGGGAAACAGGGTGGGAGGATGAGAGAGAGAGAGAGAGACAGAGAGATGAAGTGGCAGGAAGAAAAAAAGAAAAAAGTGAGAGAAAGTGAGAGAGAGAGAGAGAGCGAGCGAGAGAGAGAGGAGGAGGAGAGAGAGAGAGAGAGAGCATAATGTTCCCATTAAGGAAGTAACCAATTAACCAAAAATTATGAAATCAGAAGAGCTTACATAACACACACACTCATCAAAGCAGAACAACTTCAAAAGAGACTGAGTCAGATCTGCTGCGTCAGAGGACACACACACACACACACACACACACACACACACACACACACATACACACACACACACACACACACACACACACACACACACACAGTGTCTGTCTCTCATGTTTTTATCTCATGCACCAACATATGTATGTACATGTAGCTCATGTGATGTGCTGTTACACTTATATACTATACATCACATACATATATAATATACATATATATTCTGTTATTATGGTAATGAATGATTTAAGCCTTAATTAAACTGATAGAAATGTAAAAGTATAAAATGTGGTGTGAATCACAACAGAGTTAGAAAAGCACTCCTCCCTTCTTAATGAACCTATGTCACACTGCGTTAAGAGGGACTTTTATTTTGACATACTGCAGCACTTCGTAGAGAAACACACATCTGGCTGCATCACAGAATAATGAGAAAGTTTGAGATACTATCTCAAAATAATGACTTTGTGTCAGGAATTGGCTTCCATTATTCAGCCGGTAATGCGATCATTTATAATTAATGTCTGTATGTCCAGCATTCAGTCCCATTCATAAAAACCCAAGATGGGAATTTTCCTGATCTGTTCAGAAGGTCAGTATTGATGCTGATCACAATCCAGTGCATCAGACTGTTGCATTGTGTTAGTAATAAAGATAAACCATGCACTGTTACACCCAATACTGCATTACTAAACCTAATAATTGGCCCTAATTGATCACAATAATCAAGTTTACTGTGTTATTTCGCATAAAATCTTGACAAATATCTACCTCTGAATAAAAACTAGGGATGCACTGATACTGACTGTGGGCCGATATCTGATATCTTTCATGTACGTACCACAGTTTAGCACAGTAGCCAAGTGTGGCCTAAACATTCAGCTATTCTGGAGCTCAATAAATACAGTTTGAAACATGGACCAAACATCCGTGTGATGCCAAAATTTTGTATAAGCAAATATCTCCTGATACCGATATGATTCTGATGTCATTGTACATCTCTAACAAGACGTAAGACTGTTATAAATGATATTAAGATTACTTTTCATGGAGACTTAAAGGAAAAGTCAGAAACTTCACTGCGTGTCTTGTAATGGCTGGTATGATCTGTGCCGCTTGGGACGCACTGACTAATTTTGTAGATTTAGGCCCAAACCCACTCCCCCCCTCACCCCTACCGCTTGGCCCTTAGCCCTGTTTTGTGCGTTCACGTCTAGGGGTAGGGTGTCCCGATTTTTATCGAGATAGAGGGGTAATGCGAAGTGTTAGGGCTACACGACCCTCCAAACGGAGGTTTTTCAGAGACTCCAAACAGAGAGTTATGAGAAAAAAAGGAAAACTGGCAAGATGGAGAACAAGAGACCAAAGAAACCCACAAATGTGAGAATTTTCTCTGTTAAAAATTACAATAATCACTGTATTATCTTAGTTTAATGTCGTTTCAGTGTATTATGGTCGTTTTCTTCACAACAAGCATAAAAAATCGCTAACAACATGCTAACGTCTTGGTAGCTAGCTAGGTAACTTTCCCGTTCCATCTTAAATAGTCCAGCAGTTCTGACGACTGAAGTGCCAGAATGTAACTGCTGCACCATTTGAGGTGGAACGGGAAAATTCGAACAAGAAGCTGGTGAATATCCGACTTCAGCTTCATATCACTGAAGAATTAGAGGTGGGTGATAATAAATAATTGTACCCCCTCTTTGAAAACATATGATGCCCTAAATGTAACTAAAGCCCAGCAGTGAGGAGCTGAACTTTACCCTCCTCTGCTGTCACTGCAGACTGGCAGGGTCGCCTACAGAGCAGCACTAGTAGCTGTGAATGAAGTAATATATATATATATTTTTTTATTTGAGGGTCTCATTTCATAGGGCAAGATTTCAACCACTACCCCTTGTAACTCAGTTCCAATGGGTTAGGGTGACACTCGAAAACAAGGGATAGGGGTAAAAAGAAGAAATGGGATTGGGCCTTAGCGCCTTATTTCCATACTTATGTATGTAATTATGATTATCACTTTTTTTCTTTTCTTAGCATTTAATGAATAAGTTTTTAGATTTATCGTATTCCTCTTTATCTCTACTTTTCAAAGAACGATACACACCGTTTGCATCTGATTCCCCAACAAAAAAACACATATTTTTAAATACACAGCCACTAAAAAACTACTTTCCTAATCACACTTCACTAAAAGGGCTTTTAAGTCTCTCTAAAGAGCCTGAACTCTTTTCTCAAAGCCAATTAAAGCAGTGCGTGTGCTATAAACCTGCTGACATGAGAAAGCTCTGGGCTCTAGAGGGGCAGGCAGGTTTGACACAGATTTAGCCGCAACTCTGGAGAGAGAATGAGTTTGTTCCTGAGGGAAATGTTTCACTAGCAACACAAACCTCTACAAACAGGAAGAGAAAAGTGCTGAGAGAAGGAGCCTGGAGCTAATGATATCTTTGCACGTGAGATCATCTCAAATCTGGTCAATATGTCTCAAATTTTCCACAAATCTTAGAATATTCAACATAACAACAACATAGCAATGTAGAGAATTAACTATACTGATTCGCTTTCAAAGTAAATTCCACAGATTATTCCAAATTTCTACATAATTAAATGGTTAAGATGTTAACAGAGTCATTCAGAGTGGTTTGGTGTGAAATTCTCTGTTCTAGAGAAACTTACTGAGTCAGATTGTTCACAGTGGTGGTGATAGAAACCAGACGTCCACCTCTAAAAGCTCCCTCACAGTTACTACAGTTTAGTACATAAAGTGGTTATGAATACACTGCCTGATGTCTGAGACATTACTTTATGATGACTTTCAGAAGATTTAGGCTAAAACATATTTTTAAAACACATTCATGGTGGAGGGATACATGCAGGATGCTGTAAGGAAAAATAATACTCAATTTTTTTTCAGATTTTCCACTATTTTCCATCATCAACATTCCATATAAACCCAGAGGACTTGTGTAGGTTCACTGGTGGTTTTTAATAGTAAATAAAATGTCTATATTTGTGTTGTAGTCATGGCGACCCCTGGTTCCTATCACCACCACTGTAAAGACATCTGAACCATTTCACACCAAACCACTCTGAATCACTCTGTTTACATCTCAAACACTGAATTACGCAGAAATTTTAAAAAAGGTGTCACTTTTTGCAGAACAGGGATGAACATAATTATTCTGTACAATTATTTTAATGTTAAACTTTCTTCTTCTAGTAGTAGTAGTAGTATTTAGTAGTAGTAGTATTTTTGGGGGGACTGCATGTGCTGTTAAGCTGATATAGTGTCTCAGGTTCAGCTGGCTGAATAATAAATTCATACATTGTAAAGTTTTGAATCAAATACCAACAACCTCTTATGCTACTGCATGCAATAAACAAATGTTAACCCTTCTATTGTTTTATTTTTCATGTATAACAATAGAAAATATTGTTGTGGTGATATTTGAATACCATTGTTTGAAAGATGTGCATATTCTAATGAGAAAAATGGACTTAATGACCATCTCTAGTGCACGCTGCAGTAATAATCATCCTACAGCCTCGTTATAATGATCCTCAGTGGGATGGAGCTCATTAGGAGGATGTAGGGAGTCGTGGGCCGGAGGTTAGGTAACCAGCCTTGTGTCCGGAAGGTCGCTGGTTTGATCCCCTGAGCCGACATGACATGACTGAAGTGCGCTGTTGATAGGGCTGCCCACCGCTCCAGGCAGGTGTGCTCACTGCCCCCTAGTGTGTGTGTTCACTAGTGTGCATGTATGTGGGTGTTTCACTGCATGGATGGTCTAATTCCTCTGTGTGCAAAGTACAGTTGACCAATGGTTCTGAATTCTTCTAGGGAGTCGTGATTTGGGGTTATCAGACCAGCTGCTTTAAAAACACCAGTTCGCACGATGTTATGTTTAAGTTGTATTACATTATCACTGATTATAAAATATATTCAGATGCTAAAACAGAGAGAAGTTAGTGTTTATTGTAATGATACAAAGATATGGGAATCGTGGGCCAATAGCCAATACTGTTCATCTGCCACTGCTCATACATAAACATTTATAAAATGCAGAAATTGGGACTAAATCAACCTGGATTAATATTACAGGGAAATACAATGTGCAGTGTCATATGCAAAGGTTAGAGCGCCCCGGGCCATGTTGTGCTGATATGTGAAAAAACAAAAAACATCCTCTACACGGAACACACTTCAGCACATTTTAATGCATACTTTAATTGCTGAATTTAACGTATCGGAAAACATAATAAAACATAAATTGTGGCCTGTGCAAAAGTTAAAGCACATTTTCTATTTAACGTTAAACCCAGCAAATAAAGAAAATCATGCACGTGGATGATGTGGTTCATGCATGTGGTTGGTATAGTGTAGTGGGTAACATCTCTGCCTTCCACGCTATAGGCTGGGGTTCAATCCCCACCTGGGCAAACACCCTACGCTTTACCAATAAGAGTCCTTGGGCAAGACTCCTAACACTACCTTCGCCTACCTGTGTAAAAATGATCAAATTGTAAGTCGCTCTGGATAAGAGTGTCTGCCAAATGCTGTAAATGTAAAATGTAAATGCACTACAGTTTGAGGAAAATGCTATATTTAAGTCCTCTGTAAAGGACGTGTTAACTTATTCACTTAAATCAACAGGCATAAACAATAAAACATATAATTTGACCAGAGCTGTTCCAACATTCACATATGACTGTATTTCTGCAGGGTTAAAAATACAGTAAAATCAATAAACGGAAACATTTTAGCACAGCAGCCCAGCATCGCCTCCATATTCTGTTCTTCCAGAATGCAATAAATTTGTCTTTTGAAATATCAGTCAGATTTAAAGATCAGGCCAACATAAATATTTGCTGATACCAGTATAATTACAATATTACACAACATCCCTAGTTTTTGTATTCACTCAAATCGTGTCCATTACAAATCTCATTGTGAATGAAAACTCATCTACTGTCACCCTAACTATGTATTTGTGTTTTTTGTGATTTTGTCTGTTTTTTATTTAATTCAATATTATACTTTTTTTTCTTGAGGGAAAGTACTTTGTACAAGCCCTTTTTTACTTTCCCTGCACACTCTCTCTCTTTCTTGTTGTTTTTTTGTATTTACTGTGCAAATAATATATAAAAAATAACAATACAAAAATAAACACACGTAATTTTTTTTATTCCAGTTAGCCACACTGAAATAAAATGCTGTAGTGAATTTTCATGATTCAGTTGTGTGATGTTGTTCTTTCCAAATAAAATAAATTGAAAAATAGGGATTTTGTTTTTTTGATGCACGTTTGAATCATGAACCACTTTTTCAGAGTAATTACTTACGATTGGAGTTAACTCATCTAACTCATCATGTTGTGTTTTATTTTTTATTTTATAACCCACTTCTTAGCACTGACCTCTGGACTGGAATTCCAACCTCGCATCAGCAACGCAGAGAGGGGTTTGGGGATGGAGTAGCCAATCGGAGGCCGAATGTGATGGTAGGCCATATCAGCAGCTGCAGCCGCTAGGCAGAGTAAGAACAAAACCTAGCTTTATAATTCAGCATAGAGATATCAGCATTCTGTCATTATATAGTGTATATATGATATATATCAGTATACAAAAAATCTAATATGAAATAGTTTTATTTATTCAAAACATTCTGTGAAGGAATGAGTGCAGATTTCAGAGTAGTTGCAGAAAAACGGTACCAGGCTTGAGGTGAGCGAATGGAACCTCCCCCGTCAGCAGCTCCCAGAGACACAGTGCATAGCTGAACATGTCTGCTTTCACTGTGTAGCGTGTGCACTGGGTAAAGACCTCAGGTGCCATCCAGCGCAGATTCTACAGTAAAGACAAATCAGCTCTGTAACACACATCAGTCTCATCTCCGTAACAGAAATCGAAATCACGTCCATAATGTATCAAAATCTCATCTATAACATATTAATGAAATCTGCGTAGCAGGTATCAAATCTTGTCTACAACATGTATAAATGTCATCTCCGTAACAGGTTTCAAATCATATCTATAACACATTTAAAAGCCATCTCTGTAACAAGTTTCAAATCACATCTATAACACGTTTAAATGTCATCTCTGTAACGGGCTTCAAATCACATCTATAACACATTTAAATGTCATCTCTGTAACAGAACTCAAAATCACGTCCATAATGTATCAAAATCTCATCTATAACATATTAATGAAATCTCCGTAGCAGGTATCAAATCATGTCTATAACATATAAATGTCATCTCTGTAACAAGTTTCAAATCATATCGATAACACATTTAAATGTCATCTCTGTAACAGAAATCAAAATCACATCCATAATTTATAGAAATGCAATCTCAGTAAAAGGTATCAATCTATCCATCTATAACATATTAATGAAATCTCCATGGCAGGTATCAAATCATGTCTATAACATGTATAAATGTCATCTATGTAACAGGGAAAAGGGAATTTGTGTTACTTTTTACTATATTTAGGCTTATTTGAATTTAGTCTAATGACGTATGGTGTTATTAGGTAAGACTTTTGCACAGTACTATACAAAACATATATAAATATCACCCCTGCAGCAAGTATCAAACCACATCCATAACGATTATAAAAATCATCTCTGTAACACACACCAGCGTCAACAACCAGGTATCTTCATAAATATCAAAATCACCTCCTTGGCGTATTTCAGAATCACTTAGTTGTATATTAGCCATACAGTTATACCAGCCATATGACTCTCTGCAAACATACACAAAATGATCAGAGATGCTGAACTGACCCCAGGCTGTTTCGTCATGTTATCCTCATCCATGGAGAGCAGGAACCGGGACTCTGCAGGGCAACATTGGTTTAGACAAAACATTGAAAATGTACATCAAAATACACAATATGTATAATTCATAGAATTTGATAATTCATAATTCATGTCTCACCTCCGAAATCAGCCACCACAGCGTGGCCGTCCTCGTAGAGCAGTATATTGTGGCTGAGAATAAAACAGGCAGAAAGAAAGTCCCACAGCATTACACTTCAGATAAACACTGAGTTTTATTTGAAGCTTCTAACAGACATTAACATATATTTTAACTCATAGCAGTTTCAGGGTGACTCTTTTAATCAGAGCTGCTGCTGCTGTTTTCCATTTCTAACAACTGACTGAAACCTGGTTAGACTACAGCTCGTATCCCCAGTAAGTAATGTATCTAGAACTTCCAGAGGGCCTTGAGTTTTTCTCACTAAATTGGTTCCACAATGTGTAAATCACAGTGTGACAGGTCGATTCCTCTGTCAATTCCTAATTGTGTTGGTGGTTAATCTAAGACACAAGGCCTTGAGTTCAGCTCCTGAAGTCCTAACCAATGGCAGACTTCGCATATATCTATCTAGATACTACAGAGAAATCAGGCAGAAATTCCAGCCAAAAACGTTTCAAACCAGAACTTACTGACAATAAAATTACTGCAATACTGCAGAGCTTAAATACAACAAGTATGATTATTCTATTAAAATGAAAACAAACTAAAAATTACAGACATGTATTTGTTTATTTTACAGAAATTATTAGGCCTTCTCTGAAGATGTGCACTATTAAAAAGGTGCCTCAAGGGTTCTTTAGTAAAGACAATGGTTCTACATAGAACCATGAACACTCAAAAACATTTGCATGCTTAAATGATTCTTTGCATGGTGAAATGGTTCTTCAGATTGATGGAGAATGTGTTGTATATGGTTCTATATAGAACCTGTTTGGAAATGGGTCTTTATAGCACCAAAGAGGTTCTATTATTATAATAAGCTTGACATCGTAACAACAGCAGAACCCTTTTTGGTGCTATACAGAACCATTTTCATAAAGTTCAGCTTCTGAAGTCCTAACCAATAGGAGAGCCTGCTTAAAAGGTTCTTTTCATCATTTTACAGAAATTATTAGGCCTTCTCTGAAGATGTGCACTATTAAAAAGGTGCCTCAAGGGTTCTTTAGTAAAGACAATGGTTCTACATAGAACCATGAACACTCAAAAACATTTGCATGCTTAAATGATTCTTTGCATGGTGAAATGGTTCTTCAGAATGATGGAGTATGTGTTGTATATGGTTCTATATAGAACCTGTTTGAAAATGGTTCTATACAGCAGCAAAGAGTTTCTTTTATTATAACACGCTTGACATCGAGAGAGCTTGTTTGACTGTATCTACCTAGATTCCTTAAAAAAGATGGTTCTTCAAGAGTTCTTTAGTAAAGAAAATGGTTCTATATAGAACCATGAACACTCAAAGAACCCTTTGCATGGTGAAAGCGTTGTTCAAATTGATAGAGGATGTGCTGAAGATATTTCTATATAGAAACTTTTTGGAAAGCATTCTATATAGCACCAAAAAGGGTTCTATTATTGTTACAGTGTCAAGCCTATAACAATAGAAGAACACTTTTTGGTTCTATATAGAATCATTTTCAAAACGTTTATAATATATAAAACCATATAAAACACACTCTCAATCTGAAGAACCGTTTCACCATGCAAAAAAAACTTTAATCATGCAAAATGTTCCTTGAGTGCTCATGGTTTTCCATGGAACCATTGTCTTAACTAAAGAACCCTTGAAGAATCATCTTTTTAAGAATGTAGAAGACCCTGAAGGTTCCCCAGCTCTAACACACATCATACGTCTTTCGAGAAGGGCTACATAAAGTGCCTCAGAGCAAGAAAAACATAGAACGTGCAGTACGTCCATCCAAATGAAGACACGCTGATGAAGATTGATTAAAACAACAGCCACAGCAAGTGACGACGATGATGTAGCTGATGACAGAGCTTCTAATGATGATGACTGCTCACCTGTTGAGGTCTCTGTGAATGATGGGCTGAGTCAGATTGTGCAGGTACTCCATGCCTTTGGCCACGTCGATGGCGATGATGAGCTTGGACTGCAGGTCGATGATCCTGCTCGTTTAAACACAGTTTAAAGCACACCTAAGCTCACACAGATCAATGCTCCGAGACGTCATTACGGTTTAAACAGATCAATGGAAGTCTCAGATGAACTCGAGCAGAGAGAGGAGCATCACTGAAGAGCCAAACTCACTACAGACATCAAAATACACCTCAGATACACACAAAGAATGGGAAAAACCTCCAAAACCTTCACGGAACCAACTTCATGGAATTACAAACGAGGAATGGAGTGGGAAGAATAACTTTTAGATTAGATTAAGTCACCCTTATTAGTCCCACAACGGGAAAATTTCACCTCTGCATTTTGACCCATCCGTGCAGTGAAACACCACATACACACTAGAGAACGCACACACTAGGGGGCAGTGAGCACACTTGCCCAGAGAGGTGGGCAGCCCTATCCGCAGCGCCCGCGGAGCACTTCGGTGTTAGGTGTCTTGCTCAAGGGCTCAGTCATGTACTGTCAGCTCAGGAGATCAAACCAGCAACCTTCCGGTCACAGGGCTGGTTCCCTAACCTCCAGCCCAGGACTGCTTTGATACAATTTGTAAATTGTATCAAATATTTTTGTCTATGAACCTAAATAATTCCTTAAATATAAAGCAGAGATGGGAATCAGAACTAAATATGGATACAACACAGAGTACTTGGAACAAAATATGCACAGAAGCAAGCCTAGTGACAAATTCAGACATCTGGAGGGAATTCAAATGGAAAGTCACCATATATTTCCGAACACCAGAAATAGTGTCGAAGATGGGTCTAACACATAACGGTTCATGCTGGAGAAACTGTGGAGCCCAAATTGGAAACCATACTCACATATTTTGGCCGCGGCCCAAGTTACAGATCTTTTGGAAAGAAGTATTTGACGCTCTTAAGGAAGTGTTTCAGCAGAATATTCCACAAGATCTTAGGGTGGCGATACTGGGAGTGATACCGGATAACCTAGAGGGAAGATCTAAGAAATATCTTTTAGGAATATTACTAACAGTAGCTCTGAAATATATTACAATTAAATGGATGAATCCAGACCCTCCCACATACACTCGATCTCAGTTTTAGTTTGAGTCACCAACAGCATTTTTGAGAAGCGACACTAGGTCTTTACATTTCAATCCAAGATAAAAATTCAATAAACATGACTTTATCATCAGAACCAACGCCCCATGGGGATTCAAAGAGGTAAAAACAAGTGAGGGATTGTGGGCACATTGAGAAAAGTCAGGCTGGCTTCAGCTTAACCCCCCTATTTATCTTTGGGCTCAATTTGACCCCATTGTTAACATCTCTAAATAAATGACTGACATAATTTTTTTGCCTTATATTTAATGGCTTTTCCTAATTTTTTGGGGACAACTGGGTAAACGTAAAATGAACATGATGTGTTTTCAATGTCCTGTACACATTTTGTATGCATCGGTGTTCTTTGTGGTCAGTTTGACCCCAGAATGTTTCCGCTGTATAAAACATAAGAAATATCAAAACGATAACGATAATTATTGAGATATTAATAATAAACATAATTAGAGCGGGGGAGGGGGGTCAAGGAGTCAAATGAGTCACCAAATATACTTTTGCAATGTCTGAAACGTGGTGTTATATATTCCCTGGATGTTATCAGTGATCTGCTCTCCTGTGGCGTAACTGTACTGTCCTACAGTGAACCCACCTCTTTACTTACATCCTAACGAGCTTTAGCAGCGTTAAATCACGTCTGCTCCTCACAACTACAGCACTGTTACAGCGCTCAGTCATATTTTAGTACAAGTGTATTAACAGGCAACAAAGGAAGTGAGTTACAGCCCTGATTTAAACAAAAGTAAACTGAGGATGCTGTGTGGCACTGAGAGTGGGAGAACGCTAGCTTCCCAGGCTAGCTGTTTTTAGGAGCTGGCTAACTTGAAGCAGTGCTCCGTCACTCGCACAGCACGGCGACTTGATGTTTTGCAGTGAGAGAAGTATGTGATGAAGTAGGCCTGCAGTTATCATCATGCTAATTAGTGTGATGTAACCCTCCATTACCTCATAGCTCTAGTGCAAAACTAAAGAACTGGCTGACTGACTGCATTTAGGATGAAGAGGGAAAACGGTTTAAATTGTTTTTCACCAAAGTATCACTTTAAAACATAAATCGATTCAGTGAACGCAGCCACATTATTCCGAAAAGTCTCACTGTAATTTCTTTGATTTTCCAAAAACCTTCTTTGCTTGTGTTTCTGTCCCTGGTGAACGTCCTCACCTCTTCTGCTCGTGCAGCAGTGAGAACAGCGAGCCTCCAGACACGAATTGCGTTACTATGGCAAACTGGCTCGGGTCGTCCAGACAGGCCCCCACAAACGGGATCACACATGGGTGGTTGAGCCGGCACAGGATGGACACCTCTCGGCAGAACATGTCCGTGTCCGACTTGGAGCAGTAAGTGTTGGCACGATACCTGCAAGACACAAGAGACCCCAGTGACTTCTACTGCATTTTATTTGTACTATTTATATATCATGTAATTTCTACAATTTTCCTGCTCTGCCTTGATTTGTGACACAGACGATTCATTTAACCTTAATTAACACTTCAGCACAAAAAGCAGAATTCACAGTGACAGAAGAGGATTTTATTGGTAAAGCTTTCTTTTACAGTCCCCTGAGTTCTGGGCATTTACCAGGTAAATGTGAGGTACAAATTTATAAAGTATAATCATTTTGGGTAACATGATGGTAAGTTCCCAGACAGTCTAACTGCATTACACTAAAATGAAACAGGTTCTAGCTGTTAAACTTTTGGGTTTAATAGCTAGAACCTATTGGGTGGTGTTTGGGTGGGGTTGGGTTCGGTGGGGTGGGTTGGGTGAGATGGGGTTTGGGTGGGGTTTATGGAGGGGGTTGGTTTGGGTGAGATGGGGTTTGGGTGGGGTTGGGTTCGGTGGGGTGGGTTGGGTGAGATGGGGTTTGGGTGGGGTTGGGTTTTGTGAGATGGGGTTTGGGTGGGGTTTATGGGGGGGTTGCGTTGGGTGAAATAGGGTTTGGGTGGGGTTTATGGGGGGGGTTGGGTTGGGTGAGATAGGTTTGGGTGGGGTTTATGTGGGGGTTGGGTTGGGTGAGATGGGGTTTGGGTGGGGTGATTTTTTGTTGAACAACTTTTTTTTCTTTAAGCAAACACTTGTGATCCAGTTAATCAAGGTCTTAGAAGAACACGTATTAAATAAATGTTAAAATGGATTAGAACTGAAGTTTGATTTAGAACAGATGTCCAGGTGTAGGAGTTGGGCAATTTTTCTGACATGTGGCTTCTTCTCTACTCCTAAATCAAACCTTAAGAGGGAATTCTACCAATTTTTCTTTTCTGTATAATTTTATTCTTCCAGAAAGATATTAGCGTAATACATATTTTGAAAAAGTCATTCATGGTGGAGAGGAACAAAATAATCCCCAAAGAAACCTTATTTCACCATTGGAAAGTCTTTTCAGTCCAGGATTAGCTTAACCAGGGTCTGGGAAACTGGCTCTAAATATAGTACAGAAGTCCCCACAATGCTCTGCTCTGAGATTCTGAACTAGAATCTCACCTTTTAATCGCCACAATTTTGTTGCGACATCGTCCTTTGTAGACCTTCCCAAAAGAACCTGTAAATACAGAAGTAAGGATATTTTAGATTGTGGTGAGTCTCAGAAAGAACTCCTTAAATATGGCCTGATCTTTACTGATGCTGAACACACCTGAGCCAATGATCTCATTAAACTCCAGTTCAGAAAGCTGAAGGTGGAAGTTGGAAGGGAGGCTCGCTCTCAGGAGGAGAATGTCAGCCTTCTCTGTGGAAAAACATGGTTGTGTTGATCAAATTTGCTGATCTAAAGTCAGTCTGGTGATGGCTAATAACTGCATTACCATGGGCCTGCATGCTCATAAGAGGAATTTAATGAAAATTAAAGGCACATGAACATTAAATTGGACTTTTTGAGGCTCTAAACACATTCATATATATGCTTTATGGCATTTTCACAACAGTACCCATATAATGTCCAAAAAGCTCTTTTCCTGGTCAAACTACGGTTTCCTTCAAGAAAATGTCCTCTATTACATGTACTTTATATGTCCAAAAGTTTGTAGACACCTGCTCATCCAGAACTTCTTCAGAAATAATAAAGCAATAAGCCAAAAGAGGCTGTGGGTCATTGTATCATTTATCGAGTGTGGATGTGTCCCACATGATTACTTCTTAGGTGTATTTTGCACTGTTGGGCTGCAGGATCCAGTATTTAAACTTCTACATAGTGCACTATGTAGGGAGCAGGGAGCCATTTGAGATTCGGCCCCAGTGTGAGAAGAGGGAGATTCGGCCCCAGTGTGAGAAGAGGGCGCTGCTGGATTGGTGCTAAATGAGACTGGCGGAGGTAATTTGGTGACCAAAAAGCACTTATAAAGTGAAGGTTTTTGCATTAAACAGTGCTGTGTTATCATATGTTTACTCTGATATGACAAAAACTTAAAAATTCATGAAATGACTGCAGTACACAGAACGTTCTTCTCTAGTTACTCTAAATCTACTCTAAATGAACTACAATTCTTGCAGAATATGTTTATGTCAATTATTATTAATAATAACTTGAATTATTTTCTGAAAAGTCATGTATTTTATCATATTTTATACAAGCATTGACCACTTGAAGCCATGCCACTTTGCCTCGCACTTCAAGTTGTGCCTAATAACACCCACGGCCTCTCGTGGCTTACTGCTTTATTAACCTCTTAAATGACCAGGCCCCACTGGCAGACCATAGGGTTTAAGAACAGCAATTCTTACTACCTCGTCATGCCTTACTAAGTCTTTTCACACAACTCCCTCGTCTTACTTGTGGCCTACATTAGCCATCCTTTGTTGTTATTAAGATTATTTCTCTTCCACAGATTTTATTCTTGGAGAATGTTTCTGAACAAGGGCTTGAGGGATTTTAGTAATTACAGGACAGAGAAGAGCAACAGCAACAGAAACTACAGGAGTCAGTTCAGTTCCTCATGAACGGCTTCTCTGTTTGTGTGCGTGTGTGTGTGTGGTGGTGGGGGTGTTACCTTTAGTCATGCTTTTGATCTTTCCCAGTGGAGACGGGACAGAAACGTAAGAACCATCTATGATTAAGATAAAAACAAATTGGTTTAATGTTTATAATGTTTAGTCTCTTCACTGTATGTTTTCTTTTGTGCAGTACAGTCTTCACGCTGATGCTGAGTAAGTGAGTATAATCACACCCCCTCCTGGCTGTGAGTACTCATTGCAGGGCGAATCTTCCTGAGGCCGTTTGTAGTGTTTCAGCAGAGTGACGATGGCATCGTGACCTACACAGATCATAAAGGGGCTTTTATGGACACCATCATAACAGCCAACATAAACCTACATGCTTTCTATTGAGTGTATATTACACAGTACACGAGTTTCAGGCTGCAAATCCAAGTTAATAAAAACACACAACATAGCAACTTTTTAAAGTTTTAAAAAGGGTTCTGCTATTGCTACAGTGTCACGCTTGTAACAATACAAGAACCATTTTTGGTGCTATACAGAAACATTTAAAAAAAGGCTTTATACAGAACCATATACAACACATTCTCCATCAATCTGAAGAAACTTTTCACCATTTAAAGAACCATATAAGCATGAAATGGCTCTACATAGAGCTCATGGTTCTAAATAGAATCATTCTCTTTACTAAAGAACCCTTAGAAAACCAACTTTTTAAGCGTGTATCATTACTTAGTAATAATAATAATAATAATAATAATAATATTCTCATGGAAAAATAAAATTGTTTTTATTAATAAAAAAGTTTTTGCTGTTTGCCTGTAATGTACACACTTGAAAATGATGGTTCTTCAAGAGTTCTTTAGTAAAAAAAATGGTTCTATACAAGACCACGGACACTCAAAGAACCCTTTGCATAATTAAACGGTTCTTTGCTTCGAGAAAAGGTTTTTCAGACTAACGGAGAGTGTGTTGTACATGGTTCTTTATAGCACCTTGTTCAAAAGGATTCTATATAGTACCAAAAAGAGTTCTTCTATTGTTACAATGTCAAGTTTGTAACAATACAAGAACCCTTTTTGGTGAACCATTTTTTTTTAAAAGGCTCTACACAGAACCATACCCAACTCAATGTCCATCAATCTGAAGAACCATGTAAGTATGAAATGGCTCTATATAGAACCCTTTAATCATGCAGAAGGGTTCTTTGAGTGTTCATGTTTCTATATAGAACCATTCTCTTTACTAAAGAACCCATGAAGAACTCTCTTATTATTTCTTTCTATTATTTCTCTCTATTATCTCTTGGAAAAATCAAATTGTTTTATGTTTATGACAGAGTTTATGCTGTTTGTCTGTAATGTACACACTTAAAAATAATGGTTCTTCAAGGGTTCTTTAGTAAAGAAATGGTTATATATAGGAAAGTGTTCTTTGCATGATCAAAGCATATTCAGATTGATGTAGAATGTGCTGTAGATGGTTCTAAGTAGAACAAAAAAGTGGCGGCGAAAAAGAGTTCCTCTATTATTTCAAGCTTGACATCATAACAACAGAAGAACCCTTTTTTGGTCCTACATAGAATCCTTTTCAAAAAGAACCCTTGAAGAACCATCATTTTTAAGTGTGTATGGCCTTTCTCAGAGCCAGGGCTCCACACTGAGCTGAGTGGCAGCTGACCTTTCTCGTAGGCCCACATGAGGCAGGTCTGCTCATCTTTCTCCCCGCTGGAGCGGCTGGGGTCACACGCCACCAGGTTCATATCAGCCCCGCTGTCCAACAGGAACTGAACCAGGCGGATGTGTCCATGGAAACAGGCACTGTGCAGACCTATCAGAGCACAGCACAGACAGTTTGGGGACCCCTAGCCTTCTTTTGAAATTTAGCAATGTTTGATTTTCACTGTTACTTTTCAATTACAGTTTTATGCAAAAGTTTGTGCACCCTGGTCCAATTATATGTGTTCTTAATTGTCTGAGAGTTCATCTCCTCCACTGGAGATACACATCTCAAAATTTGAACACTCTATATTTATTAGCTGCCCTAAGCATTTGCATAAACATTATATACATAGACTATAAACATAGTCAAACTCATCCCGTACTCGATTGAGCATGTCGGGTGTCGCTGCACTCACGGCTCTTTCAGTGCGATTTCGGAGATCATCCAGTGTTGTGGAACCAACGACGAACGCTCTGAGCTGCTGGAGCTTCACTGCCCACGAAAATCACACTGCACAGTTATGACGGATTCACTCTTATTGAAGTGGAGCACGCAAAACGCTTTCTGCTTAGGGGTCTCCATCTCCTCTCAGACTGAAGGGAGCCATTTTCCACTGACAGTCAGAAACTCTATGACCCCCTCTTACAATCGGAATGTGATTGGTTCCTCGGCACCTCATGGTTGTGAAAACATGGCGCTTTGAAATCGGATTAATATTTTTGAATCACCCTGTTCATAAATGTGTTCCCTGTAAACTTATTTGAAATTAGAAAATAGAAAATATGTCAATTGACTGGGGGTGCGCAAACTTTTGCATAAGAACATAAATAAGAAATAAGGTCCCTGAAAAAGTTTAGTTAGCAAAGAACAACTTTTGCCTAAATATTGGTTTGATAGGTTTTTTCTAAACTATTGTTAAAAGCACATATTGAAACTCCTTTAGCCCAAAGCTGGGACTCCACACTAATCTGTGTGAGAGCGCAGCCTCCACACTGACCCAGTGTTGGGCACCTTTAAACGGCTGAAAGGATGGAGTGCTGACGTCAGAATATGGGGATACAATGTGTGGCCTCTGGCTTTAATCCCGAGGTAAGGGCTTTGTAGTTCTGCATCTTTTATAAAGACATTCATAAAGCTCTAAACCACCTTCTGTTCAATATGTTAAGTTAATGCAAGTCGATAAAGAAAACATGCTCACTAATTTGAAACATTTCAAAAAGCCCTGTCTGCAGACGTTTCAAGGCCAGTGTGGGCTTTTTAAAGGCTCCATATCATGGACAAACACAGCTTCTTCACTTTCCTGAAATAAAGGAATCTGATGTAGACGTTGTTAATGTTCCAACTTTTAAATCATGCTGTTCACTCCTCGGTCCTTATCTACACTCTTAAAAAGATGGTTCTTTAAGGGTTCTTCAGTAAAGAAAATAGCTCTATATAGAACCACAAACACTCAAAGAACCTCTTGCATGATTAAAGGTTTTTTTGAGCGTTCACGGCTCTATATAGAACCATTTTCATTACTAAAGAACCCTTCAAGCGCCATCGTTTTTAAGAGTGTAGAAGCTACGCTGCAAAAACAGCTCATTTTAACTCACTGTTTTTGTGATGTCATGAAAACCAACCCATTTGCATAAATGTTCAGCCTTCAGCAGGTTAGTCCTGCCCATTCACACTATAGGTTATAATTGAGTGAGGCACAGTACAGAGCAGCCGATCAGAACTGAGCTCATTTACCCATATCAAGTCTTAAAGACAGAGTAACAAAAACAGGCTGTTTAATTCTAGGGGAAAAACAGAAGTTGGAAAATGGTCATGTAGAAATGAATTACCATTTTTCATGCATAATCACACAAATGTCAATAAGTGGATCACAGAGAAAAAAATAAAATACAGGAAAACTGTAGGACATGGGCACTTTAAGAGAAAATAATATTAATAATGATAATAAGTTACATTTATATAGCACTTTTCACAATCCCTAGGTCACTTAGAAGAGCCAGGACAATGAAAACTGATGATGAGTAAAATGTGGCTAGTACAGTTACCCGTGTGTCCATCTCGGCCCTGGTGATTAATACTCATTGCATTCTGGCTGATCAGGAACTTGACCATCTCCAGGTCCTTGCCGTAGGTGCAGGCGCTACAGAGAGAGGAGAAAGGTTAGAGTTAATCTACAGTATGTTACTTAGCAGAGGCCTTTTCCCAAAGTTAAGTGACCCTTATTAGTCCCACAACGGGGAAATTTCACCTCTGCATTTAACCCATCCGTGCAGTGAAACACCACATACGCACTAGTGAACACACACAGACTAGGGGGCAGTGAGCACACTTGCCCAGGGCGGTGGGCAGCCCCATCCACAGTGCCCGGGGAGCAGTTGGGGGTTAGGTGCCTTGATCAAGGGCACTTCAGTCATGCACTGTCGGCTCAGGGGATCGAACCGGTGAACCAGCGATCAGTCACAAGGCTGGTTCCCTAAAGCCCATGACTGCCCCCAAAGTGATGAATACAGTGTCCGTTCCTGGATTTTGTAATCATTTGTAGTATCTGATGCAACTAGCTGGCCAGATAGTGTCACACCTCCCTGTGATTACTAGAATCCAGGACTGGAAACTTCAGTAGGCTCCAGTCTGTTTTTTTTGTTGTTTATTTTAATATGAATCAGAATTACTTGCAAGAATACACTGAACATACAAATGTGACTGTAGGAATTACTGACCCAATAGTGGAACGTAGGCAATAACAAAAGCTTCTTTCCGACATTTTAAACTTGAAAATAACCAGAGAATTTTATTTTAGATCCAAAATGAGCCTCAGCTTGGGTGTTCAGTTCTAGGAAGAACATTTTTTCAAAATCACTAATTATTCAAATGAAATTGTTAAGATGTAAAAGAAGTAATAGAGAGCGGTTTGATGTGAAAAGCTCCATTCTAGAGAAAGTTACCAATAATAATAATAATAATAATAATAATAATAATAAAAATGCACATTTCATTTGGGTGAAAATCTCAAGGTACAGAGTCAGAATTGGTCACAGTGGTGGTAATAGGAACCAAACGTCTGAAGAGTTTAATGGCCCTAAGAGCTCCTTCACAGAAAGATATGACATGACATGACATGGTTATGCCTGACTCTGTTTTCTGATACTTTTAGATAAGATTTTGGCCCAAAATGCCATTTTTAAAATCCATTCATGGCAGAGCGATTGATGCTGGGTGTTCTGAGACAAAACAGTTGTCTCAAAAACAATCATTACATTCCATATAAACCCAGAAGACTCGTGTTGGTTCACTGGTGGTTTTGGATAGTAAATAAAATGGCTATATTTGTGTTGTAGTCATGGCAACCCCTGGTTCCTATCACCATGATCACCATGTTTACATCCTCAATCTCAACAATTTCATTTTGCAGAACTTAAAGAAATAAAGGAAGAGCTACATGAAAAGCTAGAGGAAAAGAGGAATAGCTAGCAGAAGAGTTGAAGGAAGAGATAAAATAAGAGCTAGAGGAAGAGACAGAGGAAAAGAGGAAGAGACAGAGGTAAAGATGAAGAGTTAGAAGAAGAGATAGCGGAAGAGTTAGAGGAAAAGCTAGAGGAAGAGATAGAGAAAGAGACAAAGGAAGAGCCAGAGGAAGAGCTAGAGGAAAAGAAGAAGAGATAGAAGAATAGCTAGTGGAAGAGTTGGAGGAAGAGATAAAATAAGAGCTAGAGGAAGAGACAGAGGAAAAGAGGAAGAGACAGAGGAAGAGTTAGAGGAAAAGCTAGAGGAAGAGATAGAGGAAGAGACAGAGGAAGAGACAGGGGAAAAGAGGAAGAGAGGAAGAGATAGAGGAAAAGAGGAAGAGTTAAAGGAAAAGAGGAAGAGTTAGAGGAAGAGACAAGAGGAATAGCTAGCGGAAGAGTTGGAGGAAAAGATAAAATGAGAGACAGCGGAAGAGACAGGAAAAGAGGAAGAGACAGGAAAAGAGGAAGTGTTAGAGGAAGAAACGGATGAAGAGCTAGAGGAAGAGCTAGAGGAAAAAAGAAAGAGTTATAGAAAGTGACAGAAGAAGAGACAGAGAAAGAGATAGAGGAAGAGAGATTAGAGGAAGAGTTAGAGGAAGTTCTTTTTAAATCTAACCACAGAATTTTATTTTGGCTTTATTGATTATTATTATTATCAATAACTGGTGCTAACATTCCAAAATTGATGCAGTTGAGCCTCCATATTTGGATCAGTGCTCTTGTGAAGAGACGCCTTGCCTGTGAAACGCCGTCTCACTGAAGATGTTCTCCTTGGACAGGCTGTCTGTCCCCGTGAGCTGCACCAACTCCTTCACCACCTCGAACTTGCCGTTGTAGCACGCCCTGCGCAAGAACAGTCACTGCAGAACCAGCGTTTCACAACCCCAGAGCTGCTTACCTCACACTTCTATATGGTTTCTCTATTCTGAACACCTCATTCATCCATGAGCATCAGCTAATTATCAAGCCTTAACCCTTAGGACCCGGAGAACGGTTGGTCACTTCTAGCCTTCATAACTTCAGAACGGTTTAAGGTACAAACATGATCCACATATCAGGACATTCAGCAGACCCGAGCTGTGATGTCAGCATCGGTGAAAATCGGCTCGGAAATTCGCCTAAAATCCTGATTATATTGCTCTGCTGTTTGGCCTTCATATTCCAACAAAGGGTTAAAACAGCAACATGATTCATACATCAGATCACTCATCAGACTCTGCCTCACCATCCAGAGTGATTTCATCCACCTGTGACCGTCCATCAGCCAGAGATCAGCTCCAAAATCACCCAAACCCCACTCGCTACCGTTATATTACATCTCTGCTGTTAGCCTTCATATTGAAAACAAAGGGCTTTCGGTTTACGTTGATTTTGAGTATTAAAAATACCTGATATTAAATATGCAGCTCAATTTGTAATTAAAAATAAAGCCTTTCTTGCTGTGTATCAGAGTTTTAGCACTCAGCCTGAATCCAAGAGGACAGAATATCAATAAAAAACATGTCCGTCTATGCTAATTGTTTATTTTTGCTCATAATAACCAACAGAATGAATCACCATCAGAATTATTGCACTTTCAGCTCACAGACACTCCAGACTAACAATTTCTGAAAAGATAACTACAACTGCAGTTGTTTTCAAGATCTCTATAATTAAAAAAATACAAAATTTAGCAGGCGCTGTGTAAAGTTTTGATCATAAATGACCCAAATTCATAAAGATATCAAATTTCTGTCAGCATTTACATGTCAAATAATAGCATATCTGAGTAGCCCAGGGTCTCCTGAAAATAACAACATATGGCATGTATGACTGTCACATGTAAATACTTTATAATTGCAACTGTAATTGACCCAAAATACCAAATAAAATCCCTGAAATCTTAGGTTTCTAAGGGTTAAAGTGAAAGTTCAGGCAAAAAATGTACCCAATTTCTCCCCTTACACCAAATTGCTAAATTCCCTTCGGTATCAATAAAGTCTTTCTCTCTCTCTCTCTCTCTCTCTCTCTCTCTCTCTCTATCTATCTATCTATCTATCTACCTACCTAAATGTAGCCGGTCAGCTAAGATGTTTGATGTCTGAAGTTCTCTTCTTCAGGTTTGCGCTGTAGCTATGGGGCTAATGTAGCTAACACACAACAGAAGCTTATCACTGCTGTCGGAACAAAACCTCATATCTCCGAAACGCTCACTGTACAGGAGAAGGAAAAGACCTACTTTACTTTCAATGTAAGTCAATGGAACCAGACTTCTTTCATAGTATTTTAGCATTTTGGCCATTTATTTTGGTCCATTCGTCATGAAATTTACACACAATGTAAAGAGCAACAGGTATTTTCAAATTATGTCAAAAACAACAAAAATGGAGATACGAGGTTTTATCCTGACAGCAGCGTTATACCCCACCAGTTAGCATGGTTCAAACCGCAGGCATACTTTACGACCACTACTTCATACTACTTTGTAAAGTTTTACAGAAGTAAACTTCAGACACCAAACATGTTTTGACTGATTAGCTACATGGAAAAAAGATTGATGTGATGATTTGATTTTACACCAAACTATTGCTTTAAAGAGCTCAGTCAGTAGATTTAAAGCAGGGGAAACACAAAAGGACTGGGGTTCAATTTATTAGCTATAGATAATCAGCATCACTATTAATAGGTGTCACACTCTTAATAAAGATGGTTCCTCAAGGGTTCTTTAATTAAGGAAATGGTTCTGTATAGAACCTTGAGTTCTATATAGAACCATTTGCATGGCTAAATGGTTCTTTACATGGTGTAAAGATTCTACAGATTAATGGAGAATGTGTTGAATATGGTTCTATAAGCACTAAAAAGGGTTCTTCCACTGTTGCAAGCTTAACATCGTAACAACAGAAGAACCCTTTTTGGAAAAGCACTGTCGGGTATTTCACAGGAGAGGATTTCTCAGCTCAGCCAGATAACGTAAGCCTGATCAAACAGAAGAGGAGGTAAAGGCCATTCCAACTGGACAATCCCTACTTCTGGTTTAAGTCAACTGGCAGAGAAATCCTGCTTCCAAACTCACAGGTGAAGAGGTGTGTCCCCGTAGATGTTGACCGAATGAGGCTGGACATCGAAGTTCCCCTGCAGCAGGAAGCGCACAATGTCCTGGTGCCCGAAGCGGGCGCAGAAATGCAGCGGGACGTGGTCCTCATTGTCTTGAGCGTTTACTGCCCAAAGAGGAACAGTAAAGTTTAGTTTAGTGTGAAACACCTACATTCCAGAGAAACATACCGAGTCAGAACTGTTCACAGTGGTGGTGATAGGAACCAGACGTCCACCTCTAAAAGCTCCCTCACAGAAAGTTACTACATGAAATGGTTCTGAATAATGAACCAAGACAGCTGTGTCAATATAAAACAGACAACTGCAGATTTCTTCATATCAAACCATCCTGAGACAATAAACACCAGCATTTAAACACCAAAAATGTTTTTATAAATGTCAACATGCTCCCAGTTTTGTAAGTCAAAATATCGCTGCTGTCAGAACAAAACCTAGTATCTCCATTTTTGTCATTTTTCAGTTTTTGACATACTTTGAAAATGCCTGCCTTTACATTGTACGTAAATTTCATAAAGATTGGACTAAAAGAAACGGCCCAAAATTGAAAGTATTTAAAGTTTGGCTCCGTTGACTTACATTAAAAGTAAAGTAGGTTTTTTCTTTCTCCTGTAAAGTTACCATTTTGGAGACACAAGGTTTTCTTCTGACAACAGCGATATGTTCCATCAATCGTATTGAAAAAAATTGCATGGTGCATCCGCAGGACACGGCGTCCGTGGTTTCCAAAAATAATTTAAAAATTTGATTCATCTGACCACAACACAGTTTTCCAATTTGCCTCAGTCCATTTTAAATGAGCTTTGGCCCAGAGAAGACGGCGGCATTTCTGGATGGTGCTGACATATGGCCTCTTCTTTGCATGATACAGCTTTGTATGTAAATTTCATGAAGATTGGACCAAAAGAAATGACGCAAAATTACTTGGGAAAAAGTCTGGTTCCATTGACTTACATTAAAAGTAAAGTAGGTTTTTTCCTTCTCCTTAAAAGTTACCATTTTGGAGATATGAGGTTTTCTTCTGACAACAGCGATATGTTCCATCAATCATATTGAAAAAAAAAACATGGTGCAAAACAGAGGAAACTCCAAAACAGGCAGAAATTGCATTCTATGGCTGCTGTGAAATGTTTTTCACGCTCACACATCTTGCTTGCGTCATTTTAAATAAATGTACGGCTCTTTTGAACATGTATAAAGTGTGATAAGATCAAGCAACGCTTTGCTGCAAGTCTACTCTAACAATCTCTCTCGTGGGACATGGTCCAAGTTGTCTTGAGCACTTACTGTTCAAAGAGGAGACATTCCCACTAATAGCTTCCTGTAGATTCAGTCCCTGCTGTGTTGTAGCCAATAACTGCTCAAATCAGTCTTGTAGCTACACCATTATTGAGCCTTGGAACAGTTTCTGTTTAACAGTTGATATTTGAGCCCCAGTCGGCTCAGATAACATTTTCAGAGAGTGCTGGAGGAGGCAGGCCGGATATTTGATCAGGGTCAGAGGCAGATTCTGTGAGGTTTTTTAACCTTCTGTTTTGCTGCCTTCTTTTACTTGCAGCCTAATGATGCACAGGAAGTCTTTAAAGGACATCATTAAAATGTCAACATGTCCCAGCAAACCAAATACAAGCTCACTGTGTACTTTATTAGAAACTCCTATCTAAACAGCATGGTCCAAAAGACAGAGAACACCCTTTATGTGCAACCCTAGTTCCAAAAAGGTTTGGACGCTGTGTAAAATGTAAATAAATGTAAATAAAAACAGAAAGCAATGATTTGCAAAACTCACACCATACTGTCTATTCACAATAGAACATAGAACCATATTTTATTCACAATAGAACATAGAACAAATATCAGGTGTTGAAAGTGAGACATTTTACCACTTCATGAAAAACATGAACTCATTTAAAACTTGTTGGCAGCAACACGTCTCAGTAAAGTTGGGACAGGGCCGTGGCTACCGTTGTGTAGCATCCCCTCTTCTTTTAACGACAGTCTGTGAATGTCTGGGAAGTGAGGAGACCAGTTGCTGGAGTTTTGGGAGAGGAATGTTGTCCCATTCTTGTCTGATGTAGGATTCTAGCTGCTCAACAGTCCTGGACTGCAGGCCGGCCAGTTCAGCACCCGGACTCTTCTTCTGCGAAGCTATGCTGTTGTGATGGATGCAGTATGTGGTTTAGCATCGTCTTGCTGAAATATACAAGGCCTTCCCTGAAAGAGACGCTGTCTGGATGAGAGCACATGTTGTTCTAAAATCTCTATATACTGTTCAGCATTGATGGTGTCTTTCCAGATGTGTAAGCTGCCCACGCCATAGGCACTAATGCAACCCCAGACCATCAGAGATGCAGGCTTTTGAACTGTGCGCTGTTAACAAGCTGGATGGTCCCTCTCCTCTTGAGTCCGCAGGACATGACATCCGTTGTTTCCAAAAAGAATTTAAAATTTTGATTCATCTGACCACAGAACAGTTTTCCATTTTGCCTCAGTCCATTTTAAATGAGCTTTGGCCCAGAAAAGATGGCAGTGTTTCTGAATCGTGTTGACATATGGCTTCTTCTTTGCATGATACAGCTTTAACTTGAATTTGTGGATTGCACAGCAAACTGTGTTCACAGACAATGATATCTGGAATTGTTTCTGAGCCCATGCAGTGATTTCCAGTACAGAATCACGCCTGTTTAATGCAGTGCCGCCTGAGGGGCCGAAGATCACGAGCATCCAATATTGACCGTCTGCCATGTTCCTTGCGTACAGGGATTTCCCCACATTCTCTGAATCTTTTGATGATATTATGTACTGTAGATGGTGGGATATTCAAAGTCGTTGCAATTTTATGTTGACAATTTTTTCGCAGATTGGTAAAGCTCTGATCCTCTTAGCTTCTGAGAGACTCTGCCTCTCTAAAATGCTCTTTTTATACCCAGTCATGTGAGTTAGTTGCAAATTGCTCCTCCAGCTGTTTTTATTAGTACCACTTACTTTTCCAGCCTTTTGTTGCCCCTGTCCCAACTTTGAGATGCCATCAAGTTCAAAATGAGTTCATGTTTTTCATGAAATGGTAAAATATCTCACTTCCAACATCTGATATGTGTTCTATGTTCTACTGTGAATAAAATATGGGTCTATGAGATTTGCAAATCATTGCATTCTGTTTTATTTACATTTTACACAGCGTCCCAACTTTTTTGGAATTGGGGTTGTATTTAATTTCCAGTCAAAACAGCCAGTAGCAAGTAGAAGTTATTAGTTTTTCAGGAGATTAGATATAAAATAATTCACTTGTATAGGAAAGGAGAGAGTCAAAGAAAAACACGTGAAAAAAAACAGGAGTTTCAAAAACTGTTCAAAAATGGATTAAAAGCTACAGAGAAAATGGGCCTCCTAACAACCACCTGGAAGACCTGGTAGACACCAAAACTGCCCCCATCAGATAAACAGCACTTAAAGCTTTCATCTTTGAGAGAGAGGAGAAAATCAAGCTGCTTCAGATCTGAAAACATCCACGGGTGTTTCTGTCCATCCTTCCACGGTGAGAAGACGACTCAGCGCTGTGGGTCTGAAAGGATGTGTAGCTGATCAAGAAGAACCTCACTGAGAAAAGGAGACGGACACATCAAACAAAGAAGCTGAACAATGGACTGACCACCCCAGAGTCCAGACCTCAACACCACTGAATGTGTTTGATTACTTCAGGAAATTATCAACCAGCTTCTAAGACTGAACTTTGGAGGTGTGTCTGCAGATTCTTTGAGAAACTGAAAGCGAGTCTCCTGAAAAAAGTGGAATAAAGGTAAAGAGTGACTCACTGAATATTGAAAAATGTAATATTATATTTAGTTTTCTGTATTTTTCTGTTAAATACATATTTTCTGCATTTTTCCTGAATCTGAAAAATGAAAAACTTGTCTTTAATGTCTGTTTTGACTGGAAATTAAATACATGGTGGTCTTTGACCTTTGCACAGGGCTGTACATCCCCTCACTGGCCACTTTATTGGAAACATCATACAGTTCCACTACAAAGTTTCACAGATTGTAGCCCATCTGTTGCTGCACAGTTTATCAGCCCCCTCTACTGAATGCATCACTGGTCAGATTCTGACCACAGGGAAGCTGCTGATTAGATATTATTTGAGTGGCTGTCCAGTCAACCACCCAAATAACACCAGGTTCAGAGACTCTGTAAGGATTTTTACCATCTGTTTTGCCTCCTTCTTCCATCAGCAGCCGAATGATACCCAGAAAGCCCTTAGCGGCTGCCAGGTGGAGCGGCCGGTCACCAACTTCACCGCTCATGTTCACGTCTGCACCAAACTTCAGCAGCAGCTTACACACCTGCAGTCACAGGTAGGAAAATATACACAACATCTCAGGTGCAAACAATGATTAATTGCTCTTTTAAGCAGTTTCCGTAGCAGCTTTTTGCCCAGACTAAACTACAGGCCAAAGGGAAGGAACATTAAATTGGAATTCCACAGATTTTTCAAAATTTCTGCATAATTAAATGTTTCAGATGTAAACAAAGTCATTCAGAGTGGTTTGATGTAAAGTGCTCCATTCGAGTCAGAATTGTTCACAGTGGTGGTGACGGGAACCAGACACTCAAGAGCTTAATGCCTCTAAAAGCTCCCTCACAGAAAGTTATTACATGAACAAATAATTAAATAGTGCCTTGAATTTACATGATTTAAATGTGTCAAGAAGCCACAAATGAATAAAATCTATAACATGAAGCAGAACCAGTAAACATAAAAAAGCAATTACGTTGATGAAAAAGATCTGTACGACACCACTTGACACATCCGATCATGTAAATTCATGTAACTGTTTCTGAGACATTGGCTCAATCTCATTTCACCCCTCGCCCCAACCTCTTAGCCCCTACCCCTCCGTTTTGCACATTCAGTCCTAGGGGTAGGGTGTCCTGATTCTTGTTGAGATAGAGGGGTGGGGTGAAGTGTTAGGGCTACATGAACCTCCAAAAAGAGGTTTTTCAGGGACTTTTCAGGGAGTGTTATGAGAAAAAAAATGAAAACCAGTAAGGTGGCTGAACAAGAGACCAAAGAAACCCACAAATGTGAGAATTTTCTCTGTTAAAAATTACAATAATCACTGTATTGTCTTATTTTAATGTCGTTTCAGTGTATTATTGTCCTTTTCTCCATAACAAGCATAAAAAAATAGTTTGCTGATGTCGGTAGCTAGCCAATTTCCCGTTCTACCTTAAACGGCGCAGATGTTACATTCTGATGCTACAGGCGTCGGAACTGCTGCTCCATTTGGAACAGGAAAATTCGAACAAGAAGCTGGTGAATATCTGACTTCAGCTTCATATCACTGAAGAATTAGGGGTGGGCGATAATAAATAATTGCCCCCCTCTTTGAAGGCATATGATGCCCTAAATGTAACTAAAGCCCAGCAGTGAGGAGCTGAACTTTACCCTCCTCTGCTGTCACTGCAGACTGGCAGGGTCGCCTACAGAGCAGCGCTAGTAGCTGTGAATGGAGTAATGTACTTTTTGTTTTCATAGGGAAGATTTCAGCCACTACCCCTTGTAACTCAATTCCAAGGGGCAAAGAGACACTCGAAAACAAGGGGTAGAGGTAAAAATAAGAAATGGGATTGGGGCATTGTTTTATAACATTTTTAGAAGAGTTTTGGTCTAAAACATATTTTTACTAATACAAAATACCCCCCCCCCAAAAAACATATTTTTTCAGATTTATCACTATTTTACCATCATCAACATCACATACAAAAACTCAGAAGACACATTTAGGTTCACTGGTGGTTTTGGATAATAAATAAAATTTGTGTTGTAGACATGGCGACCCCTGGTTCCTATCATCACCACTGTAAAGAAACCTGAGTCGATTTCTTCAGAACGGAGCATTTCACACCAAACCACTCTGATTGACATCATTTTTAAAAAATAGACCTGAAAAATAGCTTTAATAAACAGATAGTGTTTGTTTACAGGAGCTTTGAACAGTGCTGGAAAACCCATAATGTAAACAAACAAAATTATCAATTCTCAATTAATGCATAATAGCCTATTTTTCCTGCAGAGCTCTATTTTTGCATCCTGTTGGTGTTTGGAAGCTTTTAATTAGTTTAAAAACAGTGGCAGGGTATGAGCTGAGGGGACTTTATTTCTTTTATTTAGTCATTACATATTCATTTTTCCATCTGAAGTGGACTGAGGTCCCTGAGCATTGGCCCCACTGGGCTGGTCCCACAGCATACACTTTAATCGTTTAATGCTTTAATGCATTTAAAGCATTTAATGTAAATGCAATAATATTCATTTAATAGTAAAAGGAGTGAAGGGAAGGCTCCAGTGACCTGCTCATGGCCGAAGTAGGCTGCTATGTGGAGAGGGGTGAAGAACACAGCGTCCTGGACGTTCACATAGGCGCCGTGTTGCAGGAGAATGTCAACAGCCTTCAAGAAAAAGACCGAAATCTGAGTGTAATCACGTATATGCCACATATACAGTACTATGGAGAAATCTGAGGCATCTGAGTGAATGAGCTGTAAAGCTGTTTATCTGGGCAGGAAACACTGAAAAACAAAATTAAATAATCAAGAGATATTTTAACCATTTCCAGATCTCTCCTTAAGGAAGTCCAATATTTACAGTTACCATCCAATACCTACACGATGGTACAGATTGAGGGTTCCTCATTAAAGAAAATGGTCCTATATAGAACTATGAACACTCAAAGGACTCAAAGGATTAAAGGGTTCTTTGCATCATGAAGGTTCTTCAGATTAATGGCTAATGTGCATGAATGTGCAATAGACGGTTCTAAATGGAACCTTTTTGAAAAGTGTTTTATATAGCACCCAAAACAGTTCTATTGTTACAAGCTTGACACTGTAAGAATGGAAGAACCCTTTTGGGAGCTATATAGAACCCCTTTTTTAAAAAGGTTCTATTTAGAACCATTTTCTTTAATAAAGAGCCCTAGAAGCACCATCTTTTTTAAGAGTGTAGTTTATCTATTTCAGTGGTTTTCAGCCTGTGGGTGGCGGCCCCTCAGTGGTACTGCTATGGGGGCTGTTGGCAGTCATGTTTGTTTTGGATCATATTGGATTCATTTGTCGTGCAAAAATGGCTACAAACAGAAAATTGTAGGATTTATTTTTTGGTGTTTATTATGCGGGGCGATTATATAGTACATCAAAATTAGAAAATGAAATGAATCATATTTATTTGCATTTCAAACGATCTGATCAGTTATAAAATCTGGGGAGCCACGAAAGCCGTTTAATTCAGGATGAATAAAGGTTGGAATCTAGTGTAAGGCGACATTCAATAACTGGACCACAATAGAAAAAAAAAAAGAGAAAGGTAGAATATGTAAAATAAGTTGTTAAATTATTTTTATATTTTACATATTTTCGATGTTTCTGTCATTGTTTGAAATAGAAACAAAGTAAAAAAGTCTGAAATGTCTCAAGTATGTTGACACAGTCATGATGCACACTGAATGTAAATGTATTTGCTTCATTATATTTGAATAGTTTAACCCTCTGGGATCCACAAACTCGCCCTTGCGTCAAATACAATGCCTCTATATGTTTCCCTCTATTTGTGATAACACAGCACAGAAATATGGTTCAAACATTTCCTGAATCTGTGGCGTCGCCCTTTCAATTCCATGTTATCCTGAGATCATACGAGACTCACATCCGGAGTTATGAGCCTATGAAGAGGGGCTGAGATACACGTCATCGGCCTCTCACCATGTGGAACTGGTGGATTCGTGTGTCCGTCCACATTTTGTGTGAACCTGACCAACGGACACTCAGGAGATCACTAAGGGCTGACCATCATGCCAGAAACCCTTAATTCTAAATTTGGTCTACATCGGAGACACATGTGAAATGGCGTGCAGAGAGTTTACAGCTGCTGAAGTTGCTGCAGCGGTTTTAAAAAGTAGTGATGAAGATAACACATGTTGATATGATACATATATGCAAAAGCCTTTAAAGGAGAATTTAAGGAAATCGAGAAAATGTCCTCAGACCCCAGGGGGTTAACAAAACCAAAGAAATAGCTGTAGTCCTGTAAGAGTGTCCAGCTCAGTTTTAGGAGGGATCAAGTCCAGCACAGTGCCCTGCTCTAACCCACCCAGTTCACCCAGTTTAGTAGGAGTGTTTCAGCAAAATCACTGAATGATGCTGACCCCCCCGAAGCTGGACACCCCTGCTGTAAGTGTAATATAAAATGGCGTCCCCACCTCATGATGACCTGCTATTGTGGCTATGTGAAGGGCTGTAAGTGCCCCATAGCCAACCTGCTGGATATCAGCTCCACCATGTAACAGTGCTGTAACCAACTCAGCACTGTCCTGAGAGAAAGAGGGGAATGTAAAAAGAGAGAAAAGGATTTTATGAGAGGGGTCTGGAATTAGTGCACTGGAAAATATGAACATGTCCCAATAATCCAAATGTACACTCTCACTGGCCGCTTTATTAGAAACACCTACCTTGTACTTCCACTCACTGGTCACTTTATTAGAAACACCACCTTGTACTTTTACTCATTGGCCACTTTATTACAAACACCTACCTTGCACTTCCACTCACTGGCCACTTTATTAGAAACACTCACCTTGTATGTCCACTCACTGGCCACTTTATTAGAAACACTTGCCTTGTATGTCCACTCACTGGCCTCTTTATTAGAAACACCCACCTTGTACTACCACTCACTGGCCACTTTATTAGAAACACTTGCCTTGCATGTCCACTCACTGGCCACTTTATTAGAAACACTCGCCTTGTATGTCCACTCACTGGCCACTTTATTAGAAACACCCACCTTGTACTACCACTCACTGGCCACTTTATTAGAAACACTTGCCTTGCATGTCCACTCACTGGCCACTTTATTAGAAACACCTACCTTGAGAATCCACTCACTGGCCACTTTATTAGAAACACCTACCTTGAGAATCCACTCACTGGCCACTTTATTAGAAACACTCGCCTTGTATGTCCACTCACTGGCCACTTTATTAGAAACATTTGCCTTGTATGTCCACTCACTGGCCACTTTATTAGAAACACCCACCTTGTACTACCACTCACTGGCCACTTTATTAGAAACACTTGCCTTGCATGTCCACTCACTGGCCACTTTATTAGAAACACCTACCTTGAGAATCCACTCACTGGCCACTTTATTAGAAACACTTGCCTTGTATGTCCACTCACTGGCCACTTTATTAGAAACACTCGCCTTGTACTACCACTCACTGGTCACTTTATTAGAAACACTCGCCTTGTATGTCCACTCACTGGCCACTTTATTAGAAACACTTGCCTTGTATGTCCACTCACTGGCCACTTTATTAGCAAACACCCACCTTGTACTTCCACTATCTGGCCACTTTATCAGCTAAACAGTATAGGTGCACCATTTGGGTGGTCATTTCTGTGGTCAGAAACTGATCGTTGATGAAGGACTAGAGGATGGCTAACACAAACTATAGCACAAACACCTGCAAAGGAGGGGGTTCTACTAAAGTGGCCAAAGTGTATATGAATGTAATCCATTAATGGATACTGTATCATTCTCTGCTACCTCAAACACAATCTCATATAATCCCTCTGTCACTTTTACAACAATCACACATTTGTACTTTACTACAAATATATTACATATTATATCACAAGTGGATTATTAAATTATACAGGAATAAACCACAGTGAATGCTGCACACAAGCTCTAAAGGTATAAAGGTGTTGTATTTCTGTATTGCTGGATGGAGAGTGTACCTTATAGGCAGCGAGATGCAGAGCAGTGAAGCCGTTCCTGGTCAGTCTGGATGGACGCAGCCCTTTCAGCATCAGCGTCCTGATGTGGGATTTGTTTCCTGTTTAACAAATCAAAGCTATTTTCATAAAAGTGAGAGCCGAGAAGCAACATTTAGCTGAGACGAGTTTAGACGAGTTGAAGCCTTTTTAACATTCCAAACAACATACAGAACATAAAATAGTGTCCTCTCTCACCTCAGATGTAACTGATCAACCAAGACATATTTGGCGTCCGAAGCTTTTTTAGTTTTGTGCTGGAGCTACGAGGCTAATGTAGCTATCAAGTAATGAAAGCTTATATACACCAGTAGGAAACCTTCAGGACCTTCTAGGCCTTTGGAGAAGAATTAATGTGACGTCTGTAATTTTTTGCATATTGAATTTTTATGCTTGTTGAATTTAAACTTTGAAGGTATTGCAGGACTCTTATCATTGTTAAGTTTTGACTGGAAACAGAGGGATTAAAGTCTTAAAATGCCTGATGAAAAATGATCCAATCAAATTTTTTCCTCCGTGGTTACTAGTTAGATATGGCTGATCATTTCTCTCCCATTGGCTAGCACTTCAGGAGCTGGACTGAAGGCCTTACACATTAGCAGTAACCACCAAAATGACTTGGAAATGACAATGAAGTCAAGCAATCATATTATGATTTACAAAGAATGGGATCAATTTTGTGAGAAGGCCTTCCGGAAGTTCTAGTTACAAGCTTTAAAAAAACATGGAATGTAAAATGGAGGTTTATTGGCGAGCTCAAATGATTTCCAGGTATATCCTGATGGAACAGTAAGGTGCTCTTTGGTAACAAGGTTGGATTTCCCAATATTCAAGGTTCACTTCAAACAAAGGCACTCTTATATGTTATGATTAAAGATTAAAATTGCCTTTATTTTCCAGGTAAATCCATGTATACATGTTAAAAAGTCTGGGGCAGAAGAGAGAAAGCTAACTATGGATAGCGTAGCTGCCTTTGCCTTCATCAGGGTCCAATCTCACAAACAAATAAAAGTGTATTTCTGCTTTTTGGCCAACAGGTGACAATCGTTCAAGCTGCCTACACAGCTGACTGACAGACACACCCACAAAGGGAGTCTGTCAAAATAAGAGAACCGAACAAGAACACTAAGGAAAAGGAAAAAAACAGCAAATTATCAGGCTTAACAAACAATTCTATAAAGCTAAAATCTATTTCCTCATTTAACCCAGGGAACTCAGTACTACACTTCTAGACCATGGAACGTTCGCGCAGCTTATCCAGGCCACTTTTCCCTTCAACTCCATAGAAGCCAAAGTGCTTCCATACGCTACCTCAGGGTTCAGCAACATACGGCCCTTTTACTGTCCTGGTACAAATAAAATAATCCTTATTTGCAGCAAAATAAAGCTCTGCTGATCGTCCTAACACAGTTTTAACAGTAAATGGTCTTAAATGCTGCTAATTCACCACCCTATAATCCTGAGGGCTGGCGTGCGGACTGCATGTCACATAGCAATTCAGACAGTCTCACCTAGCTAGTAGCTAGCGAAAAAGCAAAGAGAGGGATTTAAGATGAACATTTGGAGACAAATGGACTTATTCATTTATAAGCAGCGCAGTTGGTTTCCTGGTACGTTAAATCTGCAACGAGAGACCATCAAACACTAAAAAGTTGCGAAGATGAAGTCAGCTTCTCTTCTGAATTTTTCTGTTCCACCTTAAATGGTGCAGCAGTTACATTCTGGAGCCCCAGGCACTATTTAAGGTGGAATGGAAAAATACGAACAAGAAGCTGGTGAATGAGAAGCGACTTCAGCCTCGTAAACCAGTCGAACGTCGAGAGACATTTTATAAGAAACTATTCTACTTTTGAGGAAACGTTTCCTATCGGAGGTGGGAGGAAAGCGGCTATAGCTAAAGCTTAAAGCAGAGCAAAGTAAGTCTGTGTTTTCATTTATATTTTTAGCCTACACTAGGACATCAACGGGGCAGCACGGTGGCGCAGTGGGTAGCGCTGTCGCCTCACAGAAGAAGGGCCTGGGTTCGATTCCCGGCTGGGCGACCAGGGTCATTTCTGTGTGGAGTACCCTCTGGGTACTCCGGTTTCCTCCCACAGTCCAAAGACATGCAGTCAGGCCAATTGGACATGCTAAATTGCCCCTAGGTGTGGTGTGTGTGTGATTGTATATGTATGTATGTCTGTCTGTCTGCCCTGTGATGGACTGGCGACCTGTCCAGGGTGTATCCTGCCTTCCGCCCAATGACAGCTGGGATAGGCTCCAGCACCCCACCGCGACCCAGAAGGATAAGCGGTTTAGATGATGTATGTATGTATGTAGGACATCAACACATATTGGACATAAAATGTTGTGGCTCCCAAAGTGGTTTGATTTTTGTTGAAAGGACAAAATGGCTCTTCTTAACATTTGGGTTGTCGACTCCTGACCTGACCTAGCTTTTAATGCCGGTTGTATTTCTTGCTTATCCAGTTTCAGTCCGGGCGCTGCACTTCCGCACGTCCAAGTTCCGCCTTTTGTGTTCCGTCAACATTATGTTATAAATTAAAATTTAGAAAATCGATTTTTGACATTTGTGAATCAATTCAGAATCGTCCATGTCCGCATCGCGATGCATCTACGAATCGATTTTCCCCTCACCCCTATATCATACTAGAGTCCTACAGGGGCGCTAACAGAAGCTCACATTATCGTAGTGTTTTTCTCTCATTTTTGACCAAGTTTTGACATTTATGTCTGGAACTGAAGGCCTAGCTCTACTGGTCACAGTTTGCCACTGCTACACGCTAATTAGCATGGTGCTAACTGCATGAGTAAATCCTTTCAGACTTGCCTCGAACTGTGTGGAGTAGTTAAGCAATTTGAAATGATTTGTACAGATAACAGTGTTTCACACAGTGTCAGAAACCACATAAGCAAGGCTATTTGAGATCACTGAGCAACTCCACACAGTTTGAGGCGAGTGTGATGATGTAGGCGTGCAGTTAGCGCCATGCTAATTCTTTTTCTTGGCTGACAGGCAACATTTGAGGTTAGCAGAAAAAAAACTGTTTACATTTGATTTATCATGAAACTACTTTCTTGTCTGGCTGATTTAAGGATTCATCTAGGTATTTTATGGCTTCTTTAATGTGCATAACGTAGGCAAACACGGTGAAACTTCACAGGAATCACAGGATTGCTCTCCTACCTCCGCATATGCAGCACAGGTGCAGCAGTGAGAGGCCGTTCTCTGTGCGATAGTTCAGGTTCACTTTGTTGAAGGCTTCGTCTGAGCTGTGTAATTCACAAACCACCACAGGAGAACAGAAAGAGAGACACTGTTATGGCTTGAAAATCCTCTTTTCAGAAGTTCTGTAACTTTAACACAACAGACTCAAAGAAATATGTTTTCTAGGTTTATTTGCTTTGTTCATACTGTTTTATGGAAACAATGGAATGTAATATCCTTCATACTCTGAAAGGGTAGGAATATTTGTCTAAGGCAGGGGTCGGCAACACACGGCTCCGGAGCCGCATATGGCTCTTTTACTGCCCTCTTGTGGCTCCACAGCAGAATCAGATTTGTAGGTAAAAATAAAATAATCCTCCTTTACAGTAAAATAAAGCTCTGCTGATCGTTCAACACAGTTTAACAATAAATGGTCTTAAACGCTGGAGTTAATGTAGAACTGCTAATTCACCCTTTAACCCTGAAGATCAGCGCAGACTGTTGGTTACCATAGCAATGCAGACAACAATCTCACCTAGCTAGTAGCTAACGAAACGGCAAAGAGAGAGATTTCAGACGAACATTGATAATTTGGGAACAAATGGACTTATTTGCATTTATAATCACTCCAGCTGGTTTCCTGATACGTTTAATCTGCAACGAGAAACTGTCAAACTAAACAGTCACAAAGCTGAAGTCAGTTTCTCGTTTGAATGTTCCCGTTCCACCTTAAATGGTGTAGCAGTTACATTCTAGCACCTCAGGCACCATTTAAGATGCAACGGGAAAACTCGAACAAGAAGCTGGAGAATGAGAAGCGACTTCAACCTTGTAAAAAGTTGAACGTTGAGAGACATTTTACAAGAAACTGTTCTACTTTTGAGGAAAAGTTTCCTGCCAGAGATGCGAAAAAAGCAGCTATAGCTGAGCTAAAGATTAAAGCAGAGCAAAGTAAGTCTGAGTTTTTGTTTCTATTTTTTTACCTATATTAGTACATCAGCACATACTGAGACATGTTTACAGCTAAGATGGTAAAATGGAAGTAAAATATTGTGGCTCCCAAGGTGGTTTGATTCTTCTGGCTTTTTCAGGAATAAAAAGCAGCTTTGGCAAGTTTTTTATGCTTTAATTCTGTCAGAAACGCTTTTCATCAGTTTCAGCTATTTAATATTGTTAACTCTGCAAACGCCTGTCTTGGTTTTAAGGTTCTTGTCTGTAGTTTACTCTCATCTCCACTTACTGAGTAAATAAGCAGAGCCCACAAACTAGCAGGGTTACCAGATTTGTCGATTGTGCTAAAGGGACAGTCCATCCAAAATTAAAAATAGAAACATCTCTGCATCTGTTGTGAACTTGCTTCCTACAGTGGTGCCATAAGTCTTGAAAGAATAGTCTTGGGTTTAAGGTCTAGGAAACCCCCATTTGGTCATGTATACTGAAGGTGAGAGGAACTTTTGAAAAACTGCAAGCACTCTTTGAAATGTTTTTTTCTTTTTCCCTGCTAGTTGGCAAATGAAGAAGGAAGCGAGACGTAATGGTGTAATGGAAGACCACATGTGGGACAATTTCCTGTTTTAACATGACACAGAAGCTTGCAATGAGAATAAAATACAGACTTATGCTTTTATAATTTTCAGAATGCATAAGTTGTCCACACAAGTTAGAAATGTACCCATTATGTACCACAATGCGGCAGAGCTTGTCACTGTAGCGAATAAGCTGCTGTGAGGTGAAGTTACAAGTGGACGCATACCAAAACGGTTCTGCTAGGAAATCGAATATCATGTCTGTTTGTATTGGATCCACAATATGGGATCTCTTTATTGGTGGTTACTCCCAATGGCTGTATGTAGTACTTGCGTAATGCATGCTGAATACTGTAGTGAGAGATGGATAAACACTCAATAATTATACAAAATTGTGAACTCTGTCAAACCAGTACAGTAGAGGAATTTCCAAAAAAAGGCCTTAGTTATTGAGATACCCCCACCCAAGGTAGAACAAAGCACAAGCATGTTTTTATGTAACTTTAATATCTCTAGTTTGTGAAATGGATGGCTATATGACAATATTTTACTGCAAAATTGGAGTAACTCCAATATAGTAATAGTAATATTTGGATACTCCCCAAAAGCAGAAATGTGAGTATTAAGGCCTGACTTAAAGGGAGAGTGTCTGCACTATCTTTTATATTTCAGAAAATAAAATTCAGAATGTGGCCAACTTTAGATCGGCTGTGCATAAACGCATACTTTATGTCCCAAAGCAAAGATAACACCAATATATTTGTCCACCATCTATATACAGGCCCTTCAACATGTGAATGACATAGGTAGAAATTTTATATTAAAAGTGTAATGTACACTTTGGTGCCATGAATATAATGATGATGCCAGACACCAAGAAATGTCATTATTTTGATCATAACAACAGTTTTTTGGATTATATACTTCATCTTCATGCATTAACAGCCCTTAATTCCTTCTCAGAACCAACCTGCACTGACCCAGAAAAATACTATAGGGGCCTATTGGTTGAAATGTTTAACACAAAACATAGATTAATACAAATCCTTGAAACAATTGTAATTCAAAGATTTAAGACAAAACAATAAAATAATAGATGTCAACTTTTAGGGGTCTTTGTTCCTCTACTAGTAAGGCTGAAGGACGCAATGCTGCTCTACTGAATACTATACAAAATATATCATAACATAAGCTGGAATGCCCCATTAATTTGAAATGTTTCTGGAAATTTAGCTTCACTATCAGACCTCAGTACTGATAATGTACTATAACTGAAAGTTATTATAGTAGTAAGTATATTGACTCATTTAGCTTTGGGCAGATCAATATGCACTGTCCCTAATTAATAAACAAATAAACAAACCCTCTGGTCACCTAAGTCTTTTATTTATTGTTTATATATCATGGAAAACTGAGTTTTCCTTGCCTTTTTTAAATAAAAGTGTTTGATGTTGTATGTAAACATTGTTAAAGTTTCAAAACATACCATTCACTGCAAAAAAAGTTGTTTTTGTAATTTCACAAAAAACAATATATTTCCACAAAAACTAATGCATTTCCTTCCAAGCTACATCAGTTTTTCTCCACCCATTCACACTCAAGATATAAGCTGTGTTTCAGTCCATTCTGCTTTTTGAATGAGGCACGGCCAATCAGAGCAGAGCTCACATACATGTATCAGTCTTAAAGGCAAAGAAACAAAAACAACCTATTTAATTGTAAAGGAAAAAGAGAGTTGGTAAAACTTAATTATGGTTTTGGTACATAAAACCTCACAAATGGACCTCAAAGTGGAAACTAAAACACAAGAAGAATGTAAGATATGGGCCCTTTAACATCACATTAGCGTGGGGACTGAGCGACTCTGACGCTCCTCCTCAGCCTCACCTGAACACATGCTTTAGCTCGGCCAGCTCCTCCTCTTTGACCCTCAGATCATCCTCCAGCCGCTCAATGATCACTGAGTACGACTCGCTCACTTTCTTCTTCCACTCGTCTGTAGAAAAACCAGCACATACAGAACATTCAGCTATTTCACAGCATGCTTTGAGGGGCGTGTTCTGAGAAACATTTTATCTTAACTGTTACTTAAATAAGTAAAAATCCCTGCAAAGTTTAGCGATCATGAAGCAGCAGTTTGCCTTCAACTCGTAGGAACTTTAAATAATGATTTAATCATTTTCTACTGTGAAAAGACTTTAGTAAAGCTTAAAAAACACAAATAAAACTCAAAGTGCAAATTTGTGCAAAATTATACTGTATTAAATAAATGAATATCAGAGCTCATCTTTGTATTGTTTTCTTCTAAGTGGGCTTCCAAATAAGCCAGGTGTAGTTTTGAATAAAATGCCATCATTACATACAATTCATTGTATAATGTTGTAATAGCCAGGCTAGGTTTCAAAATTAAATGAGATTTACTATTTTTTCTCTGCTACCAAATACAGCATTTTCTGCTGATATTGTCCTGATACTGGGTATCAGACCAGTGCCATCTCTAATCACTTTATATGTCTGGTTATATAATATTATGCCCAGTAGATACTGAATAACTAATAGTAGACACTAAATAATTCATAGTAGTTACTGAAGAATTCATAGTAGATACTAAATAATTCATAATAGATACTGAATAATTTGTAGTGGTTACTGAATAATTAATAGTAGATACTGAAAATTTGCTGATATTGTCCTGTGTCAAATCAGTGTCATCTCTAATAACTATTTATGAGCAACATGTATAGAAACTAGTTACATAATATTAGGCCCAGTAAACATGCCCAGTAGTGAAAAATGTATAGATACTGAATAAATAATAGCAGTGACTGAATAATGTATAATAGCTACTGAATAATTCATAGTTTTATATGAGCAACATGTCTAGAAACAATATGTATAATATTATCTGTGAATAATTAATAGTAAACACTGAATACTTCATAGTAGATACTGAATAATTAATTGTAGATACTGAAAATTTGCTGATATTGTCCTGATACTGGGTATCAGATCAGTGTCATCTCTAATTACTATATATGAACAACATGTCTAGAAACAACATGTAAAATATTATGCCTGAAAAGTGAATATTAGTTACTGAATGATTCATAGTAAACACTGAATATTTCATAGTAGTTACTGAATAACTCATAGTAGATACTGAATAATTCATAGTAAACACTGAATAATTCATTGTAGATACTGAATAATTCATAATAGTTACTGAATAATTCATAGTAAACACTGAATAATTCATAGTAGTTACTGAATAATTCATAACAGATACTAATTCATAGTAAACACTGAATAATTCATAATAAACACTGAATGATTCATAGTAGATACTGAATAACTCATAGTAGATACTGAATAATTCATAGTTAACACTGAATAATTCATTGTAGTTACTGAATAATTCATAGTAGTTACTGAATAATTCATAGCAGATATTGAATAATTCATAGTAGTTACTGAATAATTCATAGTAGATATTGAATAATTCATAGTAGTTACTGAATAATTCATAGGAAACACTGAATAATTCATGGTAGGTACTGAATAATTCATAGTAAACACTGAATAATTCATGGTAGGTACTGAATAATTCATAGTAAACACTGAATAATTCATAGTAGTTACTGAATAATTCATAACAGATACTAATTCATAGTAAACACTGAATAATTCATAGTAAACACTGAATAATTCATAATAAACACTGAATGATTCATAGTAGATACTGAATAACTCATAGTAGATACTGAATAATTCATAGTTAACACTGAATAATTCATAGTAGATATTGAATAATTCATAGTAGTTACTGAATAATTCATAGGAAACACTGAATAATTCATGGTAGGTACTGCATAACTTGTATTTACTGAATAATTCATAGTAAACACTGAGTCCTTAGAATAAACAGATACTGAATAATAACAATGCTGAATAAGAAGGCTGCTGTGTAGAGACAGGAATCAGAGCATTTTACCTGTGCATGTCTGTGTAGGTCTTGATTTGTAATTCCCCATCGAACCGCTCCACTCAAACCCTTCACTGCGAGATCAGAGCAGTGTCGTGCAGCTGAAACGCTATTCCAGTCTCAAACACAATAGAGCTGGAGCAGATAAAGCCGGGATCTCTGCCCTCCTGCTAAAAATACACTGAGAGGAATGTCAGACAGCAGAGACAGCTGAACCTGCGCGAGTGAGCGAGCAAGCGCTGTGAGCTATGATGAGGCTGCATCTCTCCCTCTAACTCTCTTCAAACAACAGGTGTAACAGCAAAAGAGAGCTGTGATGTTATTCAGTAGATAAGGTCTCTGATATCTGAACATGAACATACCGATGGGGGCATAATGCTAAACATTATTATCAACAGAATTCAATTTTAAGTGTATTATTTATTAAAAGAGGGTCATTATGTACAAAACAGACACATGCAAAAGCCGTATGCAAAAGTTTGGGCACCCCTAGTCAAATAACATGCATTTGTTGATTTTCATACTGAATAACTGAACACATCCTCTACAGAGAGCACACCTTTTTTTAAATTTTACTCTCACTTCTACTTTTGCACAGTACTGTACAAGTGTTAACTGATGTTTCAGGATGACCTTAGAAGTGACACAAGTTAAGATAACGCAAATGTAGTTTTTATTTAGTATTTACTGTGAACTTATTCCAGCTTCCACTTTTTTCAGGAGACCCACTTTCAGTTCCGCAAAGAATCTGCAGACACACCTCCAAAGTTCAGTCTTAGAAGTTGGTTGATTATTTCCTGAAGTAATCAAACACATTCAGTGATGCTGAGGTCTGGCCTCTGGGGTGGTCAGTCCATTGTCCAGCTTCTTTGTTTGATGTGTCCATCTCCTTTTCTCAGTGAGGTTCTTCTTGATCAGCTACACATCCTTTAAGACCCACAGCGCTGAGTCGTCTTCTCACAGTGGAAGGATGGACAGAAACACCTGTGGATGTTTTCAGATCTGAAGCAGCTTGATTTTCTCCTCTCTCTCAGAGATGAAAGCTTTAAGTGCTGTTTATCTGATGGGGCAGTTTTGTTGTCTTCCAGGTCTTCCAGGTGGTTGTTAGGAGCCACATTTAGTTTATGGCTGTTTTAAATGAGAAATAAAATAAAATAACTGAAGGTGGCCGTTGACTTTTGCACAGTGTTGTAAAGTCTGAAAAATGGTTAAATGTGTCAAGTGGCACACAAGCAAATTACTTCAACACTTCAAGAAGTTCTTTAAGTTCTTTTAATTATAAATTCTTGTATTATAAATTTAAATAAACATAATTAAAAGGATCAATTTTAATCAAACATTCAAGCATAATTTCACACATCAAGATGAAATTTTTAATAACTATGATCATGGTTCTATTTATTGCATAAATCTCATACCCCGATTCATCTGGATTTCACCCTGCATAAAATAAACATTCACATTATCAGTCCCAAATTTACAAAGCTTTATTCTTTGGCACGGTTCTCAAGCTAAAGGAAAACACTAAACTGTGCAGTGCAGCGGTCCTCCAATCCCGCAGTTTAACAGCACAGTCAGGGATGCGCTGATATGAGAATTGTGGGCTGATGTCCAGTATTTTTATGTTTGTATCTGCCGGTGTTGATATATAAACATGGAAATCAGGACTATATCTACCTGGTTTGGCATTACAGAGAAATAAAACATTTATACAGGGTTACAAATGCTGTAAAAAGAGTAAAATGCAGATATTTTAATGCAGTCACCCAGCATCTCCTAAATATTCAGCTCTCCTGGAGCACAATAAATATGTCATGAAATATCAGTTTTAAGTATCAGTCAAATTTAAATATGTCCAATTTTTTTAAGGCTTTTTTAAGCAATTATCTGCTGCTGCCGACACTCTTCTGATATGATATTCAACAAATATGACTGACAAGGTTTGGTTTTGTATAGGTGTCAGAAATCCAAATCTACATTCTGGGAAAATATTGTATATAAACAGTATTTGGCTTTGGATTTCTGGCAAATGTGTGTGTGTGTGTGTGTGTGTGTATACATGAGGTCTTCATTTTTGTTAGATGGCTGAAATCCAAAGTCAATATTTCTTTTTCTCCTCAAATTAAAATAAACATTTTATATATATATATATATATACATATATATATATATATATATACATATACATACATATATATATATATATATATATATATATATATATATATATATAACATTTTAGTTGGATGGTAACCTTGTAATTACTCAGCCTGTCTTTAACTAACATTCATCTAAATATCAATGAAAAACCTAAACTTAATCTTAACTTCAACCCTAAACCTAAACCTACTCCTTAACCTAACCCTAAACATAATGTTGTTGATACTCAACTATCACCAGAAAGTTTGTTAGAAATTTAAGTATCTGTACATCTAAAGGTGACCATCCAAATAAAGTGTGACCACATACACACACATACATATATATATAGGTGTGTGTGTGTGTGTGGAAAGAGTGCTACACTAGATGGTATATTTCATTTTAAATGATAGCAGAAATTAAAACATGAGGTCTTCATTTTTGTCAAATGGCTGAAATCCAAAGTCTATTTCTTTTTCTCCTCAAATTAAAATAAACATTTCTGATATGATTCTAATTACAGTATCTCTGATTTATGCTGCCGCTGGTGCAACAGTTCATTTAGTTGTGAGAATTTCTTCATAAAGCCCTTTTCTGAAGCCCAGCATCCGCTCCAAGTCTTTGCTCTGCAGGATCTCCTGCAGTGAGAGTAGTCTAGTGCTCCTGGGTAAGGTCACTTTCCCTTTCCCGTGCGCTGCCCACACCATCTCCAATGTTGTAGCAAAGGAACTCTTCATGTCCTTACATACAGGGAAGAGGCAGCAGTTCCACAGGTTGCACACATCCCTAGAGAACCTCATGTCCTCGGCACACAGCGCCCAGCGGCTCACGCACTCTTCCAGGGTGGCTCCGAAAAGCTCCAGCTTGTCTATATTCGCAGGACTGGACACTTTTTTCTTCAGGTCGTCTCGGATGCCGAAGGCTACGGTCACGAAGACTGTCTTGCCATCCAGAGTGGTGCTTAGAGAGTGCATGAAGGTTTCACTGGGCACTGAAAGTTCTGTTCCAATCCAGCATCCGCTCACAATAGCTCTGGTGCCAACGGTTACTTTGGCTTCCAGTCTGGAGTACTCCACCACAGTTCCTGCAGACACTGAAGTGCTTGGGTGCAGAACGCTATGCATAACACAAGCAGTATGTTCTTCAGAAGCCTCCAGCTGACATACACTAAAGGCGGCTGGCAGGATGCCAAGCTCCGCCCTGAGACATGGGTCAACCGTGAAGTGGAACAGGTATTCCTCTGTGGTGCCGAGGTGGTAGAACTTTGATTCGTTGAGGAGAATGACATTGAGTGGTGTTCCTTTCAGGCAGTAGAAGATTTTCTTTCTGATCTCCACCAGGCTGCTCTCTGTCTTGGTGACGTTTGCGGTGTCGTTGGTGTATTCCACTGTGGCCCCTGGACCCAGGCCCTGAAGAAAGTCTCCATAAGCGTCTATTTCACATCTCAAAGGTCTGATATCTCTAAACAAGCTCAGTAGTGTCAGTGCACTGCCATAATCAACAAAGTAGGTGCTGTCAGTGTAGACAAAGTCCTCGCCCGCCTTCTTGCACACCGCACCGCTTTTACGCATTCTTTCAATGCTCGGTTTGTGCAAGAACTGGAAGCAGGTTCTATACTCCACGTCTCTGATTTGGGAATCTTCTGCTGGTTCCAGAACAAACACTCCATGCGTGGTTCCGATGGACAGAGGCGAAGGGTGGGCCAGTGCCGTGAAGCCTGGCTTATCAAACACAATACTATCACTCACGCTGTATAATTCGATGTCATCGGCGCAGGTGACCAGCACGCCAGGCTTCATGCGAGAAGGGAAGTCCACGTACATGGCCAGTTTGAGCTCCAGCATCTGATACAGAGGTTCTCCAAGAGGAAGTGCGGTGAAGATCTTGCCAAGAGCGCTGGCGTTGGGTAAGCGCTGGCTGAAGCCTCCTGCATGCATGGAGATACAATGTGCCATTATTGTATCAGTAAAGGTTTGTTTGTTATGTAATAAGAGACAATATTTTTAACAGGAAAAAGCAGCAATATTCCAAAAGTAATATATACATATTTACAGTTTTATGTTTTTATTCCTACGTGAAAAAAAGTTAACACATCCTCCACAGAGAAGACACTTCTGCCCTCTTTAATGTGCAATTACTGTTTACTGTGCAAAGGTTATGGCACTTTTTTTCCTATATGTTAAACTCTGCATTAAATCAAAATCTCCAAAAATATCTGCAGAAAATGCCATATTTAAGTGTGTTTCCGGCAGAGGAACTATTAACTTCTTTTCACTTAAGCCTTGGGTACACTATACGACTTGAGGTCCAAACAGATTATAAAAAGACTGGGCATCTCACACTGTCAGATTTTTTTAACCTACTGAAATATTGGGGATCACTCACTAAACGATTAGGGATCACACACTACTTTTAAGCTGTTCCTGAACCAAAAATAACTCACTCAACTCACGCAAACTCATGCAAACTCCAATTACTGGGGACGCAAATAAACAAACGTGTAGCAGCTGCTGCTGTTTGCAGTGACACAGTAAAGAAGCAGCAGGTAAACAAGTTTGATGGTCATGGATTAAAAAATGTGATCAGTGTGAGTTTTAAACGTACATAAACTCGTTTGTGCTCATGCCTTAAACTCATTAAAAAGCTTCGCTCCACATGTGAGAGACTTTTCGCCATTTTTCTTTGTTTACTTGCTGAATTTTCTTCTTTCGCGCTCTCAGTTTTCACTGGCTGTTGAGTTGCTGACCAGTTTACCCTACTAGATTACACTCAGAGTCGGGTTGAAAAAAATCAAACATGTTTAAAAAAATTCTGACAAATCTGAAATGGGAGTCTGCACCCCTCACCCACTATTCGATTCTTTGACTGACCCAAAAATCTGCAGACTAGAGTAGTAAAGTACTAAAGTATCAATATTCCGAAAGCAATATATACATATATACAGTTATATGCAAAATACATTTTTGTTCCTACGTGAAAAAAACACATCCTCCACAGAGAACACACTTCTGCCCTCTTTAATGTGTGAGTTATGGCACATTTTTTCTCCAATATGTTAAACACAGCAATAACTAAAATTTGCACTAATATCTGTAGAGAAATGCCATATTTAAGTTTGCTCCCAGTAGAGGATGCGTTAACTTATTTTTACTTAGAAAATCAACAAAGCATGTAATTTGACAAGTGGTGTCCCAATTTCTGCATATGACTGTATATCAGTCTGGAAGACATGGTAACAAAACCAGCCTGTTTCAATCTAAGCCATAAAAAGAGGATGGAGGCAGAAGGCAGAGGTGTTACCCACTACACCATACCAACCACCGAAAAGATCATGTACAAATTAATTTCTAACAAGGCAAAAGAGACAATAAAATTATAGGATATGGGTCCTGGAAATATGTGGTATTAGGCAGGGAGCCTATTATAGGATATAGGATATTATAGGATATGAGCTACCTGAGTGTTTTCTCTCCATGACAGGTGCTGGTGGTGGGAGCGGAAGGTGATAAGGTCCATTCTGATTTCAGGTTGGCATTAAAATTGAAAAGTACCTACCTGCATGTATCAGAATGACTCTGAATCTGGACAGGTTCGCCCCGTACTGATCACTCAGGAGCTGCAGTGAATGTAAAGTTGACCCTCCATTACCTGTATGAAGACCAGATGAAGGCTCATATTACCACTCTGACAATCAGTTACATATTCTTTGAGAGCCAACATCTGTTGTACTTGCCAATCTTGTATCCTGGAGGATCTGCAAACACATGGTAACTAATGCCAATCGGAAGCTCTTTCCTGTCGCACTTCTCTCGGATCTGGACTTCGTATGCAGATCTCTGGTCCTCGTCCGCTGCAGTGATAACCACAAGGTCCCAAAATTCTCCAGGTTTCACCTCTTTGCCTGGAAGAACAATTAACCTCAAGATTAGTCCCAACAAACATAAACTATGGATGCAACTGTAGTGACAGTGATATGGCTTAAACCATTAAGTTTAATATCATCAAGTTATCTTAAAATGTTGATACCAAGCAAGAATACATACAGCTATGCTCTATCAGTGTTTCTCAGTGCTGGTCTTTAAGCACCCCAGCTTTACACATTTTGGTGTTTTTCCTGCTCTAACACACCAGATTTTATTCAACTCATTGACAAGTTTTTCCTGTGTTTTACTGAGTGCAATACTAAACTATTAAAAGCACAAGTATACAAAGGTAGTTTAAAACCTATTGCCTATAAGAAAGTTTAGGGTAGCTTTCTTTTTCCTGCAGATGGGTCACATCAATTAGCTAATGAAGGGCTTCTTGTGATGAATTAGGTGTATAAGAGCAGCAGAACACAAACCTGTGCAGGCCGTGTAAACTACGGCTAAATCCCAAATAACTCCCTAGTCCTTATATAGTACACTACATAGGTCATAAAATTGTAGTGTCTAAGGTCTAATTGCGTAGTATATGTTCAACAGGGCATCATCTGGGATTCAGCCAGAGACTGAAAGGACTGTATAGTGCACTGTTTTGCTGTAGCACTTAATCATTTTAATATCAAACCATAATTTAAGAGAGTGCTTAAATATATATAGCCTACACGCTTTAAAAAAGATAGTTCTTCAAGGGTTCTTTACTACAGAAAATGGTTCTGAATAGAACCTTTTTAAAGAGTTCCATATAGCACCAAAAAGGGTTCCACTATTGTTACAAGCTTGAATCATAACAATAACAGAACCCTTTCTGTGCTATATAGAACGCTTTCAAAAAGGTTCTATACATAACCATCAACAGCACATTCTCCATCAATCTGAAGAACCATTTAATCATGCAAAGTTCTTTGAGTGTTCACGGTTCTATGTAGAACCATCTTTTTTAAGTGCGTATATTATCGAAAACATCTTAAGCGTTAAGTGGGGATATTTAACCTAATAACACAGAGCTTGTGAACTGTCTACAGATAGTTAGACCAATCAGAGGCAACCAAACCTCCATGTGTTATGACATCACAACCACAATTTACTGGCTGTCTGGCTCACTATAATCAGGGGTCAAGCCTCAAGCCAGAAAACATGGACATTCTGGTCTTCTTGGCCACAGACCTGAACCTTAATGCATAGAAAATAATTTCAATTTAAACTGCAATCGCAATATTAGTCATAAACATTGCAGTTAGATATTCTCCCCTAGTTCAGCCCTAGTCATTCTTACATGACCAAGATCATAATGTCATGCACTATATACGGAGCACAAAGCTATTTGAGATGCAGCCCAAAGCAGGGAATAATATTTTGAGGGGAATTCCACCGATTTTTCAAGTTTTCTGAATAATTCAGTTCTTAAAACATAAACAGAGCCATGTCTAAAACTCAAATATAGTCATTTTATTTGCTATCCAAAACGCCAGTGAATCTACATGCATCTCCTGAGTTTTTATAAGTAATGTTGACGAGGGTAAAATAGTGGGAAATGTGAAAAATAAGTTTTCTTTGGAGACTATTTGCATCACAACGCCCTGCATGTACCTCTCCGCCATGAATGGATTCAAATAAATGGATTAAAAATTCATTTTGTGCCAAAACTTTATCATAAAACAGCGTCTGAGGCCTCAGAAAGTGTATATCCAACCATTTCATGTATTAACTTTCTGTGAGGGAGCTTTTAGAGGTGAATCTCTGGTTCCTATCACCACCACTGTGAACAGTTCTGACTCGGTAAGTTTCTCTAGAACAGAGAATTTCACACCAAACCACTCTTAAACGATTGAGTTCCCTTTTATTGGTCATACAGTCACAGTGGAGATCTTTACCCCGTATTCTGTTGAACCTCTCCAGTTTCTCCCGGGTGGCTTTTTGCAGGTGAGCGTTTTTGCTGAGTTCCCTCATTGTGAGCGCTTTAAACTCAACGTTAGCTTAGCGTAGCTAACTAACCGAGGCAAGAAGAGACACAAGAAGCAAGAAACACACACTACAAACAAATAGCGACAAACGGGCTGTTGTTAAGCCTTCTGGAAGTCGGGGTTGTGCAAAATATAACTCTCTAATTAATCTGTAATGAACGTTAGAACTTTGTTCGGAGCTGCTTCGTGCAGTGTTTACATCGCCGCTTCCGCATTCCGAGTCACGTGACACGCTGTAGTATTCGGGTTTTTTATTTTATTTTATTTTTTTAATTTTCTAATTTTTTTATTTCTTGAATGTATCATGAAATAATCTTTAAGTTAGTTATGGTGGCAAATAAAATGCGGAAAAAAATATTCGTGTAATCCGTTTCGAACTTACGTTGCCATGGCAACAGCAACATTAACTGAGGTGAGGAACGCTTGGAGCCGCTAACAACAAAAACAAATCTAAACGCGGGTCTAAAGTGCCTGAGATCATCCACAGGTGAGAGAACTGTCACTGTAGTGAAACAGTTACACAAAGTTGCTACCAAAGATCGACCGGATTAAAAATAATAAATAAATAAAATAAAAAATCTCCTCTAGTTCAGAGTTCTCTAACCTATAGAACTGCAGTGGAACCTCTTACACACCTAAAAATATAGTTCTTCAAGGGTTCTTTAGGAAAGGTAATGGTTCCATGTAGTTCTATATAGAACAATGTCGTGCTTAAATAGTTATTTGCATGGTGAAAATTATTCTTCAGATTAATGAAGAATGTGTTGTGTATGGTTCTCTATGGAACCTTTTTAAAAATGGTTCTATATAGCACCAAAAAGGGTTCTGCTATTGTTACAATATCAAACTTGTAACAATAGAAGAACCCTTTTTGGAGCTATGAAGACCTTTTTTATATAGAACCATTCTGGTTCTATTTAGAACATTTTTGAAAATGGTTCTATATAGCACTATAAGAGTTCTGCTAATGTTATGATATCAAGCTTGTAATAACCTTTTTGGTGCTATATTGAACCATTTTGGGTTTATATAGTACCTTTCTTAAAATGGTTATGTGTACACTCTTACAAAAAGATTGTTTTTGAAGGTTCATTAGAAAAGAAAATGGTTCTATATAGAACCATGAACACTTACAGAACTCTTTGCATGATTAAAGGGTTCTTTGCATCATGAAGGAGTTCTTCAGATTATTGGAGAATGTGTTGTAGATGGTTCTATATAGAACTTTTTTTGAAAAGCGTTCTGTATAGCACCAAAAAGGGTTCTTCTATTGTAACAAGCTCGATATCGTAACAATAGCAGAACCCTTTTTGGTGCTTATAGAACCCTTTTCAAAAAAGTTCTATATAGAACCATATACAACACATTCTCCATCAATCTTAAGAACTATTTTACCACACAAAGGATCATTTAAGCATGAAATAGTTCTATATAGAACCATTGTTTTTTACTTAAGAACCCTTGAGCAATCAACTTTTTGAGTGTGTAGTACATCCAGCATCTATGCGCATAGGAACTAATCTTTTCTGTTCTTCTCCTTTTAGATCCTTTTGGTCTAAAATAAAATGCTAAAGCTCCAAAGAGGTGTGAGCAACAGTAAAGTAGCTTAAAACTGAACACACAGAATGAAATGACCGCAAATAAATGAATTAGAAATGAATTAGGAACTAGGAACTGACTTAAGTAGCCTAGTGATGCTTTCCTTACAAATACAGGCTATTTAAGTATAAGTCAATGTTTCAGTACAACTGCATTGTACTCTTAACTTTTACTTAAAGGGGAACTCCACCCTTTTTTCAAAGAAATCCACATAATTAAGTGGTTAAGATGTAAACAGAGTCATTCAGAGCGGTTTGATGTGAAATGCTCTATTCTAGAGAAACTTACTGAGTCAGAATTGTTCAAAGTGGTGGTGTTAGGAACCAGACATCAAGAGTTCAATGCCTCTAAAAGCTCCCTCACAGAATGATATTACATGACGTTGTTAGATATATGCTGCCTGATGCCTGACCCAGTGTTTTATGATAGCTTTGTAATAAGGTTTTCACTTAAAATGTATTTTAATCCATTTATTTGAATCTATTCATGGTGGAGGGATACATGCAGGAACCAGACGTCCACCTCTAAAAGCTCCCTCACAGAAGGCTATTACATGAAATGATTATGAATACCCTGCCTTATGTCTGAGACATTGATTTATGATGATTTTGGCCAAACACATATTTTTAAACCCATTCATGGCAGAGAGGTACATGCAGGGTGTTGTGAGGCAAAATTGTCCCATAGAAGCTTTTTTTTCATGTTTTACCATCATCAACATTACTTAGAAAAACTCAGAAGCCTCGTGTAGGTTCACTGGTGGTTTTGGATGATTAATAAAATGTCTATATGTGTGTTGTAGACATTGTGACCCCTGGTTCCTATCACCACCACTGTAAAGACATCACAGTTTATATGCAATGAACCATTTCACATCAAACCTCTGAATGACTCTGTTTACATCTCAAGGACTGAATTATTCAGAAATTTTGAAAATTGGTGGAATTCCCCTTTAAATACATGTAACTACAATGGAAGTAGTTTCTAGTTTGATAGGCAATGATAATAAACATTTTGTATCTGTTATTTGACTTGCTATTCGTTGCACTGATAAAACATGAATGACTCGTTTCCTCCAGCGTCGGCCAAGAGGAAATGTGACCGATAGGAAACAGTGAAATGGAGGCCCTCAGTGCTCAGAGGGCTTTTCTGGTGAACTGCTCTGAGTCCTTGATATTGGACCATGGGTGCAGCACATTACCTGAAGAAAAAGCCATGGACCTACAGGACGTTCTGTTGGTCAATCTGAGCAGCCTGCTGTTAAAGAGCCTGGACCAACTCGGACGCTGCAAAGCGCTGAAAATTTGCATCCTGGCTGACAACTTCCTGACCCGGATAGATCCTCTTGTAGAGTGTGTGCGCTTGGTAAAGCTGGATCTCAAAGGGAATCAGGTTGGCTTGTTTGTTTATGTTTTTATAGTTGATTAACCACTTAAACTCCATAATTCAGTTCCTCACTCTCATAATTACATAAGTTACACATTATTTTTGTAGATACTGAATAAATCTTAGTAGTTAGCAGTGGTCAAACTATAAAAAATAATCAACAATGATTCCACTGCCCATTTATATATATAGAACAAATTATACAACAGTTAGTTCTGGCCATGCAAGCTGATTGGTTGAGAAGCGTTCTAACTGTGCTGTTATTTCACCATAACATCACAGGTTTTTCACAAACACTGTATCACTCCGCCAAAACGCCGTTGCTAAGCAACGACTCTGACAGCTGTAGGAGACGCTCAAGCCATTTGAACGTTTTCACTTCTTACTTTGCCACAAACAGAAAATGGACACTTTTAAGATCACATTTGACCGACAGCCGATTTGGTCAGACTCTGAAGATGAGACGACACTAAATTCCCAAACTGTCATCACCACTGAGCAGCTTTTCAGTCGGCAGCTGTGACAGAAGAACAGCTAAACAACCTGGAATCAGCCAGAAATGAACCCAACACCATTGGCCAAACTAAATGGGCTGTACGATGCTTTACAGACTGGCTGGAACAAAACAACATTAATACTGATCTGGCAAAAACTGACAAAACTGAGCTAAACTTGATATTGCGGCAGTTTTATGGCTCAGTCTGTACTTCGAAAGGTGATGTTATTTCGCGATAACACACTCCCTCTCGTGTTGTATTGCTTAAGTATAAACTGAAATTCTATGCAAAACAGCAATAATCAGCCTTTTTAATTCCACAGCGTTAGAACCTGGTTTAAGTGAGTTTTGCTACAAATATAAACAGCAAACTTCTATCTTCCAATGACATTCATTCAAAGAGGATGTTTTTTGGTACATAAAACCACACAAACATCACAGATGGATCTAGAGCAGACATGTCAAACTGGGAACCTTCGGGGCCAAAGTGCTACAGATATTATCATTTACCCTCATCTAACACTGTGAATTCAGTTCATAAAGGCCTTGCAAATTAGCTGATGAGCTGAATCAGGCAGTATGCTGAAGTCTGCAGTGTTTTGGCCCACAAGGACTGGATCCTGACACACGTGATCTACAGGAAAAAAAATAAGATGCAAGCAAAATATAGGATATGGGCCCTTTAACACACCTGGCATCGAACCTGGTTTGAGCGAGTTTTACTACAAATATAAACAGCAAACGTCTGACTGTGTTCCAATGACATTCATCCAAGAAGGATGGATGGGGGATGGCTTTACAAACAGGGGATGGTTTTAGAAACAAATGATTTGTCATTTCTTTGACTGAGGGAATAGAATCCCCTTGATTCAAACCCTGGTAATTACTGAAGAATATGTAGTAGTTGCTGGATAATTCATAGTAGAGACTGAATAATTAGTGGTTATTACTTGATAACTGATGCTGTTTTTTGAGTAATGCATCTTAATCTGGAGCTAAATGGGTAATTCTGAAGTTATAACATTTTGTACATACATTATAGAGGTGCAAACTCAATGGTGCAGATAGAGGAGCAAATTCAATTATTAACCCATGAATGTCCAAATATTACATTTCCTTTGGTCCAGAGAACAAATCTGATCAAACCATATGACTAAGGCCCAATCCCATTTCACCCCTCGCCCCTACCACTTAGCCCTTAGCCCTCTGTTCTGCGCGTTCACGTCTAGAGGTAGGGTGTCCCAATTTTTGTCAAGATAGAGGGGTACAGGGAAGTGTTAGGGTTACATGACCCTCCAAACAGAGGTTTTTAGAGACTCTAACCAGAGTGTTATGAGAAAAAAAGAAAAACCGGCAAGATGGAGAACAAGAGACCAAAGAAACCCACAAATGTGAGAATTTTCTCCATTAAAAATTACGATAACCACTGTATAAACTTAGTTTAATGTTGTTTCAGTGTATTATGGATGTTTTCTTCATAACAAGCATAAAAAATCACTAGTAGTATGCTAATGTCTCGGTAGCTAGCTAACTTTCCCATTCCACCTTAAATAGTCCAGCAGTTCTGACTCCTGACGCACCAGAATGTAACTGCTGCACCATTTAAGGTGGAACAGGAAAATTCGAACAAGAAGCTGGTGAATATCTGACTTCAGCTTCATATCACTGCAGAATTAGGGGTGGGTGATAATAAATAATTGCCCCCCTCTTTGAAGGCATATGAAATGTAACTAAAGCCCAGCAGTGAGGAGCTGAACTTTACCCTCCTCTGCTGTCACTGCAGACTGGCAGGGTCGCCTACAGAGCAGCGCCAGTAGCTGTTAATGAAGTGATGCTCTTTTTATTTGAGGGTCTCATATCAGAGGGAAGATTTCAACCACTACCCTGTAACTCAGTTCCAAGGGGTTAGGGTGACACTCGAAAACAAGGGTTAGGGGTAAAAATAAGAAATAGGACTGGGCCTAAAACTGCTCAAACTGTATGCCTAAAAAGCAAGTTTTTATCACTTAATTACATTAGTAATCTAGTCTTTTGGTTCCATAGGACTACTGAAAAGAAAATTTACATTTGATTGTGAACAAAAGTAAGAAAAAATGCATGTAATCAAAAAATTCAAATAAGCACTGTTAGATGTTCATCCAATGTGTAACTACACAACTATACTTTTCATCACTTTAGACCAGGGGTGCCAGAGTGCAATGTTTCTGGTGGGCTAAGAAGCAAAAAGACAAAAACAATATATGAATAAAGATGACAGGCAGGCCACACTTTGGGGTGGTCCCGTGGCATTTTCCTTTATCATAATACATTCATTTGTTAGATGTGAATGGGTTAATTATGCTGCTTTTCCTTGTCAGATAACCCATCTTCCCAGTGCTTCATTCTGGAGTAATCTGAAAAATTTACAACTGCTCAATCTACACGACAACAACCTGGCAGAGAGGAGAAATATTACTGCTCTGTCCAGCTGTCCGAAACTAACAGCCTTGACCCTCTACGACACGCCGCTCAGTCTGAAGCAGAACTACAGACACTGCGTTGTCAACAGCATCTGGTCCCTGAAGGCGCTGGATAACCGCGTCATCTCAGACGAGGAGATCGTCGAAAAGTGGCACCTTCCTTCTAAATTTAAGGCAGTGGCTCCTCATTTCTGTGTAAATCTGTATCCATCCTCAAAGACGGTTAGTATTGATTTAATGTTGGCTGATGATCTTTATGTATTCGTAATAAGCATAACCCACTCAAAAGTTTGGAATCATCAATTTCAGTAATTAACCATTTGGTTGCAGATAAATAATTCTAATATGCTCAACCTGTACAACCTCACAGGATGCAAATAATTAATTTACAAGTAAGTAAATTGAACAAAGCTGTAGTTGATTCTACTAAAATTAAAATCCAAAATGAAGTTATAATAAAACCAATGGCCATAATTACTCATATTTAAAAGTGCTAATTTTCAGAGTGGTTTCGTGTTAAATGCTCTGTTCTAGAGTCAGAATTGTTCACAGCGGTGGTGATAGGAACCAGACGTCCACCTCTAAAAGCTCCCTCACAGAAAGTTACTACATGAAATGGTTATGAATTCACTGCCTGATGTCTGAGACACTGTTTTATGATGGTTTTGAAAAGGTTTTGGCCGAACACGTATTTTTAAATCCATTCATGGTGAAGGGGTACATGCAGGGTGTTGTGAGGCAAAATAGTCCCAAAGAAGCCCTTTAAGATTTTCCACTATTTTGCCATCATCAACATTACATCTAAAACCTCAGAAGACTCGTGTAGGTTCACTGGTGGTTTGGAGAGCAAATAAAATGTCTATGTAAGTCATGGCGACCCCTGGTTCCTATCACCACCACTGTAAAGACATCTGAGTCTCTGAAAATCAACCATTTCACACCAAACCACTCTGAATAACTCACTCATTGAAATGTAAACAGTCAAAAATGTTAAGCAAAAATTGGTAAAATGTCCCCCAAAATACTTTGAAATATTGAATAAGACATCTAAAATACCTTTTGTTCTCAAGTTTTAATATATTATTATTATTATTATAATTAATTGTATAATTATTATAATTATAATTAATTGTATAATTATATTATAAATATTTTAATTGTTATTAAGTATTATTAAATACAGTAACAACAATTATTAATGTAACTAGTGATTTCAAACTTTTGAACAGAAGTTTATATCCATAACTTTCAGAATTACAAAGTCTTTTTTACTTTCTCACACTTAGGATTCATACAAGACTGAAATGAAAGCGGTACAGGGCTTGACTGCAGTAATAAATCAGATCCAGGCTAATTATTGCCCGATTCTGATTATCCAGAAATGGATTAGAGGACATCTGACCCGGAGAAGCCTGGGGTAAACAGCAGACATTTCACACAATGTGGGGTGTAAAAATGCACTGAATTCCAATGGTTGATTTTGAACACAGTCACCAAGTTCATCTTCCTGCAGATTATGTCGAACTCTGCGGCCTCTGAGAGTGATACAGAGGCAAGTAACTCCAGCCAGTACACAGTTAACCCCTCGCTCTCCGGAAACCACCAGAAGTACCTGGATTAAGGAGTGCAAGACAGAACAACTCAGCCTGGTATCAGTGATCACACGCTTGCAATATCAGTTTCATTACAGTTCAGATTCAGTACCGCTTTTCTGCCTAGTTTTCCCATGTATACCGATCAGGCATAACATTATGACCACCTCCTTGTTTCTACACTCATTGTCCATTTTATCAGCTCCACTTACTATATAGGTGCACTTTGTAGTTCTACAGTTACAGACTGTAGTCCATCTGTTTCTCTGCATACTTTGTTAGCCCCCTTTTACCCTGTTCTTCAGTGGTCAGGACTCCCATGGACCCTCACAGAGCAGGTACTATTTGGGTGGTGGATCATTCTCAGCACTGCAGTAACACTGACGAGGTGGTGGTGTGGTAGTGTGTGTTGTGCTGGTACGAGTGGATCAGACACAGCAGTGTTGCTGGAGTTTTTAAACACTGTGTCCACTCACTGTCCACTCTATTACCTTGTCAGTCCACCTTGTAGATGTAAAGTCAAAGACGATAGCTCATCTGCTGCTGCACAGTTTGTGTTGGTCATCCTTTAGTCCTTCATCAGTGGTCATAGGACGCTGCCCACAGGACACTGTTGGCTGGATATTTTTGGTTGGTGGACGATTCTCAGTCCAGCAGTGACACTGAGGTGTTTAAAAACTCCAGCAGCACTGCTGTGTCTGATCCACTCAGACCAGCGCAACACACACTAACACACCACCACCACGTCAGTGTTACTGCAGTGCTGAGAATGACCCACTACCCAAATAGTACCTGCTCTGTGAGGGTCTATGGGGGTCCTGACCACTGAAGAACAGGGTAAAAGGGGGCTAACAAAGTATGCAGAGAAACAGATGGACTACAGTCTGTAACTGTAGAACTACAAAGTGCACCTATATAGTAAATGGAGCTGATAAAATGGACAATGAGCGTAGAAACAAGGTCATAATGTTATGCCTGATCGGTGTATTTGAGCTTGATTACTGACTTAACAGAGAGTTTTGAGACAGAATGAAACACGAACCCAGAGGTATACACTGGAGGTGTACCAGTGTGACTTTGTCTCAATTTAAAGATCTGTTTTTGTTTTTCTGTCTTGCAGAATCTGGAGGAGAGAGAAACCACAGTCAAAAGGCTGTATGAGAACTTGAGTAAACTGGAGAAGACAGACAGCCAGGAGGTCAGATAAAGTGACTTTGTTAAAGTACCTAAATACAGTAGGTCACTGTGCTGATCGTATTTTCCCTTTGCATAGCAGATGATGCTGCAGGAGGAGATGAGTGTCCGATCAATCAACAGCACAACGCTGAAGGAGCTCAGGATGCCGTGTAACACGCCTGAGCGGAGCAGCATTATGAACCCATGTAAAGACAGACTTAGTGAGTCTGACAGAGGTGCAGTGCAGCAACAGAACATCAGATATCAGGGGTTTAATCTCTCATCTCACTTCACATTATGGAAATCTCACATTCCACCACGATTCAATTCAGTTTGATGTGTTTATTTTGGTTCGATTCAGAATTACTTTGGTAAATTGACTGAATTTATTTCACTCTTTACACAGTAATGGAGTACAGAAAATAAGAAATACAAACAACTGTTTTTTCCTCTGAATTTGTCCCGGTTTCTGCCTAATTTAATCATGGCCAATTCCTATCCTCAAACTAGGTCCCCATCTATCACATAATGCTACCAAGCTGGGAGGGTGAAGGGTAGCAAGAGCTTCCTCTGAGATGTGAAGAACCACCACATCTGTTCAAACTGTGACTAATGCAACATCATAGAGCACTGAAGTCATACGTCACGTGGCAGCAGTACAGCACATTAGGAGCAGTTGTTGTTGGTATATAATAGCGTTGAAGTTTAATAGTAGACTTACCTTTGTGGAGCATCATTTCAGTGCACTGGAGCATTAGCTTGCTTGTAGCATGCATGTAGCATTATCTGTTTTTTGTTGTACAATGATTCAGTGACACTCAGGCCCAATCCCATTTCACCCCTTGCCTCTACCACTCAGCCCTTAGCCCCCTGTTTTGCATGTTCATGTCTAGAGGTAGGGTGTCCCGATTCTTGTTGAGATAGAGGGGTAGGGTGAAGTGTTAGGGCTACATGGCCCTCCAAATGGAGGTTTTTCAGACACTCCTAACAGAGAGTTATGAGAAAAACAGAAAAAATGTCAAGATGGCTGAACAAGAGACCAAAGAAACCCACAAATGTGAGAATTTTCTCTGTTAAAAAAATTACAATAACCACTGTATAATTATCTTATTTTACTGTTGTTTCAGTGTATTTTGGTCATTTCCTTCATAACAAGCATACAAATCACTATTAGCATGCTAATGTCTCGGTAGCTAACTGCTAACTTTCCCGTTCCACCTTAAATAGTCCAGCAGTTCTGACACCTGAAGTGCCAGAACGTAACTGCTGCACCATTTAAGGTGGAACGGGGAAATTCGAATGAGAATCTGGTGAATATCTGACTTCAGCTTTGTATCACTGAAGGATTAGGGGTGGGTGATAATAAATAATTGCCCCTCTTTGAAGGCATATGATGCCCTAAATGTAACTAAAGCCCAACAGTGAGTACCCTCCTCTGCTGTCACTGCAGACTGGCAGGGTCGCCTACAGAGCAGTGCTAGTAGCTGTTAATGAAGTAATATCTTGTTTTTTTATTTGAGGTTCCCATTTCGTAGGGCAAGATTTCAACCACTACCCCTTGTAACTCAGTTCTAAGGGGTTAAGGTGACACTTGACAACAAGGGGTAGGGGTAAAAAGAAAAAATGGGATTGGACCTCAGTTTTGAACCATTTTAGCATTTTGGTTTAGCACAGGGTGCAATAACAACAGTGTTCAAAAAAAAATTCCCATAGTGAAACCTGCTTAGCCCCAGAGTTCCTAATACAGGCATGACGCCAACCACAGAATGACGCATTAATTCAGAGGTCTATTGGACAGTTTAGCACACTTGGAGAAGAATGCTAACTGCTAATTCTGTTATATCAGCTAAAAGGCGCTTGCACTAGTGATGGAGGGAGGGGGAAGACCGTTCTACCCACCCAAAGAGAGAGAGAGGACATTTATCCACTCTTGGACTCCCAGACACCAATGGCTGTGGCATCACCGGGGATCAAATTAGCGATCTCCTGATGATAGCGTCAACGCTTTATACTTCTGTGAAGATACACGTAAACGTATCTGCATTGCAACACAGAGATGGGGTTCATGACTAAGCATAGCTTGAACAGGCTTCATCTCCAAATTTCAACTACGTGTTGTAAACTGGAGAAGACAGACAGCCAGGAGGTCAGATAAAGTGGAGCTGTGCATCAAACGAATGCTTACTGGCTATCCAGTACTGCTGGGTACTGGACCCAAACAGTACTCAACTCGAAGAAGAACTAGTGCAAAATCAAATGGAGCCTTTTGAGGACCGGCTGGCAGAAGAGGAGCAATGTTACAATCATTTATACAACCCATCTTCAAAATATTACAAAACCAGTGAAATGAGAGTTAATTCATGGAGAAAGCGAGGAAAAGTGCAAGACTTTCCTCATTATTTTCTGTACATTCTAGCCTGGACACTGCCCCCTAGCGTTAAAGTATGTCAGCAGACACCTACGTGAACATCTGTGCATGTTCAAACCGGAATATATACAATTTTTACATTTAAAAACAGATTTTGAGTATATAATGAGTGCACACTGCATTGAATATTCTAATAATCAATTATAATTGATTCTAATATTGAATCGAATGTAGTTGACAGTGCATTTTTTTTTACACCTCTAATAGCTGTATCAAATCATTTTACCTTAATGTTCTGTCCTTTGCCTCTAGATGTTGCTGTTATGGATGATGTTCATGATGAGGAGATGGACAGAGACACCTTCCATCTGTCTGGCTTCAAGGCCACCATGCACTCATTTGAGCCGTTCACCGAAATGCTTATATCACGGAAAGCTCTTGGACAGGAGGTTCGAGATGCCATTTGTCACTTCCATTCACAGAAACCTGACCGGCCTGACTGCCCACAGCGACGTCCTCCCATCATCACTGCTGAGAAGCGTTTCATTGGCAGGTGGGGATGCCTACAAATTCAACTGCATTCAACTGTAATTTCGATTGTGTTCACAATTGATGTGCAGTACTGGCAAGAATGAATATCAATAAAATCCTATTGATATCCATCCCGATTGGCAGGTGCCACAACTGCTTCAGCCTCGTCCCATTCCGGACAATCGAGAAGGCATATTGGGCAAAAAAGAAGGCAGAGGATCTGAAATACAGGGCGGAACGAGTAGAGCAGTTGCAGGGTCTCCGTGACGATGCCCGTGATCACCGTGACAGCATCATGGAGTCTCGGAGGAAGGAGGCACTACTGCAGCAGGACCGAGACAAGGCCGAACTGGAGGAAATGCTCAGCGTGCAGAGGGCCAAAAGCGAACAGGAAGTGCAGCTCGCTCGCCAGAAACACCTCCGCTTCTTGGAGGAGAAAAGGAGGAGAGTGTTGGAGCAGGGGATGGTCATCCATTTCAGTGGGCAGCACAGCTCCCTGGCCAAAAGCATCACAAGAAATTGTATCCAACAAAGGCTCAGCAACGCTCAGCAAGAGAGGAGAAGAGAGGTCGCTATCAGCAAGCACCACACTAAAGCCCAGAAGATGGTCATGCAGCGATACCTGGAGAACAGGTACAGCACGCTGTTCACCCAGAGAACAGGTACAACACTACATATCTGGAGAACAGGTACAGGACCCTACACATCCAGAAACAGGTACAGCATGTTACATACCTAAAAAACAGGTACAGCACCAGGCATTTCTTGAGAACAGATACAGTACCCTACACACCTGGAGAACAGGTACCGTACCCACCTTCCCATGCCTTATCCACCTACAGAACAAGTACAGCACCCAACACACCTGGACAATAAGTACAGCACCATGCGCACCTTCCCATGTCTTACTCACCTGGAGAACAGGTACAGCACCTTACACACCTGGAAAACAGGTGCAACACCATGCATGCCTTGAGAATAGGTTCAGTGCCCTACGCACCTGGAAAACAGGTACAACACCATGCACACCTTACCCACCTGGAGAACAGGTACCGTACCCTACACACCTGGAAAACAGGTAGAGTACCATGTGCACCTTCCCATGCCCTACCCACCTGAAGAACAGGTACAGAACTATGCACACCTTGAGAATAGGTTCATTGCCCTACATACCTGGAAAACAGATACAGCACCATGCATGCCTTACCCATGCCTTAGCCACCTGAAGAACAGGTACAGCACCCTACACACCTGGAAAATAAGTACCGCACCATGGGCACCTTCCAGTGCCTTGCTCACCTGGAGAACAGGTACAGCACCCTACACACCTGGAAACAGGTAGAGTACCATGCACAACGTCCCATGCCTTCCCCACCTGGAGAACAGGTACCGTACCCTACACACCTGGAACACAGGTAGAGTACCATGTGCACCTCCCATGCCTTACCCACCTGAAGAACAGGTACAGCACCATGCACACCTTGAGAAGAGGTTCATTGCCCTACATACCTGGAAAACAGATACAGCACCATGCATGCCCTACCCATGCCTTAGCCACCTGAAGAACAGGTACAGCACCCTACACACCTGGAAAATAAGTACCGCACCATGGGCACCTTCCAGTGCCTTGCTCACCTGGAGAACAGGTACAGCACCCTACACACCTGGAAAACAGGTACAGCACCATGCACACCTTACCCATGCCTTATCCACCTGGAGAACAGGTACTGTACCCTACACACCTGGAAACAGGTAGAGTACCATGCACAACATCCCATGCCTTACCCACCTGAAGAACAGGTACAGCACCCTACACCCCTTGAGAACAGGTTTAGCGCCCTACACACCTGGAAAACAGGTAGAGCATCATGCACACCTTGAGAACAGGTTCAGCACCCTACACACCTGGAAAACAGGTACAGCACCATGCACACCTTACCCATGCCTTACACACCTGGAGAACAGATGCTGTACCCTACACACATGGACATCAGGTACAATGCTTGACACACCTAGAGAAGAGGTACAGCACCTTACAAACCTGGGGGAAAGTGCACTGCATCCTACATGCCTAGAGTACAGGTATAGTATCTCACAGACCTGGAGAACATCTTACACACCTGGAGAACAGGTATAGTGTCTTACAGACCTGGAGAGCACGCTATAAACCTAGACAACAGGTACTGCATCCTGGAGAAGAGGTATGATAATGTTCGGAAAAGTATATTTAACCCTCCAGGAGGTTAACGTCCAGGAAGTGTTAGAGCTTTTACACATATTTTACAGCCTATTTTATAGTTGTACATTTGCATATTTAAGTAGTCCACTGTTACTTTTATCACAACTATGTAATCCATGTATTTCTGTCAGTTCACTGTTAGTAATGCATTCCTGTTTTTTTTCTGCAGGAGACAGAATATCCATGCAGAGGCTGTACTCTCCCGGGTGTCTACGCACACTTTCCTATCTGAGAAACAGCACAGTGACCTCTTAGCAGCCCAGGCCAGAGTGGCTCATATCAAATCCAGCCACTACAAGGTGGAGGTCTTGCGTCCACAGCCGCCCAGTCAGCCTGCATGATGACTCACCCTATCAGTCCACCTTAACTATGCCAACCTACCTTAAGTAATGTATATCAAAGGAGAACTAATATAATGTGGAGGTAAAATCCACATCGGTACAGATCAAGACTCAAACATCTGCTTTACTGTGTTTAATCAAAATAATGACCGGTTGCTGTAATGGGTCAAATATTAATTACTGACAGTCAATTTTTTTTAGGTTTTTATTCAATAGTGAATAAATATGAGCTGTGTACATCATATTATTCTTTTCTTTAGCTTAGAACTAACACACGCACATCAAGAAAATCCAGATTTACATTTGTTAATTACTAAAATGAAAAAACAATCAGAACTTTGTATAAGGAGGTAAAAAAGGATCTATAACAATCTGTGCATCTACTATAACATATTCAAATCTATACAACTAGTCTGTGTGCATCACAGGTGGTTCTGTTAATGATCCTGTATTCAGTCACTGTATTCTGGTTCAAAATGCCCACCAGAGAACTGGCTCTTGCTTTAACACTGGCTGCAAGCTCTATAGCGGCTCTTTTACTGCCCTGTTGTGGCTCCACAGCAGAATCAGATTTGTAGGTAAAAATAAAATAATCCTCCTTTACAGTAAAATAAAGCTCTGCTGATCGTTCAACACAGTTTATCAATAAATGGTCTTAAACTCTGGAGTTAATGTAGAACTGCTAATTCACCCTTTAACCCTGAAGATCAGCGCAGACTGCTGGTCACCATAGCAACAAAGACTACAATCTTGCCTAGCTAGTAGCTAACGAAACGGCAAAGACAAGAATGATTGAAGATGAGCATAATTTAGAGATAAATGGACTTATTTGTGTTTATAATCGCTCCAGCTGGTTTCTTGATACGTTTAATCTGCAACAACTGTCAAACACTAAAAAGTCACGAGGCTGAAGTTTCTTGCTTGCCAGCTTCTTGTTCTATTTCTCCTGTTCCGCATTAAATGGTGCAGCATACATTCTGCTGTTTCAGGCACCATTTAAGGTGGAACGGGAAAATTCGAACAAGAAGCTGGTGAATGAGAAGCGACTTCAGCCTCATAAAAAGTCAAACATTAAGAGACATTTTACAAGAAACTGTTCTACTTTTGAGGAAAAGTTTCCTGCTGGAGATGCGAGAAAAGCAGCTATAGCTGAGCTAAAGCTTAAAGCAGAGCCAAATCTGCATTTTCGTTTATATTTTTTAGCCTTTACTAGCATATTAGCACATATTGAGACATATTTACAGCCAAGATGGTAAAAAGTTACTTAATAAAATGGACATAAAATGTTGTGGTTTGATTTTTGTTAGACAAAATGGCTCTTCTTAACATTTGGGTTGCCGACCCCTGTTCTATACAGTCCTATGCAAACGTTTGGGTGCCGCTAGTCAAATGAGATATTTTGTTGATTTTTTTAAAAAAAGTAAGTTAAAACATTCTTATAGCAAGCAATCTGGCATTTTCTGCAAATTATAGTGCACAATTTCTATTCGCTGAGTTTAACGCATTGGAAAAAATGAAAGCATAAAACATAAAAAGTGACCTGTGCAAAATTTATGGCACACTTCAATGTCTTGTATTCATTAAAACATGCCGAAGAGTGTCTCTGTAGAGGGCGTGTTCACTTATTTACACTCAGAAAATCACCAAGACATCGTTTGACCAGGGGCGCCAAAACTTTTGCACATGACTGCACTTCAGAGTACTTAAAAATCATTGTCCTATTATGAGCCCTACTTAGTTAGCCAAACATCTTCATGATTAGATCTTGATAGCATATGACTTCTTAGTGAATCTAAATGACTGAATCTGAATTATATATTAGTATTAAATATTGCTTGTATTTACAGTTATGAGCAAAGCAAAGCAATGGGGAATTCCACACTGACCAAAGATTATATGTGTAAATTCTTGTACTTTTAAATCACAGTGATTCTGAAATGCTGAGAAGAGGCGTTCTGGTGTTTCTTCAAGGGTTCTTCGGTAAAGAAAATGGTTCTATATAGAACCTTGAGCACTCAAAGAACCTTCTGCATAATTGAAGTGTGCTTTGCATCATGAAAGCGTTCTTCAGATCAGTGGAGAACGAGTTGTATATGGTTCTATATAGAAAAGGGTTGAAAAGGGTTCTATTGTTACGATGTCAAGCTTGTCACAGTGGAAGGACCCCTTTTTTGCTGCTATATAGAACCCTTTTCAAAAAGGTTCTATGTAGAACCATCTGCAACACATCCTGCTCTCTTAAAAAAAGATGGTTATTTAAGGGTTCTATATAGAACCGTGAACACTCAAAGAACTCTTTGCATGATAAAAAGGTTCTGTACATAACCATCTACAGCACATTCCAGAGAACTCTTTCATGATGCAAAGAACCCTTTAATCATGCAAAGGGTTCTTTGAGTATTCATGGCTCTTTGTAGAACCATTTTCTTTTCTAAAGAACCCTTGAGGAACCATCTTTTTTACAGAGTACATCAATCTGAAGAACCATTTCACCATTCAAACAGCCCTTTAATCATGCAAAGGGTTCTTTGAGTGCTCATGGTTCTATATAGAACCACTTTCTTTACTAAAGAACCCTTGAAGAACCCTCTTTTTTTAAGTGTGTAAAAGGTCAAGCTGTGATCAGTTGGTTTAACCCAAACCTCATTAAATCAGTGTGAAAGTTGGAGGCGTTTGCTAAAACAGGCCTGTTATACTGCAGAGAACCACAGCACTGCACAGTTTAGTGTTTCCTCCTCGTTTAAAGGGCCCATATCATGGAAAAACAAACTTCCCTCACTTTTTTGAATAAAGGAGTTTGATCTAGAATGTAAACGCTGTTAAGGTTTCAAACGTAGGGTTCACACAGTCCACAAATGCATATTAGAACACAAAACAGTGCTGTTTTTTGTGATGTCACAAGAACTGACACATTTACATATGCATATTAAGCCTACAGCAGTTTAGCCCCACCCTTTCACACTGAAAATATACAGACTGGACTGCTTTATGAACAAGGCACAATACAGGGCAGTCAATCAGAACAGAGGTCATTTACATATCACTGCTGTCGGATCAAAACCTTGCATCTCCAAAATAGTAACTTTACAGCAGAAAGAAAAAACATATGTTACTTTTAATGTAAGTCAATGGAACCAGGCGTTTTTCCATGTCATTTTGGATCATTTCCTTTGGTCCGTTCATCATAATATTTATACACAATGTAAAGGAAAACAGGCACTTCCAAATTATGTCGAAAACTGAAAAATGACAAAAATGGAGATACCAGGTTTTGTTCTGACAGCAGCAATATATCAGTTTTAAAGGGGCAGTACCAAAAAAAAAAACATGTTTAATCCTAAGGGTTAAAGAGAGGTCAGAAAATGGTGATGTCAAAATGAACTGCAACTGTTTTTGGTACATAAAACCACACAAACACAAAAAAGTGGATCTAGAGGAAAAAATAAGATGCAAGCAAAATATAGGACACGGGCCCTTTAACACTCCTTAGTAAACGCCTCGCCTTCATCAGCTGACTGGGTGTGTCAGAGAAGAGTAAACAGTAAATCTACTCTGCTGTGATCCTCCAGGAACTGAGAAATAAAAAAAATAATAATAAAGAAAAGAAATAAAACCCATTAGCTGGCCAAAGAGATGGCATTTCAACACCCACATCCAAACCCTATGGAAGACCAGCAGAGTTTTTGTCCAGCAGATGGCGCTCTACCTCTGAGCCAGTGAGTCTTAGCGTTTTTCAAAAGCCCTGCTAAAGACGGATCAAAACCATCTACTGGCCAGTGAGTGTTTATGTAGAGTAGCATATCATCGCTGCCGTGAGAAAACCTCATTTCTCTGGAAAAGTAACTCTACAGGAAAGGAAAAAATAAATCCTCTGATGTACACTGCGGTAGAAAAGTCTGACTGTCCTTGCATTAAGTTAATTCCCGGTCAAAATGGCCATTTAGTACAAGTGAGTTCAGCATCAGCAAAAAAACAGAAAAGATATTTAATAAAAAATGGCCTCCTAACAACCACCTGGAAGACCTGGTAGACCCCAAAACTGCCCCCATCAGATAAACAGCACTTAAAGCTTTCATCTCTGAGAGAGAGGAGAAAATCAAGCTGCTTCAGATCTGAAAACATCCACAGGTGTTTCTGTCCATCCTTCCACTGTGAGAAGACGACTCAGCGCTGTGGGTCTGAAAGGATGTGTAGCTGATCAAGAAGAACCTCACTGAGAAAAGGAGACGGACACATCAAACAAAGAAGCTGAACGATGGACTGACCACCCCAGAGTCCAGACCTCAACACCACTGAATGTGAAAGCGAGTTTACTGAAAAGGTAAAAGACAAACTGAATACTAAAAAAACATTCAGTTGTTGAGGCTTCTGTGTAATTTTCTGTACAGGTTTTCTGCTTTTTTCCTGCTGAAAAATGTACTTAATGTCTGTTTCTACAAATTTAATAAACTGACTGAAGGCCGGTCTCTGACTTGCACAGTACTCCACATTAATGGAACTTGAAAAAACTCGCTTTTCAAAGTTTCTATTGGTTCATTTTTCATGAAATGTTCACACAGTGTAAATCCGGCTAAATGGTGTAAAACAATAAAAACAAAAAAAAAGAGTAGAGCTGTGAGGTTTTCTCATGACAATGTTGATAAATAGCACAGTCTATAAATTCAGTACCAATGATAAGAGCGTAATTACTCACTGGACAATTTCTAGATTTGCCTTTTTCTTAGGCAGCAATGGTCAGATGTCAGAACCTGCCGCCGTCACACTTCCAGGAACGCTCAGTAATGTCTTTTCTCCCTTAGTAGACAAACACCTTGTTGTACAGCTTTAACCATTACAGAAGACACGTCAGCACATTTTCTCCCTTAAACTGTCTCCCAGTGTGGTTCTCCTGGGGCAGCTGAGGGCACAGCGGCCAGACTGTCCTTATTCTCCTCCAGGAAAGCGCTGCAGGAGGCGAAGGCCGAGTAGAAACTGGAGGAAAGCCCAGCGATGTCAGTGGAGATGTATGGCAGAACGCCAGGAGTGGCCTGGTTGTAGTAGGACAGCTGAGACACACAAAGACAGACAGGCGGACAGACAGACACGTATCAATAAATGAGCATGACTCATTTAAACCTAAAGCACTTCAGCAGCTACAAGACACGGCCAGAAAAAGGTTCTAGGTGGTTTAATACACTCTTGTGTACTATTTATGGCATGAATTACTGGCTTTGCAATTACAACCTATCACAGCCTGATCTACGCTCAGCTCAGAATCTCACTGTGAGCAGGATTTCTCATTATGCGTTCTTCAAATACAAGCACAATTTATAATACGCACAAATAAACAAAGACAACAATATACAGTGCAGTGAGAGGCTAAAAACCTAATAGGCTTATATAGAGCCTCCACTGTGTTTATCTAGAATAAAGAGCCAGACGGACTCGGAGGAAACTGTCTGTCTGTGTTGTTGAAGGAGAACCTCAGGCAGGGTCGTCTACACGGCTATCGGGGGCTACATCTCCCCCCATTCAAAGAGGGCATGAAGTTTCACAGACAGTGAGAATGATGATCAAAATGATCCACAGAGAGACAGGAGTGAGTGGAGCTCCAGCGCCAGTACAGCAACCGAGACCCCAACGCGTTACGGCAGCCCCCCTACAGTTAGCCCCCCTACAGTTAGCCCCCCTACAGTTAGCCCACTTTATCCTCCAAATATTACGACTTTATTCTCGAACTATTATGACTTTATTCACGAAATATTACAACTTTATTCTCAAAGTCTACTATTTTTATTTTTATTAACAGTGGCCCTAAAACACCGTTGTGGTTCTCAATCCTACCTACTGCAGCTTTAATGGGCAACTGCACAAACTGCCAATTGTACTAATGCCTGTATGAGCCACGTTCATCCAGATTTAATGAATGCTCAGACTGCACACATCTACAAACTGGGCCAAATCTGACTGGCTGAGCGACACTGTTGTAAAATATTTGACACAGGCACAGTTACTATGAGTATCTATCAGGGTCTGGTCTGAGGCAAACCTTGGTGAGACAGCTGTCCTCCTCCGTTATGCTAAAACCAGCACAGACCACCTCCCCCCTGTTGTAGTCTTCAGTGGGTGGAAACGCAGGTAGGGTGACAGAGCGCAGGGCGATCCAGTAAGGGTCACTGGGAGGGATAAAAAGGGGGTCTTAAAGTGATCATCACCGCCTCAAACCGTGTAGAGCTGTTCAGTAATCTCTTCTAGACTCGATTATGTGGTTTCTAACACTGACACACTATTATCTGTAAACACTGATTAAGTTACATTAGCATAGCTAAGAACAGTAACTTGAAAGCCTGATTTTGTCCGTATGTTTGTCCATTTTTATAGATGAAGGTATGTCACACAGTATCAGCACAAAGTTTTATGCTTTCTGAACAAAATAAAGCACAAAGCTTTGTCACCTTAGAATTAGTCTTACCCAGAGTCACAAGGGCGCCTCCTGGAGGCCAGGAGGATGAAGTCCTGCACCTTTCCTCCTTTGCTAACGGACGGAGTGACCACCCGGTAAATGGTGTCGTCCTCATCTGCATGGTTTATGACCGCACACTCTCTGCAACATTAGGAGAAGAAACATGTTACACAGTTCAGATGTTCATAATCTGGAACAGAGACCAGATCATACATAATGATATATAATGCTGCATTCAGTGTTTATTCACGTTTATTCTCCCTTTCCAGAAGTGCATTAACTGCACATCAAAGGTTTGAAATTTTCAGGATATACACACACACACACACACACACACACACCGATCAGGCATAACATTATGACCACCTCCTTGTTTCTACACTCATTGTCCATTTTATCAGCTCCACTTACTATATAGGTGCACTTTGTAGTTCTACAGTTACAGACTGTAGTCCATCTGTTTCTCTGATACTTTGTTAGCCCCCTTTTACCCTGTTCTTCAGTAGTCAGGACCCCCATGGACCCTCACAGAGCAGGTACTATTTGGGTGGTGGATCATTCTCAGCACTGCAGTAACACTCACGTGGTGGTGGTGTGTTAGTGTGTGTTGTGCTGGTCTGAGTGGATCAGACACAGCAGTGCTGATGGAGTTTTTAAACACCTCAGTGTCACTGCTGGACTGAGAATAGTCCACCAACCAAAAATATCCAGCCAACAGCTTCCTGTGGGCAGCGTCCTGTGACCGCTGATGAAGGACTAGAGGAAGACCAACACAAACTGTGCAGCAGCAGATGAGCTATCGTCTCTGACTTTACATCTACAAGGTGGACTGACAAGGTAGGAGTGTCTAATAGAGTGGACAGTGAGTGGACACAGTGTTTAAAAACTCCAGCAGTACTGCTGTGTCTGATCCACTTGTACCAGCGCAACACATACTAACACAACCACCACCACGTCAGTGTTACTGCAGTGCTGAGAATGATCCACCACCCAAATAGTACCTGCTCTGTGAGGGTCCATGGGGGTCCTGACCACTGAAGAACAGGGTAAAAGGGGGCTAACAAAGTATGCAGAGAAACAGATGGACTACAGTCTGTAACTGTAGAACTACAAAGTGCACCTATATAGTAAGTGGAGCTGATAAAATGGACAATGAGTGTAGAAACAAGGAGGTGGTCATCATGTTATGCCTGATTGATATATACATGTATGTTAAAAACACTCAGTGTGTACTTTCCAGATTAAATGTGTGTCTGTGTTGTTTCCTTCTGTTTGAGTTCTCTAACAGGACATACTTGTAATGCGGGTCCCACTCGTGTCTGCGTCTGAGGTCAGACAGAAGCACAAACACCTGCTCCGCCGCTATGGCAACATGAGTCTCCACCTTAAAGCACAGCACGTGGTTCTCCTCCAGAGTGTACAGACTGACCTGAGAACAGCACATCCAACAGCTTTCACAGTCAATGTGTGAGTCCTGTACTTTATTACCAGCCTATTAAAGTCCAAATTGTCACAGTTTTCCCCCTCACGCCAAAAGCAGTCAATCAGCCAAGACAGGTTTGGTGTCTGAAGTTTAGCACTGGAACTACAAAGCTAATGTAGCTAACAAATAATGGAAGTTTATACTGACTAGTTCATCTGAGTTTATTTAAACACTCAATGCAGCTAACTGAGCCACTGCTTTAACACAGAACATGCTTCTTTTCCTTACAGTTAAGTGACCTCCGCATTTAAACCCACCCGTGTAGTGAAACATCACATACACACTAGTGAATACACACACACACTAGGAGGCAGTGCGCAGCCCTATCCACTGCGCCCGGGGAGCAGTTGGGGGTTAGGTGTCTTGCTCAAGGGCACTTCAGTCATGTCCTGTTGGCTCAGGCGATCGAACCAGTGACCTGCCGGTCACAAAGGCTGGTTCCCTAACCTCCAGCCCACGACTGCCCCAGTTACAGGGGGGTATGTGGCATTTTGTTTTGTGCTCTCTCTTTCTCATTCATCACTTTTTTCTCATAGGGTTAATGTCTGGAAGACTCTATTTTGGGTACAGCAGGCGGTGCTCCAGCTACTTACTGCAGAAGCGGGGGCTGTTCCAGTGGTTGCACCTGTGCCATTAGCCTCCACCTGACCAGACCAAGCCCCTAAGGATTTGTTGGTGTTTGTATGAGTTTGTCTAAAGACTTGTAAACCTTTCTCTGTGTAAGTAAGGGGGTGAGCCTCGTTTTCTCCCGGTTTTGGGATCAGGAGGTAGGTTTGAAATTGTCATTTTGTTTTCTTTTAGATGAGTTTAGTCATCTTTTTGGTTTCTAGTTTGTTCTGGTCATTACCCCCTGAAGTTTTCTGCACCTGACCCGTTTAAACCTAGACTTACAGGTTAAGTACTTTTTCTACAAGCTGGTACCTTTAACACAAGTTAAAAGAAATGAATGCTGATAATTGGTCCATTATTTGTAGTTTGTGGTGTCTTGGTCTGGCAGTCGGTTGGCGTTGGCATACTTTTTATGTACGGCCTTAATTTACCCCTAGACATTTGAGGTCGTCACACTTAAACAACGATATTAACAAGAATTTTTGTTTTTTGACATATAAATACTTTCTAAATATAAAGCATTCTGTTAAAGGTACTGCAGACAGTTTATTGAGTGCTGACCTTGTTTTTCTCTGAGGTCAAGACCCAGTTATTCCGAGCAGCCAGCATCTTCAGAGCAGAAACGTTGTTGTAGCTGAGGTACATCTGTGGAAAAGACTTTTACTCATATCACCAGTAAGATCAGGGCCATACAGTCATACGCAAACCCCTGTGAAATGACTTGTTTTGTTGATACATCCTGTACTAGGAATTAGCTAAAATATGGCATTTTTCTGCATATTTTAGTGCACAATTTCTGTGTATTTGCTGATTTTAACATATTGGAAAAAAATAAAACCTTAAATAGACTTAACTTTCGCACAGGCCACACTTTGTGTTATTTTTTAAAATGTTAAATTCAGCAACTGAATGCAACGGTACATTAAAATGTGCACAAGTGTGTTCACTGTAGAGGATGTGTTCACATATTTTCACTTAGGACATCACATTTTGCCTTAACATCCCAATGAGAACAACTACATGATCAGAAGCAACCTGATATTATTTTACTTAAAGGCGCTCAACAAAAAGTCTTTAGAAGTCTAGAGTTATCATAGTTAATAATCACATAATGAATCATATGGTTACATAATGAATTACATTTGCATTCAGAAACAGACTGCTGATGGGGTTTCTGATAAAGTGCTTGTGTCTGTACGTGAGTGAGAGTACCTGGTTACTGGGGTCCCACGGCACAGACAGAGGAACCTCACTTTGTTTGCAGGAGATGATGTACTTCCTGTGACAGAACAACAAGCTGCAAGCTAGTCACATGACCTTGAAAGCTGAGTGAACTATGTGGGCATCTGGTACTGACGTTTGAGTGCTGAGAATTCACTGGCAGTGTGACAGAGCAAGAGTGGAAAAATGATTTCATGGCAATGTCATTGCTGCTCCTGTCATAGTAGCCCCTTGAGTGCACTGTGAATGCTCAGGTTGCTGAACATCTGACCACAAGTTTACTGGATAAATGGCAAAGAGGGAGTGGGTGGTCATTTTTATTTTTTGTATGTCTGCTTATACGTATCAGAGAATGTAACAAACTTTTCTTTTCCAATCAGCTTTTAAATTTTGTTTAAAGGGCCCAAATCCTGCATTTTTCTGTGTACTTTTATCTCAAAGCTGTAGTTTAATCTGTCTGCATTTTAACCTGCTCAAACTCTACTGCAGTTCTCTGTGTCGATCTATAGAAGCTCCGTCTTTCTGAAGATGAAGACTATGACACACTGTTAAGATGTAAACCTGGATCTGGCTTGTGACTCACTGACTGACACACTGACTGACTCACCGACTGACTGACACAGCATGCTGAAAACTCTCCATCTGGATCCAGCTTGTGACTCACTGACTGACTCACCGACTGACTCACCGACTGACTCACTCACTGACTCACTCACTGACTCAGCATGCTGAAAACTCTCCATCTGGATCTGGCTTGTAACTCACTGACTGACTCACTGACTGACTCACCGACTGACTGACTGACACAGCATGCTGAAAACTCTCCATCTGGATCTGGCTTGTAACTCACTGACTGACTCACCGACTGACTCACCGACTGACTCACCGACTGACTCACCGACTGACTCACCGACTGACTGACACAGCATGCTGAAAACTCTCCACCTGGATCCGGCTTGTAACTGACTGGTTGACTCACTCACTGACTCACTCACTGACTCACTCACTGACTCACTCACTGACTCACTCACTGACTCACTCACTGACTCAGCATGCTGAAAACTCTCCATCTGGATCTGGCTTGTAACTGACTGGTTGAATCACTGACTGACTCATTGACTGACTCACCGACTGACTGACACAGCATGCTGAAAACTCTCCATCTGGATCCGGCTTGTAACTGACTGGCTGACTGACTGGCTGGCTGACTGGCTGGCTGGCTGGCTGGCTGGCTGGCTGGCTGGCTGGCTGGCTGACTGACACAGCATGCTGAAAGCTCTCCACCTGGATCCGGCTTGTAACTGACTGGTTGACTCACTCACTGACTCACTCACTGACTCAGCATGCTGAAAACTCTCCATCTGGATCTGGCTTGTAACTGACTGGTTGAATCACTGACTGACTCATTGACTGACTCACCGACTGACTGACACAGCATGCTGAAAACTCTCCACCTGGATCCGGCTTGTAAATGACTGGTTGACTCACTCACTGACTCACTCACTGACTCACTCACTGACTCAGCATGCTGAAAACTCTCCATCTGAATCTGGCTCGTAACTGACTGGTTGACTCACTCACTGACTCACTCACTGACTCAGCATGCTGAAAACTCTCCATCTGAATCTGGCTTGTAACTGACTGGTTGACTCACTCACTGACTCACTCACTGACTCACTCACTGACTCACTCACTGACTTAGCATGCTGAAAACTCTCCATCTGGATCTGGCTTGTAACTGACTCTCTGACTCACTCACTGACTCACTCACTGACTCACTCACTGACTCACTCACTGACTCACTCACTGACTCACTCATTTAGCATGCTGAAAACTCTCCATCTGGATCTGGCTTGTAACTGACTGGTTGACTGACTGGCTGACTCACTCACTGACTGACTCACTCACTGACTCACTCATTTAGCATGCTGAAAACTCTCCATCTGGATCTGGCTTGTAAGTGACTGGTTGACTGACTGGCTGACTCACTCACTGACTGACTCACTGACTGACTCACTCACTCACTCACTGACTCAGCATGCTGAAAACTCTCCACAAGGGGGTGCCCTTAGCAGTCAAATATCTGTTGATGCTTGATAAGAGCAGCGCCTCACATCAATGACACTGACCCAGTTTGAGGCGCACACTGGACACATTCTGCCCGTGTGTTATGTATGAAGCTTGTGTGCACAGGCCTAAACATGCAGTTCATGGGCCGTGTGTGGATAAAGGCAAAATGAGCTTCTCTTCCTCATTTGTGTTTGAGGGAGAGGCGTGCAAAACGTGGGAGGACTGCACAGAAAGTAAGCAGAGATGTTGTACGTGCAGCTGATTAGATATTATTCTTGAGTCCGGGCTGTACTGGGAACTAAATTTAGCCCTGGACTTTAGTCTAGAACAGCCCACTACAATCACAGTGACCTCTCCGCCAACACAACCCCCAAAAGCTGCAACAACCTCCAATGCTGTGCCTTTTAAACCCTGCGCCTCATGAGCGGGCAGTTAGGGGGCGATGGCGCGTTTTGCCGTCGTATGTACATCTGATGCTCTGTATGTTTAACTTGTCTCATGTCCTTACCTGTCTAAGCGAACTTTTTTCCTGGCGATAGCCTCCTGAAAACGTCTCTTTCCATCCTGTGAACACCCAAGGTCAAAATAATAATGAATAAAAATGTACTTTACTAATAAAAATCAATAAAATTAATTAAATTCCCTGATTGAACTAAAATATGAACAAAATTCTGATTATTCAAAATCCGATTATTCAAATGGTCATGTAAACAGCACACTGATTTCTTAGAATCAGAGTAAGGTCTAGAAATCCGATGAAGACATCCAATAAGGAGAGCTAGATTTTAGCTCAGTAATCAGATTTCTCAGTGCACGTAAACTCTTACTCTGATTTCTTTCAGATTTCTCAGTCTGTGCATGTGCGAAACAGATTACCGGTACTGGAAATAGGCAAGCAATGTTGCCACAAGATGGCACCAACACACTTTTGGAGTGATGCTGAAACCAAATAAATGCTTGATGAAATGAAGGATTTAAATATTCTTCATCTTCTAGATGATGCATGTTCATATTTTCAGGTAAAGTGGCGCGATGACATGAAGTTTGAGTCTTATGTTACATTTACATCACGTCTTATTCTGTGAGTTTATTGGCCGGCTGCAAAGCATAAATCCAATTACTGCCTGACCCGGACTTTCTCCATTATCTGATCTCTCAAGTGCATGTAAACGTGTTGATCAGATTACTGACAAAATCTGATTTTCTGCAGTTATCAGATTATTAAGTGTGTGTAAACACACTCAGTGATTAACACATAACGGTTTGCTACGTAACTTAGTTTTGGCTGTATTTTAGGGATGCGCTGTATTATATGGAAAGATACATCAGCAGACAGATTTCCTAAATGGTCAGATCTTTGGTGATCTGTTTAACGAGGATCTCTTGTAGATTCTTTTCCTGAATGTATGGCTCTGTTGGAAAGATCAACCATACATTTATGGTGCCATATTTTTCTTAGCTTTTTTGCTTTTTCACGCAAGGGCTCTGCGAAGAACAGGACCAGCACTGTTAGGCTACATTCACATTACAAGCCTCATTGCTCAAGTCTGATTTTTTTGCTCAAATCCGATCTTTCTGACACGATGGTTCACACTTGTTTAGGTAAGCGATTCAAATCCGCCATTAATGTGAACGAACCGACGTCCTGAAATGACCCTCATGAGCTCATCCTACTCAGTAACGTCACATGAATGAATCACGTTCATCATCAGCACAAACTAACGAGCAGAACGAGCTTCGCTGAGAAGATCATTAACTCTGATCAGCTCTCAGCTTCATTATTAGAGCGAGACGAAGGAGAAAAAGGTGAGATGAGCTGCTTTTCCTCCGTTTACAGGCTTTAACTTCTGTTCAGCGCTGCTGCCATGGTAACGCTGAATGATGGCGCACGCGCAGTGGAGAAAAGCACATGAATTCCGATCTGAGCGTCACATTAAGGTCACATGGCCATGAATCGGATACGTATCTGATCTAGGCCCACATAAGAAAGTGGCTCAGGTCGGATTTGAAAACATCAGATCTGAGTCACATTAGGGCAAAAAATCTGATTTGTGCCACTTCAGCCTGGTAATGTGAACGCAGCCTCTATGACATCTCCTTCTAAACTGGCCAAAGCAGTCCAGTGTTCATTAACACTGTCCATAAGGGAAAGCAGGCATGTGCCTATCTGCAGCTTGAACTCTCACCACAGGCTCAGGTCGTATCCGTGGTAACGTTCGTGGCTTCTTATCCTGATCCAGCACCTCGAAGGTCATGAAAGCAGTGTTGATGTGCCTTAAAGGTTCTCCACCCTGATAGGCCTCTGCACACACGCCCACCTCCATACTACAGCAACACACACATCAACACAAACACACACACACACACACACACACACACACATACATCAACACACGTTAGACAAAAACTTTATAACTCAGATGTGTCAGTCGGTTACACAAGAATAAAGTCTATCGTACCAGGTAAAGTGGAAGGCAGCAGTTCTGTTGATGTGACACGTTTCGTTCATGTGCAACCGACTGACGGGCAGCAATGTGTTACAGTGGGGCATATATAAGTCAGATTGTACCAGTAACTTAGGGTGTTCCACAGGGTTCAATCCTTGGGCCAGTCTCATTCAGTGTAATGATATGGCTGCCACCATCTTAGACTGCAAAGTGCATCTCTGAGTGTGATTTCTAAACTTCTTCTTAGCTTCCATTACATTATGCTGCTAAATCAGATGACCTGTCGTTCTGCGCTGTGTCTACTTTTAGCAGACACTATTTGTGCCAGTTATACTCCGATACTGGTTTCTATCTTTTAGTTAGGCTGTAATAACTAGACCTGCCGGTGTCTCTGCTGCACTGTTAATACTGTAATCTGTGATCAGTCACTCTTTACAGAACTGACTCTCTGTGAGTTTTCCTTTCTTTGCCAAGTTGAACAGCTGCCCATCTGATGCTGTTGCTTCTTCTGCCTTGATCGGGTGCCACTGCTCGCCAGCCTTCTGGACCGTTTCACACTTCTGGACCGTTTTGACCACAACTGAGCTTCACGCTGTACAACGCTGTGCAAACCTCACCTTCATGAACTGACCCTCCTGAAGCTGCTGCTGCTGCATGAACTCAAACTATCTAATTAACCATCGCTCCACCTGTTTTTCCCCGTTTTTGTATTCTAATATTTTATTCTAATGCTGTTTGCTATCCGGTGTGGACCAGAGGAGGATGGGTTCCCCTTTGAGTCTTGGTTCCTCTCAAGGTTTCTTGCTCTTAGGGAGTTTTTCCTTGCCACTGTCGCCATTGGCGACGCTCATGGGGGCTCGGACCCGGATTTTTCTGTAAAGCTGCTTTGTGACAACGCCTGTTGTAAAAAGCGCTTTATAAATAAACTTTGACTGACTTGACTTTGACATGGGCCGGTACCTTTTTTTGAATGCGTTGTTGACGATGGCCTTAAGCACCAGTCTGTCTCCTATGTGGGACGGCCCGCGGAAGTGGAACATGTCTATGCTCCTCAGAGTCGGGTGAGCGTTACACAAGCGGCTAGGACAAAAACAAAACATGAATGGGTGCTTTTGTGCTACAGAGTAAATCATCCCACTTCAGTGCCCTGTTCTCAGTCATTAGTACTCTGAAATCTCTTCACACTGGAGTTAATTCTCCTCAGGATCTTTATAGCACAACCAGGCACAACTGCATAGACTTTACCTAGTATATATTACTATTACTCTATTACCTATCTGATAAAATAAATGTTTGTGGACAAAATACATTAATTTAAAAAAAATACATTAATTAAAAAAAAATTGTTTTGCAGAACAAATAAAATCCTTTACATGCCATGTTTTGCTTTTTTTGACATGAAAAATTTAGTTCATCAAAATAAATCATAAAAAGAAACAAAAACAAATGGTTGAAGTGCAGACCTGAACCTGTCAGTACAAAATATAAATTTAACTATATGTAATTCATTATTTGCACTACCATTTTAAAGTTTGGAACCACCAATTATATCATGTTTTACCTATTATATTCATTTTTGAATTAATAATTGCTGTTATTTTATATACAGAGTAGATCAAAATCCTACAAGTGAGAAGGTATTTTTAGAGTTTTATTCATTTTTTCAAGATCGAGAAGTTATTAAATAATAAAAATGTGCTGTAATTATTCATTTTAATAAATAATAGTAAAAATAATAAAATAGTTAACTTTCTCCAACACTTTTCAAAAGCAAGACAGTCTGGACGATTTAATTAGACCTTCAGAACTTTTGATGTTCTACAGCTTTTCTCATCTACAGCTCATCATGATAAAATCATTTTATACATGTTTCTGCAACAGAAACAGTTTACATTATTGAAAACTCATCTTTTGAACAATAGTGCAACCAACTATATAACAATGGTGCAACTACATCATTACATATAAACAATAAAGATCATTTTCTGTTTATGTGGGATTTATACTATATAACGCTTATCTCTGTGAGGTGGTCATGTCAGCAGGGTTGTTAGGATGCAGGTGAGTGTTACCTGGCCGAAATTGTGGCCACGTTCTCCATCCAGGCCATGATCTGACCACCGAATGTGCTGACCTGGTGATTAGCGTGTGGTGGGAGAACCAGCTCCACACTCTCCACCCTCGTCCGCTCTGCTGGAAAAGCGTCCTCAAACTGCATACACTCACTCACTGCCACACAAACAAACACACACACACACACACACACACACACACACACACACACACACACACACACACACAGGTCACTTTTTAAGTGGTGTTTATATATATATATGCTGAAAACCTCCTGGTGCTGAAGCATTAAGAGTTCCTTTCACTGGAACTAAGGGGCCGAGCCCAACTCCTGCACAACAACCCCACACCATAATCCCCCCTCTACCAAACTTTACACTTGGCACAATGCAGGCAGACAAGTACCGTTCTCCTGGCAACCGCCAAATCCAGACTCGTCCATCGGATCGCCAGACAGAGAAGCGTGATTGGTCACTCCAGAGAACACGTCTCCACTGCTCTAGAGTCCAGTGGTGGCGCTTTACACCACTGCATTCGACGCTTTGCATTGCGCTTGGTGATGTAAGGCTTGGGTGCAGCTGCTCGGCCATGGAAACCCATTCCATGAAGCTCTCTACGCTGTTCTTGAGCTGATCTGAAGGCCACATGAAGTTTGGAGGTCTGTAGCAATTGACTCTGCAGAAAGTTGGCGACCTCTGCGCACTATGCGCCTCAGCATCCGCTGACCCCGCTCTGTCATTTTACGAGGCCGACCACTTCGTGGCTGAGTTGCTGTCGTTCCCAATCGCTTCCACTTTGTTATAATACCACTGACAGTTGGCTGTGGAATATTTAGTAGTGAGGAAATTTCACGACTGGACTTGTTGCACAGGTGGAATCCTATCACGGTACCACGCTGGAGTTCACTGAGCTCCTGAGAGCGACCCATTGTTTCACTAATGTCTGTAGAAGCAGTCTGCAGGCCTAGGGGCTTGGTTTTATACAACTGTGGCCATGGAAGTGATTGGAACACCTGAATTAAGTGATTTGGATGGGTGAGTGAATACTTTTGGCTATATATATATATATATATATATATATATATATATATATATATATATATATATATATATATATATATATATATATATATACAGTGGGGTGCGAAAGTTTGGGCAGCCTTGTTAATTTTCCTGATTTACCTTTATAAATCATTGATTGTTTGGATAAAAAAATTCCGTGAAATATATCATATAGGGGACAAACACAGTGATACTTGAGAAGTGAAACGAAGTTTATATGATTTACAGAAAGTGTGCAATAATTGGTTAAACAAAAGTAGGCAGGTGCATAAATTTGGGCATTGATTTCAAAACCTTTAGAACTAATTATTGGAACTCAAATTTGGTTTGGTAAGTTCAGTGACCCTTGACCTCCATACACAGGTGACTCCAATTATGAGAAAGGGTATTTAAGGGGGGCAATTGTAAGTTTTTCTCCTCTTTGCATCTTCTCTGAAGAGTCACAGCATGGGAGTCTCAAAACAACTTTCAAATGACCTGAAAACAAAGATTGTTCACCGTCATGGTTTAGGGGAAGGATACAGAAAGCTATCTCAGAGATTTCAGCTTTCAGTCTCCACTGTGAGAAACATTGTGAGAAAATGGAAGACCACAGGCACAGTTCAAGTCAAGGCTCGAAGTGACAGACCAAGAAAAATCTCGAATAAACAGAAGCGAAGGATGTTGAGAACAGTCAGAGTCAACCCACAGACCAGCACCAAAGACCTACAACATGATCTTGCTGCTGATGGAGTCACTGTGCATCGTTCAACTATTCGGCGCACTTTACACAAGGAGATGCTGTATGGGAGAGTGATGCAGAGGAAGGCTTTTCTCCGCCCACATCACAAACAGAGCCGCTTGAGGTATGTTAGAGCACATTTGGACAAGCCAGCTTCATTTTGGAATAAGGTGCTGTGGACTGATGAAACTAAAATAGAGTTATTTGGGCATAATAAGGGTCGTTATGCATGGAGGAAAAAGAACACAGCACTCCAAGAAAAACACCTGCTACCTACAGTAAAATTTGGTGGTGGTTCCATCATGCTGTGGGGCTGTGTGGCCAGTACAGGGACTGGGAATCTTGTTAAAGTTGAGGGACGCATGGATTCCAATCAATATCAGCAGATTCTGGAGATCAATGTCCAGGAATCAGTGACAAAGCTGAAGCTGCGCCGGGGCTGGATCTTCCAACAAGACAACGACCCTAAACACTGCTCAAAATCTACTAAGGTATTCATGCAGAGGAACAAGTACAACGTTCTGGAATGGCCATCTCAGTCCCCAGACCTGAATATTATTGAAAATCTGTGGTGTCACTTAAAGAGAGCTGTCCATGCTCGGAAACCATCAAACCTGAATGAACTAGAGATGTTTTGTAAAGAAGAATGGTCTAAAATACCTTCAGCCACAATCCAGACTCTCATTAGAAGCTATAGGAAGCGTTTAGAGGCTGTTACTTCTGCGAAAGGAGGATCTACTAAATATTGAGTTAAGGTTTTTTTTTGGTGCCCAAATTTATGCACCTGCCTAATTTTGTTTAGACAATTATTGCACACTTTCTGTAATTCATATAAACTTCGTTTCACTTCTCAAGTATCACTGTGTTTGTCCCCTATATGATATATTTAACGGAATTTTTTTATCCAAACAATCAATGATTTATAAAGGTAAATCAGGAAAATTAACAAGGCTGCCCAAACTTTCGCACCCCACTGTATATATATATATATATATATATATATATATATTCATTTTTTTTTAATTATGGCATTCAGTGCACAACTTCTATTAACTTATTATGTTTAACATATTTTAAAAAATAAACATAAAATATAAAATCTGTACTTTTGCACAGAAGATGTGGTCACTTATTTTCACTTAGAAAATCAACAAAACGTCATTTGACCAGCGGCGCCAAACCGTTTGCATACAGCTGTATGTACATGACCTCCGTTCTGATTGGCTCGATTTTTTAAACACTTCAGTGTCGCTACTGGACTGAGAACCAAAAACATCCAGCCACCAGTGGCAGCGTCCTGTGACCACTGATGAAGGACTAGAGGATGACCAACACAAACTGTGCAGCAGCAGATGAGCTATCGTCTCTGACTCTACATCTACAAGGTGGACTGACAAGGTAGGAGTGTCTAATAGAGTGGACAGTGAGTGGACACACACTAACATACCACCACCACATCAGTGTTACTGCTCTGTGGGGGTCCTGTGGGGGTCCTGGCCATTGAAGAACAGGGTAACACAGTACACAGAGAAACAGATGGACTGCAGTCTGTAACTGTAGAACTACAAAGAGCTCCTATATGGTCAGTGGAGCTGATATTACAGTGAGTGTAGAAATAAGAAGGTGTATTTAATGAAGTGGTCGATCGTGTGTTGTAACTACTGTTCTCTATATTTACATGGTAACACACCGCCAAAGGAAACAACCACGGCAACACACTGACACAGAAACACACACGGCAACCAGCACCTGTGAGTGTACAGCAGTTGGGTTCCGATCCACTTCAGCGCTGATCTTCTTCATATATGCGTGGAACGGTGCAGTAAATGATGCGTAATTACACTGCTGTGTTGCAGTGTTTACTGAACTGTGTTGCAGAGATGTCAAATAAACAGAATAGCGTCAGTGATGAAGCAAAGAAGGAGGTGGGCTGAGTTTTTTAATGGATATGCTGAGATCTCTCATCCAGATCTGATAAACAAATACACCTGGTGCTCAAAGCTGAAGTGGAGAGGGTTTGTTTCACACCTGTCCCAGACGAGCTGACGCTGAGCGGCTGATTAGGTTCACTCAAGTAAAGCAGCTTTCATGCAGCTGTACGAATCTGCTGATCTCCAAATAATCTACATCAGAAAACAGTGCAGGTATATGTTTTGCAGTAAGAATAAGCGTAATTATTAAAATATTCAGATCTCTGAACTGTTCTTAGTATTTGTTCGCCTAACTGGATATTTAAATAAGGCTTGTGTTGTCTGGAATTAAAATATATAAACTATACTCTAAAAAAGACGGTTCTTAATGGGTTCTCTATAGCACCAAAGAGTTCTTCAGTTGTTACAAGCTTGACATCACAACAATAGCAGAACCTTTTTTGGTGCTATACAGAATAGTTTTCAAAAATGTTCTATACAGAATCATACACTCTTTAAAAAAAAGATGGTTCTTTATGGGTTCTTTAGTAAAGAAAATGGCTCTATAAAAGACCCATGAACACTCAAAAGAACCCTTTGCATGACTAAAGGGTTCTTTGCGTCATGAAAGAGTTCTTCATAATGTGCTGTAGATGGTTCTATATAGAAGCTTTTTGAAAAGGGTTTTGATGTGAGGCTTGTAACAATAGAACCTTTTTGGTGCTATATAGAAGCCGTTTCAAAAAGGCTTCGGATGATGGAGATGGTTCTAAATAGAACCTTTTTGAAAAGGGTTCTATATGGCACCCATAAGGGTTCTTCTATTGTTATGACATCAAGCTTCAAACAATAAAAGAGTCCTTTTTATTGATATAGAGAAGTTTTCAAAAAGGTTCTATACAGAAACATCTGCAGCACGTTCTCCATCAATCTGAAGAACACTTTCATGATGCAAAGAACCCTCTAATCATGCTAAGGGTTCTTTGAGTGTTCATTATATTCTTTATAGAATCATTTTCTTTACTAAAGAACCCTTAAAGAACCATTTTTTAAGAGTGTATCGCTGCAGTCGGAACAAAACCTCGTATCTCCAAAATGGTAACTTTACAGGAGAAGGAAAAAACATACTTTTAATGTAAGTCAATGGAACCAGACCCCAAGTCATTTTGGGTCATTTCTTTTAGTCCATTCATCATAACATTTACACACACTGTAAAGGACATGTTGTCTTGAAGACAAATAAGTTTGAGAAACAGTTCCTCAAAATAAACTCAATAAAATTACTGACAAAAGAAAAAAAAACTTAAAGGGCCGATATCATAGAAAAACTAACTTTCCTAACTCAGAAAAAAGTTTGATGTAGTGTGTAAACTTTGTTAAACTTTCAAAGTGTATCGTTCACTTCCTAGATTTAGAAACTCAGAAAATTCATTGTGAATTCACGGTTTCTGTGATGTCACGGTGTTCACCTTTTCAGCACACAGCTGTGTAGCTCCGCCCTTTCACGCTGAAGTAAGGAGTGTTTCAGCCTGGACTGCTTTTAGAAGGAGGCCCAACACAGAGCAGCCAACCAGAACAGAGGTCATTTACATACAGCAGTCTTAAAGGCGCAGTAATATAAACCAGCAGGTTTAATTCTTAAAGATTAAGAGAGATTGGAAAATGGTCATGAATAAATAAATAATGGCTCTTTTTGGTGCACATAGAAAAGTGGAAAAAAAAAAAACTAGAAAATGTTCTTTTACTTTAACCACCGTTTCTGCTAATGTTGTTAGAGGTACTTAATGGCTGAGGCCCACTTACACCATTTGCGTGGTTTTATATAGCAAAACACTTTTAATTCATTTTTAAATGACCATTTTCCAATCTTTCTTTATTAACCAGGCTGTTTTTGTTGCTGTGCCTGATATACGACAGGTATACAGTCGAATTCTGAACACCCGCTGGACAAATGACATGTTTTGTTGATTTTCTAAGTGAAAATAAGTGAACACGTTAATAAATATAAAATATAAAATCTGCCATAAAGGCCACATTTTATGAAGCTGAAGTAACTTATTTTCACTTAGCAAATCATCAACGCGTATTTGACCAGGGGCGCTCAAACTTCTGCATACGGCTGTATGTAAATGAGCTCAGTTCTGATTGGCTGTCTTGTATTGTGCCTCATTCAAAAAGCAACACAGGCTGAAACACTCCTTATAACTTCAGTGTGAATGGTAAACACCTCAGTGTCGCTGCTGGACTGAGAACCAAGCATATCCAGCCAACAGCGTCCTGTGGGCAGCGTCCTGTGACCACTGATGAAGGACTAGAGGATGACCAGTACAAACTGTGCAGCAGCAGATGAGCTATCGTCTCTGACTTTACATCTACAAGGTGAACCAACAAGGCAGGAGTGTCTAATAGAGTGGACAGTGAGTGGAAGTCTCTCTACAGCACGTCCTTTAAAAGGAGGAGGAAAATTGCGGCACAACCGGTCGCCGAGAGTCACTCACATTTTAGTACGCTGAAAAGACATATATCATCAGCTGCACGTGTAATATCTCCGCCCACTTTTTGCACGATCTTCCCACGTTTTGCAGAACCCCCCCTCAAACGCGAATGAGGAGGAGAGGCGCATTTGCAGTGTCAACACACCTCCCATAAACTGTGTGTTTAGGCTTGCGTGCCAGTTTCATACAGAAGGTGCCTGTTTTGGGTCTAAACAAGCTCATCATCCCTCAGTGCTGTGATCTGACCTGCGTGAGCAGAGCTGCTGCTGAGCAGGTCGTTGATGATCTCGGCGTGGATCAGTCTCATCCTCCTGCGCTCGGCTGCGATGCTGTACTCCATCTGCTCCGCCTGCGTCCGAGGAATTACCTGCTTCAACTGCACCTGCACACACACACATACACCCATACACACACACAGTGAAATCAACAGGATCACATTCTGTTACTCTTCTCTCACAGAGCAGACAAAACACACCGCAGAGTCAAAAACAGCAGGTGCCAGCTTGAAGTCTCATCAGTGTTACTGCAGCGCTGAGAACGATCCACCACCCAAATAGTACCTGCTCTGTGAGGGTCCATGGGGGTCCTGACCACTGAAGAACAGGGTAAAAGGGGGCTAACAAAGTATCAGAGAAACAGATGGACTACAGTCTGTAACTGTAGAACTACAAAGTGCACCTATATAGTAAGTGGAGCTGATAAAATGGACAATGAGCTCTTTATGAGCTCATTTCTGTGTGTCAGGCTGTAACACAGTGTGTGTTTTACCTTTCCTGCTTCAGTCCGACGAGCCACGAAGGAGGCGAAGGCACGACACACCTTCCACTGACGATTACTGTAGAGATCCTCACAGCTGACCACAATGCCCACCTGAGGAGAAAAGGACAGGTCATCAGAATCAGCAGAGTATCTGGTATAAAACAAAGGGCCCGTATCATAAAAACAGACTTACTGCACTTGAAAACTTCATTACTTAAAAACTAAGATGTAGAATTTTTGCCCAATACAGAGCAGCCAATCAGAACAGAGCTCACTTACATATATCAGTCTTAAAGGCACAGTAACAAAAACAGCCTGTTTAATTCTAAGGGATAGAGGTTGGAAGAGAGGTCGGAAAACTGCCATGTAAAAATGAATTGGGACGTTTTTTGGTACAGAAAACCACTCAGAAACCATAAAAGCAGACTTCAGGGGAAAATATTAAACACAAGAAAAATGTAGGGCATGGGCTCTTTAACATCCTGAAGAACGACAAGGCCTGAAAATAGACCAGTACTCTTAATCTGAGATGCTAATCCTGTTAATTTCTGTATTACTTTTAAGATGGATACATTATTTGACCCAACCGGTTATCAACCGGTTATCTAACACACCACACCGCACACAATTAATAGAATATTTTTGTAAGGCAAACGAAGTATTAAAACGACTGAATAATAAATAACAGCAGCACAGATGATGAATTGTTATTAAATACAGTAAACGGCAACAGTAAGAGTGATTTCTAGTTCTCTCACAAACCTCCATGCTGGAAGTGAAGGCTCGGTTGACTTTAGCTTTGATATTCACAACCTGCCCGACCCTGCAGGAAAACACAGCACACATGGTTCCCTTTAACTCACTGCAGTCATCACTGAATTAGACGCTGCTCTGAGTTTACATGTATGGAGGACCAGAATAGCCAAAATGAAAAATAAATAAAATTAAACAATAAATGGCTCAGTAAATTAATCAATGAATACAAATAACTAAATAAATTATATATTGCTTATTTTGATTGTGATTACTTCCTTTTTCTGCAGTAATATAGTTCTCAATTTATTTATTTCTGTATTATTTTTGTTTTATTAATGCCATTTTTATATTTTTTCTGTATCTATATTTTTAGCATTTGTTCGCTTTATTTATAGATTCATGTATTCATTTATTGTTTCATTAATTCATTTATTTTTTCATTAATTCATTTATTAATTTTTTCATTAATTCATCTATTTAATTCTGTATTTCTTCGTTCATATGATAATGAGGGGGCGTGTTTTTCACGTTCAGGCTTAGCAGTCAAGCCCAGGAGAAGAAGAGTTGATTAAACTGTGCTTTCACCAACTCCATAAAGAGCTGCAGTGTCACCAACAGACAAACCTGCCGATAAATAACAGCTACTGCTGATAGAGCAGGACATGTACAATTGATCTACAGAATCTGATATCGATCAACCAATACGAATATTAAGGCACTGTGACATCATCGACTGACAGCCCTTTAATTAGCATAAGCACAAGGAAATACAGAAATGAATAAATAGAGAAATAAATCAATATAGAAATGAATAGTTATGGAAATAAATGAATAAAAACAAAAAAATAAAATAAATAAATACAGAAATTTGTGAGAAGTGGAAATTACTAAATAGATAAGACATTAATTTATGCAAGGTCTAATTTATTTATATACACATTTTTATGTATGTTTATTTATTTTTAGATTTATCATCATTATTCTTTGCCATTCTAATTTCTATATTAATTGAATAAGTCATTTATTTTTATTATTTTGTTTATTTTTCATTTTGGCAAATCTGGTCCTTCATATACTTGATTCAAATGTGAACACTGGTTCCACATGAATGAAATATATCACATCAACATAATTACTGCCACTCATTTTACTTGCTTTAGTGAGAACTGTGTGGATGTGATGTATTATACTCGTGTGGAACCGATGTACATATTTGAATCAACGCATCTGTTTTCAGTGCATCAGTGCTGCTGAAATGAAGAGGTGGCTGAAGGAAAAGGCTGTTACCCAATAGTGTGCTCGAAGTGGATGTCATCCACAGAGGCAGTGATACAGGAACATCCAGCGTGCCTTTCAGCTGCGGATTAGAGAAGAAGACAAGACGAATAAACCGTCACACCTACGTAAATATACTGTACGCTCGCACTTACGCATCTCTGCAAACAGTGAGGATGCAACAATGACAGTACAGTAGGGCTTAGAGCTGGGCGATATGGCCAAAAACATTATCACGATAAACAAAATTCATATTGTTCGATATCGATACATATCGCGATTAATGTCAAATCATTATTTCTTTCATGTTTGAAGGCTGGTTTTGCTCCTGGGTGGTTAACTGTGGTTTTAAACTATCACTTATGGTCCGATCATGACAAACGCTCGGCAAACAGTGGAACATAGTAACTGATCTGTCTTGGGACAGTGGGAGAAAGTCTCTGAGCTGTTTTTATCAGCTGGAAAAGCACAGCTGCACTTTTTGTAATAGTCATGATTTAAGAAAGAAAACAGATTATTTTAGCTGTCTGGTGTCGAGCGCTCGGCTACCCCGCTACAAACGCTAAACAAGTGGCCAACAACAGTGCTAAACTCTTTAGTTTCTCAACAACGTCAACTCGGTTCGGGAGGTCACTGCGGTCACTCCCACCACATCCATGTCAGAGCAGATCACAGTATTCAGACACCAGCTAGACGGCTGGGTTTCTCTATGCTATCGTAGTAGTTTAAGGGGTGAACCGCAGTGTATCTGACGCTCGCTGTGTAAAAGCATTATCTGCAGTGTGAATCTCTCACACCAGTCACAGAGTCCTCCTTTTAGGCATGTTTAAACTGAAAGCGGTGATTCTGTGTCTTGTTTGATCTACTGTGTCATCAATTCACCGTGTTGTGCCGGAGCGCCGCTTCAAGTTAGCCAGCAGCTAAAAACAGCTAGCCTGGAAAGATAGCGCTCTCCCGCCCTCCAATGCCTCACGGCTTCCTCAGTTTACTGTCGAACATGAACCACTTCTTTCTTTCACTTTCTTTGCTCGAGAATGCACTAATACTAAAATATGACGGTTTAGCGCTGTAACGCGGCGCTGCAGACCTGATTTAACACCGCTAAAGTTGTTACGATGTTAGTAAAAAGGTGAGTTCGCTGTAGGTCAGTACAGTTACACCACTGACCTCGTCACTCTGTCACACGGAGAACAGATCGCCGGTCGCTCCACTCAAACAGGGAATGTATAACTCCACATTTCAGATGTTGCTAAAGTATATTTGGCGACCCTTTTTTTACTCATGGCCCCCTCCCTCTCTAATCAAGTCGAAAAACTCAGAAGTGCGCCCTCTCCTGGCGACAGCAGAGTAGTGTCGCTTTCCTTGCAGTAGAAAACGCCACCAGGGCTTTCGCTAAAACGTGGAAGTGTGAGAATGGTGTAATATATCGAACATTTATCGAACCTGTCTTATCGCTCTTTCGAGGAAAAGTTATATCGCGATACTTATCGTTATCGTTTTATCAGCCAGCCCTAGTAGGGCTGAATGATTAATCGCTTTTATATCGAAATCGCAATTTTCAAATCACAACAGCTGCAATTCTTATACTAGTTTTATAGTCTATAATCAACAACACTCTTAAATATGGTTCTTCAGGGGTTCTTTAGTAAAGAAAATGGTTCTGTATAGAACCATGAACACTCAAAGAAACCTTTGCATGGTGAAATGGTTCTTCAGATTGACGAAGAATGTGCTGTATATATAGGTTCTTTTATTTTTGCAATGCCAAGCTTGTAACAATACAAGAACCCTTCTTGGAGCTACATAGAACCATTCACACATTCTCTGTCAATCTGAAAAACCATTTAACAATGCAAAGAACCATTTAATCATGCAATTGATTCTTTGAGTGTTCATGGCTCTACATAGAACCATTTTCTTTCCTAAAGAACCCTTGAAGAACCACCTTTTCTAAGTATCAATGCTGATACACTGCAAGTGGGGAAATGTAACATAATTGCATGGAGCTTGTGAGCTGCTTTTAGATGAATCTGATGAATCAGAAGCAACCAAACATCTGTGTGTTGTGACATCACAACCACAAATAACTGGCAGGCTGGAGCACTGGGTTAGGCTGGGTTAGTATCAGTTTATAGACAACATTGGCAATTTAAATCATAATCGCAATTTTGGTCAGAAAAATTGCAATTAGATATTTTGCCAAAATCGTTCAGCCCTAAAATACAGTATTGAAAAAACGATGAAATTGATCAAATTCTTTCAGGCATATACAGAGGGGACCAAAAGTCTGATAGTTCTATTTGACATTTTTTTCTAATTTAACACCAAAGGTTTCATTACAAATTGTATTATCAGCATAACAATCTGAGAATTCCGAAATCTGAAATTTTAACGTGAAATTTTGGTGTTTGTTCCCCTTTTGCTGTAATGATTTGCACTCAAGCTGGCACAGACTCTGATCACTAACAGTGATAAAAGCCTGTGATGAGTAGATCAAATCCACCTGAGAGGCGTCTGAACAGCAGCTTCAATGAAAGAAAACGGAGGACATTTTTGTACAAAGGCCTTAAACGTGGACCACGACACAAATTTGCTTAAATATAAATACTGAGCCAGAAATAGCGAAGGATTTAGAATATTTCATCTTCAACTTCTCAGAACTTTTCTTTCTTTTAATTTTTTCCAAATTCCAAAACTTTCTGCTGTTTATTTCCAGGATTAAGTGAAAAGTGGTCTCAGAGTTTTGGACCCCACTGTACTCAAATGACTGGCCTTTTTCTGAAGCGCTTATAAAGTAAAAAAGATTGTGATTTTTTGGGGGGTTTGTTTTGTTTTTGGGCGGCACTGCAGGAGCTCAAAAAGTTCTGAAAACCGTCTGCCAAACCGACCCGTGTAGAACAGATTTAGAGCTCTGCAGAATCAAGACACTTTAAACAAAATCAAATCAGAATTGAAAACAGTGTCACAGCTGAAAACATGCATACACCCCTCACAAACAGCACCGTAAACAGCTACAGTCACGTGCTGCAGCAGTCAGACAGAAGAACGCTGTGGACTGTCACACGGCACAACGACCGAATGATAATGAAACGTCACGCAGTTTCAGGAGGAAGTTGGTAGAGCTGCTCTGTTGGTGCCACAGACATTTACAAGTCTGTTAGATTTACAAGTTTTGACCACACTGGAACAGATGCTACAAGATTTATGACATCACAGGCTTCCCAACTACTGCAAGCAAACTGGTGAACTCTTTATTACAGCGAGGCCCCTAAAGCATCAAAGAAACGCCCACTCTTCTGATTTATTTTATAAAGACCACCCAAGGGAAACTAAACCACCCTGAGCCGGGGTTTGAAGAGGTCTTGTGGGGTCCCCTAGTGGAACGTCAAGACTATGAAGTTACCAATATACTGCATATTTTAGTTATATATTTAAGCAATAGAACGAGAGGGAGTGCGTTATCGCGAAATAACACACTCCTCGAGTGTTCTGTTGCTTTAATACAACAGTTAAATAAATAAAGTAATAAATTAATAAACTGGGCCGTGAACGCGGCGTTTAATATGTTTTAATGTTCGCAGTTCCTTCACCAAATTATAGTTCCTTAACAAGCAGCTTGTTGCTACATCAGAGTAACGAACTCCGCCCACTCGCTGCACAGCCGCCAGTTCGTTCTCCAGCTCCTTACACTAAATTCCCAAACTGTCATCACCACTGAGCAGCTTTTCAGTCGGCAGCTGTGACAGAAGAACAGCTAAACAACCTGGAATCAGCCAGAAATGAACCCAATACCATTCGCCAAACGTGTAGTCTGATCTTCAGAGTCTGACAAAATCAGACTGAGCCATAAAACTGCCGCAATATCAAGTTTAGCTCAGTTCTTTCAGTTTTTGCCAGATCAGTATTAATGTTGTTTTGTTCCAGCCAGTCTGTAAAGCATCTTACAGCCCATTTAGTTTGGCGAATGGTGTTGGGTTCCGACAACATGCAGTTTTTATGAAGATTCTGACATCCACCAGTGTTTTCTTATTAGGTAAGAACAGAATCTACACACACTCAAGAGCACAAAGGTGCGAACAGTTGCGTGATTTAAGAACACGTCATGAATCTGACGTAGACTTTTTCTTTGGATCTTCCTCAAGAACACATTTAAGAAAAAACGTAGCAAAATATTGGACAATGAGGCCCAGCATTGTTGAATATCATAAGAGTATTCAATTTATTTTATTTTATCTAGTGAAACTGTCTTATTCCACTGGCAGACTGGCTGATCATTTGGCTTATTTCTTGAAGAAAGTTAGACTGTGCCAATGGAATAAGACCATTTCACCAGACAAAATGACTTAACACACCGAATAATCTTACAGTATTTGTACAACAATATCCTACTAAGAAATATGGCCTACATATAAGATCCTTTCAATTGCCAAAGACACAAGTCTTTGCAGTGTAATCAAAAAAAATGACCGCCTATCAATCCAAACGCAAGCGTACCTGAGAGGCAGGCGGTGGAGTCCATCCACTTGAGCAGCTGTCCGACGCTGAGCTCTCCGCAGTGGTTGGCGTGACAGGGCAGAACGATCTGGCTCATTTTAACCTCGGTGGGGTTCCTGTACACCTCTCCATTCTCCAGGATCAGCTCAGGCTCGTCCAGAAGCTCCGGAGGCCTGACCTCTCCCGCCATCACCACTGCACTACTCATGCCAGAGAGGGGGATTAACACATGGAGCACATTTTAGTGTGTTAGGGTCAACAGAGGTTAAGATTAATAGATTAATAAAAGGCCTCAGAGATCCTGAACACTGTCCTAGATAATAACTCACAGGCTCATTGGTTCAATTTAAACAGAAGTATATTCATCATACTCGGGGCAAAAAAAGGGACAAAAGTACGACTAATAGCTAAAAACAGCAGCGGCGGCGGCGGCTCCACTGAAACCTGAACTTTGTCTGTACCATTTTTACAGATAACAGTGTGTCATGCAGTGCCAGAATCCACATAATCAAGTCTATTTGTACTAATCTGAGATTACTCCACACATTTTGAGGCAAATCTAGGCCTGCAGTTAGCATAATGCTAAATGGTGGTTTCAGTAGAGAACCATGATTATTAGAGTTAGGCCTGCAGTTTGGGGGCTAATTTCTATTGGATTCCAGACGAAAAAAATCTTTAAGATTGTCTCAGAGAAACAAAGCAGATCTCAATATTAAATTGAAGGATCACTGATTTCTCAATTGTTTCTCCTAAACCTCCTCAGGAGAAAAGAGGAGATTAACATCAGCTTTTCCCTGTGAGAAGTTCTGGTGCTGAAGGAGAAAAGCGTGAGTTCTCCTTCTGAACTGAAGAGCTCTGTAATATAGAATAGAGCTGCATGATGAGATCTCACACTTTTCTTATGGAGATATTACTCAGCTGAGGCTGGGCTGAGACGAGTCAGACACTAAAGAGTTAATCCACATGTGTGACAATATTTTGATCAAAGTGAGAAAATCTGAGTTTTATTTCTCAGGAGCCGAATTTCAGAAACAGGAGAAAATGGCTTCAGTCTCACTCTGATCTCAAACTGGACTTAACCACGTCCAGGAGAAGAACCTGAGATCAAGAGGAGATCTCTTTTAGAGTATTTCTTTCCTCTGGGATGGCTTGTTAGCAATAAACTAATGCTGGTGCACTTGAATATTTTTCAGCCATTCTAAAGTAAACCAATACAGTCGAAGCTTGTAAAAGACATTGTGTTTATTTGAAACTTGTAAAAGACATGCAGCAGTTTTATAGTGACTCTATCAATACATTAAAGGTGCAAATCACGCCACCACTGGACTCTGGAGCAGTGGAAATGTATTCTGTAGAGTGACAAATCACACTTCTCTATCTGTCAGTCTGATGGACGAGTCTGGGTTTGGCGAATGCCAGGAGAACGTTACCTGCCTGACTGCACTGTGCCAGCTGTAAAGTTTGGTGGAGGAGGGATGATGCTATGGGGTTGTTTTTCAGTTATTGGTCTAGAACCCTTAGTTCCAGTGAAGTGCTTCAATGCTTCTGCAGACCAAGACATTTTGGACAATTGTGCACTTCCAACTTTGTGGGAACAGTTTGGTGAAGAACCTGTTCTGATCCAGCATGAATGAGCCCCAGTGCACAAAGCAGTTCCATAAAGTCATGACTGGGAGAGTTTGGTGTAGGAGAACTTGACTGACCCTCACAGAACCCTGACCTCAACCCCATCAAACACCTTTGGGACGAACTAGAACACAGACTGCCAATAACATGGACCAACTCCATATTAATGCCTATGGATTTAGAATGGGATGTCATGAAAGCTCCTGTGGTCGTAATGTGTATTGTGTGTTCCAATACGTTCGTCCATACAGTGTATGTCATTTGACTGGGGGGGGGGTGTTCACAGTTTTGCTGTGTGGTCTATAGTATGTAACGTGTGAAACAGGAGAAAACACTGTTCGAAAAGATTTCTTCCTCCTAACAGAACACCATCACAGGTTTTCTTTTTTTAGCACATTTCACAGTCCAAACATGTGAACCGATCCAGCCTACGTGTTTCCGTTTGTTCCTGATCACGAAGCTGCTTTACATTTGGATGAATCACTGAGTTGTTCGCTTGAGCCACAGTAATCTTGAGGTAAGCTTTATAACCTTATAAGCAGGATTTCAAAGATTAAATGAGACTAAGTGAACCTGTTACCTTTGCTACAGGAATATAATCCGGGAATATTCTGCTTGGAATTCTGATTCCGACAGACCCGGCAGGCGCATAAAGGTTTCGCTGACCAAATCAAAGCAGCACAAAAAGAGACAGAGTGAAATCAGACAGATGATCAAGCCTTATAGTGGACTGTTAGGGATGCTTCCAGTATAATACCAAGTTCACAGGTAGGTTCACCTTCTCTAAGGTTATGGCTGCACATATTGAGGCCTGAAATGGACCAACATATTATGGTTTTCGGACTGTTTTTGGTATTAGTAGCTCTGGTATTAGTATTATCTGTAGTAGCACATAAAAAAACCCACCAACATTCATTTAAATAGCCCATATTATTGTGTATTGTTTTCCTTGAGCACCACTTAAACTGTCTATGTGGGTTCGTGTTCCAAAAACAGTGCTTATCTAGTCTTATCTAGTTTTTCTCTATATACAACACATTCTCCATTAATCTGAAGAACCATGTCACCAATGCAAAGAACTGGCTCTGTATAGAACTCATTGTTCCAAATAGAACCACTGCCTTTACAAAAGAACCCTTGAAAGAACCATCTTTATGCATAGAAGTGTGTACTTTACATGTATTATAGGCACAGAAGGCCCACATATGAACCTAACATGTTTGAGCAGGTAGTTTTAAAAGACTTTTATTAGAATTACTAATATAATAAAAGTATGATGGTACAGTATAATAGCTCCAAAACTCAAAGTTTCTGAGAGTGTGTTAGGATATTACTCTTCTCAGATCTTAAATAAATAAATAAATAAATAAACAAACAAACAAGCCATTTCCATCAGCCTTAGAATTAACATCAGACTAATATGAAGCTTCAGTGAAAACACTAATGAAAAACACTCCACACACTCAGACTTAGGCTAAGCTGAACTGTCCCGTTACTCGGACGGGTCACTTTGAAAGCCCAGACCTGGAGGGACCTGCAGGATTTCTCACATGATTTGTGGGCTTTGCGCCAAACCTGAGCGGACCACCTTAAAAATACCCCTTTATTGACGTTACTGGAGCTGTTCTACGTGCATCACGCCAGGCGAGCTGCTCTAAGTGCTGTGAGTGAGTCTACATTTCTTACAATCCAGAATAAACCGAAGAAACGGACCACATGAGCTCCCAGACCAACTTCAGCCAAACAAGCCAGTCGGTATTCATGGAGCTTTTAGCCGCATGTGTGTCCGAGCCCCAGCGCTGTTTACTGCGCAGCTCGCTGTCCTTTAAACGCTGTAAGGTGACACGTTTAGGAAAATAACACAGACTTACATGTGAGTGGAGGCAGCTGACGCACTTCACATCTGCACGACGGAACTAAGCGACAGTGTAGACAGCTGTTGTATCTCTGCAGGGATATTATAGCGCTCTCTCTCTCTCTCTCCCTCTTTCCCTCTATGTCTCTCTCTCTTTAGCAGTCTCGTCACTTCTCCAAGCTCACGGCGGCATAACATTCCCATACGCGAAGTGAACGCAGCTATAGCGCCGCCCACAAACTTTTTAAGGTGGAGCGATGCTGTTCAGAACGATTCTTTTTTTTCTCCCGTTGATTCGGTTCGTTGCGTTCGGTACATTCGAATCAAATCATCAAATTCGAATCCTAGATTCACTGATTCGCTCAGTTCCATATCTGGAAGTTTCACCTGGATTAACACCACAGCTTCTAATCAGGCGACGCTGCAGGTAAACAGAAACGCCATTAAAGTTAAATGTATCAGTAGACTGAAACATTATATCCTGGCAAGTGCAATGATCTGACGTCTAGACTATATATCTGATATTTCTAATTTTGAGACGTTTGTAGGAATATTATTATACATACACACATCATCTAAACCGCTTATCCTTCTGGGTCGCGGTGGGGAGCTGGAGCCTATCCCAGCTGTCATTGGGCGGAAGGCAGGATACACCCTGGACAGGTCGCCAGTTCATCGCAGGGCAGACAGACAGACATACACAGTCACACACACATTCACACCTAGGGGCAATTTAGCGTGTCCAATCAGCCTGACTGCATGTTTTTGGACTGTGGGAGGAAACCGGAGTACCCGGAGGAAACCCACGCAGACACGGGGAGAACAGGCAAACTCCACACAGAAACGACCCAGGTCGCCCCGCCGGGAATCGAACCCAGGCCATTCTTGCTTTGAGGTGACAGCGCTACCCACTGCGTCACTGTGCAGCCCAATATTGTTATACTATTTGTTTATTTTAAGACATTTTAAAGTCATTTTACTAAGTAAAACATCACTGTATTTAATAGATATGCTTGAAACAAGCAAAATACCAGCCAATATAGTGAGATCATTTCACTTAATAAAATACAACATCTAGAAATATGTTAAATAACCTTTTAATATTCCTACAACATAAGAAATATTTGATATTTAGACTAGATTTAAGATTTCACCTGCTAAGATTTATGTAGATAAGGGCCCATATGCTGCAGTTTTTGTTTCCTAGTATTAAGTGCCCACTAATTTGTTTTTTACATGACTATTTTCTTCAAAAAGCAGTCCAGGCTGAAACACTACTGTCCTGCCTTTAAAACTGATATATGTAAATGACCTGTGTTCTGACTGGTTAGCTCAAAAAGCAGTTTGGGTTGAAACAGTCCTTATATCAGCATAAATAGGCAGGCTAACATGCTGTAGGCGGTATAGGCTGTTATATGTAAATCTCTTGTTTTTTTGTGACATCACAAAAACAATGAATAGAGATGGGAGTGATTACACACTACATCAAACTCTTATTTTCAAACAGTGTGGAAAATGTGGATTTCAGTGATTTGGGGCCAGACTGAGACTGAGTCAAGACCAAGTCTAGATAAAAGTGAGACTGAGTCAAGACTGAGTCCACAATGAAAGTAAGACTGAGTCAAAACAAAGTCCAAATGAAAGTGAGACCGAGTCAAGGCTGAGTCCATAATGAAAGTGAGACAGAGTGAAGACCGAGTCTAAATGAAAGTGTGTCTGAGTCAAGACCGAGTCCAAATGACAGTGAGACCGAGTCAAGACTGAGTGCAAATGAAAGTGAGTCGAGTCAGGACTGAGTCCATAATGAAAGTGAGACTAATTCAATAACAAAACCCAAAAATCGAGTTCCCAGTTGAGACCAAGATGAGTCCAAGTACAAATACTACTCCAAGGCAAGTCTGAGGCATTTTAAAAAAGGTTTGGTGGAGGAGGGATGATGCTACGGGGTTGTTTTTCAGGGGTTGGTCTAGAACCGTTAGTTCCAGTGAAGGGAACTCTTAATGCTTCAGCAGAACAAGACATTTTACCAAGAACGTTTTTAAACTCATTTAGGTTGCTTAGAAAACATTTCAACCCATAGAAAACATTCAGTGTTTCTGTTGGTTTCTGATGATTTTGTAATGTGTTTTGGCTTTTTAATGGGTTGATATCACCGTGTAAAACTGTTTAACAGGTAACCAGTGGCAGATGAAATGAATTTGATGGTTTCCTATTTGGATGTACAGGAAACCTGTGTTCTCTACTGGAAACTATTAAGCCAAGGTTTTAATTCTGATCTTTTCTAATGGTCCTTTTTCAGCAGGGGTATCTTGGCTCTCGCAATAACCTTTCAGATTTGAACAGTTCTCAAAGTATAAACGAATCGGCTCCCACCGTTTACTTTAAGGAGCCGTTCAAATAGAGCCGATCGACCCATCACTACGTGGCAGATAAGGTTACAGTCGAAATCAATGTGCGCACAGTCAGGATTCACAAATGGATATTTGAAGGAAATATGAAAATAACCATGATGCCTTTTTGAATCAGACAGAAAAAAATACACTTAACTGAGGTGTCAGTGCATGGAGAACATTCTTATATACAACCCCATTTCCAAAAATGTTGGGATGCTGTGCAGAATGTAAATAAAAACAGAATGCAATGATGTGCAAATCATGTAAACCAGATTTTTAAAGGAAAATACTACAAAGACAACATATCAAATGTTGAAACAGAGAAATGTTATTGTTTTTTGAAAAATATATGCCCATTTTGAATTTGATGCCAACAACACGTTCCAAAAAAGTGTTTACCACTGTGTTTCATCACCTCTTCTTTTACCAACACTCTGTAAGAGTTTGGGAACTGAGGAGACACTGCTGTAGTTCTGAAAGTGAAATGCTTTCTCATTCTTGTTTGATATAGAATTTCAGCTGCTCATCAGTTCAGGTTCTCCTTTGTCGTATTTTTCATTTCATAATGCATCAATTGTTTTCAGTGAGTGACAGGTCTGGACAGCAGGCAGGTCAGTTTAGCACCCAGACTCTTTTAATACAGAGCCATACTGTTGTAATACATGCAGAATGTGGTTTGGCATTGTCTTGCTGAAATAATCAAGGCCTTCCCTGAGAAAGACGTCGTCTGGATGGCAGCATATGTTGCCAAAACATGTATATATCATTCAGCATTAATGCTGCCTTCACAGATGTGCACGTCTCCCATGCCATGTGCACTAATGCACCCCTATACCATCATGAATACTCGCTTTTGAACTGTGCACTGATGACAAGCTGAGTGGTCTTTAGTCCGGAGGACACAGTGTCCATGATTTCCAAAAAGAATTTCAAATGTTGATTTGTCGGACCACAGGACACTTTTCCACTTCACCTCAGTCCATTTTAAATGAGCTCAGGCCCAGAGAAGGTGGCAGCATTTCTGGATCCTGTTTTCTACATGATTTCCACTACAGAATCATGTCTGTTTTTAATGACCTTTGAATATTTAGAGATAATTAAAAGTAAAAAGAACATAGGGCTCTCCTGATAAACTGAAATCATTTGCAACAGAAATAATTTTTCATACACCACAAAAAATGATCTTAGATCTAGTTGATATATGAACTCATATTATGAGAATAAAAGCTTATTAAAAGATTATTTAACTTATTTCTAGACAGTTTTTACTTGTTTTGAGTGATGCCACTAAGTCAAATGATCTCACTATATTGGAAGATAATTACTAACACACTTCCTACAACAAGCTAAATTATCTGCCAATATAGTGAGAATATTTGACTCACTAAAATCACTGAAAACAAGTAAGAATGTCTAGAATACTATTTTTGCCGTTTACCCATTGCTTTGTGCTGCAGTTCTGGTTATACAGCCTGGTTTCTTCTGTTCAGAAAGGTCTTTTTTCAGTTAGCTATAATCCATTAGTGAACAACATAACACACTCCTGAAGGGTTTTCACAGATCAGGATTTCTCAGTTAGCTGGATAACTTAATCCCACAGTAAGCCCTGAACAATAAGAGGAGAGTTAAGGACATTTGTGTTGGGTGGTCTTCACTTTGGGCTGAAGTTATCCAGCTCTGTGAGAAAGCATGCTTTGTGTAAAACCTCCATGATTCCTCTGTGGTGCTGAAATAGACACTTTAACCTCAAGAAGGGCTTATTAAAGGGGAACTCCACAGAATTTTCAAAAATGTTCAGAGTTGTGGAGATGTAAACAGTGGTTTGATGTGAAATGGTCAATTAGAGAGAAACCCTCCTGTCAGATTTCTTTACAGTGGTGCTGATAGGAACCAGGGGTCACCATGTCCACAACACAAATATAGCCATTATAAATAAATAGGAACAAATTTTTCTTTGAAAAAAAAAATGATTTGAGGAATCTTTTTCCCTCACAGCGCCCTGCATGTACCTGTTTGCCATTGATATAGTTTAAAACATATGTTTTAGGCCAGGAGCTTCTTAGAACTACTGTCAAACTATGTGTCCGGCATCAGGCAGTGAATTCATAAACAAAGCATGTACTGACTTTCTGTGAGGGAGCTTTTAGAGCCATTCAGCTCTTCAGACATCTGGTTCCTATCACCACCACTGTGAACAATTCTGACTCAGTACATTTCTCAACTTTCTGTTTATAATTTAATGATTTGATTAATGCAGGAATTTGGAAAATTCTATGGATTTTCCCTTCAACATTAAACCAATATTTCATCATTGTATCAAGCCTGGGCCTGTATTCACAAATCTCCTCAGAGCTAGAAACAGAGTCCTTTCTTACTGTCTGTGACTTTACTAAGAGCGACTAGACTATTTAGAAACCGCCAGAAGTCACGCTCGACTCCACCGACTCTTCCTCTTCCTCAAGCTAAACCTTAAACATCCCGCAGAGCTGTAGAACCGGACCAGCTGGTAATCAGTGTCGACTTAAAGGGCCCACAATCAAAGTCCACCCAGTCTTTATATGGAAACTAATCTGCAAAAAACAGCTGAATTCACTGTTTTAGTGACATCACAAAAATTCATCTACATACATTACATATATTTATCGTTACTATTATTGTTTTATTATTGTTTTCTATTTTTATTCTTACTCTACTACGTTTTTTATTATTATCATTATTTATTCTTAATACTAATCCTCTTAATATTTTTAGTTGATTGTTTTGATTTATAAATCTCATTTTTTCCTGTTTTTTATTTGTCTCATGTAACAGTTTTAATAATAATAATAATAATAATAATAATAATAATAATAATACTCAGTGGCCTTATTTTCATTGCTATACTGTTACTCTCACAACCGTCTATTTACTCTTTCCAATCATTGCAAATGAGGGTCAGTGTTTAAATAAAGGTTGATTGATTGATTGATTGGTCGATATTTGCCTAAGGCAGTTCAGCCCCGTCCATTCACATTAAACCATTCACCATTTTTTTGAATTTTTCTTTTGAGGGAGGCACAATGCAGGGCCAGCCAAACAGAATATACCTCTTTTACATATACCAAAAAAAAAACAGCAAGGGTTAAAGGGAGAGGCTGGAAATCGGGAATGTAAAAATGAATTACAGCTGGTTTTGGTGTGTAAAACTGTGGAGCACCTAAGCTGCTGTGGTCAATAATTTTGCATTATCCTGCATTGATTTTCTGTTTGTTCACAGTAATTTTCCCTTGCAAAGGGCTTTTGCAACAGAACGCAAAACATTTGCAAAAGAATGTGAAAATTTTGTAAGTTATTGCAAAGTCAGTGCAAATATTTTTTTTGTCACAATGGCACTTTAGGGACTCGGTATAAAACCACTCACACATTGCAAGAGGAAAAAAAAATGGCAGTAAAAAAGACATATAAGTATATGGGTCCTTTAAAACAATCACAGGAAACCAATAAATTTGGAAAAAATGCTACTTTTGAAAAAAAAAAAAAACAATGATTTTGTGTTCCCTCCCAATAATTTCGCATTTTTTGCATACGTTTTGCATTCCCTTGCAAATGCAATGGATTTTGCAAGAGATGCAAAACTTTTGTGAGGGAAAGAAAAAAGATTGTGAGGGAACACAATGTCTTTGCAAATGTTTTTTTGTCACAATGGCGCTTTAGGGGCTCAGTATAAAACCAAATATATTGCAAGAGAAAATAAAATACAGCAAGAAAAAACATATAAGGATACGGGCTCTTTAAAACAACGGCAAGAAACCAATAATTTTGGAAAAAATACAACTTTTGGGGAAAAAAAACAATAATTTTGTGTTCCCTAGTAAATGCAATGGATTTTGCAAAAGAACGCAAAACTTTTGTGAGGAAACGCTAAATGGTTGCGAGGAACGCAAAAATTTTGCAGGTAAATGCAAAATTATTGTGAGAGAATGGGAAAATATTGCGAGAGAACGCAATGTCATTGCAAATATTTTTTGTTACAATGTCACTTTAGGTGCTCAGTATAAAAGTAAACACATCGCAAGAGAAAATAAAAAATAGCAGGAAAAAACATAAAGACATGAGTCCTTCAAAACAATGGAAAGAAACTAATAATTTTGGGAAAAAATACAACTTTTGGAAAAAAAAAAAATAATAATTTTGTGTTTAATCACAATAATTTTGCTTTCCCTTGCACATGTTTTTGTGAATGAATGCAGAAATTTTATGAGAGAACACAATGTCAAATATTTATGTGTATTATAATAATAATAATAATAATAATGTGTAGATATTTTTTGTCACAATGGCGCTTTAGGGTCTCTGTATAAAATCAAATATATCGCAAGTGAAAATAAAAAATAGTAGTGAAAAAAATATAAGGATATGAATCCTCTAAACTAATGGCAAGAAAACAATAATTTTGCACTTCCCTCGCAAATGCAATGGATTTTTGCCAGAGAGCGCGAAACTTTTGCGAGACAATGCCAAAGCGTTGCTAGAGAATGCAAAAATTTTGCAAGGGAATGCAAACAGTTTCGCGAGGGAACGCAATAGCATCGCGGTGGCGCTTTAGGGGCAAACTTCTTGCAAGAGGAAAGAAAAATAGCAGCCAAAAAAAAAAAAAGAAAAAAGCCTAGGTATGCGGGTCCTTTAAAACAATCGCAAGCAGCCAGAGAAAGGAGGAGAAAGGAGCTCAGACGCGGGTGACGTAGAGGGAGACTCTCGCTCGCCCATTGGTCGCTCGGGCTGTCGATCAGCGCGCAGGCTCCTCCCCCCCTCCCCTCGATCCAGCAGTCATGTTGCGTTGCGGCGCTGTTAGTGTAGTTGAGTTGTGCGGGCAGGTCGGGATCCCTGACAGATGAATTGTTGAAAACAGGGGGAAAAAGGGAAACGGGCTATTTCTCCCCGTGCAATAAAACCATGTTTCCAAAAGGCAAAAGCTCCGTCGTGCCATCGGACGGCCAGGCTCGGGAAAAGTAAGGCTTTATGAGTATCAAACCGTCGTGCTTGCGGAGCGTGTGGGTGCGTGTGTGTGAGCGTACGCGAGTGTTTTTGGTGCCTTCGACGGAGCCTATTGTTAGAGCCGTATAGGCACGGCTGCCTATGAAGCCTGCGAGCCATCAGCACGGCGCTGAAGCGAAAGTGGCCTTCCTCGGCTCTTGTGTGTGTTTCTCCTTTGCACGCTTTCCCCCCTCCATCTCTTCCCAACCTTAATCCCCGTTTTTTCCATCTTTTTGTCCATTTCCTGTCGCTTAAATTGATGCATCTGATGCACTTTCTTTTCTCCTGCTTAAATGGAAGGCTGCCTTGAGTCTGAGGCAGGGAGGAGGGAGTGGGGTCCCACCTTTTGTGCTTTTAGTTTCCCCAAAAAATCGCTGAACATGTGCCCTTTTTTTTCCACCCTTATTCGAATTTTCCCGTTCCACCTTAAATGGTGCAGCAGTTACATTCTGGCGCCTGAGGCGCCAGAATGTAACTGCTGCACCGTTTAAGGTGGAACGGGAAAATTCGAATAGCTGGCTTATAGGAAGCCAACTTTAACCTAAAATGCTTACACATGTCCAAAGCCTCTCCAATAGGCTTTATTGTATAGAGGGGGGGGGTTCATTCTAACACTGAGTACACTGGGCTGGTCTTTTATCCCTCTTCATCTGACCACTGGTCATGTTTTGCTAGGGAGGGGTGGGTAGATAAATAGATGCCTGATCATTTATGATCCTTATGCTTCATCATTTGTGGTCATTGCTTGTTGTGTTCCCACTATATAACATAATGTCTCTCTCTCTTTTCTTGTCGTCTGATGCAGGCTGGCCCTATATGTTTACGAGTACTTGCTACACATCGGCGCACAGAAGTCAGCTCAGACCTTTCTGTCGGAGGTGAGAGCCGTGGCCGTGGTGGGGAAGCCGTATTTGCATGCGCTCCCTCCGTCCTGCGGTGTGTACAGTAGGCCCTGAGCGTCCTGTCAAGCGAGACTAAACCATTTCCCCTCCACTCTTGTTGCAGATTCGATGGGAAAAGAACATCACTCTGGGAGATCCTCCAGGGTTCCTGCATTCGTGGTGGTGGTAAGTGTGCAGTAACTTGTTGATGAGGGGTCTAGCAGCACCACACAATGTGGACGAGACACAAGGCGACAAATCACAGTTGTGATTTGCCTTGCAAAACGAGAAAGCACGTCGCCGAAACACCTTAAGGGCGACGTTTGTCATTTTTACGTGTATATTTTCTTGTTTTTTTTCCACTCAGGCCCACTTAAAGGGTTTGTGTGGGTTTTATGCACCAAAAAAAGTCAGTCATTTGACATTTTTCTAAAGTTCAACCCTAAAAATAAACAGGCTGTTTTTGTTACTGTGCCTTTAAGATCGATATTTGTTCTGATTGGCTGAAAACAGTCCTTATAACTTCAGCCTGGATGGGCGGGGCTTAATTGCTGTAGGTCTGATGGGCAGAGTATGTAAATGCACAGACAAAATGGGCTGTTTTTGCAGTTTAATTAAGAATTTGTTGCCACAGTAATAGAAGTGCAATTAATATATCGCTGTTGTCGAAAGAAAACCTCGTATCTCCATTTTTGACTTTTTTAGTTTTTGATATAATTTGAAAATACCTGTTGCTCTTTACATTGTGTGTGTATTTCATGATGAATGGACCAAAAGAAACAGCCCAAAATGACTTGGAAAAAATTCTGGTTCCATTGACTTACATTAAAAGTAAAGCAGGTTTTTTCCTTCTCCTGTAAAGTTACGATTTTGGAGATACAAGCTTTTCTTCCGACAACAGCGGTGTGTGTGTGTGTGTGTGTGTGTGTGTGTGTATATATATATATATATATATAAACAAACAGGAGTATTGCTGTTTGGTGACTGTAGTGGTCCCATTGATGTAATCAAGATTGAATGACATCATTAGGTACAGTTTAGCTACAGTCACCACACCACCACATTCACTGTGGCTGTGGTTGTAGTTAACAAAATCTGACAAAACCTGATTTGATGCAGTTCGTTCAGCGTCCGACCAAACCGGTTTGTTAGACAGGAACGAGAATGTATTAAAAATCTCCAAGGCAAGTGGCCCCTCGGGCAACAGGCTCTGTAGTGGCCAGGACCTCCGGGGAATAGACAGTGTTGACCGCTGATTTGTTGCATCAAGCAAACATTGTGGTTCCTACCAAGCACCCAAAGAATGTCTATGATTGGTCAGGATCCTCAAAGCATACAGTAAGCCAGCCAGTGGTTGGTTAGAGCCTCATTTGCATGTTGCAGTTTCAGTTGAAGTAATACTGAGAACAGTTGGGAAGCCCTGATGTGGATGTAAGCAGCTGATCCTCTGGCCTGTTTTCTCCCTCAGTGTGTTCTGGGATCTGTACTGTGCGGCTCCAGAGAGGAGGGACTCCTGTGAACATTCGAGCGAGGCCAAGGCCTTCCATGACTACGTGAGTATTCTTAGTGATTGGAGTTATTTTCACCAGCCTTTATCTGGACAGTGATCAGCTTCATACTCCTCCCTTACAATAAATGCAATATTCTTACATGATGTATTGGATCGTCTTGCATACATACATACATACATACATACGTACACACATACATACACTGTTTAGTACATAATGCTGCCTGTATTACTCTTGGAAGTTTCAGTCACCTTCACTTTTGGTTTCTGGAAGCTGGTTCTTGTGTAGTATGTGTGCACAATATATGTGGTGTTTGTATTCTTACGCAATATGTTGTGCTTCTTATACAGTGTGCAGTGCATTAAGCAACCTATCACTGTTGTCGGAAGAAAACCTCGTATCTCCAAAATGGTAACTTTACAGGAGAAGGAAAAAACATACTTTACTTTTAATGTAAGTCAATGGAACCAGAATTTTTTCCAAGTCATTTTGGGCCGTTTCTTTTAGTCCGTTCATCATGAAATTTACACTTAGTGTAAAGGGCAACAGGTATTTTCAAAATATGTCAAAAACTGAAAAACATAAAAAATGGAGAGGGTTTCTTCTGACAACAGCACTATGTTCCTGTGCTCTCATAGTAAAGTTCCCAGAAAGGGTTCTTTGGAGTAAAGCCATAGATGGACCACGTTTGGTTCCTAAGACATAGAAGGACCAAGTTTGGTTCCATGAAGTGCATTTCAGTGGATGATTCTTTTAGAGAACTTTATTTAATGAGATATGATGACCTTTGTGTGTAAAAGTTCTATACAGGTAAATTGTTTATCTTAGAACTGTATGTCCAAGCCAAAACCATGTAGGGACCTTTGTTTTTAAGAGTCTAGGTGGTTTCCATCATCTTGATTTATTTTTTATTTTTTTAAATCTTAGAACTATTACTTGCACAATATATGTGCACAACATATACCATAGTCCTACACAGTTTATGGTGTCTTTTCTTTAAAAATACATGCATTTCACAGTGTGTTAAGTAGCCTATATTACAGTTGGAGGTTTTAGTCACCTTCACTTTTAATTTCTGGAAGCTGCTGAATGTATGTGCTCAATATATACTGTGGTTTTATTCTTAAATAATACATTATGCTTCTTTTTATGCATTACATACAACGTATCACAAATTACTCTTATTAATAAAGGTGCCAGAAAGAGTTCTTTTAGAGTGAATTCTCAGAACCACTTTTGGTTGTTTAAAGAACCATTCAGTTGATGGTTCTTTTAGAGAATGATTTTTAAAAATGAAAGTGTCAAGAACCTTTTTAAAGTTTTTAAAGAACCTCCACATAATGACACAATGTAAAGTTTCTATACCAGGTAGTTTTTTTCCTAGAACCATTTAGGAACCCTAGTTTTATGGACTGTAGGCGGTTTAACAATCATTTTGATTTTTATCTCCTTAAAACTACTTTTTGCACAATATATATGCAGAATATTTACAGTATTTATGTTCTTGTACATTATAATGTGTCTCGGCTTATACAATACATACAGTATACATTACAGGAAGTGTTATGCTTAATAGTAATAATTCCAGAAAGCATATTTTTAAAGCAAAGTCATAGAAGAACAGCTTTTGCTTGGCCTGAAGAACCTTTAGGTGGACAGAACCATTTTTTAAAATGAGATATAAGTGGGTTTAAAGAACCTCCATGTAACGTAAAGGTTCTGTACAGCTATATAAACTTCTTATTTTCCTTTTTAAAATGTAGTTTTGAGAGATTGTAGTAATAAAATGTAGTGTAATGTTATAAAATGTACTTTTCAAAAAGTTTTTTTTGGGACCCTTGGCCTTGGTTCTTTGTGCACCCCTGCTCTAGACTTTGTAATATACTATATAGTCTGTATATAATAAAGTATCTTTAATGCCATTTCTTTAAATCAGTGTATAGACCCCCTCGTCCCATACACTGCTTGTAGAATTACTACGCATAAGAATCTGCAGTGTTTGTGTAGTTCTGTGTTCAAATGTGCCACCACTTTCAATATTAATGCCCTGGCCAGGAGTCGCCGGCACTGATAAGCAACAACAAGGGCTGTTGCACCCCACCCAAACAGTCGTGCAGTGTGCACGATTACTGTGATCCAAGTTAAAGTTGGAGGTAGCGCTGGGCAGGCCGTGCTACTGCTTCGCTGGAGAATTTACAGCATGACGTTCCTTCACCACATGAATGGTGCTTGTATGAGGTGTGCAAAGAGGTCAATCAAGTGGGTGAATGGACTTAAACCGTTTATGCAAATGCAATTGATTGGGATTCAAGTGAGTGCAGGGAGGTTTGTGAAGTGAATTTGCTTCGAGGCCGTGGCTGAGATATCAGCTGGCTGTTGAACTCTGGTTCAGTTTTGAAGAGAAGTCGGCCCGCCAGGAAGCACTCGTATTGCTGTGTTATGAAGAACACAAACCGAAGCTCAGATGTTTTTGGAAGCACAGTTGTACGCAGATGTTATGTACTGTGGCATTTACATGGCATTTCTCTGCTAATTCTAGCAGACAATTTTTATTTTTTTTTACTGAGTATAACAAAAAACCACACAAATCGGGGTGCCATTACTTTTGCACAAGCTACGTTTTATGTTTCATTGTTTTTCCAATGTGTTAAATTGAGCACAAACAGTAATCGTGCATTAAAATGTGCGGAAATGTGTTGCCGTAGTTGAACGTTTCACTTAGAAAGTCACCAAAAACACATGATTTGAACTTCTGCATGCAGCTGTGTTTGGTCAGTGATATGAATTATGGAACACAAGCTTTCCTAGAAATACTTGTATTAATTTTATCAGTGCTTTTTTGCAGTTGTGATATGAAGATGCCTGATATCGAAACCTGTTCAGGTTACATTAAGTTACAGTGCAGAGCCGTGTTTTAATTTGTACACAGTACTGGCTGGTACGTCAGTCCTGCAGTCCACTGAGTGTTGACTTAAAGTTAGTCTTGATGCCAGGAACCGCGAGCACTGCTGTGATTAACTACTCAGAATCACTGTGGAACCGAGCGGAGAGGAATCTGACTGATGTGGTTTGAGCCCCTGTTAGCTGTGCCTTAAACCACTGCTGCTCTTCTGCGTTCAGAACATGAGAAATTAAAAATATGCACATCATTTAGGGATTTACTGTAATTTATACAGCAGTTAGTTCCGGCCACGCAATCTGATTGGTTGAGAAGCGTTCGAACTGTGCTGTTATTTCACCATAACATCACGTTTTTTTTCACAAACACTGTATCACTCCGCTGAGATGCCATTGCTAAGCAACAACTTTGATAGCTGTAGGAGACGCTCAAGCCATTTGAACGTTTTTACTTCTTACTTGCCCACAAACAGAAAATGGATACTTTTAAGATCACATTTGACCGACAGCCGATTTGGTCAGACTCTGAAGATGAGACTACAATAAATTCCCAAACTGTCATCACCACTGAGCAGCTTTTCAGTCGGCAGCTGAGACAGAAGAACAGCTAAACAACCTGGAATCAGCCAGAAATGAACCCAATACCATTCGGCAAACATGCAGTCTGATCTTCAGTCTGACCAAATCAGACTGAGCCATAAAACTGCCACAATATCAAGTTTAGCTCAGTTTTGTCTTTTTTTGCCAGATCAGTATTAATGTTGTTTTGTTCCAGCCAGTCTGTAAAGCATCTTACAGCCCATTTAGTTTGGCGAATGGTATTGGGTTCATTTCTGGCTGATTCCAGGTTGTTTAGCTGTTCTTCTGTCACAGCTGCCGACTGAAAAGCTGCTCATTGGTGATGACAGTTTGGGAATTTAGTATAAGGAGCTGGAGAACGAACTGCCGGCTGTGCAGCGAGTGGGCGGAGCTCGTTACTCTGACATAGCAACAAGCTGCTCGTTAAGGAACTATAATTTGGTGAAGGAACTGCGAACATTAAAACATATTAAACGCCGCGTTCACGGCCCAGTTTATTAATTTATTACTTTATTTATTTAACTGCTGTATAAAAGCAATAGAACACTCGAGGAGTGTGTTATCGCCAATAACATCACGGCTGTGATGATCCACAGCGAACAAATCACAGCCCTGATGTTATTTCACGACAACACACTCCCTCTGTGTTCTACTGCTTAAATCTGAGTCATATTGATATTGGCAGGTATTTGTTTAAAATAACATTGTTTAGATTTGATCAATAATTCAAACCAATATTTGATTAAATGTTTAATGTCCTCTGGAAGAGCAGAACATTTAGGCGATGCTGCACAAATTTTTTTTTTAACCAAACTAAAATGTTTTATTTCTTTACACTGCTGCAGGTAAAGTTAGTCCCAGTTTCTACATTTTGCAAATCGCTGTAGTCGGAACAAAACCTTTTATCTCCATTTTTGTCGTTTTTCTGTGTTTGACGTAATTTGAAATTGCCTGTTGTCCTTTACATTGACTGTAAATTTCATGATGAATGGACTAAAATAAACGGCCCAAAATGACTTGGAAAAAATTCTGGTTCCATTGACTTACATTAAAAGTAAAGCATGTTTTTTCCTTCTCCTGTAAAGTTACCATTTTGGAGATGAGATTTTGTTCCGAGAGCAGCGAAATGTTTATGCATCGCTATCAGTGTCCACAGATATGTACATGGAAGTATACCCGTTATCAGCATCCTCAGCAGAATTACATACAGAACGCTGCAGTCAAATTAATACAGTTTTATACAACCCAGCACAAAGTTCTGTTTGTGCTGCGCTTCTACAGTCAGATGATTTACTGAATCAAAATGACTGTCTTGTCTGGAAGATGGACTCTCTGTGCTGGTTTTGGAGTTGTATTGTGCATTCTGGGGCGAGAGGCAGTGGCTGCCAAATCCCATAACACACCCTTCTTCTATCTCTCTTGTTACTGTGGTGCATTTTATGTACCAGCAATGTCGTTTAAATGAGTGAGGAGGAAAAACTGAAGACATATTTCGTGTCTGAAGTTTGCTTTTTAAATTTTGTGAGGTTAAGGCAGCTAAAAGGTAATGGAAGCTTATAGGAGACCAATTGGTCATCTTGAATCCTGATTTTTGTCCATCTTCTTGTCCATATTTAGTGTCAGAAACCATATAAGCATTAGAGGTTACTGAACAGCTCTACAGAGTTTCTGATTTCTTTACGGTCAGATTAGCTGGTGGCTGAAGTGTGTGGTTTTTGGTTTGGTTAGCTTTATTTCCAGTGCATTTCCAGCCATTTCTCAGCCAAAATTGCAATGTTAATAACATTAATTTGCTCTTTAATAGACCAAACTGGTGTTTTAAATCTAAAAAAATGAATAACAATAATTAACAACTAAAGTGCTACTTTGAAAATAAGAAGCTGGTAATTTGGTAATTTGGTAATTTGAGTGATGCATGATTATGCTGTGATATTTTGGCATTTGTGTAGTTAAATACAGCCAGTTCTCACCTGCTTCACATTATTTACACCATAAATCTGCAACCAAAATCCTAATTAGAGCCAAAATCTGCCGATTCTGGTCGTGCATCCCTAGTTTCCATTGTGCTAATTGGTGGCGTTTAAGCTGCCGTTGCCTGTGAGCTGCATTCACCTCGTAGCTCCAGTGCAAAACTAAAGAAGAAAACTTCACGTCTTGGCTGATCACCTTCATTTGGGTTAAGGGAGGATATTCTGTTCATCTGTTCTTCCTGTCTGACTGTGATTTGGCCAAACTTAGTGTTGGCCTTTGTCGTGATGGGATTGCTTTAGCTCTGTGGAAGCGAACAGAGGTTTGATTTGGGTCCGTGTGATCAGGAAAGGCCTGGTGTTGGCTCGGCCGTGCCTTTGTTCGCGCTGCGGTGGGGGCCGTGGCTCTGGGCTTTGGGCTCCGTGCTCTCTGGGGGAGGTGAAGAAGGAGGGAGGGTGGGGGAGGAGGCTGTAGCTGCAGCGCTTTAAACAGAAGCCATGTTGTCTTCACGCTGAGCCCCAGGGACGCCCCCCCACCCCCACCCCAACCTCAGGGTTGCGATGGGCGGGGTCAGAGAGTGATTGATGGCTGTCAGGAAGCCGGTGGGCAAGCAGATTGAGAGGAGGAGGGGAGCTGGAGAGGGTTTATAGAGGAGCGGAGAGAAAGCTGGCTTGTATAGGATGGTATGTATTGTGTACCATGTATTGTGTGTACTGGTGTGTATAGGATGGTCCTGTGCTTTCGTGAGCTTTGTGTGGGGAATTTTGCGCCTTTCACAGTAAAGCTGGATGACTTGAAAGCAAATATATCTGCAGAAATCAAACTGACACGGTTTTCCCACCTTACCGCAGATCTAGCTGACCGAGAAAGTGTTTAGTGTCTAAAATATCCTTCTTTAGTTTTGCACTAAAGCTACAAAATCATTAGAATCAGTATTGAAGACACTATAAAGTGTCATAAAAGCTTACACAGCTACGTCTCTTTGTTTGCACTCCCCAAAATTCAAATAATACCAACATGTCACAAAAGCACAATTGAAAAATATGCAAATCTATACAGAAACTATACGAGAGTAAGCATTAATGTTTAGCTGCCATATAAATGACTGCAATTGACAATTGAATCGCCTTTTTATTTATTCTTTGCAGCTATTAAAGTAGCTTTTTTGGTTCCTTCACACTTCAAGGTGGTTCTTCAAGGGTTCTTTAGTAAATAAAGTGGTTCTATATAGAGCCATGAACACTCGAAGAACCCTTTGCATGATTAAACGGTTCTTTGCATCATGAAAGCGCTCTTCAGATTGACGGAGAATGTGTTTTATAATGGTTCCATATAGAACCTTTTCAAAACAGGCTCTATGTAGCACCAAAAAGGGTTCTTCTATTGTTACGATGTCAAGCCCCCTTTTCAAAAAGGTTCTGTATAGAGCCCTCTACAGCACATTCACCGTCAATCTGAAGAACACTTTCCCGATGCAAAGAACCCCTGAATCATGCAAAGGGTTCTTGGAGTGTTCGTGGTGCTATACAGAACCATTTTCTTTACTAAAGAACCCTTGAGGAACCATCATTTTTAAGAGCTGTCATTGCTAAGTAGCATTAAACTGGTGACGGTAACAGCTCGAGCTCGAATAAGCAAACATTCACTCCTGTCCTCTGAAGGTGTTAACACTAAAAATACAAACGTTACTCACTGCTGCCCTCTAAAGGACTCAGAAGATGGATCAGCTTAAATAATTGCAATCAGGCGCTTATATAATAATTATAGCAGGCCTTTGAGAGACTCTTATTATGGATGCAGGAACAGCATGACTGGATATCATTTACTTTAAATGAATAAAGCTTATTCTTTATATACGTGTCCTGTGTACTTGGCTTGATGTCCGGTCTTCTGTCTGTTTGCTCTGTCCAGGCAGGTCAGTCTGAGAATGTGTGTTGCTGGTGTTTGTTAGTGCTGCTCAGGCTGATGTGATTTGCACACAGGTTTATTGTCTTGTCAGTAGATTATGATGTTTGGGTAGAGCCGGTTGCGTCTGCTTATGGGTGTTTGCTAGTCGAATCACCCTTATTGTAACTGCGCTGTGTTGTGTGACTGATAGGGGCTGCTAAATTTCCTTCGGGATCAATAAATGTCTGTCCGTCCGTCCGTCTATCTCTCGCCCTGTCTCACAAAGCATGTTCAGCTAAATCAGTTAACAAAGCCTTACAAATGAGACCACGGTTGACTTTATCTGTGCGTCTTATATGTCTGTCTGTTTTCATGTATTCATTTTTAAATTAATTTGGAACAGTAATTAACGTTTGTTTATAAAAAAAAACCCTTTTTACACAACTGTTGTTGATCCAAAATGCTGCACAGCGTAGAGAAAAGATTGAAGTACGATTTAAAAAGGTCATTTAAAATCAGGGTCAACCCCAAAGGTCATCAGGACGATCACAACACACCAAACGTACACCCACGCTTCACCTGACGGGTCGTTCTCCTATAAGGTTGCCGTTGTGGAGGTGTGTTGTATGTGAGCTGGGTGTTTGTGTGGTGGTCTGGGCCGTGTGCCGTCCCCGTCCCCGTCCCCTGCCTGTGGTATTTCACACCGCTCCCTCACCGGCCCTGCACGCACACCTCGTACTGAAGTGTGACCTGATGCTGTAGGGGTGCGGCGGCTCAGAGGGAGATCGGCCTGGCCTGTTTCACTCGAACGTTGAAAAATATCAACATCAAAACGATTAGTCAGAGAACTCAAGGGCACACATACAATTCCTTATCCCTCCAAAATCTGCTGTTTGCGCATTTTTCCCCCCCCTTACCTCAAATGTAGTCGGTCAGCCAAGTCAGTTTTGTGTCTGAAGTTCTCTAGTTTTGCTGAGAGCTGCAAGCCTAATGTGGCTAACAGTAAAAGTGGAAAAAAGTGCGGTCACTATTCAGGCTCTAAGGTGTTTTTATCTCTATAACATACTTTTTGTTAATGTTTATTCAGTGTCAGACTAAGCTGTTATCTAGAGCTAGCTATTAGAGATTACTTACAGGGGAATTCCACCAAAGTTTCAAAATTTCTGCCTAAATGGTTAAGATGTCATTCAGAGTGGGTTGGTGTGAAAGGCTGTGTTCTAGGGAAACCTACAGAGTCAGAACTGTTCACAGTGGTGGTGATAGGAACCAGACGTCCACCTCTAAAAGCTCCCTCACAGAAAGTTACTGCATTGTTTTGCAGTAGTATTTTTTTAAATCCATTCATGGTGGAGGGATACATGGAGAGCGTTGTGAGGCAAAATAGTCCCCAAAGAGAACTTTTTTTCAGATTTTCTACTACTGAGTCTCTACAATCAGCCATTTCATGTCAGATCACTCTGCATGACTTTTACACCTCAACAACTGAATTATGTAGAAATTTTAAAATTCTGACATTTCCTGCCCAGTGAGCGGTTCCTTTAGACGGCTTTCATTTTTCCTTTTTTGAGTAAACAGTTTAGAACCTCTGACCAAACTGTAAGATGTGAGCTCTGCACTGCCCTCTGGTGGAGTACACAATTCATATCTCATGTACACCAAGCAACCACATCATTAAGTCCACCTCCTTGTAGCTACGCTGTTTGTCCACTTTATCAGCTCCACTGACCATATAGGAGCACTTTGTAGTTCTACAGTCACAGACTGTGGTCCATCTGTATCTCTGCATACTTTGTTACCCTGTTCCTCGGTGGACAGGACCCCCACAGGACCCCCACAGAGCAGGTGTTATTTGGATGGTGGATCATTCTCAGCACTGCAGTAACACTGACGTGGTGGTGGTGTGTTAGTGTGTGTTGCGCTGGTCTGAGTGGATCAGACACAGCAGTGCCGCTGGAGTTTTTAAACACCTCAGTGTCACTGCTGGACTGAGAACCAAAAACATCCAGCCAACAGCGTCCTGTGGGCAGCGTCCTGTGACCGCTGATGAAGGACTAGAGGATGACCAGCACAAACTGTGCAGCAGCAGATGAGCTATCGTCTCTGACTTTACATCTACAAGGTGGACCGACAAGGTAGGAGTGTCTAATAGAGTGGACAGTGAGTGGACACAGTGTTTAAAAAATCCAGAGTCTGACCTGATCTACTCTATGGTGGTCCTGTGGGGGTCCTGACCACTGAAGAACAGGGTGAAAGGGGGCTAAGTAAGTATGCAGAGAAACAGACTACACTCTGCTGTCATGTCGTGACTTCCCTTCTCTGCAGAAGGTTCACATTCTTCACACATGCACTTTGCACCATGCGCACTATGCTAATTGCACATAAGCTTTTATGACACATTAGTCTCGTAGCTCCGGTGCAAAACTAAAGAAACAAACTTCAGACCAAACATGTCTGAGCTTTCGTTTGGAGTAAGAGAGGAAGCTGGGTAAATTAAATTTATTTGCTGAACTGTCCCTTTTACCTGCCCTGTCACAACATCGTTCTGCAGACGAATCTTCTCTAATGATCTTAAGTGTTGACTGAAGTGTGAGTCAGGTGGGTTGGAGTCGGAGGACACTGAGCAGTGCAGTGCTGTGATCTTACAAAGCTGGATTTGAGTAACAGGGCGTCAGCTGTGCTCATACAGCAGCGTCTGAGTGTCAGAGCTGATTGAGGATCATGTTACTCCCAGTCTGGAGCTGATCACAACACAGCCACAGATCCAGGATCAGCGCCCTGACAGTCAGACCAGCAGTGTTCCCACCTAAGAAGCATCATAGTTTCTGTTTAGTGTGATATTTGAAGGATGCTGTTTGCAGAAGAAGAGAAAATGGAGATGTATTTAAGGAAGTGATAAACTGATGTTTCAGACTGTGGGGGATTCTAATTTGATAGTAATGTAGACGCATGCAGATGTGTTTCTCGGTCAGAACCATTTCCATCTAAAGCAATGAGGCTAGAAAAAGTTGGACTAATTGGATAAAAATCTTTTCAGCTTCAGGACCATCATTTTCTTCTTTTTCCATCTTTCATGTTTTTACTTCTTGCTTTTTCATCGCCTGTTTCAATTCATGTTCTTATTCCTGTTCTGATATTCTTGTTTCTTATTCATCTTCATTTTCGACACACTTTCAGGTTTGGGAGAAGACCTGAGGTCTAGATCTGACTTGATTTTTGATATTTTCTATGTTAAAATGCTTTGATTTGTTTGGCTTGGACAAATAAGTTCTCCAGTAGAACAGTTTTAAATGCCTGCTGTGCTGCTCTTTAACAAAATAACCCCCCTAAAATTATGACCACTAGAATTTATTCAAAAGTTTGAACACCCCTTGTTGGATTCCTTGTTTTGTTAATTTAAGTGTGAATAAGTTCCGCACCTTCTATAGAGACACACCTCTGCACATTTTAATGCACTGTTGAAATAAAATTACTGTTTATTTACTGAACTTAACATGTTGGGAGGGGGGCAGCGTTTGCATACAACTGTGTAGGCTCTTCATATCTTATGCTACATCATAACGATAGGCTGCACCCAGACGCCTAGTTTTGATCAGTGATGGTGGTTCAGTGAAAGACTTGTTTGTTTGTTTGTTTGTTTGTTTGTCTGTTACTGGATTGAAATCATTTCACCTTTAGTAATAAGGTTGTGTCTTGTGTCCCCCCCCCCAGAGTGCTGCAGCAGCCCCCAGTCCGGTGCTGGGAAACATGCCCCCCGGTGAGGGCATGCCAGGTGGTCCGATGCCTCCCGGATTCTTCCAGGTTAGACCACCTTTCTGCACTGTTGACAGATATTAGCTGCATTTCATATAGGCACAGTTTCCTGGACAGAGATTAAGCCTAGTCCTGGACTACACAGCGTTCTGAAAGAGTTTAGTCCAGGACTAGACTTAATCCTGACTGTGAGGAGACTTCAAGTACCTTTTTCTGCTTCATCCTGCTGCTCTGAAACCAGTGTCTGTGTTTACATGCAAAGGTTTTTGCCAACCCGATTAAATACATTCTGATTATAGATGAAGACTGAGGTGTTTATCTCACTCTACTCAACAATCTGATGGAAATCTCTGTTTACATCCACACTACAAGTAATCAGATCCAAAATGAGGCGCATGGTTAGACAACCACTTAGTGTAAACGTTACCATGACAATGAGCATCACGTGAGTCCAGTCAGAGTGAGATGAGCAGCAGTGAGCAGTGCTTGTGTTTTGAATTGCTTTAAAATGATGTCAGACTCAGGAAAACGTCCTTCACATGTCCTTATTAAAGAAGGCCGAGAGGAAGACGTCGTGTTCTGAGACACATAAGATGGACGTCCGTCCCACCGCCATCTTTTAAAGATCAGAGCATAAACTTCGTCTCCTCTGCAGACCAGTTTCTGCTCCGCCATGTTGAATGGTATAAACTTTCACTATGACGTGACGAACATGATCAGAACGGACTTAAACTTTCCGATAGGGAATGTAATCAGATACAGGCGTTTACACGGTTATTATTCTACTATTTAACTGATTATTTACAGGATTACCCACCTCGATCAATCTGATAGAAACTGTATTCTGAATGGCCTCAATCGGACTCGTCTATTCTGATTGAGCTGTTAGTGGGATTATCAGGCTGCATGTAAACGTGGCTGGTGAGAGAAACACAAGCTGATCATCTCATTCTGCACAAACAGTGATTTAACAGTATCTCAAACAGGCTTTTTACGGTCCTATGCTGCGATGCAGGAAGCGTAACTGGTGGTTATTTTGGTGGACAGTGAGGTCACACGTTGAAAGCTGTCCACACAGTGAAGCTCTGCTTTGCTCGGGTTACGTTTTCAGTTTTATTTTTTTCCCCCATTTTTGTCTCGTCTTCTTCACATGGCTTCATCGCACCGGTACTGGTCCAATATGTGTAGAACTGGATCAGCGCCTGCAGTTCTTGGTGTTTTTCTGCATTTTTTTTAATTATTTTTTTTATTTGCTCTCTTTAAATAGCCTGATGCCTAACGCCTCCTCCCCCTCCTCCTCTCCATCTCTCTCTCTCTCTCTCTCTCTCTCTCTCTCTCTCTCTCTCTCTCTCTCTCTCTCTCTCTCTCTCTCTGTCTCTCTCTCTCTCTCTCTCTCTCTCTCTCCTTCACCTCTTCTCTCTCCCTATCTCTTCTCTCTTTCTCTTGCTCTTTATTGCTTATTCTTTCTCTCTCTCTCCTTCTTCTCTTCCCCTCTCTCTCTCCTTCTCTTCCTCTCTCTTTCTCTTGCTCTTTATTGCTTATTCTCTCTCTCTCACTCTTTTTCTTTCTCTCTCTCTCTCTCTCTCTCTCTCTCTCTCTCTCTCTCTCTCTCTCCTTTTTCTCTTCCTGTCTCTCCCTATCTCTTCTGTCTCTGTTTCTCTTGCTCTTTATTACTTATTCTCTCTCTCTCTCTCTCTCTCTCTCTCTCTCTCTCTCTCTCTCTCTCTCTCCCTCTCTGTCTCTCTCCCCTCCTCAGGGCCCTCCCGGCTCGCAGTCCTCTCCTCATGCTCAGCCTCCTAACAGCATGATGGGACCTCACGGCCAGGTAGCGCTTCCCCAGCACACGTCTGCACACTCCTCCCCGCACACTCCATCCTCTCTGCTCACTCCCTTTGCACTCTTTTTGCTCTTCTCTCTCTCTCTGTATCTCTCCTGTCCACCTGTGATCTGAAAGCACTGTGAGCACAGTGGTAGAGCGGTCAGTCACTCTGCACTCTCTCACTACAGTTAAAGGGCCCATATCCTACAGTTTTCTCATAGGTTGTTTTTCTTTGTTCTGAAGGCCACTTAAAGTGTTTGTGTGGTTTTATGCCCCAAAAACATGCATAATTCATTTTACACAGCAGATCCTAAATTCCCTCCCTCAGTCCGGCTGCTTTTGCTGCTGTACCTTTTAAGACTAATATATTGTCTGTCAGATCTAAATGTTATAATGTTTCACTTTACTACACAGCTTCACTTTACATTGTGTAGAAACTTCATGATAAACGGAGCCACAGAACCTAAAAGTAACAGAACTTACATTAAAATTTAAGAACTGTTTTCCTTCTTCCATCTAGTTTTAATGTGTAAATGATCTCTGACCTTATTGACTGACGCCTTCATAGGTGCAATGAGGACAAACTGTTGTAATCTGAATGGCCAGGCGTATGTAAATAGGTTTGATGTTGTGACATCACAAGCATGATGAATTCAAAACAAGCTTAGTTTACGTATATAGACTGAAATGGACCGGGGGTGAACGGTCTGTCTTGAAACTTTTAACAACATTAATAACGGAAAAAAATAATTTTATTTATTTATTTATTTATTTATTTTCATGATATGGGCCCTTTAAGATGATATCAAGCATACAGTGCTTTCAGGAATCCGGACCCTGAATCTTATTTAGTAGAAGTAGAATGTCAGCATCCTTTTGGAGTTCATAATACAGTAAATAAATAAGTGTCCATGTTAAACTTGCCTGTTATTTATTGTAGCCTTTCATGTCACCGCGTTTCGGTGGAGGACCAAGACCCCCAATCAGAATGGGCAACCAGGTGAGGGCACTAAAACAGCTGTTTCTGCACTGCTGTATCTCTACACACAAACATCAAACTGCGGACAGGTTTATACTGACCGCTGCTGTTTGTGTTGCCTGTTTTGAAAATTGTGTTCATTTGCTTGTTGGATGTGAGCTGTGAGACAAATTACCCCTGAAAAAGGATTTGGTAATGATCAGAAATGCTGTGGGTTGCTGTTGTGGTCTTTGAAAAGGATTTTAATTTAAAGGGAAATTCCACCAGTTTTTCAAGATTTCTAGGTTTTTTAGTTGTTGGCGTGTAAAGAAAGTAATTCAGAATGGTTTGGTTTGAAATGGTTCGTTGTAGAGAATTTTATGTCAGATTTCAGATTTTTCAGACAAATAAAGCCATTTTATGTACAACAGGTAAACCTAGGTCTTCTGAGGTTTTTAGGTAACATGGTTATAATGTTAAAAATGATACAAATCTAAAAAAAAAATGTTTTCTTTCAGGACTATTTTGCCTCATAACACCCTGTCTGTACCTCTCTGTCATGAAGCATATAAAATGTGTGCATTTTAGGCCAGAACCTTTTCAAAACTATCGTAAAACAGTGTCTTAGGCAGTGACTTCATAACCATTTCATGTAATATCGTTCTGTAAGGGAGCTTTTAAAGGTATTAAACTCTTCAGACGTCTGGTTCCTGTCTACACCACTGTGATCAGTTGTGAGCATTTCACTTCAGACCACTCTGAATGACTGTTTGCGTCTTAATGGTTTAATTGTACAGGTATTTTGGAATAGAGGTGGAATTCCCCTTTTAGGCTCAAGTGAGATGTTGAAAGTTTTTCCTCTTCAAACATATTAATTGTTTCTCTTTGCCCGGCAGCCGCCAGGGGGCGTTCCTGCAGCACAGCCCATGCTCCCCAACATGGACCCCAGACTACAGGGTGAGTAATGCATTTCAGTCTCTCAACTGCTGCAAAACTCTCAACAGTTGCACATTTCAAACGAGTGCAGGCCTTTTTCTTTCTTCTTGCTTGTAGTTAGTAAGTAGGTATGACACTTAAGTACATTACCAGTTCAAAGAAAAACACATCGAGCCACGTTTCTTCTGATGCTTCTGTGAAACTCAGAATCACTTGGTGCTTTTTGATATTTCAGAGACTGAAATGGAGAAAAACAGAGAAAGCTGACATCACTTTGTGTGTGTTATCTACCTTTCCTTTAATGTTCACTCTTAGTGATGTTTATTCCTCTGTGCTTTTGAAGGGCCAATGCAGAGGATGAGTGTTCCTAGAGGGATGGGGCCGATGGGCCCTGGACCCCAGGTAAGACCACCAGCGTCCAAATTTGAATTTTATGTTGGATCTTTGCCCAGATCCAGTGTTTTAAAGTGGTATTCCACTGATTTTGTTCAAACACTGATTTAGACTCTGACTTCTTTAGTGGTGGTGATGGGAACCACCAACCATTGGTCTCTACAACACAAACATAGCCATTTTATTCACTGTCCTAAAACACGAGTAGACCTAGATGTCAACTGTCATCAGTTTTTAAATGTGATGGTCATGATGGTAAAACATCACACCCACATACATGCACACTAGTGAACACACACTAGGGGGCAGTGAGCACATTCGCCCAGAGCGGTGGGCAGCCCTATCCACAGTGCCCGGGGAGCAGTTGGGGGTTAGGTGTCTTGCTCAAGGGCACTTCAGTCATGTCCTGTCGGCTCGGGATCAAACCGGTGACCTTCCGGTCAAAAGGCTGGTTCCCTAACCTCCAGCCCATCTTCTCAAAACTTTTGTAAAACAGTGTCTCGGACATCAGGCAGTGAATTCATAACCGTTTCATGTAGTAACTTTCTGTGAGGGAGCTTTTAGAGGCGTCTTAAGATGTCTGGTTCCTATCACCTCCACTGTGAACGATTCTGAATGGCTTTGGACTGGCTAAGGGGTCAGTGGGAACTGGGTTGGAAATCACTGTTAAATGCAGACACAAATGAGGGAACGATGAATGTTCTGTCTTTATGTTGAGTGTAATATAAACTGGAATTGCAGAATTTCGGAGGAGGGATGAGACCCCCACACAATTCGATGGGTCCAGGCATGCCAGGAGTCGCTATGTAAGAGCAAATGCCCCCTACGTTTTTCTGCTTTTGACTCTAAAGTGAATGACTCTGATAATTACAGTTATTCTGATTTAGGTTTTCACATTGATATGGTTTTTGATTCTGAGGTTGAGATTCAGTTCAGTGATCATCATTTTCTGAGTTAAATGTGTTGATTCTAGAGCTTTAATTACACGATTATTACACAGATTGTTTCAAAACAAAAGATAAATGCAAAATATCATGTCATTGTGCCAAATAGTGATCTTATAAATCAGTGCAGCTGGGCTGTAAACAACACTGAACTGTCTCATAGAAAATGCATGTATTTAACTCTGTACACTGTGATAAATATTAATTAGTTTTATTATTTGTGCTGTTTAAAAAGGTAAATGATGTTACAGTTGAGAGAGTGAAATGTAATTTTTTTTTTTTCTTTTGTGTTTCCAGGGGTCCTGGGAACGGCAGGCCACCGTGGCCTAATCCCAACACTAACAACGTAAGTAAACTTGCTTTAAACCCAATTCAGTACTTTGAGATAAATTGTTTTAATGTAACTTAAAATGTGTAATACATAAAAATAATATAATATTACCAACAAAATATTTACGTTATTTAATGCTGAGTAAAAGCCTAAAATGTTTGTGTTCTCAGATGCCATATTCCTCACCCTCTCCTGGCGCCTATGGGGTAAGTACATCACATTCACCCTCACATAATACATCCGACTGAAGATGGAGATTAAACCGCATTGATTTTGGAAAGTTAATCCATTATTATGGATTATGAAATTCATCAATAAAGTATCAGCTCATGTTTTGGCCGTTTTCTCAGGCTGTTTGCTTTATTGCACTAATGTGTAAAAGGTAGTGCAGTTACATTTGTGTATTCATTGTGTTTTAAAAAGGAATCCTGAATCATACCGAAACAAATTGATACGCTTTGAGATTTCATTTTGCATTTGCTTGTTTCCTAAATAATCAAAATCAGATTGTTGTGAGGCCAGAAACGTACGGCCCAGCTAGAATTTCATTGGAAAATTTTAGCCTCTTTTGACATTGATTTCCCAAAAATGACAGAGTTGTGACAAATGGGTCAGTTATGACATTAAAGGTGGACATTCTGACTTGTTTCCCATAGGGACCGCAAGGAGGCGGACCCCCAGGCACTCCTGGAATCGTCCCAAGCCCTGCAGGTCTGTAACCCCAATAACTAACTCGATCATTTTTGTGAGTGATTGATTAAAGCCGACAAACAATGAAAGGCAACTGTTTTGTCTGTTACTTTCAGACTCCAACAACTCGAGTGAAAACCTGTACACCATGATGAACTCAGGAGGAGGCGGCCGAACTACTGTGAGCTCATTAAGCACTTTAATTAGCTGATTAATTGATTCAGGTGTGTCAGAGTGGGAAATTGTAATGGGCTTGAAAGGAGTAGTTAAATCATATTTGAGCTGAGGCTCTGTAATGCATATTTTTCAGGACTGTGAGAAGATTCAAACTTATTGGAAAGGGGTTCGTAAAACAATACCAAAAATATTTGATAAGGAATTCAATTTGTTGAAACTATATTTTGACACCATTAATGCAGATAATGTGCCAAAAAATGTATATTATTGTTATGGTCTAAGAGGTGCCCTTGGTGGAGGTGTGGCTCATACAGGTAGCAAAGTTAATTCCTTTCAAAATCTCTTATTTTCCTTTGTTCCTGTATGTGAATTCTGTGAGGATTGATTTGGTGAACAGTGATTGTTATTGTAACCCTGTAAAAGTCTAACAGAAATAAAAATTAAAAAAAAGAAAATTAAATTTGCAACATATGACTATATACGCAGTTTGCACGATGCACATTGGCCCGAAACATACTTCACGTAAGGATGCAAATGCAGGCGCTTCGAGCTACGCAGACGAGGTTTTGCGCATAGTTGCGTTGAAAATGTTGTCACGATGCATTTCATAATGCAAAGCAAGCACGAGTTGCAATCGGAGCGTTACAGCAGGGGGCGCTATAACGACAGCAAAGCCTGACTGAGCGGTCTTGTACCACCAGCGTGCTTCTCAACTGCCATAGCAGACGAGCAGTTGAGTCTCGCACAATGATATGATTAATTATCGCATTTCCAATTCAAGAGAAGAGGTAAAGCAGCTCACTCTCCTCTGTTGCCCAGGTTTAGCTGTTGAGGCTGTTGGAATAGCAGTACTCGCCGGACAGACGGTGAGTTTGTACAGAAGGACAGAGCGTTTGCAGTCCTTGCAGGCCTTAAGCTTCCATTACTTCTTAGCTACATTAGCCTCGTATCTCCAGCGCAAAACCAAAGAAGCAAACTTCAGACACTGAACATGTCTCGGTTTGTCTAATGGGCCACGTCTGGGGTACTTCGGTTGATCTACATACAAGTAGTACGCTGTGCTCTACTGCATTTACTGTTCTATTGTGTCGGACGCTTGGCCTTCACTGATGATAGCATGTGCCCTTCCTTCTCTCTTGTGTGTAGTTCCCCATAGGCCCAGGCTCAGAGGGCCCCCTAGGGGCCATGGCCGGAATGGACCCAATGCATATGAATGGAGGTAAGTCTTCAATACTTCATCGCTAAAATCTGAATAGTTTCTTATTATCTGTTTAAAAGGGTTGCAGTATGTCTTTCTCTTAATTTCCAGACAGCACAAAAGGAAACGTTTAATGCATGAAAAGCAATAGACACACTGTATTGTAGGGAAAAGGCATACGTGACCGCTGTCTTTTTGGCCTTTCTAGGTTCTGGAGACTTGGACGGACTTCCAAAGGTGATTATCTTTCTGACGTTCCGCTTGTTTAGAGCAGCTGTAAAATGACACTGATCGAAACCAAAACCTAAAACCTGTAGTGGCTGTTGTTTATCAATATTTGAGCTCTTGCTCTCACTGAAAAATGTCTTCGTTTGCACTTTGTCCAGAATTCCCCCAACAACATGAGCAACATGAGCAACAACATGGGCACCCCCAGAGATGACGATGCTGGAGGCAGCTACCTACACTCCTTCCAGAATGAGAATGTGAGTGCGCTCGCTTTTTCTTTGCTTTCCTTTATTTAGGGATAAACGTCTGATTTGATGAGCAGAACGTTTGGCTCCTTCAGCGGTGCTATTTCAGACGGCCTAACCAGCTACCAATCATGAACCAGGTAGTTTTAGATGGTCTAACCAGCTACCAGTTCGATTTTTAAGATGTAAACAGTCATTCAGAGTGGTTTGATGTGAAATAGTTCATTGTAAAGAAACATAACAACTCTGACTTCTTTATGCGATGATGGGAACCAGAGGTCAGGACGTCCACAGCACTAATACAGCCATTTTATTTATCTTAAACGTTCAGTGAACCTAAACGTGTCTTCTGAGGTTTTATATGTAATGTTGATGGTAAATCCAGCAGGAAAAAGTATTGTTTGGGTTCTATTCTTGCCTTGCCCGTGTCTCTCCACCGTGAATGCGTTAAAGCTTTACTGTACAACTATCATAAAACAGTGTCTCAGACATCAGGCAGTGAATTCATAACCATTTCATGTAGTAACTTTCTGTGAGGGAGCTTGTAGAGGCGTACATCTGGTTCCCATCACTAACAATTCTGACTCTGTTTTTCTAGAACAGAGCATCTCATACCAAACCACCTCTGTTTACATCTAAACTATTTGATTATGCAGAAATGTGGAAAAATCCAGAAGCAATATTATCATATTGTCCACCTCTATTCATGATGTCAGATGTATATCTGTATCGGCAGATAACTGATTGAAAAAAAGATTGACATTGAAGTGTTAAGATTTTATGTATTTCAACTTTTATGTATTTCAAACTGCAGAACTTTTATGTATTTCAACTTTTATGTATTTCAAACTGCAGAACTTTTATGTATTTCAACTTTTATGTATTTCAAACTGCAGAACGTTTAGGCACTGCTGGCTTACTGTGCTAAAGTCTGGTTTTTGTTTATTTTGCTGCATTTATAAATACATTACATTCCTCTGTATTTAGTCCCAAGTTCTTTGATTGTAAATGATTATGTATCAGAATCGATAGATATGTATTTGGGGAAATATTGGTTATTAATATCTGCCCAAAATTCCACATATCCTTAATCTCAAGCTGTGTGTGTGTGTGTGTGTGTGTGTGTGTGTGTGTGTGTGTGTGTGTGTGTGTGTTCTTGTATTGCTATATAATATGACTATATGAAATTTCTGCTCAAGTGAGGACATTTTGCTGGTCCTCACTTGAGCATGTGTTGTTTTGACCACAGTTACTTTTTTTATTTGAAAACTAAAAGAGCAGAATAATTGCCTTTTGGATACTGAGGTTGAGGTTAGGTTTAGGTTTGGGTGTATTATTTAGCTACAGTAGCACAAAAATCAATAGAAGTCTATGGATGTCCTCATGTATAGCAAGACAAACGCGCGTGTGTGTGTGTGTGTGTGTGTGTGTGTGTGTGTCTGTGTTTAAATCTGTGATTCATTTCTCTCTCTGTCTCTCCCTCCAGCAATACTCTCCCTCCATGACCATGAGCGTGTGAGATGTGGTTGTGTGCCCTGGGGAAACACTCACAGTTGGCCATCCATTACAGAGAGACACGGAGAAACATGTACAGGATCCTCGAGGCCGCGTGCAACTGCCTCTGCTTTCGCCAGTGGTCTCCTGCAATATCACTGATTTTTGATTATCACTTTTTCTTATAAACAAAACATCCGCTCCCGTCCCCCACCCCCCCTCTGAGATCAGACAGAAACCTGACACGAACCTCCTGGAACAGTTCTTTTTTCTCTCTCTCTTTTTTTTCCCTTTTCCCCTCCAAGGCCAACTTTGTAAAAGAAAGAGCTTATTATGGTTCTGACACGATCGCTGGATGTTGTAGACGCAAAAAATTTTAAAAAAAGGAAAAAAAAAACCAGAAGAAGCAGCATCGTTCACTTTTCTTCAGCCAGTCTGCCATCCTCAGCATGGTTTACGTGTTCCCGTAACGTCCTCACGATCCTTTCGACACTGAACTCTCATACGTGGCCTTGATCTCGCCGTGCGTTTTTATTGCCTTTTAGTCTTTTTTGTTCTTTTTTTTCCCAAGCAAAACACGTCAGATGATGAGAATAATATGGCCTTTCTGAAGAGGAAGGCTCACAGTTGTAGTTTAATTCTTTACACTCTGTTGTAGTTTTTATTATTATTATTATTATTGTTATTATTTTGTTTTTGTTTTTTTTGGGCAAGTATTATAAGCAGCTGCTTTCAAGAAATAACTGACTTTGAGCTCCCACACTGAGGAAGAAAGCAGTCCTTTGTTTTTTCCCTGCACTGATTCCATTTTCATTGCTCTTGAACTGCTGTCTCAAACCCTTTTCTCTGAAACTCTGAATAATTCATCGGTCCAATCAGAGCTGGACGAGAAGAACTACCTACGAGTGACGGACTCTGAGAAACCTCCAAACACTCGCCTCTTTGTCTCTCCCACTGATGTGTTTGGCCATTTGTAGCATCGATTACTTGTTATGCTGAATTTGTGATGGTATCCAGTTCCCATATCACCTTGTTTATTTTTCTGTTTTTTAATCACTACCATGTGCCTCAATTGTTTCATTTTGATAATGCTCTGATTTTATTGATAATGGTTTCCAAAAGGCCTGTCATTCAAAGTTGTAGCTTTCACCCCAAAGGAAGGAGCTGGTGTGAAACAGACCCAGTAGTGAGTGTTCAGATTTGCTTTGTGTTAGGCTTCGCTGGAGGGGCGCCAGACTCACTCATATTACAGGTAGAATCGTAAGTTATTCTATTTATACAGACCTTTGGTAATGGTTCTACATTTAGAAGTTGTTTTACACTGCTTTTGTTAGCTTGTACATCATACTTTGGGCAAAAATGCTTGTTTATATATTGACAACTAAATTATTTGGCTCCTTTCTGGCTGTTTCTGTGTCATTTTCATACATTTGTACGGGTAAATATTGTAAAGAAAGATGTCTGGTGTGCAGTAGGAGCTTCAGCTGAAGATTACAGAGTACAGAATTTTACCAAGTACCACTTTAATTCCTTCAAAGGTACTAGATACAGTGCAGTCTTTAATTTGGGTCGTCTCTGTTCTCTTGCACGTTGGCTTTGAACTGAAACTTTGCGAGAACTGATTTGAACAATGACTGTCAGTATAAGCGCAGTTCTTATTTCATGTTCTGTTAATCTGTACATTTCAGTCCCTCTAGGAACTTTCAATCACACTTTCCTGCTAATTTAACCAGTCTTCACTCTTAAAGATGGTTCTTCAAGGGTTCTTTTGTAAAGAAGGAGGTTCTATAAAGAACCATGAACACTCAAAGAACCCTTTGCATGATTTAAAGGGTTATTTGCAATGTGAAAGGTTCTTCAGATTGATGGAGAATGTGCTGTAGATGGTTCTATATAGAACCTTTTTGAAAAGGGTTCTATATAGCACCAAATGGGTTGTTCTCTTGTTACAAGCTTGACATCGTAACAATAGACGGACCCTTTTGGGTGCTGTATGGAACCCTTTCCAGAAAGGTTCTGTATAGAACCATATACAGTATATTCTGAAGAACACTTTAATGATGCAAAGAACCCTTTTAATCATGCAGAAGGTTCTTTGAGTGTTCATGGTTCTATTTTCTTTACTAAAGAACCCTTAATGAACCATCTTTTAAGAGTGTAGGGTTTGGTTGTGAAGTATAATGGTAGTAAGGTATACCACTGTATTATTAAAAAAAAAAAATAGATGGTGTTTCAAAATTTGACAGGTCAAATTTTTATTCCATGTCTGGACCGATAATAAACGCTTTTCCCCATTTTACATTTTGGAGGGGTCACTGGTTGGTGGTGTGGGAGCTCACTGATGGGTGGCGCTGATAGAAAAATCAGGGCCAGGAAAAAACTCAGAAAACTAAGCATGATAGCGGCTCAGTGACGGCTAAGAGCTCCACTCACCATAGAACTCGCTCGATTTCAGCTTTTCTCTCCAATAACAGTCACTCAACTCTGTGCTCTCAGATATCTTCTAAACAGGGGTCATTTTAGCTTCAGTTAGCTGGAACCGAGCCTGTGCTGTGGTGTGTGTGTGTGTGTGTGTGTGTGTGTGTGTGTGTGTGTGTGTGTGTGTGTGTGGGGTACGTCTGGCCTGATAACTAAGCTATCGTAGCTTAGCCAAAACAATACAGTCCCAAACACCACAGATCAGTTTCAGGTTTCTGTCACTCCCAACGCCAGCCACTCAACTTTTACTCTCTCAGACATTAGTTTTTATCACCTACACTGGTCAGTTTTATTATTTATTTTTTTTAATTGGAGAAATAAATAGAAATTGTGCTGAAAAACTGGCAGAAAATGTGTTCGCTGTAGAGAATGTGTTACCTTACTATCACTTAGAAAATCAACAACACAACAAAACATCTACATTCAAAACAAGTTGAAATTTCAGACTCAACTCTCCATATTTATGGCTGCAAATATGGAGAGAAGCTGGTTTGAGCACTTTTGCCTGCAACTGTCACAAAAAAGGCCACAAGATCCTGGTGGGACTGATATTTGATACACAGTATTAAAATTTTTTTAGGTGATCAAGTTTTTGGACAGTCTGCGCTTTAATCTCACAGTCATTGTTATTTTACATTCATTAACCGTATAGTTACTTAAATACTGTACAGTGGCTTTATGAGAATGATAAACTGATTCATTTTAATTGATCAACTCAAGAAAATTAATACTCCACACGAGTTTCTGAGACACACCTCTGACCCTGAAGATTTTCCTGTATTGCTGTCTGCTCTCACTCAGAATACACTGCAAACAGGCTGACTGTACAGTAGAGTTTGGGGCTCTGGTATGTGTAAGAGACGCATGTGTCAGAGTGGACGTCCCACAGGCAGCGACTGGCCAGCGTGACCCCCTCGTGGCCCGTCTTCTGTCCTAAAGCCACCATACACACGAGTTTATACCGCGCAGGGCAGACAGTGTGGACCAGCGTCCGAATCTCCTCACTAAACTCCTGGACCAGCTGGCTTGCTGAGGAAGGGTCATAGGTCACTCTGTCCAGACGAGTGTTCAGGAAATGCTGCAGCAGCTGGAACGCTCTGGAGTTCGGGAAGCGCTCACCAGGCTGGGAACAACCCACTGGCACCTGGATGAAAGGGGGGGAAACTGGAACTAATCTGGGGTCTTTCAGTGGTGAATCTCCCTTTTAGCATTGAAGTTTAGTCCATAATTTAGCTCAGAGTAGTTTAAGGGTTTTATCTCATGATAATTATAGATCTGGCTTGACTCTGACCGATGTTACTACTTGAAGATGCAAAATAAAAAATGGCCAAAATATTCTACAGCAGGTTATGTAATGATTAGGGGTGTGAAAGCGCATTAACTTTTAAGGGTTCAAAGAAAACTTAATGTACACAATTCCAGCCGTATTAATTAAATGGAAAAACATTAAGGCAAAAAACAGAAAGACTGTCCTTTAAAACTATACATTTTTGTAACACTTTATTTGGTGGTCCTTTGTGAATGATTAATAAACTCTTAACAGATGATCAGTAACACATTAACAACATATCAGTGAAGTATCAGTAGTGCAGCATCTGAATACACTGAAGTAAATATCTTGTAGATGTTCTGTTGATACATTACTGACATTAAGTAGATGTGTTGTTAATATGATACTTCCATTACACAAAACCTAACCTTACCAGCCTCAACCTAACACCTAACCCTCACCCTGGCCCTAATCCTAACCCTAAACTTAACCTCAAACCAAAACCTAATCTTAACCGTAACCTCAACCCAACACCTAACCCTCACCCTGGCCCTAATCCTAACCCTAAACTTAACCTCAAACCAAAACCTAATCTTAACCGTAACCTCAACCCAACACCTAACCCTCACCCTGGCCCTAATCCTAACCCTAATCTTAACCTCAACCCAAAACCTAATCTTAACCTTCACCCTCACCCTCACCCTGGCCCTAAACCTAACCCTAATCTTAACCTCAACCCAAAACCTAATCCTAACCTTAACCTCAACCCAACACCTAATCCTAACCCTCCTGTTTCATGAGTCAGTTGAGTGTTTCATCTAAAAAGGACTCCTCAAAATAAAGTGTCATTTAATTTTTTTATAGAATATAAAAATATAGATTTGTAAATATTTATTGAGCAGCTTTCTCAAATAAAGTAGTTTGAGTTGAAACGTTATGAAGTGAACAACATTGATTATCTCGTAAGAAGACACATGTCGAGGTCTTTGATATTAGACGGTAAGCAAACAGTCAGTTCTCGTACTTGGCGTGTTGGATGGGCAGCCGTGAAGACTGAGGAGACTCTGACAAGGGCCAGATTGTTATGGCCAGGCGACTGGGTCGAATCGTCTCTGAAACGGCAAGGCTTGTAGAGTTCTACTGGTCAGCAGTGGAAAATACTTACTGACAGTCAGCCGAAGAGGAACAAACCGATGACGGTGTTCGGTGCCCAGGGTTTATCGATATGTGAGGGCAGCGAAGCCTTTTCTGTCTGCACTGAACCGACGAAGGGGCCACACAAAAATGTTTAATGATGGTTACTGGAGGAATGTGTCACTACACACTCTGCGTATGGGGCTGTGTAGCTGCACACCTGTCAGAGCGCCCATACTCAGCCCTGTCCGCCATCTAAAGTGCCTACAATGGGCACGCAAGCATCAGAACTGGACCTTGGAGCGATGGAAAAACGTGAAGAGTCCACGGTGTTGCCCAGGTCTCCCAGATCACAATGCGATTCAGCATGTGTGGGATGGGCTGGAACAGTGAATCCAATCTGCGGTGGCTCCACCTCATTACTTACAGGATCTGCTGATAGTGTCTTGGTGCCGGACACCACAGAACACTATAAGAGGTGTTGTAGAGTCCTGACCACAGCAGGTTGGAGCTATTTTGGTGGCATGCAGAGGACCAACAGCATATTATGTTCATAATGTTTTGGCTCATTGGTGTTACGCTAAGGTAGAGCATGGCCTGCCCTCTCTGAAGAACTGAGACACGGCCCTCTATCACCTAGGAAACTGGAGACTTGGACTCTCGTTCTTCTGGGTTTTGGACTCCCATTGACCGCTGAGGAAAGCTCAGCCTTTAGAAATATGTACCCTCATTTCCAGATGTTTGGAGTTCCATAACTCGGTGAAGGAAAGATGAATCTGAAAGCTTTACTAGATGACCAGTATGTTGCTTAAAGGAAGTTTTGTCACATTTTTGTAAGTGTATAATGGAATTTGAACTGTGCACTAAACAGGAAAATAAAAGCTAATTGGCTTCATTGCGCTATTCTTTACACTATAAATGACTTTCAGGAAAAATGAAAGATATTACACAAATTTTACGAGAGTATGGTGAGCCCTGTCAGCAAAGCAAATGCACAGAATAATTAAATGTCAGTCCAATTAGGTCTACAGCTGAACCAACTGGACTGGAACTGGTCTTGACCTTGATTTACAAGCAGTTGAGGACTTGATTATTTGGTGTAGGTCTGAACGTTACCTGTTCGTGGATGATGGTCACAGGTTTTCTCATGGAAGATAAGACTCCTCTTTTTGCGGCAAGTTTTGCAGCAGCTCGTTCCTGCAGTGGCGAAGAAAACGAGACTTTTCACCAAACTGTTTCAGCGAACCAGAACCAGAGGTGAGTCATAAATATCATACTCTGAGTCATTAGTAGCATGTCCTCGTGCTAAATAATGATGTCCATTCCCTCGTAGCTCTACCCTGCTGCTGTACAGGTAGAGTAGGCATGTGTTTCTAATAAAGTGGCCATTGAGTGGAAGTACAAAGTAGGGGTTTCTAATAAAGTGGCCAGTGAGTGGAAGTACAAAGTAGGGGTTTCTAATAAAGTGGCAAGTGAGTGGAAGTACAAGGTAGGGGTTTCTAATAAAGTGGCCAGTGAGTGGAAGTACAAGGTAGGTGTTTCCAATAAAGTGGCCAGTGAGTGGAAGTACAAGGTAGGTGTTTGTAATAAATTGACCAGTGAGTGGAAGTACATGGTAGGGGTTTCCAATAAAGTGACCAGTTAGTGGAAGTAAAAGGTAGGTGTTTGTAATAAATTGACCAGTGAGTGGAAGTACGTGGTAGGGGTTTCCAATAAAGTGGCCAGTGAGTGGAAGTACACGGTAGGGGTTTCTAATAAATTGACCAGTGAGTGGAAGTACATGGAAGGTGTTTCTAATAAAGTGGCCAGTGAGTGGAAGTACAACGTAGGGATTTCTAATAAAGTGGCCAGTGAGTGGAAGTACGTGGTAGGGGTTTCCAATAAAGCGGCCAGTGAGTGGAAGTACACGGTAGGGGTTTCTAATAAAGTGGACGGGCTGTGTATAGTTCAGGGTGAAACTCTCCATCAGAATTCTACTTTATCCACAGACTTTGTTTCCTAAACAGGTCTTTATTTCGTATGTAGTATAAAATCCACGGTTTCTACATGGTCTCACCTTCAGTCCTTTAGAGAACATCTGAGCGGTCACTAGGCCTTTCAGGCTGATGTAGGTCCGGTCCAGAGTCTGACTGGGCCTTTGGATTGGCCGTGAGAGCCTGCGCCCAGTTACAGAAGCTGCCCAGCTGACCTGAGAGCCAAACACAGGCTTAAGCCTAATCTTGGACTAAATTATCCTTTTCATATAAGGGGGATCAGTTGTGAAAATCCATTTTAACGCTCCTTCACAGCTCAGCTAATGAAGGTTGAGTGTCAAAAAGTGCAAAGAGACAAAGGTAAACGAGACCTCTGGTAAACCCAAAGTGGTATTCTATACACTTACAAAAAAGATGGTTCTTCAAGGGTTCTAAAGGGATCTTCAGATTGATGTAGAATGTGCTATAGATGGTCCTTTATAAAACCTTTTTGAAAATGGTTCTCAATAGCACCAAAAAGAGTTCTTAAGTTGTGACAAACTTGATGTTGTAACAGTAGAAGAACCTTTTTTGGTGCTATATAGAAAAAAAAACTATATAGAACCACATACAACACATTCTCCATCAATCTGAAGAAGTGTCCATAGTTCTACATTTTCTTTAATAAAGAACCCTTAAAGAACCTTCTGTTTTAAGGGGTTAGAGTATAAAATAACATACAACCCCATTTTCGGAAAAGTTGTGTAAAATGCAGTATTAACAAGAATCTGTGGTGAGTTCATCCTCTCGAACCTTCTTTCCAGCGTTTTCACTGACCAGTTTAATTGGATTTTGCAAATATTTGTGGCGGCTGATAAACTCACCTGTTACCAGTTCACCTGCTTATTGTGGAATGTTTCAAAATGGTGTAACTTGAATGTTCTATAAACTTTTCACTCTAATTTTGCACCGTCCCATTTTTTTTTTTTTGAGTGTTGTAGGCACCATATTAAAAATCTGCTATATTAAAAATATGATCTAACTGGTCAGCCAAAATATTAAAAGTGATTTCTTTGTACTTTTGTCAGGTTCATTTAAATAAACGTTCAAGAGAATTAACTATTCACAGATTCTTGTTATTGCATTTTACAAAATGTCCCAATTTTTCCAGAAATGAGGTTTGATAGTTACACTTTATACAGTTTCTTAAAAAATGATGAATTACGGAATGCATGTTCATATGAAAAGCATTAGTAAGCAGCATTTTGTACTCTTGCAGTCACCTCTTTTATTTGCTGGTTGCCCCCATCTTGTTCTTTCTCAAAGGTCTTCATGCTGCCTTTCTGCTCCATCTTTCTTCCTCAGCACTTTTCCACACAGTCAGCCTTAGTGAGGTTTTTGGATAAGATCAAGTGCAGCAGATGCATGTAAGGTTGCTACATGTAAGGTTGTCTAACTGCAGTGTTTGGTACATGTTTATCATTTAAAGAAAAAAAAACATTTTCTATTGCTGGAGAACCACAGTCTTGTTTTTTTTCTCTAACACAACTGATACAAAATAAGAGAACAATACATTGTGCAGTGCTAGAGCTAAAAGCCACTTTAGCCAATTTTTCATTAGAACGCACAGGAGTTATTTTAATATTTGTACAAGTTTATACAGTGACTGTTCTTTTTCTAGAGCAGTGGTTCTCACCTCTGGTCCTTAAGGCCCACTGTCCTGCACTGTTTAGTGTTTTCCCTGCTCACAACACACCTGATGCAACTAATCAGCTCATTATCAGCCTATTATTGAGTTAAAGTGGGAGTGTTAAAGCAGGAAAAGCACTAAAATGTGCAGGGCTGTGGGCCTCCAGGACCAGGGCTGAGAAACACTGTCCTAAAGAATACAGTAGGTAAACCAAATGCACTACGAAGCTAAAGTTGGTTTCTTATTTGAAGCTCAGATATTACTTATTCCCCAATTACAAACAAACACAGCACTGCTGATTGCATTTGTAAGAGCATTAGTAGAGTCTTACCTATGGAGCTGGGTCTGTAGCTGTCAGCTAGTGCTACTTCTACTAATAACCATCTCTTCATGGTCTGGAACACAAGGTTCCTGTTGCTCTTTCCACAGCAACCTTCCCTGCTGCACTCCTATAAATGATATTTGTGAGGTACAGTTCACTCCTCCAAACTGCCCAACATGTTCCTACCTGCCTCACAATCACATCCGACTCCAGAGAAGGTTCATTGTCGCTGTTCAAATGGCTCAGCTTGGCAGAGAACAAAGTTATTAAATGTTTATTAGTCAGCCAAGTCATTCAGAGTGATCAGAGCTTGGAACCCCCTCTGCTTTGAGTCAGCTCTTCAGTGTTATCATAAGTAGGCCACTCACTCAATCTCCTGGCTCTCTCCTGAATAGATGGCATTCTTGTAGCTCAAACTGCATTCTGACAGCAAACACTGACTTAGTGCTCGTTTACAGCAGTTGAAAAAGTACAGAGAAATTAATACTGATTTCTGCATAACTCAGTGTGTGAGATGTAAACAGAGTGGTTTGGTGTGAAATGGTTCAGAGGTCTTTACAGTGGTGGTGATAGGAACCAGGGGTCGCCATGACTACAACACAAATATAGACATTTTATTTACTATCCAAAACCACCAGTGAACCTACAGGAGTCTTCTGAGTTAATATGGAATGTTGATGATGGTAAAATTGTGGGAAATCTGAAAAAAAAAAGTTTTTTGGGGGACTATTTTGCCTCACACATTCCTGCATGTATCCCTCCACCCTGTGCTTTGAAAGAAATAAAACATACATTTCAGACCAAAGCCGTGTAAAACTATCGTAAAACAGTGTCTCAGGCAAAAGGCAGGGTGTATATAACCATTTCATTTAATAACTTTCTGTGAGGGAGCTTTTAGAGGTGGACGTCTGGTTCCTATCACCACCACTGTGAATAATTCAGACTCTGTAAGTTTCTCTAGAACAGAGCGTTTCACACCAAACCACTCTGAATGACTCTGTTCACATCTTAAACATTTAATTATGCAAAAAGTTTGAAAAGGTTTCCCTTACTGCTCACCTGCTTGTTATTTTTTAGTAATAACAAGCAGGTATGGTCCTATAGATATGAATTTGCATAGTTGCAGGCAAGTTCATTTTATGTTAATAAAACTGGATGGTTTAATAAAAACTGCAAATAAAATGTGCAGAAACTTGGTTTGGTGAAAACAAAACAAAGCAAAACATCCCACTGCTTTTCATATTTGAAAAGATGATTTTGAAGGTCTAAATGAAACATCAAAAGTATGCTTTTTTTCTTGGAAATGTAATTATGAGTATAAATATTCAATTTCAGTAATACTAAAGTAAAGACCTGTACTTAAAGGTGCAGTGTGCAAGATTTAGTGGCTTCTAGCGATGGGGCTGCAGATTGCAACCAAGTGAATACTCCTCCCATTCCGAGTGTGTAGTCGAACTTAAGCCGTAGCTGTACGTTTTTTGCTTCTTTGATGACAAGGATTCACCCCCCCCCCTGCTTTTTCTTGTGCTAAATAATAAGTATGATCCTCCATTTGTCAAAATTTGGGTTCTCAAACGTCTCACAACACAAAATGGTCAGCCAGCACCGGCCACAACCACTGATTCTTCTCTTTCTACTCTGTTAGTAATAAAGGTTCTGTGCAGGAACATTTTTCATCTGTCAAGGTACAAACAGTGTAAATGTTCCCAACAGTGCAACAGTGGTTTTAAGGTCCAATGTTGAACCGTAAATAAGTTTATTCAGGTGAAAAGTTCGTATTTGTACCTTTTCATGACGGAATGTTTTAAAACAGAACAGTAAAATAAAAAGCCTGGAGACGAGACGGGGTGTGTGGAGTGGAATACAACTCCAATGGATTATGGTTCAGTTTTGTTCCCTGACTAAAAGTACTGAAATGTACCCTTGAGGGTCCCACCCCAGTGACAAGAGGGGCACTGCCCCAGTGAGTTTAGTACCTTTATTTCTGAGAGTGTACGTCTTCCAACCAGTACCGTAGGGCCACCAAATTTAAGCTGCTGCTTCAAAGGCAGTGTTTGATTTGTCCATTCGGGGTTATTGTAGAAACATTACGGCCTCTGTTCGAATAGGACCCGCTCCCTATATAGATATTATAGGCTCATTCTAAGGTAACAAAAACGATTCTTGTTTTTTTTCTATTAATTTTAGCCTGTTTGACCCTAAGCTGCACTACAGTGCCCAGCATGCAATGCAACATAATGTGTGCTCTGACCCCCTTCCACCAACATCCTTCTAGGGCCAGTGGTTACTTTTAAAAAGGTTTTATAGTGATCTGTAGCTAATGTAGTCTATTGTTTGATATAAAACAATTTATTTTTATTGTAAATAATTTTTGAATTCAGTGCCTATTTTGCTGTTGTAGTTTTAGCATATATTGAATAAACAATGGCCAGTTGGGGTCACGGCAAAACGTTAAGAAAAAAGAATAACACAGCTGGCCCACGGACTTGAGATTTTTTAATATGGCCCTTGTAATGGTTGAGTTTGACACCCCTGCCCTAAATCTTACACACAGCACCCTTAATACTGAAGTACAGATCCTCCAGAATATCATAGTACAGTATAGGAAAAATTACAGTCCCTGAAATCTTCTTCACCAGTGCTCGTCTGTTTTTTAGAGTAAAACCTAAAACTTCCATGTACTGTAAAAATGATGACACACAAAATCCACATCAAAATTTTGAATGCTTTATTCAGAATAAGATATCAAGACTTCTGTGTCTCATCTGTGCTACGCTGATCTTGTACACAACCATCTACATAAACATCAGTTTTACAGCTGCCACAGGTTTCCACTGTAAACTTCATATACAGTAGAAGGCTGAGTTTTACAAGACGACAGAAGCACAGACAGCCACTGCTGTCTTTACTGCACGATTACTGCAGAGAAAAGTGGTGCGAAATACTATTTAATGCAGAAATAAACGTCCATATATCAAAATGTGATTCAGATAAGGAGGGTATAAATTCTATAAAAATATAACAACATGTTTCCAAGTATAGAGATTGCATAAATAAATGTTCCTTGATAACAAACCAATAACCACAAATTGACTACAGTTTATGATTTGACGTGATCAACACTGTAATAAACTATTATTGCTGTTTACTAACCTGTTTTCCTTTTGAGCTCATATACTTTTATCTCATGCGGCTTTGGGACACAAGGTACACAGACATCTATAAACATACAAATTAAGGCCACAGGTGAATACTGTCCACTCTAAGTCCTTTACCTCGTCATTTAATGATTGGCTCAGGCTAATAAAACTGTATGTTGTGAAAGAATCCCTCTAAGGTCACTCTGGCTGTTCATACGTACCACAGTCAACTCCTCCATCTGTGAATATCAGTTTTGATCAAAGAAAGATGCTGAATGTCATTCAATCATTTAGGGTTTGTGTATTTCCTTATCAGACTACAGAGCCCTAATGGTTTTATCTGCAATCATCACAAACAAACACAACTACAAAATGAGCCAAAACATTACAGCACATTCTTAGTGGTGATAATACTTGAGAAGTAAGTGAAGTGAGCAAATATACAACCATAACCAGCTGTTGCTATTTATCAGAGCATGGATTAATGTAATAATTGTAATCATGTGACAGAAATAGCATCCGAATCTCAGAACTGCTGGATAGTTATCTGTAAAAACTGCTTGAATTAAATGAATCTTAATGTAGTGTGACTGGCATATTTTAAGAACCAGTTAAATCTGCTGAAACATATCGCTGCTGTTGGAACAAAACCTCTTATCTCCATTTTTGTTGTTTTTCAGTTTTTGACATGATTTGAAAATACCTTTTGCTCTATACATTGCATGTAAATTTCATGACTTGGAAAAAGTCTGGTTCCATTGACTTACACTAAAAATCAAGTATGTTTTTTCCTTCTCCTGTAAAAGTTACCATTTCTGAGATATGAAGTTTTATTCCGACAACAGCAATAATAAAAGAAAAAGAAAAAAAAAAAAAGAGAGCAGCAAAGCCAAGATAGCTCTCTCTCATCTACTCATATCTCACATCCTAGTTCATCTTCTGCAGCACCTTCCGTACTTCCTCTGGACTGTAGCCCCAAGGACCCTTGCCTCCCTGGACAGTAGAGAGAAATTAACAGAGTCTGAGAAACTGGAGACTTTCCCGGCGTCTCCATATAGGCATAATGTTCTTACATTAAACACTAAACAGCATATTATTTCAATATGTACTACACAGTCGAGTCACATTATTATGACCACCAGCTAATATCCAGAGTGACCGCCGTGTGCAGCACGGACAGCAGCCAGACAGGCTGGGAGTGACTCAATAAGGTCCTGGTAGGTTGTCACAGGTATGTGGAGCCATGCTGACTGCAGTGCATCCCACAGCTGCTGGAGGAAGCGTGGGGGAGGATCCATAGAGCGAACACGACGATCGGGGTGGTCCCACAGATGCTCAGTTGGGTTCAAGTGTGGGGAATTGGGGGGCCAGGGTAGTACTCGGAAGTCATGGTCATGCTCTTCCAACCAATGTCGGACATTTCTAGCCGTGTGACACGTCACGTTGTCTTGCTGGAAGATCCCTTCTGCCCCAGGGAAGACAATCAGCATGTATGGGTGTACGTGATCTGCAAGGATGGATTCACACCCAAATCAGTCGAGAGTGCCTTCCACATGGATGAGTGGGCCCAGAGAACGCCACAAAAACATTCTCCAGACCATAACGCTGCCACCACCAGCTCGTAGACATGAAGTGGTCGTAATAATGTGACTCGACTGTGTATATTCTCACATTACACACTATGTACTATATTCTTACATTATTCATTATATTACCCTATAAACAAAACAGCATTATGTTCCGACAGAAAACAGTTTACTTCTGGCTGGATAACTCGGGTACAAGAGAATTTTATGCTAATTCAGAGACTTATTTAACAATATATTGTCTTCTGTTGGTATTTATTGTAAATTGTGCCATAAATTGAGCTGCTTACATGCTGACTGGACATCCAGCCAGAAGTATAGCCAAACATTCTGATTTGGTCTACTATATATTTTTATTTTAAACACTAAATAATATATTCTACACTGTACATTGCATATGATTTTCCTACATTAAGCACTAAACAGTATATTCTTACATTATACACTATCTAATAACATTCTTACATTATACACTATGTACCATATTTTTACACTGTACACTATATACTACAATCTTACATTATATGCTGCATACTATATTCTTACACTATACACTATGTATTGCAGCCTTGCACTATGCACTGTATTCTTATAACATACACTACATACTAAAATCTTTCATTGGATTATTCTTATACTATACTTTTCACTATCAAGTGCTTGGATTTTTGTGGAGTTGTGTAGAGCCAAATGCTAATGTTTTGCACTAAATGGAAATTACCATGCGGGACCTCACGTGACTGAATCGCCCCTGAATAGCCTCCATACTGACAACATCTGATTAAAAATGTTGTAACGTTTTTGCCCATTTATGTTGGCTATTTTGAATATATCAAACTGCAACTTCCTCCAATGGCTCCTCTTCTTCCACCAACGATGCCAACCTGCAGCTGCTTAATGCAAACAATATGTAACACAACAAGTTTTTCTCCTTCTAGTATATTGTTTGGGTACTAAACTAAAAGTACAGACGTACTCGATTTGAAACACAGATTTTATCTAATGTTTGACAGCTTGTACAGTCAACAAGCCCACAATGACAAAAGGCCTGTTGAGTCTGCCTTTGACCCACTTTTTCTGTCATGCTTCTTGTCCCAGACACAAAAGCCTACGTCCACGTGAGGAACTCTGAATTACAGATACACGGATAGATGGACAGACAGATTGGCAGACAGTGACTTCACAGTTTACACCTGTGCAAAATTAAAAAGGTGAGTGAAACTCTTATTGTTGCAATAACACTAAGCATAAATACCTCTAAAACATATATATATATATGAATGATACACAACCCCATTCCCAAAAAAGTTGGGATGCTGTGCAATATGTAAATAAAAAAAATGCAATGATGTGCAAATTATTAACCCTATAGTTCATTGAAAATAGTACAAAGACAACAAATCAAATGTTGAAACTGAGATAAATATATGCCCATTTTGAATTTGATGCCAACAGCATGTTCCAACAAAAGGCTGGTAAAGTTGTGTAATGCTAGAAAAAAAACATCTGGGGGTTAACTGGCAACAGGTCAGTAACGTGATTGGGTATAAAAAGAGCATCTCAGAGAGGCGGAGTCTTTCAGAAGTAAAGATGAGGAGGGGTTCACCACTCTGTGAAAGACTGCACAATAAAATAGTGCAATAATTCAAGAATAATGTTTCTCAACATAAAACAGCAAAGAACTTTTGCTTTTCATCATCTACACTACATAATATCATTAAAAGATTCAGAGAATCTGGAGGAATCTCTGTATGCAAGGGATGAGGCTAAAAACCAGTATTTCCTGGCCGTGATCTTTGGTCCCTCAGGTGGCACTGCAATAAAAACAGACATGATTCTGTAGAGGAAATCACTGCATGGGCTCAGAAACACTTCTGAAAACCACTGTCTGTGAAAACAGTTCGTCGCTGTATCCACAAATGCAAGTTAAAACTCTTAGATGCAAAGAAAAAACCATATATAAACAGGGTCCAGAAATGCTGCCACCTTCCCTTATTTAAAATGGACTGAGGTGAAGTGGAAAAGTGTTCTGCGGTCTGACAAATCAACATTTGAATTTTTTTTTGGAAATCATGGACACTGTGTCCTTCAGGCTAAAGAACAATCAGCTTGTTATCAGTGCACAGTTCAAAAGCCAGTATTCATGATGGTATAGGGGGGCATTAGTGCACATGGCATGGGAGACGTGCACATCTGTGAAGGCACCATTAATGCTGAATGATATATACGTTTTGGCAACATATGCTGCCATCCAGACAACGTCTTTTTCAGGGAAGGCCTTGATTATTTCAGCAAGACAATGCCAAACCACATTCTGCCTGTATTACAGCAGCATTGCTCCATAATAAGAGTCCGGGTGCTAAACTGACCTGCCTGCAGTCCAGACCTGTCACTCACTGAAAACATGGCGCATTCAACATTTGACATTTGATTTGTTGTCTTTGTACTATTTTCAATTAAATACTGGTTTTTGGCCTTGTCCCTTGCATATAGAGATTTTTCTCAACTTCAACGTTTGATATGTTGTCTTTGTACTATTTTAAATGAAATGTGGGGTTTAAATGATTTGCACATCATTGCATTTTGTTTTTATTTACATTTTGCACAGCGTCCCAACTTTTTTGGAAATTGTTTTATATATATATACATATATATACATATACATATACATACATATATATATATATATATATATATATATATATATATATATATATATATATATATATATAAAACATAGTTCCCCAACTGAAATGGAAGTACATATAATCAGTGTGAAAGCCTGTAAATCTGTATCTTTTGTATTTGTGCACTGGAGTTAGAGGAGGTGTGTGATAAAGTACACAGTGTTCCAGCCGAGGGCAAAGTTTAACCAGTGCCAGTATTACCTTCAGCCACCATCTGAGCCTTAACTCCACTGCTACCACAAAAAGCCAACAGCAGTTTCATTCAGAATGTAGAAGTAACTGGACGGATTTCGGCTCCAATTTGAGAAGTGCTCACCTTGTAGATGACCTTTCCCCCCTGAAGAACGTACAGTCGCTCAGGCAGAGCTCCGTAGCGGCTGGCTGTGACGTCACTCATCTCGTCCACTACCACAGGACACAGCGGGTTTTCTTTAATCAGGGACTTTGCTGCGGTCAGTCTCTCCTGCAGGCTCCTGTGCTGGTTGATGTCCACATTGTTGGCAAAGGCCCAGCCGTCTATGGAAAGATCAGTCAGTATCTAAAGGTGTAAATCTCTAAACTCACAGAAATTCAATTAGATTACAATTCTATTCCACCACAGTTTGGTTTGGCACACTTCAGAATTTTTTAACAAACACACTGAAAACATAAATGTGGCTGGAGAAACTATTTACACAGTCGTGAAATGTAGATGATAAAAATAATACACCAAGCTTTTTTATTGTGTTTGCAAAATTGAATTAGCTTAAATTAGTGCATACGTTATTGAACATTATTGTAATCTATCAGAATTGACATTAAGCCTAAATAGGCCCAAAAAGGCCAAACTAGGTAGGGTTTTTACATCAAACTCTACAAAGTGATAATTCTAAAAATAGCAATCAACACATCAACACACTGCCCTGTTCTGGTGCACTTGTGGGTCATATAATCGTGTTTAGCATCTCCATCTGGAAGAGTGAATGATTCACTAAACTGTCGTTAGCTACAGCTACAAGTTTTACCATAGAAAGAGGATCCCTCAGTGGGATTATTACTACTTATAGCAGCTCTATCTGCTTTTGAGAGCTGGAAAACAGAAGAAATGCAAGTAAAATCCACTGCAAACTTGGGCACATTTGACACGACATCCTCAAACACAAGATTTTACCGTTAATCCTAATGTTTTGTCTTCTCTTATGTTGGTATTTACACAATACATTACATATAACATTCTTGCATTAAACAATAAATAGTATATTCCTACATTATGTACTATGTTCTAATATTCATACATTATATTCTATGTACTACATTCTTACAGTGCTGTGAAAAAGTATTTGCCCTCACCTGATTTCTTCTATTTTTGCTATTTAGTCACATTTAAATGTTTCAGATCATCCAACTAATTTTAATGAGATAAGTAAGTGATAAGTGATAAGTAATTGAGTAAACACAAAACGCAGCTTTTAAATGATCATTCCATTTATTGAAGATTCATTCAAAACCTGCAGCACCTATGTGAAAAAGTATTTGCACCCCTAAAAGTAATAAATGGTTGTGCCGCCCTCGGCAGAAACGACTGCAATCAAACGTTTGCAAAAACATGCGATGAGTCTTTTACGTTGCTGTGGAGGAATTCTGGCGCACTCCTCTTTGCAGAGTTATTCTAATTCGGCTATGTTGGACGGTTTTCAAGCATGAACTATCAATTTAAGGCTAAAACTAAGCCAAAAAGGTAGTGTTTTTTTATAGATTTAGGGGGGAATCAGTGCTAACCCTGTTTAAATGGGTCACTGGTGGTGATCAATGAGTGAAAATCGCAGAAACAAATTTGTGAATTTGATGAGGCAGAACCCAACAACTGCTAGACTCATATTTCCTAGGCATGAATGAAGCCAAGCCTAGACTACAGTGCAATATCAAGAGACTGACTATTGAAAATTGTCAGTATAGACTAGTGGTCACCCACACAGCTCCTGGAGATGTGCCTTCCTGAAGCGTTCACTTCCAACCCTGACTGAACACTGGATCTGGCATGTTAGAAGGCAGATCTCCAGGAGCAGGATTAGTGACCACTAGTCCAGCTTAATCATGCACTAGGAACCTAACCTTGACCAACATCTGACTGTTATTGATTAACTTTCTGTCCTGGACTACAAACTGAGGTCTCTAAACCTGCGAGGTTTACCTGTGGCGTGCGCTTCAGCGATGTAGATCACGAGGAAATCGGCCACATCACCAAAGTCCCTGACAAGCTGCTTGAACTCGTCAAGTTTGAAAAGAAACGGTGGTCAGGTGCAGCTTCCGAAGCTCAGGACGAGTGGACGATTACCTTCAGAATCAAGGCCAGAGCGTAAATGATGTGAAGAGTCAGTGAATGAGTGAAGGAATAAGTGCATGAGGAAATGAATGAGAGAGCAAATGCGGGAGAACAGGAACAAATGAGTGAGGAGGTAGTGAATGAATGAATGAGTGAGGAAAAAGACTGAGTGAAAGGGTTGAAGAGGGAATTAAGGGAACAAGCCAATGAAAAAGTGAGGGAAGGAGTGAGGGAGTTAGTGGGTGATTTGAATAATGATGTAAATGGATGAGTGAGAAAGGCAATAAGTGAGTGAAAGAAGCAAAGAACAGAGTTAATGAGTGAGTGAGTGACTGAGTGAGTGAAGCGAAGGTGTGAGGTAATGACAGAGTGAATCAGTGAAGAAGATGGATGAACGAGGTGCAGGAGGGAGTCAGTGAGGAAGAAAGGAAGTGAACAATTGAGGGAAGGAGGGAGCGAGAAAATAAAGCAAACAAGGCAGATAATGACGAGCATGCAAACGAAAAAGTGAGGGAAAGAGTGAATGAGTGAGGGAGTTAGGTGAAGAATAACTGAGTGAATGGATGAGTGGTGAAAAAGGAATAAATGAGTGACAGAAGCAAACGAGAGGTTTAATGAGTAAGCAAGGGAGTAAATGAGTGAAGGTAGAAGAGAGAGAGGGAGTGAATAAGTTCAAATAAAATATGAATTAACTAAACGTAAGGGGCATCATGCACACTTAAGAAAGATGGTTGCATGATTAATGGATTCTGAGCATCATGAAAGGGTTCTTCTATTGTTACAGGCTTGACATTATAACAAAAGAAGACCCCTTTTTGGTGCTACATAGAACCCTTTTCAAAAAGGTTCTAAATATAACCCCATTTCCAAAAAAGTTGGGACGCTGTGCAAAATGTGAATAAAAACAAAATGCAATCATGTGCAAATCATTTAAACCCCACATTTCTTTGAAAATAGTACAAAGACAACATATCAAATGTTGAAGTTGAGAAAAATCTCTGTATGCAAGGGACAAGGCCAAAAACCAGTATTTGCTGGCTGTGATCTTTGGGCCCTCAGGCATCACTGCATTAAAAATAGACATGATTCTGTAGTGGAAATCACTGCATGGGCTCAGAAGCACTTCTGAAAACCAGTGTCTTCTGAAAAACAGTTTGTCGCTCCATCCACAAATGCTCATTAAAACTCTAAAACGCAAAAAAGAAACCAAACATAAACAAGACCTAAAAACGCTGCCACCTTCTCTGGGCCCGAGCTCATTTAAAATGGACTGAGGGAAGTGGAAAAGTGTTCTGTGTTCTGACGGATCAACATTTGAAATTCTTTTTGAAAATCATGGACACTGTGTCCTACAGGCTAAAGACCCCTCAGCTTGTTATCAGTGCACAGTTTAAAAGCCAGTATTCATGATGGTATAGGGGTGCATTAGTGCACATGGCATGGGTGACGTGCACATCTGTGAAGGCAGCATTAATGCTGAATGATATATACAGGTTTTGGCAACATATGCTGCCATCCAGACGACGTCTTTTTCAGGGAAGGCCTTGATTATTTCAGCAAGACAATGTAAAACCACATTCTGCATGTATTACAGCAGCATGGCTCTGTATTAAAAGAGTCCAGACGCTAAACTGGCCTGCCGGCAATCCAGATCTGTCACCACTGAAAACAATTGGCACATTATGAAATGAAAAATACTACAAAAGAGACCCAGAACTGATGAACAGCTGAAATCCTGTATCAAACATGAACGGGAAAACATTTCACTTTCAGAACTACAGCAGTGTCTCCTCAGTTCCCAAACACTTACAGAGTGTTGGTAAAAGAAGAGGTGATGAAACACAGTGGTAAACAGGCCCCCGTCCCAACTTTTTTGGAATGTGTTGTTGGTGTTAAATTCAAAATGGGCACATATTTTTTAAAAAACAATAACATTTCTCTGTTTCAACATTTGATATGTTGTCTTTGTAGTATTTTCCTTTAAAAATCTGGTTTACATTATTTGCACATCATTGCATTCTGTTTTTATTTACATTCTGCACAGCGTCCCAACATTTTTGGAAATGGGGTTATAGAACCAACCACAGCACATTCTCCATCAATCTGAAGAACCAAAACAAAGAACCCTTTAATCATGCAAAGGGTTCTTTGAGTGTTCATGGTTCTATATAGAATCATTTTCTTCAGTAAAGAACCCTTGAAGAACCATGCTTTTTTGGGTGGATCTAAAACAGACCTGAATATATTGCTATAAGCAGCTATAACTATCCAAGCATTAAATGTCCAAGAGAAACAGCCATGTACACCTGTACACTTTAAAAAAAGATGATTCTTCAAGGGTTCTTTAGTAAATGCAATGAGTCTATCTAGAACCATGAGTTCTATATAGAATCATTTCATGCTTAAATGGTTCTTTGAAATTGTTCATCAGATTGTTGGAGAATGTGCTGTGCATTTTTCCTTTATAGAACCTTTTTTTAGCACCAAAAAGGGTTCTGCTACTGTGCTTTTGTTTTGATGTCAAGCTGCATAGAACCATTTTCAAAAATCTGAAGAACCATTGCACCATACAAAGCATGAAATGGTTCTACATAGAACTCACAGTTCTAAATATAACCACTGTCTTTACTGAAGAACCCTTAAAGAACCATCCCTGTGAGACATTTAGTGCACTATTTGATGTGACTCGTGTAGTGCACTACCTAGGGAGTATGGTGCATTTTGAGACACAGCCATAATTGCTAAGTTCTTTTGTTGCTTACCACGGATAAACTGATGGACGCTGGTCCTGCCCCCCTCCAGGGTGATTAAGGGGCAGTCCGGAGCCCGATGGCCCACAAAAGCGGAATCCCCAAAACAGCTCCAGCAGCCCCGCAGAACGGCATCCAGGAAGCGCGGTGTGGTGAAGGACGGAGCCCAGTCCTCGTAGCGGAAGCGCGGGTTGAGGCTCATGGTGCTCCGCTCCCCCAGCCGGAGCATGATCCTCCGGGCCAGAGCGGGGCTCAGCACGGACAGCAGGTTCAGCGCACAGAACTGGACCAGCAGCAGCAGCAGCATAAAAACAGAGCTGACATACACGCCCAGCCTGCGGAGAGCGAAACTCACAGAGAGCCACATCGCCTCAGACAGCGACGCCGACAGACGCTCGGACAAGAAGCCAGTCTGTCTGTCTGTCCGTCTGCCAGGAAACTGTCCGGTCACTCCTAAAACTTTGTTGTTGTTGTGACGTCGTTTATGGTTTCTGCTTCTCCATTGAAGTTTACGCGCATACCGCCATCTAGTGGGCTGCGACGGAATCGAGATCCACTTAAAGAGCACATAGGCTGCATTTCCATTGCGTTTTATTAATGAACACTATTGTTATCCGATTTGTGCTCTTCTTCTGTTTCTTCTTCTTGTAGACAGCTTTTTGATCGGATCTGTGAAAAATCGTTAAATAACAATTTTCCCTTTGGAATGAATGGGGTGCAAAAGTATGTACACCCTGCTTATACCACTTTGATACAAGTCCATTAGAAACACCCAGTTAAGCATGTGGGATATAATAGCAACCACCAGCAACCACCTAGCCAACCCCCTTGAAATTACCTGGGATAGCATAGCAACTGCCTAGCAACCACCTGGGATACCATAGTAACAACCTAGCAAAACCTGAACAACCACCTGGAATACCATAGCAACAAACTAGCAACATCCTAGCAGTCATCAGGAATACCATAGCAACCGGTTAGCAACACCTTAGCAACCACTTGGGATACCATAGCAACCACCTAGCAACCACTCGGGATACCATAGCAATCACATAACGACATCTTAGCAATGCTGGGGATACCATAGCAACTACCTAGCAACACCATAGCAACCACCTGGGATACTATAGCAATTATCTAGCAACACCCTAGCAACCACTTGGGATACCATAGCAACCACCTGGCAACCACTTGGGATACCATAGCATTCACATAGCAACGTCTTAGCCACCGCTAGGGATACCATAGCAACCACCTGGGATGCCATAGCAACCATCTAGCAACTACATGGAATGCAATAGCAACCACCTAGCAACACTGTAACAACCACTTGAGATACCATAGCAACCATCTAGCAACACCCTAGCAACCACTTGGGATGCCTTAGCAACTGCCTAGCAACATATTAGCAAGCTGAAGCTGTGCAATCACTCTGCATTTTCTTCAGGAAATGTACTTTTCTAGTTTTATTTGTCCACTTATGACATTTGAATGGGTTTATGTACCAGAGAGTCATACTTTATTTTTACATGACCGACTGTGTTTTTGTTACCGTGCCTTTCATACTGACCTCTGCTCTGATTGGCTGCTCTCTTTTGTGTCTTATTCAAAAAGCAGTCCAAGCTGAGACACTCTTTATAACTTCAGAGAGAATGGATGAGTTAAACTGCTGTAGGCTGAATATGTGGACAAGTATGTTGGTTTTCATGACATCATGGAAACAATTATGTATAATTAGCATAATTAAACTAGTTAAACTTAAATCTTTAAGGTATAAACTAAGTCATTCAGGGTGGTGTGATGTAAATGCTGTTCTAGAGAAGCTTACAGAGTCAGAATGATTCACAGCAGTGGTATTTTTTAAATATATGCAGGACAGGCAAAACAGCCCCCGAGGGAAGTGAATTTACCTAATCTAGATTTACTGTGTTTACCATTCTCAGCATTTCATATAAAAACTCAGGACGAACATGTAGGTTCACTGGTGGTTTTGGATAGTAGTTCCTATCACTACCACTGTAAAGAAATCTGAGAACTGCCACTCAGTGATGTCCTCTGGGTTTGTCAAACACTAGAGGGCACTCCTGAGCGTGTCCGAAATTAATGGGTTAATATGGAACATTTGAGCAAAATCAAGTTTGTAAATGCATAAACATTTTACTTAGAATGAATTCATTTCCTGAACATAGAACAGCATAAAACATTTTAACACCATTGTTATATTTTTGAGCGCTTTTTGAGCTCCAGTTATATGACTTTATAACAGCGCCTCATGTACATTCATGACGCCAGTGAGGGTAAATTGCTTTTCTCAGCCAGTCGGCTGCTCTATGGCCAAACAATAGCAGTAAGGCTGACCAATCAGCACTCAGTAGCAGTAAGGCTAACCACTCAGCACTCAGTAGCAGTAATACCAACCAATCAGCACTCAGCAGCAGTAATGCCAACCAATCAGCACTCAGTAGCACTAATACTAGCCAATCAGCTCTCAGTAGCAGTAATACCAATCAACCAACACTTAGGAGCAGTAATGATAACCAATCAGCACTGAGTAGCACTAATACCAACCAATCAGCACTCAGGAGCACTAATACTAACCAATAAGCACTCAGTAGCAGTAATGATAACCAATCAGCACTCAGTAGCAGTAGGGCTAACCAATCAGCACTCAGTAGCAGTAATACCAACCAATCAGCACTTAGTAGCAGTAATACCAACCGATCTGCACTCAGTAGTACTAATGCTAATCAATCAGCACTCAGTAGCAGTAATGACAACCAATCAGCACTCAGTAGCACTAATGACAACCAATCAGCTCTCAGTAGCAGTAATGACAACCAAACAGCACTCAGTAGCACTAATACTAACCAATCAGCACTTAGTAGCAGTAATGATAACCAATCAGTACTCAGTAGCAGGAATACTAACCAATCTGCACTCAGTAGTACTAATACTAACCAATCAGCACTTAGTAGCAGTAATGATAACCAATCAGTACTCAGTAGCAGGAATACTAACCAATCTGCACTCAGTAGCACTAATACTAACCAATCAGCACTTAGTAGCAGTAATGATAACCAATCAGTACTCAGTAGCAGTAATGATAACCAATCAGTACTCAGTAGCAGTAATACTAACCAATCTGCACTCAGTAGCACTAATACTAACCAATCAGCACTTAGTAGCAGTAATGATAACCAATCAGCACTTAGTAGCACTAATACTAACCAATCAGTACTCAGTAGCGGTAATACTAACCAATCTGCACTCAGTAGCACTAATACTAACCAATCAGTACTCAGTAGCAGTAAAACTAGCCTCTCTACTTCAAAAAAAAGTCTACTTTAAATCTACTAAAATTAGGAAGGTTCTGGACAAATGGCTAGAAACTATTTTAACTTTATGGTTTTAGCCGTTTAGCCCCACTCACTCACATTCACTTAGGACTCGCCCGCGGGCGCCCTCTATAGGTAACGTTGATATAACGGGAGTAATATTAGTGGCCGGCTCTTTAAACCGGCTCTGATCAACCACTCTCAATTACACTGCTGCGCCCCTCGCGCAGGATCGCGCTCTCACTCCAAATTCAAAATTCAACGGAAACCTAACGGATCAGCGCCCGCCGGAGCCCACCGCCATTCGCTGAACCGCTACTGCTGAGGAAAAGATTAGTTATTTAAGGTATAATTTTCGGATATTCACAGTTGTTTGTCCTGAGACTTGATAACAGACGTTAACGAGTCATCAAAAACTTTAAGTCTGATAAGTTAATGTAAAGACTTCGTTAACAGCTGATTGTAGTTTGACCGAGCAACATAAACGGCAGGTCGTCCTTGGTGAAATTAGCCAGCTGGGCTATCTGAGGTTATACTGAGGTAAAGCTGTGAAGTTAAAACTGATGGGTAAGTTTTTCTTTTTATGTAGGCGTCTGAAGCAGAGCGAGGTAATAACAATTGAATCTCAGGTGGATGTAGTGATAAATTTACTAACCTAACTATCAATAAATGAGTTAACTCATATCTTCTGGGAGAGCTGGGATAGCTAAGCTAGGTTAGCTAGCTCATATTTACGCACTTTAAAAAAGAATATGGTTCATCAAGGGTTCGTTATTAACCTCTTATTCTCCAGGGTATATTTTGGTTTTTTTCTTCTGAATTTACATGACCAAATCATAAGGCAAATTATTCAGTAACAGCATGAAATGAATGTCCATTTGTATTTTATTTATTTCTATTTTTTTTGTAAAAGCTCCCCTCAAATTAACAGAAAATGTGTTGTATGATCATAAACATATTGCTATATGATTACAATTTACTGCTGAAAGCCAAAAATCTGAGACGCTCTTTGTATTATTTTATAAAAATAATTTTTACAGAGCAGATCACTGAAGAGACGCCGTCTGTTTATAGTTTATAGCCCAGATTTGTGGAAAAATGGGTCGACTTTCAGTAGAAAAAAAAAATGAGTTCAACTTCTTTTATTATAGGGGTTTAAAATTACATCACCCATCTATTTGACTGGAAAGAAGACAGTTACAGCTCTCATACGATCCCCACCTTTTGAGTGTAGCTTATGAAATATGAAAATTGTGAAGAATATGACGAAGTGCGTTTTGGAACCACCGGTGGTCCCAAGGAGCTGAAGAGGTTTTAAGTATCTATAGTATGATATTAAGTATCTATACTATGATATACTTCTATATCATGGTGCTTTGGCCACGTCACTAACTGGATGGGACAAAACCTTCTGCAGTTGAGTGGAGATAAAACAGATTATTTTATTGGGGAATAGCATTGAGAGGCACAGATTAGCTGCCTGTCTGGATAGGAGAGCCCTAAAATCTAAAGTCCTAGCACGTAACCTTGGTGTTCTAATGGATTCTGATCTCAGTTTTAGCAGTCGTGTCAAAGCAGTTATCAAATCAGCTTTTTATCACCTTAAAGATCAGAGATTTTCTGACTAAAGCAGACCTGCAGAAACACATCCGTGCCTTTATTTCTAGTAGGATTGATCACTGTAATGGTCTCCTAACTGGACTCCCCAAAAAAGACAATCAAACTGCTTCAGCTGATTCAGAATGCAGTTGCCGGAGTCTCACTAGGAGTAAAAGAAAGAACACATTGGCCCCCCCATTCTTAAATCCTTACACTGGCTACCAGTCTGATACAGAATAGACTTTAAGATACTATTACTGGTCTATAAATGTCTTAATGGTGCAGGAACAGCGTATTTATCTGATCTGCTGCAGCGATATGAGCCCAGCAGATCTCTCAGATCATTAGTAACGAGTCAGTCCTGCTGAAGGTAAAGACTAAACATGGAGAAGCAGCGTTTAGGTACTGTGTAGTTCTTAAGTGGAACCAGTTGACAGAGAGCATTAGAAGAGCCCTTACACTGGACACTTTTAAATCTAGGCTTAAAACATTCTTATTTGAGTAGCTTTCAGTTTCGTTTTAAAACACTCTTAGCACTACTGCACTTCTCTCCTGTAACGGCACTTAATTATCCTAATTTAATTTTTAAATCTATTGTTTTAATCATGTTTGTTTGTATGTTTAATTTCTGTTTTACATTTATTCATTTTAATTTAAATGATCTTTGTATTTTCTCAGCTATAAAGCACTTTAAATGACCACAATATATGAAAGGTGCTATATAAATAAACTTGCCTTGGCTTTCGTATATAGAACCATTTCATGCTTAAATGGCTCTTTGCATTGTGAAATGGTTATTGAATGTGCTGTATATGGTTTTATATAGAACCTTTTCGATAAGGGTTCTAAATAGCACCAAAAAAGGTTCTTCTATCCCTACAAGCTTGACATTGTATCAATAGCAGAACCCTTTTTGGTGCTATATGGACCTGTTTTTGAAACGGTTCTGTATAGAACCATCTACAGCATGTTCTCCATCAATCTAAAGAATCCTTTCATGATGCAGAGAACCCTTTAATCATGCAAAGGGTAAACTAAACTAACCTGGACTAAAGAACCCTTGAAGAACCGTCACTTTAGGTGTGATACTCTATATGTTTAAAGGTGTCCAGGCAGCCCTTCTAATTACTGAATTCAACTACTTTAATTAAGGTGCACCCATTGTTGACACCCTTACACAGCTTGTATAATCTCCACAGAAACGCACTGACCAGTAGAATAGAATGGGATGCTGTGGAACAGCTGCACACGAGCCAAAGGTCACCATGCCAAATGCTAAGTGTGGGCTAGAGGGATTTAAAGCCTCTCAGAATTGGGCTGTGGAGTAGTGGAACAGTGGGGTGATGGATCTCCATCTAGTACCTTTGGGATGAGTTGGAGTGATCCAGAACAGATCATCCAACATCAGTACCTGACCTCACTAATGCTCAATCAAATCCTCACAGCAGTGTTTCAATATCTAGTGTAAAGCCTTCCCAGAAGAGTCGAGACTGTTACTGCAGAAAAGGAGGACAAAAGGCCTATTAATACCCTTCATTTCAGAAGAAACACTGGATGAGGTATTTGCAAACTTTTGGACATACACTGATCAGGCATAACATTATGACCACCTCCTTGTTTTTACGCTCATTGTCCATTTCAGCTCCACTTACTATATAGGTGCACTTTGTAGTTCTACAGTTACAGACTGTAGTCCATCTGTTTCTCTGCATACTTTGTTAGCCCTCTTTTACCCTGTTCTTCAGTGGTCAGGACCCCCATGGACCCTCACAGAGCAGGTACTATTTGGGTGGTGGATCATTCTTAGCACTGCAGTAACACTGACGTGGTGGTGGTGTGTTAGTGTGTGTTCTGCTGGTCTGAGTGGCCTGTGACCACTGATGAAGGACTAGAGGATGACCAACACAAACTGTGCAGCAGCAGATGAGCTATCATCTACAAGGTGGACTGACAAGGTAGGAGTGTCTAATAGAGTGGACAATGAGTGGACACAATGTTTAAAAACTCCAGCAGCACCGCTGTGTCTGATCCACTCAGACCAGCAGAACACACACTAACACACCACCACCACATCAGTGTTACAGCAGTGCTGAGAATGATCCACCACCCAAATAGTACCTGCTCTGTGAGGGTCCATGGGGGTTCTGACCACTGAAGAACAGGGTAAAAGGGGGCTAACAAAGTATCAGAGAAACAGATGGACTACAGTCTGTAATTTTAGAACTACAAAGTGCACCTATATAGTAAGTGAGGCTGATAAAATGGACAATGAGCGTAAAAACAAGGAATGTCATAATGTTTTGCCTGATCGTTGTATAGAGTAGCCATCTAACCCAAGTTGGTGTGTCAGGGTGAGTAAACAAGCTGATTTACTCTGTATCTCCAGGTGGGTGAAACTGAGTAATTAATTCCATTTCTGAAGTGTTTTAAATGTGATCATATGCTGATAACATTGCCTGAATGTAACAGGTTTCTCACTGATTACTCTTTCTCACAGCGCTTTCTTCAGCGCTTTCCATCACAAAGTGACACCTGTGTGTCCAGGGACAAACTGCAGTTAGGTTTGTATGTGTATCTGAAAAAAAGGGACCTCAAGAAGGTGACTGAGATCAGAGTATTTAAAATTTACCATTTTTAATTTTCAGTTTTATAAGCTGTTGAAACTGTTGACGCCCTACTCTTATTGAGTAAGGACTAAGGATGAAATGACACACAGCTGAAAGTGAACAGAGCTGATCAATCAAGTGATATTATGCATTCGAGTCTCTTCCATCAAAAGAGTAACAAACCCATCTAAAATGATAGGAATGGCATCCTGAATTAACAGTAGTGGCCACTAGGGGGCAGAAGAGCACAGAAAATCTGATTGTACTGTTTTCCTCTAATGTACTGTTCATGAGTGCTGTATTATATTATATCACAACAGTAACAGACTTCAAGTATTTAGAATGATCAGAACACTTAAAGACCGCGTTATTCAAGGGCTAATCTATAATAATAATAATGTAATAATAAAATATTAATTCTATGTGACAGCCTCTACACAAAGTATGCTGCCTTTAAACTTACCAGATTTGAAAGTCGCCCATAAAATATCACTTACTACCCTTTATGCCTTTTCTGTCACCTTGTCTTAAAAGCCAACACTGTTTTTTTTCCCCTTAACTGAAAGCAATAAATACACGATAAAACTTAATATTTATAAGAACTGTCCAGCTGCCTCTTTTAGACATTGGTACTCTCTATGCAAAAAGGTTTCTGTATGGTACCAAAAAGGTTTTAACAATAGTGGAACCCTTTTTTTGGGTGCTCTGTAGAGCTACTTTTAAAACGATTCTTAAAGAACCATATACAACCAGATTTCCATCATAGAGAAGAACCATTTAAATAATAAACCATCCAAAGAACATTTATTCATTTAGTGTTCACAGCTCGGTATCTACACCATGGCTTTTCTAACTTTAGGGTATGTTGATGTATTACAATTTTACTCTAGGTAAGATAAACATAGTGCATAAAACTTAACATTAAGAAAAAAGAACAGAAAGTTATAGTTTTGATATGTTCTTGACAATATACAGGATTATTCATCACTTTATATATCTCTGTATATCATTTTTCTTATTATTTATCCCCCTAAAAAAATGAAAAGCTCTTACTGTCCACAAATCCTGGCTGTGGAAGTGGCGACTTGCCCCAACACACCATGCCTTCATTTCATCCTAAAGTATTAATGATGAACTTATTTTTTCCTTTTCCAGATTACATACACCAGTAGGGCTGGACAATTAGGGCAAAATATCTAATCACAATTTTTCTGACCAGTATTGTGACTGTTGGGCCAAGATGACCAGAACGTCCACTTTCCGCTTGAGGCTTAAATGCTGAAGTGTGTCAGACTGACAGTTAGTTGGTTGAGTTGTCATGTATACAACGTGGGTGTTTGGCTGCTTTTGATTGCTCAGGCTGTTCACAGGCTCTGTGATATCAGGCTAAATTTCCCCACTTAAAGCTGAAGACATTGGTGATAATGTAGGCTATATTTAAAACGGCAACTCCTTCGATTTAAAATCTGCAATTTCGATTTCAAATTGATTCGTCTTTTAGCCAGTAAACAGCTCTGTATGTGTTAAGCTGAGTACTTTAATGGAAGTTCATAATCTACGTGTGTCATCTCACATTAACTCAAGGTTTCATCAACGCAATGTAAAAAATGATTTACTCTTTCTGTGTTTATCACTTTTCCCTCATTAACCAGCTCAGATTGGCTGCTGTACCTCAGATCATCGTAGTCTGGGTTGGGCCTGATAAAGTTGACAGTTAGGCAAATAAAATTAAGTCTAAGTTTACGTTTATAGTCAGTAAGTTATAGATATCCATGGGACCAAATACAACAGAAGTGAAAATATACAGTTTTACCTTTTGTTCAGTTGAGTACACTGTTAGAAATAAAGGTTCTGTTCAGGTACATTTTTCATTCTTCAAGGTACAAACAGTGTAAATGTTCCCTCAAAGGTACAACAGTGGTTTTAAGGTCTGATTGTGAACCTTAAATAAGTTTTTCCAGGTGAAAAGTTCGTATTTGTACCTTTTCATGACCGAATGTTTTAAAACAGAACAGAACAATAAAAAGCCTGGAGACGAGACGGGGTGTGTGGAGTCAGTACAGCTTAGAACATATCATTTCAGTGGATTATGGTTCAGTTATGTTCCCTGACTAAAGGTACTGAGATGTACCCTTGAGGGTTCCACCCCAGTAAAAGGAGGGGTCCTGCCCCAGTGACAGTTTAGTACCTTTTTATCTGACAGTGTATGGATTTCAATCGATGCAGCATTTTCACCAGATCACTGAGTTTTAACATGTAATTCTGCATTTTACATCTCTGGAGCTTCAGTTTAAAAACTGATTATTTTAGCTTGATTTATTATTCAAGTCAGTGAGCAGGTTTAAAAGTGTGTGTGGTACACAGTTTAAAAAGATGGTTCCTAAAGGATTCTTTAGTAAAGGCAATGGTTCTATTCAGAACCATGAACCATTTCATGCTTAAATGGTTCTTTGGATGGTGAAAGATTGATAGAGAATGTGTTGTATATGGTTCTGTGTAGAACCTTTTTGAAAATGGTTCTGCATAGCACCACAAAAGGGTTCTTTTATTGCTTACAAGCTTGACATCAACATGGAACCATATACAACACATTCACTATCCATCTGAAGAACCATTTCACTGTGCAAAGAACCATTTAAGCATGAAATTGTGTATATATACTGTATGTAGAACCTCATAGTTGTAAATAGAACCATCTGTTTACTAAAGAACCCTTGAAGAATCATTTTATTAAGGACTCCACCCCAAATCCATTTGATGAGGTAAAGTTAGCTGATGAATCTGAGCTGGAATCAGTCTGAATCATCTGCCTTCCGATTGGTCCCCTCGACTGCAGCGCTTCACTCTGATTGGTGGTCGGAGCTGTCAGTCAGAGACAGAAGCGGGCGGGTTTATTTTGAGTATTGATGCTGAAAGGAGGAGGAGGAGGAGGAGGAAGATGCGCGCGGAGAGCACGCGCTGCGGCACGCGAGAGCTGAACCCGCGACAAGAGTGTAACAGGTGTGTGTGTGTGTGTGTGTGCGTGCGCGCGCGCGCGTTTGCTCCGTCTGACTGCGGGAGTGCGATCCGCCGTGTATGTGTCTCGTGCACAGATTTATGTGTGTGTCTGTGTCTCGTGCAGGTAGAGATGCACTCCTGCGCGTGAACATGCACGCGGCTGAATCTGAGCTACGCGCGCTGGACTCCGCGCTCCGGGTGTGCGCGCGCTGGAGACGCGCGGGCGGCGACGGGCAAGCGCTCCAGCAGAGCTCGAGGCGCGCTCCTGATTCCGCATCGCTCCACGCGCTCGAAACCGACTCCTCCGCGCTCCAGATGCGCGCCCCCGTCGAGAGACGCGCGACTTTGCCCACGGAAAGGTATGGAGAGGAGAACAGCGCGAGGACACACATGGATGAACACGGTAAGACACGAGCGCACGCACTGAGACAAGCAGAGAGATAGGTGAAACAGCGCGAGACTCTGAGTCCAGAGAAGAATCATCTGAAACCAGAGTTTAGTGTGTGTGTGTGTGTGTGTGTGTGTGTGTATAAATGATGATTGTGTTTATTATGCTGCTCTGCTGTGTTATTCACATTATATCTCGAGGATTAACAGTACATAATATCTGTAAATCAGCCTGTTTGTCCATCCATTTCTCTGTCTATCCTCGTAACTATCCTTTGGTCTGTTTGCTTGTCTGTGTATTTATTTATCTGTATGTCTTTTTATTTATATAACTATTATGTCTACTTGTCTGTATAACTGTTTGTCTGTCTGGTTGTCTTTTCATCTGTTGGTCTTGCTGTTTATTTTTCTGTCTATACAACCATCCATCTATCTGTCTGTCTGTCTGTCTATACCTGTCTATGTACAATACATCTATTTGTTTTTCTATTTATGTATTTGTTTATCTGTTTATCTGTCTGTATTACTGTCCATCTGTGTGTCTATTTATCTGTTTGCACTGAACAAAAATATAAAAGCATGACACTTTTTCACTTTAAAGATTTCACTGAAACCGTGCAAAACAGGGTCGTGAAACAGAATTCCCACATTTTTATCTGGTGTGACCACTGTTCGCCTGAAAGCAGCACATTTTTATCAAACTGACAGTTTTTATCAAACTGCTTAAAAATAGAAGAGCAAATTTTATATATGTTTGTTCAGTATATATATCTATTTGTCTGTCCATCTATCTATTTATATATCCATCTATCTGTCCGTCTGTCTATCTGTGTGTAACAGAGGTAAGGTGTACATTTCGCATTAGGCCGTGAACCTCATCCTGCTCATGGTTGCTCCTAAGCACTGCTCAGTTCTCACACACTCTTCCCGCAGCCTTCACACTCACTTTCTGCTGATGCGCTCAGTTCAGTTCAGTGGCCAGAAAGTCTCAGTGCTTCAGCTACAGCGCTGCGCTCAAATCACACTCCTTCATGTTTAACACAGCGTAAAGTTTTTACTGTTTGTGTTTAAAGTTTTGTAGTGCTGTCCTCTGCTCTGATGCATCTCAGAAACCTTCACTTTAATGGTTAAAGTTAGTGTAAAGGCATAGATGTGTCTGTGGTGGACTTTAAGTTAGTGTTTAAATGCAGAGTCTTCTAAGAAATGGAATATCTCAAAATGACGAGATTTTCCAGGTCACACTTAAGGTCACATTAAATGGCAACATTGTGCATAGAATTTAATTTGTTTTATCTCATGTTTTGGTTATAAATAGTGGAATATGTTACTACTTTGTATAGTTTATATTTAATTACTGATTTTTTTTTTATTTTAGTGTGTGTGTGTGTGCGTGTGTGTGTATATTTATCTCTTCGTGGGGACCACACCCCCCCGAGGATGATGGAAGCTTGAACATTTTGTGGTTTGTGGGTACAGTCGTTTGCTCCCATGAGGAAAAATGTTTTTTTTTTCCCAAATGTAGCTTTTGTTAAAAAAGTACAAAAGGGCAAAGCTGATCTTTTGGATGCTGAGGTTAAGATTAGGTAGAGCACAGCACTGTTTAATCACACTTGTGCTGAAGCGCATGAAAACACAGCACACACTAGTGTACGAGTGACACTTTTAAAGCCGTGTAGGCCGTGCCGGTAACAACTGAGTATAATTTCCACCAACAAGTGCACATCCTTCTGTGTGTTAGAAGTGGACGTCCTGTTTAGATGCTGTGTGTGTGAATGTGTGTGTGTGTGTGTGTGTTTCTGTAGAGGAGGCAGTGGGGGCAATTAGCCTCTCCTTCCCAAACTTATCATTATACTAATCTGACTTTTATATTAGCAGTTTGTCCCCTTGCGCAGAGCGACTCGGAGGGTTTGATTATGACTTTTGCTCGCCAAACTCAAACCACATGTTTCTGAACGCATTTATGAGCCTCCATCCCACAACTGCGCCCTTTTACCCCCTTCATAACCAAACTGAATAATTTCATTGTCTTTCAAATTCATCCCAAACACTCAGTAAAGCTGGAAACTGGCAGAGCAAATGGTATTGGTGAACGTAAAAGTAAGATTTTCAAATTTGAAAATAGACACACATTTTCAATTCTGTTGCAGTGCTTTTGCTGTCACTGAGCCCTTTTGTCTTCAGCTCAGCAGAAACAGGACTGATACTGGAAATCTTGAAATACATAGGAGCAAAATGAGCAAACTGAACAAAAACTCAGGAATAGATCATTGCTGTCACAAGAAGACAGCAATGTTTTTTTACACTATTTACACTATTAAAAAACACCAGCTGCCCTTTAGATAGTGTGAACATTTGGTGAAGTTACACCAACTTAATGGTGTTTTATTATTATTTAACATGTAGCAAATGTGTATTGAGCGTGTGATACTTAATAATATTTTGCTGTTGCTTTGAGATGTGAGTCGTCACATTCAGGCTGATTTTAAAAACGTCTATCTGGCTAATACAAAATACCCTGGACATTGCTGTTGTACCAAGGTTGACATATAGAGGATAATCTGTCCAATTCTTCCTTTTTTCTGGTACAACAAGCTGAGAAGGCACCTATTTTAAAGAAAAGTGTTTCAGACCACGTTCATTTTAATCTATTTCGGGTTAAGGCACTGAGGTCTGCGGTCTACTGTGCTCTGTTATTTTATGCTGATTGAGTTTTGTTGTCGTCGTTGTTGTTGTTTTCTACTCTAGTGGTGTTTTTGCATAAGGGATATTTGTGTTGAGGCTGTAGCTGTTTTTTTTTTCCTTTGATACAAGTGTGATAGTTATAAAAGTGTAAATATGAAGGCTGATATTTTTCTGTAGTGGCTCATGCTGTAGTTTGTTTGCATATAATGTTGTGGACATATGCAGAGGTAGAAAAGACAAGGGAGCTTGAACGTGAGCTAATGCACGGATGCATAGAATGAATGACTGGACAGAGATTCTGATGTGATCTGAGGCTTTTTGCAGAAAAAAGCAGGCAACTTTAGAGACAAAACTATGTAAACTATGGGTGTAAGAATGCATTTATGCATGAAGGTGATGATTCAGCTGCATCAATTTAGAATGGTTAGAATCACTTATAATGTTATTAAGCAATGCATGCATTCATTTCTGACTATTTTCAAATGTGAGAATCTTCAGCAATTGCTTGGTGTCTTGTTTTTGTTGTCTGTTTTCTACCTCTGTGTAAATAGTTACCCCAGTTCACATTTGTGCACTGGGTGGGTTTTTAAAAATAGATCTGAATCGAACCAAAACAACTGAATCAAATCAAATTGTGGTGAAATCGAAGAACTCATAATGTGCCGAATCCTTCCCTAAAGAGTCATAATCAAATCATTGTGACGTTAGAGATTTATACCTCTAATTCATGCGGAGGCAGAGTGTGACCGTGTACGTCAAACCTGAGTGTAGCTGTGTTTATGTCACTAACACCACCTTCGTCCATCAGCAGGCGGCTAACTGAAGGCAGATGACTTTAGCTCTCCTGCAGTTTCAGTATCTTCAATGCTGTCGGAGGTTCTGTACGCAGTAGAAGGTAGGGTTTTAGCTTTGATTTAGGTGTTAATTTAGCACTCCTGAGTTTTCTCTGTGTGGTTCTCTTGCTAAAGGGCTTTTTCCTCTTTGTTTAGTTGTTACTCATGCGTTTACCTCAAAGCTTCTGCTTCCAGCCGCTCCACAGTGTGGAACAAACTACATATGCTGCTGTAATTGCCAGTAAGTGAGAAAATGTGTAGGTTTGGCTGGGTAATAGGCATGTTGCTCTTTTTTTACAGTAATTTTTGCTGTGACTGGAAGCTCTTTAGTGCATTTTTAAACAGATTTATTTAGGCCATTTGATATTAATCTAACCCTTTGGCTATAGTTTCGCATTGACGTATAAACTAATCTGTTTTTTGTGTAATATAAACTTTCATTGCCATTAATGATGAGTTTCATATCGAAAGGAGTTTCATATTGACTGGATACATAGAGAAATACTACAAAGTGATCATTTTGTTTTTGTCTGTGTGCCGTGGAAGTTCTCGGTTAGTCACCTCTATGTGATCAGTAGTGAGTATTACTAATGTGTCTTTGAAGCATCCCTTTTTTCCACATCAGGGTTTTGATTTGATTGTGGATGCTCTTTGCATATGGAATACTTGTGGGGCAAAAAGTGAATTTACTTGATTCAAATGGTCACATAAAATATATTAAATCAGCTGCTGCCAGAAGTAAGTAAATTGAAAGACAAAACAGTGTTTGTATACTGTCCTCATGTGGACACGATGTACACATTTGAAATAAGTAACTTAAATGCATAAACTTTTTCAGTGTAATAGTCATAAAAGATGCTGGTGTAGTTTTTCCACAAGAGTGCAGTAACTTCAGTCTCTCTTGAGTACATAATGCAGTGGTTGCCTGTAGACGCCAAATAGACCAAATTTAGGGAAAAGAGCTGAATGTATTTCGCAAGTGGGACTAATCCACAGATAAAAGCATGTTTCACATTGCATACTGGGTATTTCCTTCTTAAGTGATTACCACATATAATGAATGATCGGACAGACTCCAGACTTCATTTTGATCTCTCCTTTCATTTTAACCCATACACATCATGGTTATCTTCATCAATAATAAAAGAATTTTGCAATTTTATGTAAATTATTTCTGACTCATAGCTGAGTGAAGGGAGCAGATAACTTGTGCGGAAAGTGCAGTTTCTAAACTTTCACTCCACACCACATTTGAGATGTTTTATTATGATTTTTTGATGAAGAGTTCTTGTGTGTAGAGTCTTGTTTTGCAGAAAGAAAAACGTCCTTTGTATCTTTGCCTCTGTTCATTTCTTGACACTGATACGGACAGAAACAGCGTACATGGAATTCCGTGTGTAAGTTGCCATGTAGTTAAATATGTAGTTAAGCAGACACACAAAGACATACCCAAAGAAAGTAATGAGTCTCAGCTTCTAAGGCTTAATCATTCACTTCCCTCTGTGTCTTTTTTTCCCATGCCCCCGTTTAGTCAAATTGTTGGCACCCAGTTGAATTCTTCTTACCTAAATGTGTTTCCTGTCTTCTCACAGAAGATATTCCCAAGTGTTCAGTCTGAAACGAGGGAGGATGAGGTGCTGGTTGAGCTCTACCTTTACACTGTTAGCAATTGAATATTACACATCATTGGTGTCATAAGATTCGTTTATTAACTCTTTATATTGTTTGAACATTTCATGATGAATTAACCAATAGAAACTGTGAAAGGCAACTTTTTTTTTTTTTTTATTAAAGAGTGGTGTTAAGACCTCTTTCCATTTTCTTGTGACAGCCACACTGTGTATAACAGTTAGACGTTAAACATTACATGCCGAGTTTATACATCATTTAAGTGGATCACACTTTAATTTGAGGGTCTCCCATAGTTTGTTTATACTTGAATTGTAAACAAACTAATGGCTAAAATGCAGTTAATTATCAACCACATTAGACTTAAGATTAGGTTTAGGGTTTGGGGTGAAGTTGAGGTTATGGTTAAAGAGAGAATTAGATTTAAACTAAATAATATAAAATATCATTATACTGCCCTAATTTTGGGCAGCTCGTTGTATATGCTAACTTGTCTTTGCTGAGTCTGCTTAGCTAAGTAGGTAACACAAAACGAATAGTTTTCGTCTCTAACATTCGCGCTTTGGCAGTTTCTTTCCAAGTTGTTTATTGGAAGGATTGTTGAGAGCCCTCCTTTTCTCCTCTTTATGGAAGAGTTTCTCTTCGTCCATTTTCAAGTGCAATGGCAGTGCAAAATAGAGCGAAAATAGAAACGGGCGTCCGTCAAAAATGGTGTTGTATTGCTCCGTGTTACATTGGATCATGCTCTGCCTCTCGCAGCTGGTGTAGACAGCGTCATTGATTACAGTGAGAGCTTTTTGGTTTTGTTCTTTTGTTGACGCTCACTCGTGTCTCTTGCTGCTGGGACATATAAGGTTTAGGTTTAGTTGGAGTGGCATTTGTGATCCAGAACTAATCATCCAACATAAGTAACTGACCTCATTAATGCTCTTTTGGATCTTGTGGCAGAAGGCAATCATATCCTCACAGCAATGTTTCAACATCTAGTGTAAAGCCTTCTCAGAAGAGTACTTACAAACGCTGGATGAACCATTGTCTGTAAACATTTGAATGTATATGTTGGTTTCAGGGATGAGGATTAAACCTAGTCCTGGACTGCGTTTTCCTTTCAAGGGAAATGTCTGTTCAGAATACTGTGTGGGTCAAGAATACTGTGTGAGTTTAATCTGACCCTGTGTTCCCTTTAACTCATTAAAATGTACCCTCAGATATAGTAGTCGGTAAGCGTGTATGTCTATGTTGGAAATAGTGAGATGGATCAGTATGTGGAATTGGAGCTTTCTGTGTTTCACTATACAGGGGTGTTAAACTCAAACACTAAAAGGCCCATACAAAAAAATCTTAACCAATCTGTGGGCCAAAGAATGCCTATATTTATTTCATTATAAATAATATTTTGTGAACTGGCCATTGTTTATTCAAAATATGGCAAAACTGCAACTTATATATATGTATACAACAGTTAGTTCTGGCCATGCAAGCTGATTGGTTGAGAAGCGTTCTAACTGTGCTGTTATTTCACCGTAACATCACAGGTTTTTCACAAACACTCTATCACTCCGCTGAGATGCCGTTGCTAAGCAACGACTTTGACAGCTGTAGACACTCAAGCCATTTGAACGTTTTCACTTCTTACTTTGCCACAAACAGAAAATGGACACTTTTAAGATCACATTTGACCGACAGCCGATTTGGTCAGACTCTGAAGATGAGACTACACTAAATTCCCAAACTGTCAGTTGGTCTGTGTGGAGCTGGAGAATGAACTGCTGGCTGTGCAGCGAGTGGGCGGAGCTCGTTACTCTGACATAGCAACAAGCTGCTTGTTAAGGAACTATAATTTGGTGAAGGAACTGCGAACATTAAAACATATTAAACGCCGCGTTCACGGCCCAGTTTATTAATTTATTACTTTATTTATTTAATTGTTGTATAAAAGCAATAGAACACTCGAGGAGTGTGTTATCGCCAATAACATCACGGTTGTGATGATCTACGGCAAATCACAGCCATGATGTTATTTCACGATAACACACTCCCTCTCGTGTTCTATTGCTTAAATAAAACACCCAGAAGCTCTTTCGTAACCGATAAGTTGGAGTCCCACGAATGCTTGCTTTTTTCTGGGCACACTATGTCAGCCTGACTTACATATTCCTTCTGCCACGATAAACTGACTTTTACTGCATTACCATTCTGTGATTTGGCCCTCGTAAACATAGCCTGCTGTGCGTCAAGGCCTTCATCTCGGCCGCTTTCTGTTGCTTCTGCTGTCAATCCAACTCTCCATATTTGTCACGGTGTTTTGTCTCATAATGGCACCTAATGTTGTATTCTTTCATTACGACCACATTATCTCCACAAACAAGGCAGGTAGGTTTCACTGTCCACTTTTCTTTTGGTTACTTTTTAGCTAGCTAAGTATTTTTTTAGCTTAATATTGGTTGTCCTGTTAGTGTATTTGGTGATGTGACTGGTGTGGTAGAATTGTGGTGTAGCCTCTGTCCTATGGATTGTTGATGGCGGTGGGGGGGGCGTAAGCGCACATTACGTTGTGGTGTATGTTGGGAATTGTAGTCTTTCGCATAGGGAAACTGGCTAATATTTTTAGAAAATTAAAATAATTTTATTGTTTTTGACGCATGGGATATAAAAAAAGCCATGATGTCTTTATTGTTGATTTTTGACACAAAATAAAAATGTATGAAATTTCAGCTTTATTAGATTTATTAGATGTTAGTATAAATGTGATGGCAACATTGCTACATCACACTAATAAATAATGATGCTAGCAATATTTTTTGCATTAGTTTTAAAAGATAAAGTGAGCATCTGCAGTGAATCATCAAGATGAAGTGTTAACAATAGATGCCCTCTTTCATCAACAAATGACTTTTGTTTTAGTGTTCGTGACAGACTTGGCGCACATGCTGCTATGTAAAGTCAGTTGTTGCATCAGTGCTAAACTGCTGTCACTGAAACAGGATTGCGTAATTAGGAGTTTATGAGAGAGAGAGTGTTAAAAGTAAACTCCACTTTTCTATTCTTCCTTACTTTCTCTCTATATTTCACTCTTTGTTTCTCGTTCTCCATCCTGCTCTTTCCCTCTATCCCTTTCCCACTCTTGGGAAACGCTTGCTGTCTGTTTTTCTTTCTCATTTTGTATCCCTCTCTGTCATTCTTTTAATCTCTCTCTTTCTCTCTCCCCTCTCTCCCTCTCACTCTCTTTCTCCTTCCTCCCTCTCACTCTCTTTCTCCTTCCTCTCTCTCTCTCACTCTCTTTCTCATAGTCTTTTCTCATTTTTGGCCCTCTTTCTGAGTGACTCCATTGACTTTGCTATAAGCTGTGGGTAATTAGTTTGTGTTTGGCCTCTGTAATGTTTACAGCATGTTCCAGTGATTCACAAAGTGCCGATGATGATTTTCAGTGGTATTTTTTTTAGTGGTATTTCAGCAGCATTGAGCAAGAGAGGGCTGAAAAACTCACTGTCTGTGTTCTAATGAGAAAACACTTTTCAGAGTCAGAGAACTAACTGGCCGTTTGGGGGAACACGGCGTGTTTAGTCACTCTAAACATGCGGATCTCAGGGGCTTTTCTTGTCTGTTGATTCAGCGTAACTTGTTTGAAGGTTTATAGAGTCAGAGTAGTAGTGATGACTGCCGACAACAAAAACGACTGGAAAGTCTGAAAATGAGTGTTGAAGTTCTAAGTGTATTAAAGTCAAAGAGAGTGAGTAACAACAGATAAACTTGTGGTTGTAAAACATTACAGTAGTGGTCCACAGGATATTTTTCCACTTGGCACGACCTCAACCCCATGCATGTCTGACAGGCAAAGGGCTTTTCTATCATTCGTTTATATTGTCTTTAATAACTTATTTTAACATTGTATGTTGAATATTTGTAGTAGTGTGGCACAAACATTTGTCAGAGGTTTTAAGGCATAATTTTTGAATATAGAGATTTTATGAGTTTATGTTGATAATTACAAACCTAAAATATAAATATTTTTTCTGAAAGAAAAAGAATAAAGTTATGGTCCACAATAAAACATCTCCTTTGTGGCTGGTCATATTCGCCATGCTACTTTTACTTAGCATTGTCACCTATTGGTTACGGCTACTAGAGCAACTAGGCTAACCTCTGAGGGCGTGTTCTCGATTTTTGCATATCTTTTTAAATTTGGGGGCTTGTATACAACATGATACCCATATGTTTCATATAATGTTCCGTTATCTTTGTCGCTACTTTCCAAAACTGCTGCAGCAACTTCAGCAGCTGTAAACTCTCTGCACACCATTTCACATGTGTCTCCAATGTGGACTGAATGCAGACTGAAGGGTCACAAATCCACCAGTTCCACATGGTGAGAGGCAGATGACATGTATCTCAGCCCCTCTTCATAGCCTCATAACTCCGGATATGAATCATGTACGATCTCATGATAAGATGTAATGGAAAGGGCGACTCAGGAAATGTTTGAACGTATTTCTGCGCTGCAATGTCAGAAAGAAGAAACACCGAATTTGACGCTTGTTTGTGGACTTCAGAGAGTTAGTGACGCGGTCTGTAAATAGGTATGTTACCTTGTCATAGCAAAGTTTTGGTCACCATAACTTGTTTCTATTTAAAATATTAATAGACGATTTGCTCATTTTTAATTGTAGTTAATGAATATTTGATGAAATAGTAAAGGCATATAAGCATATGCCACACTGTAGGTGTCCATGTTGTGACTCTGCCATCCTGTTTGTGTTTCTGTGGGTAGCATTCTGTGTGTGTTCAACTATATTCTATGTATATTCTATATCTGCCATCCTGTGTGAGTTTTAATGAACTGAATTTTAATGCTCAGCTTGTGAAATGTGCAGATGATTCATTTTTATTCAGATTTCCATTAAGGGGGAGGTTTATGGCCGTTTACACCTGGCATTTCCGTGGGTCTCATGCGTCTCCAGTGACCAGTTATGATGGAATTTCATGACTGGAGGAAGAGCACATATTTACTACTTCAGTCTCTCACTGCATTTGTTGTCAGACAGATATGACCCATAAGTCCCCTGTACTGTCGTAGCAATACACTGCATGGATTGCTAACACAACTTATAAACAAAGGGAGAGAAGACAAAGAAAGAAGCTAGGCAGTTGCTTTTGTCTCTGCTGTTATGATACAGTTGATTAGGCAGTCCTTCGTTGTTGTATCCACTAAGTTCTGTGTCTACCATCCTGTGTGTTCCACCATATTCTGTGTCTACCGTGTGTATTCCACCATGTTCTATATTTACTGTGTGTGTTCCACCATGTTCTATATTTACTGTGTGTGTTCCACCATGTTCTGTGTCTACCATTGTGTGTCTTCTACCATATCTACCACCTTATGTGTTCCACCATATTCTATATCTACCATCCTCTGTGTGTTCCACCATGTTCTATGTCTATCATTTGGTGTTCTACCATATTCTATTTCTACCATCCTATGTGTGTTCCACCATGTTCTATATCTACTATCCTGTTTGTGTTCCACTGTGTTCCATATCTACCAAACGTGTCATGCTAGTATTGCTGCCCGGAGGAGGATGGGTTCCTCTCAGTGTTTCTTGCTCATGCTCTTAGGGCGTTTTCACACCTGAGAGTCTGGACCAAGGTCGAAACCAAGGGTCATGTTTTTTGTTACATTACATATACGTATACATTTGGTATGGTTATTTTTGGTTTCACATTGATTGGTTTGTAGAGGAGCGTGCGTCAGATATCGTTGTGTTGTCAGTTTGGTGGGTAGCTTTTTTCATTTGAATGGAGAAAAACGTTCACTTTTGACTTTTTCGTTGCACCAAATTACAGTGTGCTACTATGTCCCTGTGTGCTACTGCAGCTTATTTTACTTCACTTATGATTCTTTTTCTTCTGTCGTTTAATGGGTGACAGTAACCTGCCTAAACGTCCTGTAATTGGTCCAGAAGTCTAAAGCATCCACAAAAGCACCAAACCCTGGTTCAGTTTGACCCGGACTGAGGCCACTGATTTTGACTTGTTTGGTCTGGACCGTGGTCTGAGGCACCTTTTACACCTGCTATTTTGGTTTAGACCGAACTGAAAAGTCCGAAGGTCCGAACACAAAAAAAATAGATTCCTTTTTGACGCTTGGTTACCCTCAGTGTTTCTGTCATGTTCTTAGGGAGTTTTTTCTTTTGAGTTTCGATTCCTCTCAGCGGTTCTTCCTCATGTTGAGGAGTTTTTCCTGACACACTCTCCTTTGGAAAAGCTGATTAGGAAGTTAGACCCACATTTCTGGACATGCTGCTTTGGGACAGTGTCTCATGTAAAAAGTTCTATACAAACAGACAAATCGAATTGATATTTTTATAGTTAAACTTTATGCGCAGACACTATTATTTGTTTTAAGGATGACAAACAGTGACATCCTATTTGTGTCATTTACAAAGAATGTGGTTTGTGTTTTTGTACCTATAAAATTCGAAATCGCCATGTTTGAGAATCAGCCTGAGGCGTCCGTAATGCTAAGGTTACAGAAACTCTGCCAATACAACCTTCCAGTGTAACCACCAAACCAATAACTCTGCTAAAAAATATTATCTGGTTTGAATAAGTGTTGAAATATCTCTGGAATACCAGGGGAAGTGTACTTTAGGCCCGGGTTTGAGCAGGGGAAAAACACAGTTGGCTCCTGAGTTGGATCATCATAAAATGTATTTTTAGCTTGAACCTTGTCTTGAGAATCACTCATAAAAACTTCGCCCACACTCTCCAACCTTTTTTCCTTATTCCCCCATCTGCTTCCATCTTTGCTTTTTGATACAGGGCTCAGATTCCTGCCCCATGTGAAATGGATCTGCTCTCTCTGTCTCTGTGTGCTGGGATGAAGGCGATTCAGTCTCTGACCGTGCCAGGTTAGCATGCCACGGCTAACCGCACGTCCACACAACCCCAATTACTCATGCATTTTTAGACGGCAGCGACTGTGTCTCCAGACTGCGTTCGAGAGGGAGCGCGGGATTTTTTTTTCCTTCTTTTTTTTTAATTTACATTTCATGCAGTGGCACTTGCTGTTCTTGGCCCTCATAGTCCTTTTTTGCTTCATCAAAGAAAAATCCTCTCTGGAGGTGGAGCCTGTGCTGGACGCTTCCTGCAGTAGGGTGTTATGGGACACATTCCAAGCAACAGAGTACCCTTTTTTGTCCCACCATGAATTTTGAAAGAATACCAGCACAGATATTAAAAACGATATGATTGTTATTTCATTGTTTAAACACTCATTAATGACTTATTATTCACTTATTGAAGGGGAATACCACCGATTTTTCAAAATTTGTGCATTATTCAGAGGTCATTGAGAGTGGTTTGATGTGAAATGGTCTGTTACTGAAAAATTTAATGACTCAACATTCTTTACAATATAAGTAATGGGAAACAGGTTTTGTGATGTCTACAACACAAGTATTATTATTCACTATCCAAAACCACCAGTGAACCTACTTTTGTCTTCTGGGTTTTTATATTTGATAGATAATAATAAAATAGTGATAATGGAGAAAAAACAAGAATGGGACTATTTTGTCTCACAACTCCCTCTCCACCATGACAGTGCTTTTTTTTTTAGAGAAAAATCTTTTCTCAAAACTATCGTGAAACAATGTCTTGGGCATCAGGCAGCACATTCATAACCATTTCATGTAATAATTTTCTGTGAGGGAGATTTTAGAGGTGGATGTCTGGTTCCTATCACCACCACTGTGAACAATTCTGACTCGGAGCATTCCACACCAAACCACTCTGAATGACTTTGTGTACACTTAACATTTACATTATTCAGAAAATTGGGGAAATGGATGGAATTCTCCTTCAGTTTTAAGGTTTAATATTCAGTATCTACTATTAATTATTCAATAACTACTATGAATATTTCAGAAACTGTAACAAATTATTTAGTATCTACTATAAAAGTAATGTGTAAGTTATGTAGTTATGTATGGCCCACATACAGCACCTTAAGAGTTAAGGGGTTGGATAAAATCCTCTGTCTTATTATATGGTTTGGTTGATTTTGTGGTCTTTAATGGTAAAAATATTAAAGTTGAATTATTAATCAATTTTAAGTTAGTACAATTCTACACTTAAACACACTTAAATGCTATGTTCAGCTCTGTTAGTGAAACCTATTTACCATATTAAAGGAAGAGGGAAACTGCCAACAGGAAGCTACATCATGAAAACCCTTTGTAACAGCAAGGCCAATGTAAGTTCCCACAGGGTAATTGGTAATTAGTTTTCAGTAAGAGGGCTGCACACACATTGTGGAGCATGCATGTCTAATTATTAGCACTTAAAATAAGCTAGAAAGCGTAATGGTTCACTATCAAAGTACACATGCGACTAAACTAGGCCTCTGTCACAGTTATTACAAAATTGCAGTTATTTGAGGTGATCGCAGTTATTTAAGGCAGCTGCAGACATTTTCCACAGTTGTTAGATTTCACAGTCATAATATGCTACAACAAACAATATATATTGTTCATGGGTCTTATAAAAGCAAAAAAGATCTACTACTTACGTGGTCACTCGCATGTTTAGAAGGCAGCACTGAGCAATGGTGGACGAAGTAACACAAACCATGTACTTGAGTTAAAGTAGAGATACTCAAGGTAAAATATTACTCCAGTAAAAGTAGAAGTCCTCCTTTTAGACCTCCACTTGAGTAAAAGTACAAAAGTATTTGCCTTCAAATGTACTTAAGTGTCAAAAATAAAAGTACTAAAAGATTAATTATGGCTCTAATGTCCTATTATCATTTTTATAACAAGACTTTTGCTTTATCAACTCATTTTAGGTGAAAATACTCCAGGGTCTCTCTTGTAACACCAATATTTTAATAGAATGTCATTAATTAGTCTGACAGTGATGTCTATTAAAATGATCAAAAGCACAAAACACTGAATGCAAACAATTTCCATTAGGTAGAACCAAGTGGCAATGAAATAACTTGCGAACAAGCAAATTTTCAGTTTAAGATTTATTTGCCACTTAGTTACAAATTTAAGTTTAATAAAAACTTGCTTTAATCTCAGATTCACAAATGAGTTCTCCTTTACTAAACTGCATCTGTAGGTCTCTGTTCATAAACATAAACTAGCCAAAATGAATTTGCTATGAAATTAAATATTGTTTGTGTAAATTCAGAAAAAAGACACGTCAGTCACAACTGCATATGGTCTATTTACACTAAGTTAGGTTAGAGTCAGGAGTTTCTTCCATCATTTATGTTGAATAGACTAAACTTTTATGCTGTTGCACTGACGTTGAACCGTATGCTTGCACTGGGTAGCTATGACCAACAGGTCAAAACAAGCTCAAAACAAAGCTGTACCCTGATTGGTGTTCTTGCTTCGTGCTGCTTTCGTTTTGACGTTACGTCAAAAGCCAAAAGGAACGACAGATTTTGCATAGTGTAGTGGAGTAAAAAGTAAGATATTTGACTTTGAAATGTAGTGGAGTGAAAGTAAAAAGTCACCAAAAATGGAAATATTTCAGTAAAGTACAGATACACGAAAAAACTACTTAAGTACAGCAATGAATTACATTTACTTCTTTACTGTCCACCACTGGCGCTGAGTAATGTTAGCTTAATTTCTAGCTGATGTATGCATGTATGCATGTTGAGTTTTTTGTGCTTATTTTTGCTCTCTTGAAGACGTAGCTTTGCTGAGTGTGAGTGTGCATGCAGTGCAAATTTGACAGTGCAACCAGTGTTAACTGCTCAGTAAACAAGACCAGTAATGTAGCTAATCAGGCTATTTGGCCCCTTCAGGCTTGTATTTTATTAGTTTTGAACAATGAGCAAGAACAGACAAATCGTTATTCGCAATTATTTATGACAAAATTAACTGTCAGCTAAAATGTCATGATTGCGACAGCTCTAAGCTAAACCGTACAAAAACAGAGACATAACTGTGACTTAAAAGTACATAATCCTTTACTTTAACATTCTATGCATGGACAAAAAAATGTACTCAATTGGTGGAATGTTTAATGTGCAAAAGGCAGGGGTGGCCTCCCCCCGCGTGAGCGTGTGTGTGCGCGTGTCGGGGGTCCGGCGAAGCAGCAGGTCCGGCGCGAGTGTGTTGACGCAGTGCTGAAGGTGACGGATGGCGGGCCTTTGTAGCCGTCCAGCTGTTTTTCCTTCTCTCTCACTCGCTCTCTCCTCTAATGAAACACAAACATGGACACTCGCCCCAATGCCAGCTCCCTGCTGTTGCTTTTATTACTATCAACTATTATTCTTTTATACCCAGAAATGCCACAGAGATTACATTACAGTACATTGAAAACGCTCCACAAGCTGAACAAACCTGAGCCAGTCTGAGAACACGACAGTAAAGAGGAGGAAGAAAAGACAAATTCATAGGACGTGTTTCAAGCTCTCAAAAGCTACTCATACAATATAGGACATCCAGTGTGTCCCATCTAGGATGACACATATGACAGGGGGCCATTTTTTTTTTGGCCTAAGTGTGACACAGCACTGTTCAGCACTGTTTAAACACAAAAATCTGGCCTGTTTAAATCAGATTGAGGGGCTCATATCATGGAAAAATGATTTTTCCTTACTTCTTCAAAATGAAAGTTTGCTGTAATATTGTTTTAAAACAGCGTTTACTGCCCAGTCCAAACATGAAAATTAAACTGCAAAAACAATTTGGGTTAAGATCATCACTGCATATATGTATCATCACTGTCCAAAATGTTCTTTGTGTTTATTGTAAGTTAATGTAAAGAGATTTTATTCCAAGCAATTTTGGAGCATTTCTATTGGTCCATTCATCATGAAAGTTTCACATAAATATGCATTTATATCCACGCATTCAGCCTACAGCAGGTTACCTCTGCCCATTTATTAGTGTTTCAGCCTGGACCACATTTTGAACATGGCACAACACAGGGTAGCCATTCAGAATGTAAATTTTATGCATGCATCATCTTCGATTATCTTAAAGGCAGCATAACTAAAACAGCCTGTTTAATTGTTAGGGATGAAGAGAGGTTGGAGAGATCATATAAAAATGAACTAGGACTGTTTTTGGTATGTAAAAGAACTCAAATGTCATAACTGGGCCTCAGGGCTAAAATGCAAGAGAAATGTAGGATAATGAAAATGTATGACCCTTGAAAGCATTTTCATTGGTGCTCCTAGATCAGATATGCCAATGATTAAAATGTGTACATGTGGGTCATTTCAGGGCACAGGTATGTTCATAGATATGGGCCACTTACTGCACTGATATGAGTAAAAAAATTCGGAATTGAGCAAAAAGCTTGCGGACAAAGCCAAATTGTTTTTTACAAGTCTGGACTTTGCCAGTGACCTCGGCTATGTCCAAACATTCAAAAAAACAAACGGGGCAAGCGCAGAATCCGTTGAGTTTTATTTCTTCATTAGCGGAGAGCAGGATGGATCCAAAGCAGCCCAGTTGCGTCCTCTCTTTTTTTCTCTCTCTTTCTGCCAGCGAGCTGCCGTAGGGCCGTGCCCACGCTCTCTCGCGGCTGATTGGCTGGCCAGGCCCCAGAGCAGCTATGAAAGACATTATAAAGCCTAATAGTGCAGTTTATATACTTTATTACTGGTCGTTAATAAAAGCGCAGGGTTCTGGAAGAATTAGTTCTTTTCTGGTGCCGAAGTGATCCAGCGCTGGCCTGGAGCTCTGGAGCAGGATTTTTCTTTGGGATAATAACAGTACCTGAGCTCTCAGTTCAGCTCGTTTAGAGTAAAAACACTTCAGCTTTAGTGATACTCCTGGGTTCTGTGATAAGAATCAGTGTTCATTAGAAAGCCTAAAGTGATAGATCAGATCTAGTGTGCATAGTTTCTTCCCTAACCCCAAATCAGTCCAGACATGTTTGAAGTCTAAAGTTTGCTTCTTTAGTTTTGCACTGGAGCGGTGATGCTAATGTAGCTAACAAGTAATGGAAGCTTATGCCCCACCAATTAGCAATGTGCAAACTGCATGCCTACATCATCAAACAGTTGCCTCACAAGCTGTTGTGTAATATTGAATAGACTTCTTTATTTGGTTTGTGGCACCGTATGACATGTTATTCTCTATGAAAGTGGATGAAAATATATCAAATATGTAAAATAGTAGTACATTGTAACACTGAACTGGTTTGACAGTTCAAACTAAAAATTATTTCACGTAACAAGCAATTTAATTGTTTTTATTTACCTCAGATAAATACATTGAATTAATTAATGCAAAACAAAATCTTAGGTTAGACAAACAAAAGCAGTGTTTTACATGAATTCAACCTCAAAAAACATTTAAAATCAATTTCTGCCCCTTTCGTCTTTTTAACAGTGTAGCAGCCATCATGAAGCCAAGAAATGTAAATTCGTCTGTCCATTTCTTTAATATAAAGTAGGTAATGACAATTTAACTATTCCTTTAAAATCAGTATATCACTGCTGTCGGTAGAAAACCTTGTATCTCCATTTTTGTCATTTCTCAGTTTTTGACATAATTTGAAAATGTCTGTTGCTCTTTACATTGTGTGTAAATTTCATGATGAATGGACCAAAATAAACGGCCCAAAATGACTTGGAAAGGATTCTGGTTCCATTGACTTACATTAAAAGTAAAGTAGGTTTTTTCCTTCTCCTGTAAAGTTACCATTTTGGAGATACAAGGTTTTCTTCGACAGCGATATGCAGTGAGCTTGAATAAACTGAAACATGATGTCAGATAGTTTCACACTGTATTGAACAAAAATTATGTATTTCTTGTGATTCTGTTTTGTCAGAATTATAGACGCCATAGTCATTAATAAACAACTTTTTGATCAGTGTACCTTCATGCAGGCCTTACATTTGTATTTACTTATATATTGTATTTACATTTATGTTAATATGCATTTATTGTTGAAGGAAATTTCTTTGTCTCCAGGAAACTACCCAGCCTGAGCTAAAATCAAGCATTTTTCTATTCCTGTCTTTGCCATAAAGGTAAACAAAGCAGGCATTGCTCCAAAATGTGCTTCTTCTGGTTTTTGATTATTGCTTTTTGGATCTTGAGCCGTGTGTCTGATTTTCAGGTTGATCAGACTGTCTGGTTAAGAAATCTTTATCACTTATATTTGGTCTTTTGGTCACAAGGGACTACCTTTTTTCAATAAAACAATAAAAAAATCTAAAGTTAAGTGAATAAAAGTATGGAAATTATATGTATTTAAAAAACATTTAAATACAAAACGTCATCACTTTAGAATAGCCAGAACTGTGTTCTGTTACACTTTACCTTAACATGCTAAGTTTAGTTTTTGGATATGAATGTGTTAATAGCAAAGTCGCAAAATCACAACGTTAGCACTGTTAAAGACTCGTCTTTGTCTGTCTGTTCTAGCAGAGAGATGGTCAGAGAAGCTTGCGGAGAAGTGTAATGCTGACTTTGCTGGCTTGCTTATTTTTTCTTCTGAGAGATTATGCAGTTCCATAAACATCAAATTAACACACTTTCCACCTTTAACCCAAATGTAGTCAATCAGCCGAGACATGTTGACATAAAAGTAGACAAAATTCAAGCTTGTCTGCTGCTACTAGTGTACATCTGTCCGTGTTTGCAGATCTCAGTGTGTCATACAGTGTCAGACACCATATAAGTAAGTCTATTAGAGAACTGAACTGCTCCACACAGTTTTTAACGAATGCAGTTTGCACTACGATCATTCTTTAGCGATCATTTCTATAAACTTCCATTAATTCTTAGCTACATTAGCCTCGTAGTTCCAATGCTTCAGGCACCACGTCCTGCTATTTGACTGCATTTAAACTAAGTGGCAAACTGTTGATTTTTGATCGCTTTAACTTTGCTCGTTGTACAGCGACACACCGGATTACCATGCTAAGCTAAGTCGTATGTGTCCGTCCGTCTTTTCCTGCCTGTTTAGGTTTACACAGTGAGGTTTTGCTCCAAGACAGTGAAGTTACATTCATAGCTGGGTCAGATGAGCCTCGCATTTAATAAACTACACTCTCTTTCCCTCTAACTCTCTGTGTCTCTCTTGCCCCCTGTCCTCTCCTCTCACTGCCCTGGGATATTTTCACAGACTTAAAACATATATTGAAATGAAGGGGGCTGTATGGAGGCCTCATATTTGCTGTGGAAGATGGCAGCGCGCGATAAGCGCATGCAATTTCCCACGACACAGACCTTCCGATTTTTGTTTTTTCCCTGATCTCTTGCTCCACTCTTGTGGCACTGGGACTTTTTTGTAACAGAAAACTGAAATTTTTTCTCTGTGTCTGGGTTAGCTAGGACATCAGTGTTTCTGCGGCGCTCTTCAACTCAATTCTGAAAGAAATGTGCCCAAAAGAAAGCGATCAAGGGAGAGAGTGAGAGTAGAGAGAGAAAAGAAAATAGAGAAAATAGACAGTGCGAGAAAGAAAACAGAAGAGTGTAGAAAAAGAGAGTGTAGAGTGAGAGAGAGAGCAAGTGAGACAGAATAAAGAGTGAGGAAATAAAGAGTGAAAGAAAGGAAGAGAGAGACAGAGAACAGAGAGTTAGAAAGAAAGAAAATAGAGAGGGAGTGAGTGAAAGACAGGGTGGTTAAGAAAGACAGAATAGACAAATAAAGAGAATGAGTAAAAGGGAGAGAATAGAGTGAGAAAGAGAGAGTAAGAGAGAGAGAGTTTGAGAGAGAGAGAGAGAGAGAGAGAGACTATTCTGCTAAAGGAAGCTTAAACTTCCCTGTCAGTCAGAGTTAGCTAGGGCAGCTGCGTCCTGACGGCACTTTGCGATTCAATTCTCAGAGAAATGTGACTGGAATCTGCTCCAGAGCCCGAGCTCTGGGTGCAAAGGCTCATGGGAGAGCCGAGCATGCTGGGATAGGGCCAGATGTTGCCCGGAGCATTCTGACGGAGCGAGAAGAATGTGTGGAATGGACGGTGACTTCAGCTTTTTAGCATTTAGCATCAGTTTTGCTGACTTATCACCTACCGCAAATATTTCGAGCGCTATTCTGTCCTGACCGCAATCTTACAGATGAGTTTTCCAGGAGCCGAGTGTGTGCCAGGCTTTCCACTGCTGGCGTAGGTGAAGTGTGTGTGTGTGTGTGTGTGTTTGTGAACATTCTCATCACGTTGTTGTAAATGTAGCATGAATGGTAAGATACTTTTTCCCTACCTGTTTATATAACATCAATTCTGCTGTCGTATGTGTCATTAATGTGAGAAATAACTCGTCCCATAAAGAGCTGACTTAATTCCACTAAAGCTTTTAACAGAGAGGGGCTTTTTTCCCTTCTCACTGCATGCTAACGACTTTAATTTATGAACTAGCGCCTTCCTGTAGCGCAGCAAAAACCTTTCAGGGCAGTTCAGCAACTCCATCAGCGTGTTAGACACTTAAATATCTCAGAGGGGGGCTACTGTAGGCAGTTAAAGGGAAAGAAAGAAGTAAAAGGTAGTAGAAACATGTGTAGAGAGATCAGAGCTGAGAGAGAAAGCGAGAAAACGAGGCAGAGAGAAGGAAAAACCTGAGGGGAAAAAGAGCAAAAGAAAAAAGATTGGGAGAAAAAAGTGAGAGAAAGACAGGGATATATAAAAAGAGGAGAGAGAGAGAGAGAGAAAAGGACAGAAGATAGGAGGGAGGTAAAGAAAGATAAAATAATAGGGAAAGTGATTGAGAGAGAGATAGGGGAAAAGAAAACAGAAAAGGAGAGTGAGTAAAAAAGAAAAAACATGGAGAATGAGTGAGAGAAGGAGAGAGAAAGGGGAAAGAAAAAGAATAATAGAAAAAATAAACAGTAAGAGAAAAGGAAAGAGAAAGTAAGGAAAAACTGAGATAAGTAGACAGAATGAGTGAGAGAGAAAGAGGGAAAGCAGTGAAAATTCTCGGGCTGTGTATAAATGGAGTGGACATTGGGTGGCCGAAGCGGGACCAAAGTTCATAAACAAGACTGTACATGAACCCAAAAAATGTGGATTTATCAAAAATAACCCAGTAAACAAGATAAAGACCTATTCCATTTCTACCCTTCTGTGAGAAAACAGATTCTATCTTTGACATTGGATGAATTGGTAACTTAGTAGAAACATTTTTCACATGCAGCACAGAAGTGAAAGTGATAGACTCCTTTACTGCAACCATGACATACTGAAACAACACTCATTGCAATGTTAACACATTCCTGTACCCAAAGTGTGCACAACGTATATCTATGAACCATACATGCACTCGCTCATAAATACATACTCTGCGTAGCAGTGGAAGTTGATGTCATTGTGGCATGCGCCCGTCCCCGGGCCCCGACGATGACGGCCAACACCCAGCGGCGACGAACCTCGGCCAGGACGGCAGGGAGAGAGCCGCGAGTGGGGAGGGGCGGAGCGCAAAGCGTGCCACATACCCCCACCACCCAACTCAGGCTGGGAACCCGGCCTGAGCCGTCACACCCCCCCCGAGGAAAGACCCAGCGCAGGGTGAGAGGGTGGGAGAACCCGGGGCCTCCGCGGCTTCTCCGGCGGCAGGTGGGGTGCCTCTTGTTGCCGGCACCGTCGTCGTCTTCCTCCTCCTCCCGCCGTCACTTGCGTCACTCAGGTTACTCGGAGGAGCTCGGGCTTTGCGCTCCGCCCCTCTCGCGGCTCTCTCCCTGCCATCCTGGCCGAGGTTCGTCGCCGCTGGGTTTTCGGGCCCTGCCTTCCTGCCGGCTCTCGCGGCCGTCATTGTTGGGGCCCGGGGGTGGGCGCATGCCACAGTCATGTTCACTGACGATGGTAGCATATATAATGTGAATAATAGAGGTCCTAAAATAGAGCCTTGTGGAACACCATACTGTATTTTTTTAAGAACAGATGATTCGTCATTTACATTCACAAACTGATAGCGATCAGTCAGGTAAGATCTGAACCAGGAAAGAGTTATTCCTGTTACTCCTACAAGGTTTTCTAGTCTATCTAGTAAGATAGAGTGGTCTATTGTATCAAATGCCGCACTAAGATCAAGCAGAACCAGTAATGATACACTGATCAGGCATAACATTATGAACACCTCCTTGTTTCTACACTCATTGTCCATTTTATCAGCTCCACTTACTATATAGGTGCACTTTGTAGTTCTACAATTACAGACTGTAGTCCATCTGTTTCTCTGCATACTTTGTTAGCCCTCTTTTACCCTGTTCTTCAGTGGTCAGGACCCCCATAGACCCCCACAGAGCAGGTAGTATTTGGGTGGTGGATCATTCTCAGCACTGCAGTAACACTGACGTGGTGGTGGTGTGTTAGTGTGTGTTGAGCTGGTCTGAGTGGATCACCACACAAACTGTGCAGCAGCAGATGAGCTGTCGTCTCTGACTTTACATCTACAAGGTAGGAGTGTCTAATAGAGTGGACAGTGAGTGGACACATTGTTTAAAAACTTGCATTTCTTGGTTTGACCCTTTGAAACATTCGTAGTTCCAACCTGAAGCTCAGTGGTTTGCACAGTGTTGCTATGACTCCACCACTCCTCTTGTCCTCTCGTTCAAATACAGCTTTTAAATGGCACCTTCAATTAATGGCTCTCTTGAAAAAAGTTACTTACAGCTACTGAAATACTGTAAATTTGGTTACCACAGAAGTGCATCAAGTCTGAAGTATCATTTACAAGCCACCAAGATCAGTAATAGCATGAGCACCGGAGGATGCCTTTGGGAGACTATGCTGGACAGTGCTCACGGGAGAACTGCGGGTAAATCAACAACCCGCAAACTAACAAAAGTGGAAAATTCTGCTTCCCCTAGAGAGCCTCCCCGGAAATTAGTTGTGTGAATGAGAACGAGAGTGAAGGCTACAGGCACAGAGAGACATCAGTGATTAAAATTCGAAACTGTGCCCCCCCTTTTTTATGTTCGCCCTTGTTATAGGCATTATATGGTAATGAATATATTTTGATAAAGCTTATTTAGTCCACTTCTATAGCTATAACAATGTACACTCCTTTATAAATGAAAAAAAAATAATGAAATCAAAAAATCTTAAATGAGACAAAAATTGATTAATCGTTTGACAGACCTATTTAGAACATTTCACGCATGATTATATAAACTGTGACCAAAAGCATGAATATTAGCACATCGCAATGAAGCTGCAGAACTGAAGATGGAATTACACAGCTTTCCCCTTTTGGGAAATGTCCCGTCCTCCAGCTGAAAGGTGTGAAATACAGGGGGTCCTGGGGAGTCCTGATTAACCTCTTGGACCCCCTGAATGTCTCAAAATTAAAATTCTGAAGGGGTCCCTAAAAAAGTTATGAAGTTATGCCCTTTGTAAGGGAAAATAGATGCTCAAATACAAATTCACCGAACCTACTTTAGCTGCTATACCTACAATGGGTGAACTTCTGTCTTTGGTATTCTTAACTAACTAGTGCTGCAGCACTGGTCTGCCTCAGAGTGGTGTTGTAGCAGATTGGTTCACCCAGTTGGTCCTTCATAGCCTAACAACTGTGACTATGCCCGGGACAAAGAGAAGATGTGTAAAATCTCAGTTAAGTTGTGGAAGGGCGCTTTACCAAACTAGAAAAGAGTATTTCCAAAAAAAGAACTGTTAAACTAAGCATTTTATTTATTTTGAAGCATCAGGGCTGCTATGGCGTGTGAGTTAGCAGCCAGCCAACGCTGGAGAAGCCATCCAACATGGGACCCCCCCAAATACCGAGTATATTTAGCCCACTGGCTTTAACTGAGTTTGAGTAGGGAACGTTTTCGCTTTGCTGCGCGTAACATCTTGTGCGGAACTACTTTCTCCAAATGAGTGAGTGAAAGCATTCTAATCAGCCAATTGTGTGAAGGAGTGTGCTCTAAAACACACTGTGTGAGTGTGCTTTAGAGAGAGGTGATAGTTATGGTCCAGCGCTTTGTCCGACCCTTGTCCAGATCATGAACCCCTCAGCTCACCGCCATGTGACTGACCCTTAGCATTCCCGGATCTTCATATAACCCAGCGCCTTCCTTCACACTGCTCATATTAAAGAGGCTTACACACCAGAGGAAACTGTTCTTATATATCATGTGTAGTTTCTGACAAGGAAAGTCAGCAGTGGGGTGGGGGAGAAAGAAGGAGAGAGAAAGAAAGAGGAGGCAGAGAAAGAGAGGAAGAGAGAGAGAGAGAGAGAGAGAGAGAGAGAGTTTGGCCCTAGCTTTGGTATGTGTTCTAAGGCTGAGTCATAGGTTTCTGTTTTTTCCCCCTCTCTCTCCCTTTTTCTCGTTTTTGTTCTTTTTCTGCTGTTTACTTGACTCTTGGCCTTAAAAAGTCAGCATGTTGTTCATGTTGACTAACACTGCTGCGGAATAGTAATGAAAGTGCCGTGTTGTGAATGACCTAACGCTTTTGCTTTTTAAAAGATGAAATGAAGTCAGACAGCACCGGGTCCTGACGGCCAGGTGCTGAAGAGTTGGCCGAGCGCTCTGGCTTTCCGAGCCAAGTGGAAAAACGCTTTTGCAGAATTTATCTGCACCCTTTTTCCCTTGACAAATTATTTTATTGTTCCCGCACAGTTGGTTTGCATTTATTCCCGTGGATAATGATAAGTTAAAGCCGTGCGCTTCGCTCTTGCTGCCCAGACTGGTGCTGTTCCCGAAATGACGAGGCATTTTTGCTATTCTCACTGACAGGAAGACGGATTGTCGATTAGACGTTTACGAATCCTCGGGAACTTGTCCCCTGTCGCCGAGATCCATCAAAACCGAGAGAAATTGTTTGAAACAGCAAACCAGAGATCACGAGTGCATGTTAAACTTTTTCCCTGCACTAAGGAAATACATTACATATTTGGAAACCAAGGCGAACTGGCCTAAGGTGAAATGTGGCTGGATGAATGATGAGCAGCTTCTACTTTGCTGACACACACTGGTTTGAAGAACATCATCATCATCAAAACTGATTAGACTTGCTGATGGACTGGCAGTTACTCAGGAAGCCCCTTTAACCCTCCAAGGTCCCCCTTGGTGTACACGCCTTGTAGCACCTTATCTTACATTTTGTTTACTGATTTTTCACTCATAGCTAGGGCTGGGCGATATTGACAAAAATGTTATAATGCTAAAAAATTTCATGTCAGTCATTATCGATAATTATCACGATAAATGTCAAATCATTATTTCTTTCAGGTTTAAAGGCTAATTTTTGCTCTTGAGTGGTTAATTGTGGTTTTAAACTGTCCATTATGGTCAGAACCTGACAAACATTTGCCAAACAGCGGAATATTTCTCAAATCTGTCAAAAGATAGTGAGAGGCAGTATTTGAACCCAATCTAGCAGACATTTGGATTTCTCTGTTCTGTCACAGTAGTTTAGGGGTGGAAGACCTGCAATAGATCTGACGCTCACTGCGTTCTCCCACTCTCTCAGTGCCACACATACAGCATCCTCAGTTTAGTTTCATTTAAACTTGCATGTTTGAACTAGCATGAACCCACTTCTTTCTTTCGCTGTTGTGGCCTAATATTAAAATATGACTGTCTGAGCGCTGTAGCACAGACCACTTTGGCTGCAGTTGTGTGGAACAGACGTGATTTAATGCTGCTAAAGCTTGTTAAGATGTTAGGATAGAAGTGAGAACTGAGATTTAAGAGGTTAGAACAGACAAAATAGAAGCTGTACTGCAAAATATAGTAAAAATAATAATAATAAGTATAATAATTTTAATAATAAAATTTTATTTAGTGTTTTACAAATTGCTGTCCACAACGATATTCTCAGAAAAGCGATAACGATAAAATATTGTCATATTGCCCAGCTCTACTGCTCACACAGGCGAGTGTTGCTGGTTCTGTGACAGTCAGGCAAAGTCGTTGGGCACTTTAAACTGTTCGCCTTGGCAGATTCTCGCCCGACCTACACTGTGATTTCAGCCTGTTATTAAACATACATTCACAGTCGCTTCCCCAATATGGATAGAGACAAGTAGGCCTGCCAAACGGGGGTGGTGAAAAACTCAACTTTTGCTACCAAAAGCCAAATATACCAACTTTACTCTTTTGACTGAGTAGAATTACAAGGTGTAAATGCTAATATGGTGATTTTCTTTGTAAAACCGGCTGTAGAGAGACCATATTGTCCTATCACGTACATCACCACCTGCTTTTAGCTTCAGTGCAGTGTTAGCTGCGATGCTCAGTTTCTCAGCATGTTGTTTTGAATGAAACAGCTTTATTTGAAATTGTTCGTAGATAGAGCCGACTGGAGAGGCTCCGTTTCACACAGCATGGACTGAGCGTTTTCATACTGTGTGTGTATATAAATTGTAAGTTTTCTCTGTACACAATGGTCTGTTCAAACGTACAGTTTGAGTCAGCAAAGAACAGGATTTCTAAAATGGTGTGAAGTATTTCTGGCTTTAGAGGACATTCAGCTGCAGCTCAACCAGCCAAATAAAAGACTCAGAGAAGACACAAACTCCACATGTGAGGTCGTCCGGTGCGCTAGCCCAGGGTGTCATCGCTGCTGTCAGAGACTGCTGTTGAAAGAGACAAATGAGGAGAAAAAGTACAGCTGTACAGAAGCGCTTTTCTAATGTGGAACAAAACTCGCTCTTCTCCACTGCAGCGCTGCTCAATCTGCGGTATCATTAAATAACATAGCATAGCTAGCAAAGCACTTCATTTAAATTCAGCTAGATATTATTGCTTTAACTGTGAAGATGCATCGCACTCATTTACGCTAACAACTACTTAATTCTAAGTATGTTACTCAGTATGGTAACGGAGTCGCAATCAGTGGGCACAAAAATATGTACTCGTCCAAGTACGTCTGAAAAAATGGCATTGATGTATCCCTAATTGCTGTCAGAGGGGACACATTTTATCCCTTGTGATGTCAGCACTCATACCTTTCAAGGTTTGTAAAACACATTTGTCCGAAGAGTTTCAATCTTTTTAACAATAGCTTAGTTTATTGTTTTTATTTTCTCAGCGACCATGTACAAATACATTAATCTCAAAAAGGAAGAGATGCTTTGCACTAGGACTGGCTAATGAGCTAATTTCCATCCGTGCTACCTGGGCTGGTAAAATACTAATACTAAAAATACAACATACGATACGCAATTACAAAAACAAAATAGGATAAAACCCACAATTGTAATTAAATACATACTCACACCCCCAACTTTATCTCTCCCAACCAACCCAAATGCGTACGTCTTCCAATAGTTAACAGCTCTTCACACCAAGGAATCGCTTTGCTGAACACAAAGCTACTTTTTGCTAACTAAACCTTTGCCTTAGTTGAAGGAAAAGTAACCGTGAAAATCAAGCATTACTTAGAAAATTTCAAAAGAAGGCAAAATGTCCTCAAACGCTTGACAGGCCGCGTACCTCCTAATCACATTATGGCGTTTCTGGCCATGTAGATGTGCAGATATCGGTTTTGTGAGATCGATTCCCGCGTTCTGCCCGCTGCACTCCTCCTGACCCCGGTGCTGTAGAGGAGAAGCAGGCTGATAATCTCTTACAAATGCCCCGAGTCTCCAGCACAGGCGCTGTCGGATGACGGCCGAGTCAAAACAGGTCGAGATTCGCAACGAGACTCCGTCTGAATCTAACAGTGACTAACACATACCTTCTGTTTCTGTCTGCGTCGCAGAACTGAGAGAGAGAGATATTTTACTGGACGTGGAACGAGAGACCGCTGTGGAGGTTAGCTTAAAAAGGGTCAGCTGTTATTGTCATTATATTTATTGTGTTTTTAAATGTAAAATTTATAAATTACATAGTTTGTTTCATAATGAATTACATTTACTTTCTGTACTGACAGGTTTGAGTCTGCACTCATAATAAACATAATAACATTTTATCAAATTCAAATCATAATAAAATATCTCCTCTTCTACCTACAAACGCTAATGTGGTATGAACTGAAGGTTTAGATTCTGCACTTTGCACACCATTTTCACAATTTCTCAGCATGTTTGAGTGAGCTGAGAGTGAAAATAATGCCAAATTACGTCATGCTTTTTGCCATTGCCAGTGATAACTGCAGTTTCCAAGGGTCATGCTTTGTGTAATGTAAAGGAATATTTCATGATGGCATTCTTGTATTTCTTTGTCAACAATAAAGAGGGTGGAGATGCACAGGAAGTAATTAAAGCAGAATATCTGTTTCAGCATCACGAGAAATGAGTGGCATGCTAATCCAAAATTGTTTACGCAGTGCATTTGCCAAAAATCTCCAACTTATCCAGCAATCTCCCTTTTTACAATTTTACAACATGATTTAGACAAACATCTTATCAGAGCGCAGTATGGTTTATGATGATGGAGACCATACGGTTTTGTTTTGTAAACCCCCTCCCCTTTTGGATAAAAGCCTCACTGGGTCTTTAGAGGAACACGCAGCTTTAGAAACATGTTTTTCATTCCACATCGCCAGATCGCTGCCAACCGCACATCTAGAGGAGGACTTTGAGTTGCATTTTCATATGTTTCTGTGTGTTTACATGGAGTTAAACCGCATCTCCAAACCACTTTGTGTCCTAATTGACTCCATATAGTTTAGGCTGTGCTCCAGTGGCGAATGGACACATGGTCTCGGTGGATTAGTTGATTCAGCGCTCCCTGTTGAACATCTGACTGGAGTAATACATTATGAGAGATAACCGTCAGGCTTTTTCTTAGCGGCCTTGGTTGTGCTCGACTCTACGAAATATCAGTATACACTCTTAAAAATAAAGGTTCTTAAATGGTCGTACAGTTCTAGGAAAAATCTTTAATTCTTATAGAACTAGAGCTCAGCAATATGACAGTATGTATTGTTTTCTTGAGAAACTACACTACAGTATGTCACAGTATGCTTTTCTGAGCATATTGTGAATATTGTCAGAACTTACTGCATGTTTGAGTGAAAAGCAAATAAAAGAATGCATATAGTTTTTGATAGTATTTTCCAAGTGTGGGCTTGCTTTTTCAGTTCTAACTGTCAGATGTCAGAAAAAATAAATATCGTGACATGTCGTGTATTGTAAAAAAGTAACATGATATGACGTTTTGCCAAATTGCCCACCTGTATATAGAACCCTTGCTGTATGTTGAGGTTGTTTAAACTTAGGGAATCAAAAGTAGCTCCAAGGGACCCATTTTGGCACGTCTGTTTTTCAAAAGCATAGTATAGTTCACATACACATCCTACATAGGCCTATCACGATCATGAAATTTTAGCTGATGATTGTTATTTAAATAATTGTGATTAACAATTTAATTGTCTTATTATATGCAGCTATTAAAGTACAAGCCTAAAGTGGCTAAATCAGCTGATTAGCCATCTTGCTTTCTAGCTATGTTTGATTAATAGCGAATACTGGCTGTACTGTCCAAATGATACCCTACACTAGAGGTCATTAATAGGCGATTAATTGTGATCATCCCAAATCATGCCGATTAGGCGATTATGTAATAATTGTGACAGCCCTAATCCTACAGACAGTGCAAAAATGTATTTAATTTCCAGTCTAAATGACTGAAAAATTGCACTTATATATATAAATAGCAGAAACTTATCAGAATTGTGTAGCTTAAAGGAATAGTCTGGCAACCCCAAATCAGCCAAGACATGCCATGTCATCGATCAAGACATGTTTGGTTTCTGAATTTTACTTCTTTAGGTTTGCACTGGAGATATGAGGTTAATGTAGCCAACAAATCAACGCTGTCCAATGAAAACCATGTATCTCCACTTTTGTTGATTTTTATTTTTCTGTAGCATTTCAACACACCAGCTGTCCTTTACGTCGTGTGAAAATTTCATGGACCAATAGAAAAGCTCTAAAATTACTTGGAATAAAATCTCTTTACATTAACTTACGTTGAAAGGTAAGAGTGTTTTTGCCTTCTCTTGTAAAGTTACTGTTTTGGAGATACTTGTTTTTCTTTGGACAATGACGAAATAAAGTAATCTTAAACCATTTAACATGGTGCAAACTGCGTAACTAAATCATCATACATTTGCCTCAGATTGTGTTATCTGTGATAGACTTGCTTATGTTGTATCTGATGCTTTATACAACAGTTAGTTCCAGCCACGCAAGCTGATTGGTTGAGAGGTGTTCTAACCGTGCTGTTATTTCACCATAACATCACGTTTTTTTCACAAACACTGTATCACTTCACTCAGACGCTGTTGCATAGCAACAACTTTGACAGCTGTTGGAGCCATTCGAACGTTTTTACTTCTTACTTTGCCACAAACAGAAAATGGACACTTTTAAGATCACATTTGACCGACAGCCGATTTGGTCAGAAGATGAGACGACACTAAATTCCCAAACTGTCATCACCACTGAGCAGCTTTTCAGTCGGCAGCTGTGACAGAAGAACAGCTAAACAACCTGGAATCAGCCAGAAATTAACCCAATACCATTCGCCAAACATGCAGTCTGATCTTCAGAGTCTGACCAAATCGGACTGAGCCATAAAACCGACGCAATATCAAGTTCAGCTCCGTTTTGTCTTTTTTTGCCAGATCAATATTAATGTTGTTTTGTTCCAGCCAGTCTGTAAAGCTTCTTACAGCCCATTTAGTTTGGCGAATGGTGTTGGGTTCATTTCTGGCTGATTCCAGGTTGTTTAGCTGTTCTTCTGTCACAGCTGCCGACTGAAAAGCTGCTCAGTGGTGATGACAGTTTGGGAATTTAGTGTAAGGAGCTGGAGAACGAACTGCCGGCTGTGCAGCGAGTGGGCGGAGCTCGTTACTCTGACGTAGCAACAAGCTGCTTGTTGAGGAACTATAATTTGGTGAAGGAACTGCGAACATTAAAACTTATTAAACGCCGCGTTCACGGCCCAGTTTATTAATTTATTACTTTATTTATTTAACTGTTGTATTAAAGCAATAGAACACTCGAGGAGTGTGTTATCGCGAATAACATCTCAGCCGTGATGATCTACGGCGACCAAATCACAGCCGTGATGTTATTTTGCGATAACACACTCCCTCTCGTGTTCTATTGCTTAAATATGGCATACTTACATATGACATAGTTCAGGCTTTAAGATGGCTGCTATTGCTGTTTTTAGCAATGTACATATCCTTAAAACTGATGTCGTCTGTAGGCATGATTTACCACATTTTTCCTCTTTTAACTTTGCAAGCTTTTAATTATTGACTGAGTCAGCGAGACACAGGCAGAAATGCTCCAGGTCCTTATGGCATGACTAGGTGAGCTATTAGGTGTGTTTGGGTAAGCTAACTTTTTATAAGTTCATTTTAACTGGAGCTGCCACTGTGAAATAAGTGCTGTTCTCTTCAAACGTTCCCTTTACGGTCAAATTAAGCACCGGACCTTGACTTCAGCATATAAAGGCCCATGTTAAGGAAATACATAGCATATTTGGAGACCTAAATTGATGCAGCCTAAGGTGAAATGTGGTCAGGTAAATGGCGAGCAGCTTCAGCTTTACCAACATACACACATGTTGAAGAACGTTGTCATCATCAAGACTTATTAGACTTGCTGATGGACTGGCAGTAACTGCTGAAGCCTGTTTAACCACCAGCCTTTTTTCGCACATATTCAGCTGTCGTTCTCTGGGAAAACATTGGTCTCTGGCTGGCATGGCAGTGCCAGCTTTTCTCTACAAGCCTCAAACGCTCTGAAGCATGACCCAAGTCCAATAAGTGGCTTGCAAATCATAAGGATATGTACACCACTCTCAGCCAAAATACACTCTTTCAAAAGCACAGAAAGAGGGGCCTCTGGAACCTGCCTGGGCACGGCTACTTTTTTTTGTCATTTTATTTTTTTACCTATTTACGTTAGGGATGATGTAAAAGGGTGCAAATTCATATTTCACTTCGAATTTTACTTAAGAAAAAACTTCTCTTTTTTTTTTGTCCCAAAGGAAACAAACCATTTGCACTTCAAAGTTCTCCTTGTGACGATGAAAGATGAAAAACAGCTCCCTTTATGGATCTGGAACACATTTCGGAAAACGTCAGGGATGAAATGAATATGTTTTATAGTTGGTAAACACATGAAAAAGGGTGCCAGCTTTTGTGAAAAACGTGGACACAGCGTCAAAAGAATGCACCAAAAACCATTCCTAGTGCCTTAGTCCAGTCTGAGCCGTACAACAGAGACCAAACACATCATTTCTTTTTTTCAGTAACCTTCATTTGAATCATAAAGTCCTTGTGTAGTCCAGGCTTTTGATCATACTGTGAGGCACTGGGGAGTTCCCCACCCATAGTGAAATAATAAAGCGCATCTTATTACTTTTAATGGATATTAAACAGAAAAGGAAAACAGAAGGGCCTCAATGCGCCGGCTTCTGAATGCTTACACAGTGAGAATAGATTTGCTCGTAAAGTTCCGATGATGGTGGGCCCGTCTGCTGGTGTATCTGACGGCTGTCTGCATAAATAACGCCATATTCACCTTTTCCCCCAGATCACCATCTGTGCAGTAAGATTAAACACACTTATATTATAATAGCCCCATGACGCCCAGCATTTTCATATTACAAAGCTCTACGCTACAAAAAAGATGACTTGGCAAGTGAAATCATCTTAAATGTATTCATTATATCTAATATTTTTCCCACTATGAAATTGGTCTGAGAATATTCTAAGACTATTCAACTTAGACATCTAGACATTTTACAAACTTGAAACTAATATTGTTGATGTGGCCAAAAATGTTTATCATAGCGTAACGAAGTTCTGACGATTTCAGTCAGAACATTGTGTATTCACATCTTTTTCAGAAATGCATGATATGGGAATCATGGGCTGGTGCCGATATCCCGTGTTTGTCATCTCTGTGTCTACAAATACTAATACTAATGCATAATCTTTTATAAAATGTAGAAATTGGGACTAAATTGATATGGATCAGCATTAGCAGAGTTCACCAGAGAAAAAGCATTTCGCTGTTGTCGGAAGAAAACCTCGTATCTCCAAAATGGTAACTTTACAGGAGAAGGAAAAAACCTACTTTACTTTTAATGTAAGTCAATGGAACCAGACTCAAGTCATTTTGGGACGTTTCTTTTGGTCCAAGTGTTGGCACCATCATCAGGACATTGCAAGTTCGATCCCTGGTGATGCTACAGCCATCCGTGGCTGGGAGTCCAACAGAGCACAATTGGCCTCGCTCTCTGGGTGGGTAGGATGGCCGCCCTCTACCCCGTCACTCAGCGCGATGCTAGTCAGCGCAGGTGTCTGTTAGCTGACGTAACAGATCTGGCGGTTGGCGCTTTCCAAAAAACTCCAGCAGCACTGCTGTGTCTGATCCACTCGTACCAGCACAACACACACTAACACACCACCACCACGTCAGTGTTAGATGGTACCTGCTGTGTGAGGGTCCATGGGGGTCCTGACCACTGAAGAACAGGGTAAAAGGGGGCTAACAAAGTATCAGAGAAACAGATGGACTACAGTCTGTAACTGTAGAACTACAAAGTGCACCTATATAGTAAGTGGAGCTGATAAAATGGACAATAAGCGTAGAAACAAGGATCATGGTCATAATGTTATGCCTGATCAGTGTATACTCGTATACTGGATCAACTGGTATTTTTGCCAGTACTACTGGAGTAAGTAAGTAAAAAGTAAAATGACTTAAAAAGTACATAGAAATAGGTTGAATAATATTATTATATTCTTACAATATTCTCAAAAGGAAAATTGTAGATAAATTGACTAGTTTTTAACATGATTTCACTTGCAAGGATTTTTTTTCTGCAGTGCAAACTTCTGCCCTCATGTGTTTAGTCCCAGTCTCTGGGGAAAGATGCATTGTGAGGTTTCTTTTTGATGTGTGATGATATATAGGCCTATGGTCTGGCTAGCTTTGGCCTATCAGATTACCAAAGGCCTGAACTGGACAGAGACGTGTGTGTGTTTGAAAAGACAGAGTGAAAAAACCCTTTGAGAACACTTTGTGCCACAATAAAAGAATCGTATAAGAATCATGTTGCACTGTCCACAGTCCACTTCCCCTGTAGAAACGTGTGGGTTGAAACTCAACACAAGTTTTGTGCTGGAAAACCGTAGGGACCCTCGTTAATGCTTTCTGTGAAGTTGGACAGCGTCTGCTCCCCTGGTAGCAGCAAGGCATCCGAAAGATCCACCAGATTTTGTTGTAACTAAGGCTGCGAAGTACAGACAAAACCCAGTATTGCGATTATATTGCTACATATTGTAATGTACCTTGATGTAACAAAGTTAAAGAACAGCCTGTGTTATTTTGACCAGAATTCACATTTGTTGGATCATGTTAATCCCTTGATTCATCCAGTCCCACAGAAACTGAACTGGAACGTCTGACGTTGTTCAGGGAACTCACAGCAAACAATGGATTTTTTGTGATTGATTTCTGATTCATTTTCATAATATAGCCTTCTTCAATGTCAGTATTGCAAAACCCAATATTGAGATAACGAATAACACAAGTTGTGAAACTCTTATTCTTACTCAGTTGCAGGCCTGTGGGATAAAAGCACTCAGTAAATGAAATGCTGTTTATTGTCGTTGTACAAATACCATAGGAGGCATTCATTGCCTACACTTGCTGTGAATTCCTTTTCTTAAGTGATCTACAGTTTTCTTCACAAATGTCTGTGTTCATAAGTCAGTAATAAACAATAAGGTAAACAGCAAAGTGCAAGGCAAGTCAATAGGTGCAAAACAGGATGTTGTTTGAAACAACCACGTATAAGTAATGAAAGAGGAAATGTAAAAGTGTATATGATCAGACAGGATGTAATAATGGGATAATGGTCATGTGATCCAAGTGGTCATTCTGAAAGATTGCAGAAAGCGTAAGGGGCGATATGGCTTTTGTTTCACTGCACCATAAAGGAAGGAATCGCTTGCACAAAAGGAATGTGAATAATAATGGCAGCAAAGAGAAAGGAACCAGTGGCATAATGGTCAGATTAGTCAATTATTCATTGCTTATAATACTTGATGTTCATTTAATACGAGTCAAAGTTGAGTCTCGAGTCTCTGAGGTGCAAGTTAAATCTCGAGTTTCTAGGTTGTGAGTCTGAGTGAAATCTCAAGTCTCTAGGTTGCGAGTCTGAGTCAATTCTCGAGTCTCTAAGGTGCAAGTGTGAGTCTCTGGGGAGCGAGTGTGAGTCTCGAGTCTTTGGGGTGGGAGTGTGAGTCTCAAGTCTTTGGGGTGTGAGTGTGAGTCTCAAGTCTTTGGGGTGTGAGTCTGAGTCTAGTCTCAAATCTCTGGGGTGTAAGTGTGAGTCTCTGGGGAGCGAGTGTGAGTCTCAAATCTTTGGGGTGCGAGTGTGAGTCTCAAGTCTTTGGGGTGTGAGTCTGAGTCTAGTCTCAAGTCTGTGGAGTGTGAGTCTGAGTCTAGTCTCGAGTCCCTGGGGTGCGAGTCTTTAGTAGAGAGTTTTAGTTTGTTCTTGATACGTTCTGCAGGCAGTGCACTGTACAGAGGTAAACTCCTGCTAAAAACCCTGTCAGCGTTGGCACAACTTAAAATACCAAGCCTTTTATCATAGAAATACCGTCAGTCTGAAGGACAGAACTGAAGCGCCACATACAGTGAATGCATTTTTTAAGGAAAGAGTTTGTTTACTGATTCTAGCTAATCCCGCTGAAGTTTGTTTAAGGTTGAAAGGAGAGTTATCTGCAGCTTAGAGGAGCTGGCAACTTCAGCAAATTAGCTGTTGCGCTTCCTAGCATACTTACTATCCAAACTACATGCTTGGCAACCGTTTCAGGTTCTTTTCCCTCTTTTCTTTAAGCATGCCTGTAAAAGGGTTGGGGTAGCTACTGAAAAGTAAGTAGTTAGCTACTTTGTAGCTACTTTCCCAAAATGTGTAGCTAGCTGTGGCTACTTTTTAGCTACTTTCAAAGCGTGACTGTCAGAATGTTTGTGAATTTCCATCTGACACACCAAACAAGCTCAACTGACAGTGTGAACAAGACACTGCATGTGATCATGTGCCAGAAAGAAACAAGTGAAAAGCTGCACATATACAAAAAGATCACCAAAAAGTGAGTTTAAGTGTAACCAACAATCAAACTTCCACAACCAAAGGCGTGATAACCAACAAAAATTTAGACTAAGTGAAGGCAAAGTCAGTCATTCCAACAAAGATCAACAAAAATAACCGAATACAAACCAAACAATTTTGTGCAAAGCGTTGTCAACTGCTGAAATAAAACTGCTCCAATTTAAACATTTCAGCAAGATCTGTACAGACATGACATTCAGAGTCGTTTGTTAAACTTCAGAAGCACTTTAGCCTCAAAATTCTCATCAGTGACCCTGACTCTGTGCAGTACTGTTAGTAATAGTCTATTAGGAAAATGGTTTTTACGCTTTAGCTAAGCCAGGGGTCAGCAACACACGGCTCATTTACTGCCCTGTTGCAGCTCCACAGCAGAGCTAGATTTTTAGGTGAAATAACATAATCCTACATTGCAGTAAAATAAAGCTGATCGTTCAAACACACAGTTCCTGCTTTGTGACAACATCTGTTGTAAAAGGCGCTATATAAATAAATTTGACTTGATTTGACTTGAGTTCTAACAAAGTTTTCACAATAAATAGTCTTAAACACTGGAGTTAATGCATAACTGCTAATTCACCCTTTAGCGCTGAAGACTGACGCACAGACTAAGTCATGAAGCTGAAGTCAGCTTCTCTTTCTCCAGCTTCTTGTTCGAATTTTTCTGTTCCACCTTAAATGACGAAGCAGTACAATCTGGCGCCTCGGGCACAATTTAAGATGGAACAGGACAATTCGTAACGAGACAGCTGGTGAATGAGGAGCTGTCGGTCTCCTAAAAAGACTACTTTGTGGAGCCAGCGCATGACCGTTTGCTCGAACTGTCTGCGGCTCAGTCAGGATTGCATAATTGCCACCAGCCCAGTTAACGACCGTGTTCTATGGTTCAGATTTGTGTGGACTGACTGAAGCCTGTAGTGAAATTGTAGCAGAAATTATCGCTATAGCTACACAAAAATTTGTAGGCGCTACAGCTACTAGCTACAAAAATTTGTGGTTAGATACAAAAAGTAGCGCGCTATTTATCTACTCCCCCATCCCTGCGTGTAGTGCTTAGTTCTGCCCTTTAGCCTGAAGGTTTTTCTGTAATGAAGGGCCCGTTCTTTAACGCTGTATCAAATCTGACTCCGCTGCAGGCTTTGCAGTCTGCTGGAGAATGACGCTGCAGTAATGACTGCACAAGGCAAAGTCACACGTAAGGTTAGAAGCGAAGGATATCATTCAGTTACTGCGTTAAGGTCGGCGGTTCTATTTTAATCAGTTATTTTTCTCAGGCTGAAATTTTATGGGTCGTAAATCTCAAGTCTGAGTCAAGTCAGTCAGTTAAGGGTGAGTCGAATAGGGAGTCAGTCAACGTACGACTCGAGTGCGACTCGAGTATGAGTCGGTGACTTAGGTCTGGTTGATAGGTTGATTGATTATAGAAGTAATCAGCAATTACTGCCCTGTATAATAATACCTGTAAACGTCTACTGTCTGGATCAAGGGCTGCTTGCACTACAGAGTTATGCAGTGTAGTATGCACGACAAATTGAAAGAAGCAATAGGAGTTCCGTGGTGGCTGAAAGGAAAGAAAGTGTTTGTGAAGTGACTCGTTCTGGTGATTTTAGAGCTTGCAGTAAGTTGTGGACTCATGGCTTGAATTACTCTCGATTCATGCTGTTCAAAGCTTGAGGGAGTGTGATCCATACTGATTTTATGACTGAGAAGGGCTGGTAGTGACTCAGTTATGAGAATGGGGCTGAGGCACACTCAGCCAGCATACTCATCTGTACCGTGTTTTCAGATACCTTGTAGTTCTTAACTCCGCAGGGATTGAATTTTCGTTTGGGCTTTGGATCGGCCATGGGGAAACATGAAGCAAGATGAATAATCAAATAAAAATAAAAGCTTCCCCTCTTTGACTCTGTTGTCAAAGCAAATTGTGCCTCAGAGAAAAAAAGAAGTCCTACCCTCAAAGGCAAACCATGAGGGGGCCCGAGTCATTTCTTAATCACTGTAGACTACCCAATACTCAACGATAGAAACATTCTGTCCTGACCCAGCATGGGACATCAAAGCTCCTGACCAATTACAGAGAGAGCTTTGAACGAATCTTATTCCGAAAGAAAGGTTCCATTATTTTCTTTTTCCCTCCACTAAAATAATCATAACAAAAAAAGGAAGTGAAATATGATTCTCTGTTGCGTTCTTTGCGTAAACATCTGGTTTTGTGTTGACTAATAACAAGCACAAGCATCTCCTTAGAGGATTGCAGACGGCACTGGCTGCGCTGTGTAGGTACCAAAGTAATCATTTTCGAATGTTGTTCCGTTTAATTGCAACGCAATTATGACCACTTTAAACCCAACCCCTGTCAGTGCGCGGTCACATCAAGGGAATTCCTAGAACCTCTGAAATTGTTCCTTATTATACACAACACCCTTACCAAATGCATTAAATCATGCAGTGATTGCTGATAATTGATTTTATCTCTTACAGGAGCCCTGTAATTCCCTGCCCACTGGCAAATACAGTAGTGAATTTCATGTAAAGTGTGAAATCTCAGCTGGAAAAGGACTCTATATGATCCAGGCTCCTGTGTGCATCTGCCTCGCGAAGGTTATTCTCATGTTTTGCGGTTGAATTTGGCCACTGTCATTTCAGTGGAATTTCCTGCCATCTGTATCCAATCGAACTCGCTCCGATTTCTGCTTGCTTGTAAATACTGCAAAGCTGGTTGGATCTCACCCTGATGGATCACTGTGATACTGTCCATCAGAAGTTTGGAGACACCTTGTTTTACCTTTGAATTGTCTTGTTTTAACTTTTTTTCCCAGTAAGAAAAATCCCTGCGGTGGTTTTGTTTGCAAAAAACAGCTAAAAGCAGCTATGTGCTAATTCTTTGGGTCTGTTAAGCTTCAGCACTCAGCACATGGCATGGAGAGAAGATTTGCGTTTTTTTTCCAAAACTATTGTTAAAAGCACATGTTGAAACTCTTTGGCCCAAAGGTGGTTTAAAGACCTGAGAGGTTTGAGTGCTGATCAGCGCTGACATCACAATAAAGGGATGCAATGAGTGTCTTTTAGAAATATTTTTAAACTTGCACTGTCGCTAATACTGTTACATATATTTGCATATGATGTTATTTTCCTTTTTCATTATTTGGAGGAATGTTTATATTAAAACTATATGAGGTTGATATGCCCAAACATCTGACGGGAAGAATGTATCGTAACTGTTGGAAGAAAATCTCAATATCCAAATGTGTAATTTTTCAGGAAAAGGGAAAAAATAACATTCTTAACTTTTAATGTATGTTAATGTTACCAGATTTCATTTCAATAATTTGAAATATTTATATTGGTTCATTCATCATGAAATGTTTTGATAAGACTACGACAATATATGTATACATTTAGATATATTTGTGTGTGTGTGTGTGTGTATATATGTGTGTGTGTGTGTGTTTGGATATGTATTTATAGCCTTTCTGAAAACACCCCACAGCCACATGTTGAGTATAGACATTTTTTAAAGCTGGCCTATGTCGTTTGCTTATTTGACATGGCACACTGGTTGCTTAGCATTAGCTGTCATCCAATCGGAATGCTGGAAATGAAAATATTAACCATGACTCATGCTCTTAGAGGAATTTGCACTTAGTGTTTTGGATGCTTGACAAGACTGTCTTTCACTCTCTGTTACACAGCTCAGTTTTCAGACGCAGGATTAATAATGTGTGGGTGATTAAGTCACAATCCTGACAAATTAATCTGAATGTGAAACGATGTTTTACAAACAGCAGTAATTTCACTCCGGCTTCGTGAGGAATAGAAGAGTGCTTGACTTTGGCATGGTTGGGCAAAGAAACTAAGGCCTTTTTATTCAAGAGGAAAGCAAAAGCTCTATTTATGTTCTGTCACTGCAGATTTATACTGCAGTGTTTCTGTCTGGACTGGCTGCACAATGGAAGACACACACATCCTGCTTGGGTACAACACACACACTTCAACTCAAGACTGAAAGCACCAAACCTTTTACAGTAGCATAAAACTGAATTAATAAATAATTATAAAAATAAAAATGAAAAACTTATACACCAGTTTTTATGTGCAAATCGGACATATTCTGCCCAGGGCTACATATAAAACACAACAGTTTTGCTTCCGAAATATAAAATCCAAGACAGAAGGCGATTAGCGTTGGTGGGCGGGGGGTGTTGGGGTATTGACGGGGGGAGGCAGCGCAACGAGCCCTCTTTCCCTCTCGTGGCTATCGTCCTCCTCCTGCTGTCCTCCGGCTTTTGTTGACACATGGGGCTTGGGCGCCGCCTTCCCACTCTCTCTTGCGGCTGCTGTCGATGCCCATGTGTCGGGCGACTGGCATAGACTGATGTTGACTGCGAGTGATAATCAGCAACCTTTGCTCCCCAAAACCAAATGTGTCAAAGTCTAGCCTTATCAGTGTTCTGGAAAATGTTAATTTAATGATGCATACCTTGACTTTCTGATTATTCAGATAAATAAAAGCATTAATTAAGTAAATATAGACTTACCAAGATTAAATTTCAATTGGATTTTGCACAGAACGCCCTCATAAAGCGGATACGCCGCTATATGCCCACTCAAGAGGAGGCATGCATTTAAGTCTGTTGCTGTGCTGGACCAGTGTATATGTAGTGTAAGTGCTCGGTTTGTGGGTTATGTGCATGGAAAAAATGCAAAATATGTTTCTCTCCTTAATGCAAATACATCTGAGGGAGAATGATGCAAAATGTGTGAGGAATGCATGGAAAATGGTTGGAGATATTGGAAGTGCAGCTGATTATGCATTCAGCACAGTTGACGATCGTGTAGTTTTCTCCACCTTTTAGAACCCCTGACAAGCTTAAATTGTTCTTTGCACGGTGAAACGGTTCTTCAGACTGATGGAGAATGTGCTGCTTCATTTTTTGAAAATGGTTCTTTATAGCACAAAAAAGCGTTCTTCTATTGTAATAATCTTTGGTGCTATATTCAACCTTTTTTGGAAAAGGTTCTGTATAGAACCATACGCAACACATTCTCTATCAGTCTGAAGAACCGTTTCACCAGCATGCAGATGGTTCTTTGAGTGTTTATTCTAAATAGAATTCTAGTATTCAGTACAACTGAAACCTGCACCGGTTTGGCTGAGTGCAGGCCGTTACAACTGCCCAGTGCTCAGTGCCGTAACGCCAATCAGACTGTTTACCTCAAAGCCTGTATGGCCAAACAAAACCTGTATGTAGCTGAGACTCAGAGCTGTGCCAGCTAAGGAAGAACATTAGCTCTGATTGTTGCTCAAAATCACTTATGATAGAGATCCTGTTTGGATGGCTAGACTGTTGTGATGAAGGTATAGACATTGCAGCTTAACTCACGATGCAGAACTCATGCGTCACCATATCACACTTGGATTATAATGGTTAACACTTCGAACAATTCAGAAATAATGATAGTGTTAATGGATTACACGTCTGACATACACTGATCAGGCATAACATGATGACCACCTCCTTGTTTCTATGCTCATTGTCCATTTTATCAGCTCCACTTACTATATAGGTGCACTTTGTAGTTCTACAGTTACAGACTGTAGTCCGTCTGTTTCTCTGCATACTTTGTTAGCCCCCTTTTACCCTGTTCTTCAGTGGTCAGGACCCCCATGGACCCTCACAGAGCAGGTACTATTTGGGTGGTGGATCATTCTCAGCACTGCAGTAACACTGGCGTGGTTATTAGACACTCTAACCTCTATTAGACACTCCTACCTTGTCAGTCCACCTTGTAGATGTAAAGTCAGAGACGATAGCTCATCTGCTGCTGCACAGTTTGTGTTGGTCATCCTCTAGTCCTTCATCAGTGGTCACAGGACGCTGCCCACAGGACGCTGTTGGTTGGTGGACTATTCTCAGTCCAGCAGTGACACTGAGGTGTTTAAATCTCCAGCAGCACTGCTGTGTCTGATCCCCTCGTACCAGCACAACACACACTAACACACCACCACCATGTCAGTGTTACTGCAGTGCTAAGAAGGATCCACCACCCAAATAGTACCTGCTCTGTGAGGGTCCATGGGGGTCCTGACCACTGAAGAACAAGAAGAACAAGGGGGCAAACAAAGTATGCAGAAAACATAGCTTCCCAATCCATATTCACAAACTAAACTGCATGGCCTACTTTGAATTATTATTTTTTGATGTGATGAAAACAAACACATTTACATACAGTTGTGTGCAAAAGTTTGGACACCACAATCAAATTCTGTGTCTTGTTGATTTTCTAAGTGACGATAAGTTAACACATCCTCTACGACTGTATATTTGCCCATTCAGCCTACAGCAGTCGGGTTCACGTATTCATTTCGAAGTTCAGTGGAGTATTTTAGCCTGTACTCCTTTTTGAATCAGTCAGAGTACAGGGCAGCCAATCAAAACAGAGGTCATTTGCACAGATCAGCCTATAATGGCACAGTTTAATTCTAAGGGATAAAGAGAGGTTAGAAAATTATGACTACTTTTGCCTTCCTGGAAGCTGAAATAGTATGGACAAGACTTTTAGATGACTGCTACTACTGTTTTGAGACAAGTGTGTGATTGTTTAGGCATACAGTTTATTCTTGGTGAGGAATAAGCTTCCATTACTTGTTAGCATTTACATTTGTATTGTAGCTCCAGTGCAAAACTAAAGGAACAAACTTGAGACACCGAACATGTATTGGCTACATCTGGGGAAAATTGAGTGAGTTTGATTTTTCCACCAAATTATTGCTTTAAAAATGAAGGAGATTTAGGCCATCAGTCCTCAGAAATGAGCTTCTGTCCAGACTGAATGCAGAGGTTAGGGTCTCTGTCCTAAAGCTGGTAGGAAAAGTTCAGAGGTGATCAATGAAAGCAGAAAACAAAAATGTCAACAGGAACCAGCAATTTTCCACTCTGTCCTGACCCAACCTCATCCATGCCCTTACTGGAAACGAAATCAGCCGGTGGTCCGAGTCCACCCACGCCACTGCAGTGAGGACAGACTGTCCGGCTCCTCCAGTGACGGGCAGTCACCAGCAGGTGGTGGCATGGCCCACTCCAACCCACTAATTACTGCAAAGGTAAAGCAGGAGGGCGCAGGCCAAGAGGACTGGAGGCATTTACAGCAGCCTGTCATTGGCACAGCCACAATCAGGCCTGAATATATCTGTTTGAAGGCTGCTGATAGATTTGCCATTTGCGTTTCCAGTTGGCGTGTTTCTGTGTATCTTTAAATTGCTGTGTAATGCTTTATCCAGTGTGGGCCTTGATTTATAAGACTCTTGTCCAAGCATGCGGTTAAGTCGTTGCGCTGAAGGAGTTATACAGGAGCCTGTTTGGTGACGGTTAGTTTTCTCCTGAACTGAGCTCAGTCCTTCGGCCTTTTCTAGGGCCGAGGATGTTAGCTGCTGTGCTTTTGGTTCAGATCAGTACCACTTATGCTCGTAGGTATATTTCGGTTTTTCCATCTGAATTTACATGCCCACATCGTAAGGCAAATTATTCAGTAACTGCATGAAATAACTGTAAATTTTGTTTTTCTTTTTTTGGTAAAAGCTCCTCTCAAATTAACAGAAAGTGTGTTTTATGATCACACATTTTGCTATATGCTTACAATTTACTGCTGAAAGCCAAAAATCTTAGATGCTCTTTGTATTTGTTTATAAAAGTAATTTTTACAGAGCAGATCACTGAAGAGACGCCATCTGAGATCCAGTTTATAGGCCAGATTTGTGGAAAAATGGGTTGACTTTCAGTAGAAAAAAAAAAAAAGTTGTGAGCTCAGCTTCTTTTATTATAAGGTTTTAAAATTAAATTACCCGTCTATTTGACTGGAAAGAAGACAGTTACAGCTCTCAGACGACACCCACCTTTTAAATGTAGCTTATGAAATGTGAAAGTTATGAAGTAAAGAATATGACAAAGTGCATTTTGGAACCAGCGGTGGTCCCAAGGAGTTAAAGAGGTTAAAATTATGTATTTAACACACAGCAACACTGAAGGCATTGGCATTTCTTATAGCTCTGTTAGGAACCTGATGGGACCTGACTGCTCACTTGAATTTTGAATGTTGTTTTCCAAATATGTGTTTATTCTGCATTTCCCCACTTTAGTTTTTCTCCTGACTTTATTCTTCATCTCTACTTTTATTACTACAAATTTTTCTGTTGTTGACAGAATTTGGCACCATAGAGACCACATTCGTGAGAAAATTGATGCACAGGAAGTAACACAGCAAATCAACAGAGGAAGATACAGATTAGTGCAGCCAAAAGGACGGTTCATTTGTTTGGCCAAAAGTATTTATTTGTTATGTTCAACATGTTTTATGTGCAAGACTAGAAATAGAGTTTTAGGGTAAGTGAAAGCTAGCAGCATCACACAGTGTGAGAACAGCACACTGTGGTAAGTTTATCCAGACTGAAAAATGCTTAGGGTTTTGTTTGAAAGCATTGCTTAATGCAGAGTTTAAACTTGAACAGCTGATTATTTTGTCATATTGTTTTATATTATTTTTTATATTATTTGTCCATGATCTGAAGACAGATGTTATTGTCATAAGTGATCTTGTCAGTAGAAATATAATTTTTTATTCTGCCCTTGTTTTGATTGCAGTTGTTTGACAAAGGGCCATTTCAGGCCAGTTTCGGACAGAATTTTGTTGTACTCGTGTCAGTCTTAGACTCAAAATTGGATGATGTGGTTTTGGTCTGGTTCAGACAGAATTTTGGAAGACTTGGGTTCGGACTCAAAACGTGATACTGTCTGTCAGGTCGGGTTTGGACAGATTTTTTTTTCAGGCCCAGTTAAAGCTCTAAGCTCTGTGTGTTCATAGATCCATAAACAGTAAGCAATATGATAAACAATATGCCAGCAAAATGAGTGCATACTTTATTAAATATCATTATAACTTATTATAATAAATTTTACCATTTAAAAATTAATGCAGTTTTGATCCACCTTTAATACATTATAATCATGACATCTCTACAGGGGCTTAAGTGCAAACTGGATGAGCTATTCTTAGGTTATAAAAGTGTGTAATGAAACTTTGGGCCTGCTGGTGGATTCAACAATAAAGTGTAAGACGAGACAGTAGGTGCAAAGTAGGAAAACAGTAGAAACAGCATATAACTTAAAATGACAAATGAGATGAGATGCAGAAATGTGTTATAGTAATGATCATAAATGACTACAGTCTGAGGAATGCATGTATAGATGCAGTATGTTATGTGGAAACATCAAATAGTGCGAGTTTGAACAGCAGCTTAAAAACATGACGAGAAAGTGTTGTTGTTTTAATGAAACAACGACTCCTGTAGAAGTAAAAGTACTCTAACCAAAACCAATTTAAGTACAAAAATCTCAGGTCCAGAAACTCCTTTAAAACTCCTTTAGGCTGTGTTCTTCTCGTTTTGGATGCTTTTGGTCTGAAATAAAATGCTAAAGCTCCTAAGTGAAAGGTGTGAGCAACATCAAAGCAGCTGAGGAGCTGAACCAACAAAACAATGAAATTAAACTTAAAAAATGAATTAGAAACTAGATGTGAAGGACAAAATGAAACAGAAAAAAGTTGATTACTCTCCCTAAGAAAAAGTATTCGCAATAAAAAAAGTTTTACTGGGTGTGAGGAAATGTGGAAGTGATTCTGAAAGGAATTCTGTAACTATACTTAGATTATGGCCTAATGGTGCTTGTTAGGCCAGGTGTATAATATCCTACCAGATATGATGTCTACCATGTTTCTGTATTACTACTACTGCCAATTTTCCTTATTATGAGACTCACCTTTTACATAAGGTCACTCCAAACCTGCTTTGAACTTTCTGAGAGTCTGCAGTGATAAGAAAAGCATGCTTTGATTTTACATATTTCTCACTCATAGCTCAGTAAAACAAGCAGAAGAATTGCATGGAAAGTGCAGAATCAAAATTTTCACATTTGTGTCAGCAGAAGAGGAGATATTTCAGTAGGGTTCGAACTTGAAAAGTTATGTTCAGTCTTGTTTCTGTCTTGTTTCGTCACTTTGACACTGCAAAGGAAAAAAGTGCAGACTTGTACCTGTCGATATAGAATGTAAATCAAATGTAAATGTAACTCGTTGTGTAACTATGTAATCAAATATTTACTTATAAAAATGGTAAGTAGCGCTTGTATACCGTAGTACTATATAATAACAGCACAGTCATGACAGTAATAACTCTAGACCTCTTAACTGGGTGGGACTCCTTTATGTAAATTATTTTATTATTATTGTTATTAATAACAATTTCTTAATAATATTTTTTGTGGTTTATACAAAGCTGTTCCTGAAGCATCAAAAAAGGATTCCTTAGAGCTTAGATTCTTTTTTGGGTGAAATGTGCCATGGCCAAATGATTTCGCCCTCATGAAAAGCCCCTCATGTCTGGGGGTACCAATAATCCAGCAAAGAAAACACAGACAGTTCAGTCTCTCCTAATTTAATCGACTTTCTCCTCTTGCTCACTCTCTCTTTCTCTCTCTCTCTCGCTCGCTCGCTTTCTCTCTCTCTCTCTCTCGCTCTCTCGCTTGTCCACCTGTCCGCAGCCACCCTCCCTGCTCTGCTTTTGTTATTTTTCATTTACTTACGCCCTCAGGTTTTTCAGGCCTACATCCATCGCTAAGCAAACAAATAAGTTCCGGGCCTGTGCCGAGACACAAATATAGACATGAGTTATGAGATTTAAACATGGAAAAGGCTCTGCTCTCTAACACGCACCATCTGTGCTGGACTTCGCGGCCATGTCCACTGACAAGAGAGAGTGGGGGGGAACCGAGAAAGAGAGAAAAGAACGGAAAGAAGAACAGACGGGGAGAGGGAAAAGAAGGAAAAGAGCGGAAAGGAAGGGAAAGTGAAGAATGGACCGAGCTGGAGAGAGAAAGAAGGGAAAGAGAGACAAGGGAAAGGGAAATGGAAATCATGGTGAAATCTGAGAGAACCTAAGTGGCTGGTGACGGGAAATACACCGCAGGACACAGTTTAAACCGACCTTTTATTTTTTTCACAACCGAACAGTAAGATGTTTATTATCATAGAACGGAGGGGTTTGACTGTCTGCAGTAGATCCGATAGTATCGGCTGATGGTGATGACCTGCCTGGAGAACCCACAGCCGACGGCCGGTTACAGCATTGCTACCGTTCAAACTCATTCTTCTCCAGTCTCTACATAAGATAGCTTGACTGGTGAGAAATCTAATGACCAGGGATGCATTTCCTGTAATATAGCACTGTTTTATCCTGTTAAAATAAGCCTAGCATTGTTTTGAAATATGTTTTAGATTGTTATCCTCTTGCAAATTTTGTCCAATTTAGAGTGCATTATTAATTTTGATTATACTGAAATTGACTATAGAGACCTTTCAATCAAATATTTATCTCTAAAAATCTTTAAAAAAAAAGGCTGGACCCAAACTGTCCTAACATCGTGACAAAAGCAGAAAGTATGACATTATGTTGCCTAGTGTGTAAACTAAATTTATATCAGTAAAGTCAGGCTACTTGGTGAGAGCAACAGAGAAACAAATAGAGGCTTCACTAGCTAGAAAAGTTTTACTAAACTTTCTGCTGAGTCTATCGAATTTATAAAAAACAACACATGATCTAAACAGTGTGGCATTTCTTACACTGTGCAAAGAAGTATCATTTGAAATTAGTATCGGTTGTCCTGGGGTCGTATTTCTGAAAATTCGTATCTTTTTGTCTTAACTTAAGATCTGACAGGTCAAGATAAGATTTTTCACAAATTCGTGTTACAGAAGCAAATCTGACCTTAATTTAAGAATCTTATCTTACAGCATCTTTTCTTATCTCTAGTTAGGAAATCTTAACTTACTTGATCAAAGTCGACAATCAGATGTTGTGTCTGTTACCTGGCAACCGAACATACGCGCACAGCTGAAACGTAAACACGTAATCAAGTTAGTTAGTCAGACAGCTAACGTTAGCGACCGTTACTGAGGTAAAGAAAGTCAAATAAAACTAAAGCGTGATAAACTGACAGTTAAGAATATTGTATCAGCGCTTCGTGCTGTTTATCAAAGCTTCGCCGCTCTCAGTTTCAGTTTCATTTCCCAAACGCTTTAGCCGAGCGCGCTAACGTTATTCCTCCTAATAAACAGACACATGTTCAGCTCTGTCTCCTCATCATTCACCACCATCACTGTAATATTGTATCTGACGGGATTTCGTCAACAATAACACACGAAGGTAATAAGAGGGGACGATCGTGTCTGCAGCGTCTGGGGCTTTTAATCGCTGTTAAAAAAAAAACCTTGCAAGTCAAAGCACCATTTTCAGTGTAGATAAATGTAGCGTCATTATGCTGGTTGTAGTCAACTGTGCTGCCTCTCACTGCATAAAACAATAGAAACAGACGGTTAAAACAGAAGTTAAGATGCTCTGGAGTTTATCTTAAAGTTAAGATAATATTTAGGATATTTTGGCAACTTTGGATGTTTCTGTAAAACTGTTTTCTTATCTGGAAATAAGATAAGATTATAGACTTAAGAACTGTTGTTCTGTGGTGGCTTCTGTCCTAACTTTTTCTGTTATACAGGCCCAGAACTCTAGTGAACAAGTCAAGCACAACAGTGACAAGGAAAAACTCCTTCAGAATAAGGGTTAGAATCACTGAGAGGAACCAAGGCTGAAAAGGGGAAACCATCCTCAGCAATGTTGAGACAGTGAGGCGGTTAGAGGCTCATTATTAACTGTTTCAAAGCTGATGCTGTGATTTATGGCAGTGAAGTGGATGGAGTTGAAGTGTCATGCCGGATTTCCACATGCATCGGTCATGTGGTTTTTGGCAGCTTGTTGTAACTCGGGTTCAGATGTTTGACGTGCATCAGGATTGACGCCCCCACTTCCACACACACACACACACACACACACTGTTGCGTTGTACAGTACTTCTGTGAACGCTTGCCTTCAAACATCTGCTTTTCATTGCTCGCATCTCGGAAGACTTGAAAACATTAAGCGCTGGCACAAGTGCGTCTCACTCCAGCACTTAACACACTGCTTAGGTGACTTGAAAGGAGGGAGGCGAGAATTATAGAAAATGAAGTGTCACTGAAATAAAAAATCGCCCCAGATTACCGGCAATTACATTTAATAAGGCCCGGCCCATCTGTGGATCAGATGCAGAGGTTGGAGGGGGTTTGGGTTGGGTTGCAGGGGTTAGTGGATGAATAAAAAATCTGAGGGTTTTGGGTGGCGTCCTGTTCCTACTGTACCGTACTACAGGAGCAAGAGTGTCTGCTCTGTTAGTCAGTATGCTTGAAGCAGGTATTATTTTTCATTGTCATTAATAAAATTGTTATCACAACAGCAATAATAATAATAATAATAATAACAATGTTAATAATAATGTAATTATAATAGTAATGTAATTATTGTTAACAATTGATTAACATATCGCTGTTGTCAGAAGAAAACTTTGTGTCTCCATTTTTGACGTTTTTCAGTTTTTGACAATTTCAAAATACCTGTTGCCCTTTACATTGTATGTAAATTTCATGATGAACGGACTAAATGAAATGACCTAAATGACTTGGAAAAAAGTTTTACATTAAAAGTGAAGTAATTTTTTTCCTTCTCCTGTAAAGTTACCTTTTTGGACATATGAGTTTTTCTCTCCCGACAACAGCGATATCTTCTTGAGATAGACAAGTTTACAATTGATTATTAGTACCTGAAACCGTATAATAATGGGTAAAATGTAACAACAGCAATACAAATTATTATAAGAATATTATTAACAACAATAATAATATGTATTATATAGTTTATTTCTCAAATCCACGAAACATTCATAATATTCAACATCTAACTGTCAAGTATAAACATATAGTCAGAAACAATTGAATATATGGAACTACAGCAAGATAAATATATAACACTACAGCAGAACTATTGCGCACCTCTAGTCGTTATATGTGCTGTAAAATAGAGCTTATCCATGCCTAACTCTGAATATTTTTGGAGTTGCCTGCAATGCTTTAGCTGTCTGTTGAACTGTTTAGCCTAGGTCTGACCTGTGACTTCATGTACACACAGTTTGTAGCAGCAAACATTTAATTTTACTTCATATACATGCAACTCATAACTACGAATATGCATGCATTAGCAAGATTCTGCTGATGTGGGATGCACACAAAAGTGTCAGTAACTCCCACTTGGGGAGTCTCTTTAGACAGCTAAACTGAGTTTTATGATGACCTGTGGACATCCTGATTATTATTCAAACTGAGAGAGAAAGTAATGACTAAGATTCATTGAGAAAGTTAATTTTATTGAGTAATCAACCCAGATTTACCTCAGTGTCTCCCAGTTCCACCTAATAGCTAGGTCTCCCCCTGTAGATAGACAGATCACTTTATTAATCCCAGAGGCAAATTCTTCAGTTGCAGCAGTACAAAGCACAGTAAAGAGCATAACAAGAGCAAAATGAACAGGAGCAAATTATTGCTGTACACTTCTGTATCACATTGCTGTATCTATTTACCGTTATATAAAAAGAAAGTAGAGATAGATAATGGAATAAAATATACTAAAACAATAAACAATAAGAGTAATGTGCAGTATAAAAATACAATTGCATGAAGACTGTACAGGAGACAATGCAGTGGTACCTGTCCCTCTAGTGAAAGAACTACTGATTATGGACTGTAGCAATACATGTTAACGAACTCCTGATAAACTTTGGTGGTTTAGAGCCCCCAAGTAATCCAATTTAACTGTATAGTTGTGACAACCCTAATTATCAGTATTCGCAGTTGTATCTGTAAGTATAAATAGTCATAATAATATGTATTATACACTTTATTTAAAATGAAGAATTCAAGAAACCTTCATGAACTATACTACAGCATCCAGCAATAAAATGTGAACATATAGGCCCAATCCTGTTTCACCCCTTGGCCCTACCACTTATCCCTTAGCCCTCCGTTTTGCGTGTTTACGTCTAGGGGTAGGGTGTCCCAATTTTTGTTGAGGTAGATGGGTGGGGTGAAGTGTTAGGGCTACATGACCCTCCAAATGGAGGTTTTTCAGAGACTCCAAACAGAGAGTTATGAGAAAAAAGGGAAAAGTGACAAGATGGCTGAACAAGAGACCAAAGAAACCCACAAATTTGACCATTTTCTCCATTAAAAAATTACGATAACCACTGTATTATCTTAGTTTAATGTTGTTAAACTTTTCTTCATAACAAGCGTAAAACATCTCTAATAATATGCTAATGTCTCTGTAGCTAGCTAGCTAACTTCCATTCTACCTTAAATAGTCCAGCAGTTCTGATGCCTGAAGCACCAGAATGTAACTGCTGCTCCATTTAAGGTGGACCGGGAAAATTCGAACGACAAGTTGGCGAAATACTGACTTCAGCTTCATATCACTGAAGAATTAGTGGTGGGCGATAATAAATAATTGCCCCCCCCTCTTTAAAAGCATATGATTCCCTAAATGTAACTAAAGCCCAGCAGTGAGGAGCTGAACTTTACCCTCCTCTGCTGTCACTGCAGACTGGCAGGGTCGCGCTAGTAGCTGTGAATGGAGTGATGTTCTTCTTATTTGAGGGTCCCATTTCAGAGGGAAGATTTCAACCATTACTCCTGGTAACTTAGTTGTAAGGGGCAAAGTGACACTTGAAAACAAGGGGTAGGGGTAAAAATAAGAAATGGGATTGGGCCTTAATCAGAGATGACTGAACAAGTATTCTGCACTACCAGTCATTATGTGCATACAGTACAATAGAGTTTATACATGAGTATAATTGGTCAGGATGCTCTACTACAGGTATCATTCTGTAATAAGTATGTAATACTCCATTATGGAAGCAGCCTTATTAAACCCTCTCCTGGCTGTTTAATTTCTCTGTGAGAGCAAACTTCAGTAGAGTCCCTCTCCTGCTCTCACTGCGGGGTGTGTTGTGTGTGCTGTGATCTGGCCGTGTTTGTACAGACATTGCCAGCACATCTGCCTGTTCTTCATCACACAGAGGCTCTGCTTAGCCCCCGGGTGCTGCTGGCTCTCCCCGGAGCCTGACCATGTCATGGCTAATGGAGGCTGAACGCTAGCAAGCCTGCTGCTTCTCTCCTGTGCTTTCATGCGGCTCGGATCAGAGGTGGGAAAAGCCTCTTTGTGCTCAACCATCTGAAACATCCTCGCTGTCTTTTGTATGTTTTCCAATTGCAGCGTAAGAGCTGCTGGGTTGGAAGCACATACTCTGTCCACTTTTCTGCCAGTTTAGCGCTCTTCTTCAAGCGTACTTCCTTTGTCCCTCATGATTCTGTAAATCTCACGGTTGCTCTGAAACCTAATTGTTGTCCTGTTTAAGGTTTAATCGTTCCTTGTGCTCATAGTGAAAGAGATCATTTGGTGAAAAATCTGATTTATGTGTAGACACCACACCTGCTCTCCAACCTTTCTGCTGAAATCAAGGGTAGTAATAGGGGGCTCGTCCCTTCCTTTGCTGCAGTAACAGCCCCTACTCTTTAGGTGAATTACTTATGTTGGATGACTAGTTCTAGACCACAAGTGCAACTCTAGCTCATCCCAAAGGTGTTGGATGGAGCTCCATCACTCCAGAGAACACAGTTCCACTGCTCCACAGCCCAGTGCTGGGGGCTTTATGCCCACGCTTGGTATTGGGCATGGTGACCTTAGGCTCATGTGCAGCTGCTGTAGTCCATCCTATTCCTGTAGTGCTTTTCTAAGGAGATTATTCAAGCTGTATGTGTGCAATTCAACATCTATAGGGCAATGGGATGCACCAGTTTGGGAATTGTGGCCAGTGTTGATATCAGTGTTGATCAGTGCTGATGCTGATACACAAACAAAATGTTAAAATTGGGACTAAATCCACCTGTTAGCATTATGGAGATATTTAACAGTTATTTGTAGTTTTTGTAGGTTAAGTTAATAAAATGTAGACATTTTAGCGCAGTAGCTCAGCGTCATCTAAACATTCTGCTCTTTTAGATTGCCATAAATATGCCATTAAAGTTTGAAAAATGTAACTCTACCTTAAAGGAGCCGAATTCACTAATTAGCAGGGGTGCCTGGATACTTTTTGGCATATAGTGAATAGGAATTCTACACTTGAACCTAATAGAAGTTGTTTAATTTCAAACCCAGCATACTGGAGGACACAGCCAGAACAGTAAAAACTGTGCTACTTTGCAGTACACACAAACGGTTGACTGCCAGTGCCTTGAGACTTGTTCAACCCAGCTCTATTGTGATTCCACTCATATGCAAGTGCATAATGGTGGACTTCCTTGCCACAGTGTGACATTCATTGCTCATATTACAAAGTTCATATCCTCATTGCACAAAATACAAGCAATAAAGAAGGTTATTTACTGAGAGTGCGGTGTAGAACAGGCAGAACAAGATGCCTTGACTGCAACACTGGTCCAGTGTGTATTTCAAGGAAAGGAACGTGTTTAGATTGGAGAAACAGACTGTGTTGGCAGAGGGGGGGAGTGGGGGGAGGGGGGGGTAATCTCTTAAGTGAGCTACATAAAATCTTGTTAGGGAAAATTTAAATTTACACCATTTCACCTTCAGCATTTAACTTAAGGTGATACCACTGTTGTCTGAACAAAACCTTGTATCTCCAAAATGGTAACTTTACAGGAGAAGGTCGTTGGGTCGTTTCTTTTGGTTCATTCATCATGAAATTTACACACAATGTAAAGGACAACAGGCATTTTCAAATTATGTCAGAAACTGAAAAACGTCAAAAAATGGAGATACAAGGTTTTCTTCTGACAGCAGCGATAAGTAGCGGCAGAGAAATGCAGCCTACCTCGGCTTGGAGCGCCGCTAATAATCGGTGTAGGGGCGATATGGTTTCTATTCCTTCGTTATCACAGCTTTTCTATCACTTGTTGCACAGAAGGTTTTTGAATTACATTCTACGGTGGGTTTAGTGCATTGTTGTAGTCATAGTCCAGGTTTTTAGCAGCTTCTCAGTGCTAAAAAACCACCATTGCACCTTCAGTATTAGCTAAATTCATCACTGGGCTCCAAGCAAGAGGCCATACGTCTTTGAGTCTGGCTGTGACTAATTCTGTTAATGCATCAAAGCTTTAAATTGCTGAGCTCCCCCCCTTTCCCCATATATGTACTCAGTATGGATCTGATATGAATTGATGTAACTTGGCAGCCTTGCTTGAGCATTTGGACTGGAGTATTTTCACGGGAACACGAAATGCAGAACATGAGGCCCAATGTTGCCTTGAATTTTTGATCCCAGGCCCTTTCCCTTGTTCTCGTTCCCTCTTGGATGTGTGAATCCCTCTGCTGGATGAACGCGATCATCGAGGAATCTGAATTCCCCATCAGGGCTTTCGTCAGAGGGCTCTCTGAGTCACTCCTGCTCAATTTGAATGCCTGGCTGTTTTCTACAATTCCTTGCTTCAATTCAGTTTTATTTTCTGTAGCATTGTCTCAGAGCAGCTTTTTTTCCCAGAATGATAATGTCATTATTCCAGATAGTGGAATAAGAAAAAGACATCAGAGTTATTATTAAAGAAACAAGGTTAAGAAAGACATTCAGATCAAACAGAGGAGAGGTTAGTGACTAATATTAAAGTCTATTAAGGATTGTCAGAAGAAGACTGTGAGAAATAGACTAGCATTTAGGTTAAATACAAACAGATTATTATATATGAAAACAAGGTAGGTACATAACTCTGTGTAATGTAAAGAGCACTGTATCCAGAAGATTAGAAGTTTGTACAGGGACTGATAAATTAAAATAGGAGTTCAAGTGCAATGTGATGATTGACTGTTCATTAAAAGCTCTGTAGAAGTTCTGTGTTTGTGCCCGGGTAAAGATGCTAGGACAGGGAGTTCCTCTACTTCTTCGACGTCCACCAGATTTACAGTGTCCAGGGCCAAAGGGAGTCAGCATTGGCTCCGCATCACGATTGTGGAAAAAGAGAAGCTATTTTTCACAGCCTGCCACCCGAGCCCAGAATTTAAACAATAGTTTGTGTTTCAGGGCTCCAGATATGGTATTGGGCAATTTTTTGAAATCTGTAAAACAGATCTGTGTCAGGCATTCCTGCGGCTTCTGGCCCTCTCCGCTCGCCGCTGCTGCTTCCACATCAGCACTAACCATTACCTTCACTCGCGTCTTCTGGCAATACAAGGACTTATTGTGATAAATATTTATTTTCACACACACACAGGGCTGTCGTCCAAAGCAGGTCCATGATGATGTCTCAATGGCGAAATTAGATTTGACAGCAGAGTGAATTTTAATAGCTTGCAAAACAACAGAGTGGGAACGACAAATGTTTCTAAGAATGCATGGTGGTTCTGGGCTCATTTTCTAAGAACGCCGTGAAGAGCAGCCATTTAGCATGGGGAGTGGAAAAAAAAAAGAATCTCACCTGCCTTTCATTTCCTGTTTGCTAGTGATCTAACGATGCTGACGTTTACATTGAAAGTCAGTTAAAGTTGGCCATCGAGATCATCGCAGACAGTATACTGTACAGTGACTGTGTGCTGAGTTTATATAGATAATGTACTGTAAGCTGAGAGAATGCTGTTTGCTAACTTCATGCATGATGACTTTATACAGGTAGTATGCGTGAGTTTGGCTGCGTCGTAGTTCTTTAAGTTGGACAGATGCATTTTTTTTCCCAGTAAAACTAGAAATTTTGGGTTTGCCAGGTTTGACAATGTGGTCCGTTCCCTTCTTTCATCAAAGTACTGTGTAGTGTAATTTATTAAGGTTTTTATATCCAAGTCAGATTACAACTGAACATCTCACACCTACCTTGAACTTCCAGCCATCTCCGGATGTAAAAAGTCAGATATAAAAAGTATTGTTGCCATTTGTACAGTTGTCACATACAGATGCAAAATCATGGAACATAAAGCGTGATTCACTATTAAAATAATAATAATAATAATAATAATAACAAAGTAATTTGCACAGTTGTAGTGAAATTGGACAGTTTGTCGCCTGCTGCATTGCTTGCTCTATCATTTTGTGTATAGATCAGTTTTTATCCGCCATCTTTGTAATTAACTTACCGACTTAGTAGTTAGACACAATTTTGAAAACTTGGGTTCTGATAAATCATTTATGGAGTAATGTCTCTTATTGCAATTTCTAGGAGTTTTATTGATGTTGTTTATGGATTAATATCTTCTACTGTAGTGAATAGAAGTGTATCTTGAGGTTGTTGATGGACTAATATCTCCTTTTGCACTATATAGGAATGCTTATTGAGAATGTTTATGGACTACTGTTTCCTATTTAAGCAAGGTTGTGTGATTTGGTCGCCGTGGATCATCACAGCCGTGATGTTATTGGCGATAACACACTCCTCGAGTGTTCTGTTGCTTTTATACAACAGTTAAATAAATAAAGTAATAAATTAATAAACTGGGCCGTGAACGCGGCGTTTAATATGTTTTAATGTTCGCAGTTCCTTCACCAAATTATAGTTCCTTAACGAGCAGCTTGTTGCTACGTCAGAGTAACGAGCTCCGCCCACTCGCTGCACAGCCGACAGTTCGTTCTCCAGCTCCTCACACTAAATTCCCAAACTGTCATCACCACTGAGCAGCTTTTCAGTCGGCAGCTGTGACAGAAGAACAGCTAAACAACCTGAAATCAGCCAGAAATTAACCCAATACCATTCGCCAAACAGGTAGTCTGATCTTCAGTCTGACCAAATCAGACTGAGCCATAAAACTGCCGCAATATCAAGTTTAGCTCAGTTTTGTCCGTTTTTGCCAGATCAATATTAATGTTGTTTTGTTCCAGCCAGTCTGTAAAGCATCTTACAGCCCATTTAGTTTGGCGAATGGTATTGGGTTCATTTCTGGCTGATTCCAGGTTGTTCAGCTGTTCTTCTGTCACAGCTGCCAACTGAAAAGCTGCTCAGTGGTGATGACAGTTTGGGAATTTAGTGCTGTCTCATCTTCAGAGTCTGACCAAATCAGCTGTCGGTCAGATGTGATCTTAAAAGTATCCACTTTCTGTTTGTGGCAAAGTAAGAAGTAAAAATGTTCAAGTGGCTCCTACAGCTGTCAAAGTTGTTGCTTAGCAACGGCGTCTCAGTGAAGTGATACAGTGTTTGTGAAAAAAAAATGTGATGTTATGGCGAAATTACAGCACGGTTAGAACACCTCTCAACCAATCAGCTTGTGTGGTTCCTCTCAGTAGTTCTTCCTCATTTTCTCTGAGGGTTTTTCTGACGCTGCCTCCCTCCTGGATGCTCGTGAGGGGGCTCCTCTCACGTTTCTGGAATGCTCCTCTAGGACAGTGACTGTTTTAAAGTCAACCTGAACTCAAAATTGATCTTTTTTGCTTTGTTGTCTGGACATATTAAGCACGATTCATCATATTATTTAAAAGATTAAAATGTTCCATTAAAATACAATGTGTTTTACCGTTTCTAAAAGGTTTTCTGATTTTGGTTATATCGCTAGGCACCAGCGGGTGGGGAAAAATAATATTAACCAATAATGTTATGTTTCACCACCCCCCCCTTCCATAACCACCTAAAGCTAGCTCAGAAATGTCATAGTGCAGAAGGAAAATGGCATGATTTCTAATTTACACTATAAAAAGTGTTGTACAAATTAACTGGAACAAATGCGTTCTTTGTTGTGTGATAATGGATTGAATGTAATTTTGCTCATATTCTGCCTAATCTTACAGCAGTAGCTGCAAAAGAATGTGTCTGTGGGCAACCATAGATAGGTCAGTTGAACAGAATTGAATATCACTATGGGATCCAGTGGACTCAATCTGATTGGTGGAAAAAGGCCTGAAAGACAGCATGTGCAAAAAGCAAATTACTTTGAATAAATTTGACCACTCCCGCCAGCCGAACTTCTAAGTAGTGCAACACATCCAGCAGATACTACTGCCTAAAAACTGATAATGTCTGGCTGCATTTGCTTTACACAGAATCTCAGCAGCTTAGTGGAACAGATTTTCTCCCTTGTCATCATTTCCATGTAGTCCTGTTTTTGCTCTGTGCTTGGACATCTTTCAGTGTTGTCCATTAATCAGTACCAGTGGAGCTGAACATGTGCTTTATGAAGAGTGTGTGCAAAGAAAATTAGTCAAATAAAACGAATGGTGAGAGACAACCGTAATGACAGATTTGCAGTTGGCACACAAATGTAGGCCAATAATGAAACTCTCAGTGATAGTTATTTTTCACTTTGTTTAGAGCTTTGATGCAAGCTGCTATTTTTCTCATAGAAGATTTTCCAGCACTGCAAGAGCCAAGAGGGAATTTCAGGTGTGCGTTAAATATACAGAATTTTTCTTGCACATTACTGGAGAATATTTGCCTCAGATATGGAATTAAATCACTAGAGTCCTATGTTTGTTATGGACTGGCTGTTGATTGTGTGGTGCTATCATCTAAAACCCCAAGACTGCAGATATAAAACATTTTCTTGTCATATGACAAGAATACTAAGGGAAATGCTTTCAAGGCCCAGCTCAGTATTTTGCCTTCTTACCTAAAATCTTAACCCAGGAATAAGTCTGTGATTATCTGCATTAGAGCTGTGCAATATAACAGCATTATTGTTATTGTGATAAACTGACAATGTCAAAATATATTTTTGAGCATATTGTTGGTATTGTCAGAGCTTCCCAAAAAACACTTCCCAAGTGGATCAGACACAGCAGTGCTGCTGGAGTTTTTATACACCTCAGTGTCACTGCTGGACTGAGAATAGTCGTCCTGTGGGCAGCGTCCTGTGACCACAGATGAAGGACTAGAGGATGACCAACACAAACTGTGCAGCAGCAGATGAGCTATCGGCTCTGACTTTACATCTACAAGGTGGACTGACAAGGTAGGAGTGTCTAATAGAGTGGACAGTGAGTGGACACAGTGTTTAAAAACTCCAGCAGCACTGCTGTGTCTGATCCACTCAGACCAGCACAACACACACTAACACACCACCACCTCGTCAGTGTTACTGCAGTGCTGAGAATGATCCACCACCCAAATAGAACCTGCTCTGTGAGGGTCCATGGGGGTCCTGACCACTGAAGAACAGGCTAACAAAGTATGCAGAGAAACAGATGGACTACAGTCTGTAACTGTAGAACTACAAAGTGCACCTATATAGTAAGTGGAGCTGATAAAATGGACAATGAGTGTAGAAACAAGGAGGTGGTCATAATGTTATGCCTGATCAGTGTAGAATATAGTCACTGAAAAATATATAGTATTTACTGACAAACACCACTAAAAAAACACCACACTGACATTTACGTTTAGGCACAGGTTACAGCATGTTTTTAGTACTGAGTTATAAGTCTTTAAGTTGCTGATAGCCAGTTGGTGAAGGGACTCTGTAAGCATGTAATGACCAAGTCTGTTCAGTATAGAGTATGTTACTCTCTCAAAAGCAGCCAGGTGTTGTAGTCCATTCTTCATAAGGAGGCAGACAACTCTTCCTCCAGTGTCTCAGAAATGTCCGTTTAGATGTTGTAAGAGCCAAAATAATTCATCTCTATTCATAGAAAGAGAGGTCAGAGTCTTGAAGTTCAGTGGTTGAACCTAAAATAGACAGTTTTGCAGAGATTTGGAAACTTTTGTTTAGTACTTCAAACATAATCTCTTAAATATTGTTCCACCAGTCCTTAAGTGCTGGACAAGACCAGAGTACATGCAGAATGGAGGCACCACCTCCTTCACATCTCCAGCAAGAATCTACTGGCATTAGGTATATTTATATAATTGGTGTGGTGTCCGGTGCCATCTGTGTGTTATTTTCAATTGAATGAACCTATTGCACATTTCTTTATACATTGTATTGATATTATTCAAACATGACTCCCAGTCTTCTGTAGGAATGTCCATCGCCATGTCCCCTATCCACTGTTTCTTACCTTTATCAGATTTGCTCTTAAAGTGATAGTTTGGTGTGAAATCACGTCTGTTTACATAGATTTACCCCTTATACCAAATGTTGCTGATCCACCAAGACGTGTTTGGTGTCTGAAGTTTTGCGCTGGAGCAACGAGGCTGATGTAGCTAACATATCACAGAAGCTTATACTTCACCTGTTAGCTCTGTGAACACTCCCGGACGAAAAGAAAACAGATTAAGTCCAAAATGGCAAAACGTTAGGCTTTTAATGGTCTGAACAACAAATCATTAAACAAATAGATAAAGTAACGGTATGTGATAGCTGTTGAAGTCTTATGGGTAAACTTGCAGACAAACATTTTATACAAAAAAGAGTCAGTGTTGTTCCACTCAGAATTGATGGCTTCAATCAGTTGAAAAACACTGCCAAACAAATGTGTTTTTAATATGAGATCAGATCTTCTCTATAGGGCTTACATCTGGACTCTGACCAGGTCAAAACCATCAGTAAAAACCATTATATTCTGGGCTTGGCCAGTTTTTTTGGCACAGTGTAAACTGCATACGTACAATACAGTACATCTCGCCTCACATCCAGTGGAGTTCTACTGGTACTCTAGACTTTTTCTAGTAGACTTGCTTCTGTGGTTTCTGACACTCTCTGACAGGGGTCTTTAATCACAGTTCAGTAAGGTCCAGTTAGAGAAAATTTCCTCAAGCAAAGGTCCAGAACATCATAATGTCTAACTTGCATCATGATTCCGTACCATATACTGTTTACTGAAGTAGTAGTTATATAAACATCTTATGTAGTCGACAACTGAATGTCAAATCAAATAGTAGTACAATCAAAAGTACAATTCAGTCATATTTCAACAACATTTATTGTCCGTTTTCTCTTTTTAGAGAATGCCATGTGAATTAACTTCCCTCTGACTCACTTTCTTCTCGGACGGCTGTCTCTCACCTCGCACCTCCCCGTGTGTGTGTCACTCACTCGAGTCTCTGTGCTCATAGTAATGCACAAATCTGATTGGCTGAGTAGCGTCACGTGATATTTACAAGGCATGCGATTGGTCTGTGAGTTTTTCGGCGGCACCATGATGACTAGAAAAGTTACGCCGATTAAAATAGGACCCGTCGAAATTAAGTAATTCTCTATAGTTTATCAGCTACAGGTCCAGGGTTGCATAGGATGGCGTCTAGGTCTGGGCTCGGTCCACCTATTAGTGACCTCTGCTATAGGGCTTAAATCTGGACTCTGACCAGGTCAAAACCATCAGTAAAAGCCATTATATTCTGGGCTTGGCCAGTTTTTTGGCACAGTGTAAACTACATACATACAATACAGTACGTCTTGCCTCAAATCGAGTTCTAGTAGACTATTTCTAGTAGGCTTGCTTCTGTGTTTTTTGACACACTGTGAGAAAAACTGTATGACAAACACATCACAGAGCATCTTAAAGTTTTACATATGTTTTTTTGTCCATTTTGAATGTGACGTTGTGCCGAACTACTTCATCAGTGCATCACGCGGTCACCCACCGTTGAGTAATAATTTGAGCACTTACAAAAAACCCACAACTTATTAAGATTTCTCAAATTTTGCTTTTAAGCCGAGCAGAGCTCAGCGTCCCAGCGCTTACGCTCTCCCCTTTCCCTACGTTAAAGCACCACAAACGCTGAATCCTTGCTCAGTGAGACCGTAAGGATTCCAAACTTCAGCTTTAATGAGCCACTCAGCTCCCTCTGGATGAATTTGGAGCTGCCCGGCTGTGGTTGGGCCAGCAGTGATGTTGCACACCAGCACAGCTTGATGTTCCAAGAGCAGAGCCGCTCGGCCAAACAGGAACGATCCAACATTTGATAAACAGAATCGTTTGTGTTCTCCGAAAAACGGAACAGAAGTGAAAGAGAGTGTTCCTTCTGTTTATAGAGCGGAGCGGAGCCAGTTTGAGTTTTACAGTTTTACACAACCTCAGAGACTCGCTTAAACCTCACGGTCCCACTGATACCACTCTGCCTCTCTCTCTGCCTCTCTCACTGCCTCTCATTTGATATTCTCTTTTTCTCCTTTTTCTCACACTCTTTCTCTGTTTGTCACTTTCATTCTTTTACTCTCATTTTTCTCTCTCTTGTTCTCTTTCGATATTCTTTTTCCCTCTTTTCTCTCACTTTCTATTTGTCACTTTCATTCTTTCACTCTCATTTTTCTGTCTTTCATTCTCTTTTTCTCCTTTTTCTCTCACTCTTTCTCTGTTTGTCACTTTCATTCTTTCACTCTCATTTTTCTCTTTCGTTCTCGTTTTCTCCTTTTTCTCTCCCTCTTTCTCTGTTTGTCACTTTCATTCTTTCACTCTCATTTTTCTCTCTCTCATTCTCTTTTTCTCCTTTTTCTCTCACTCTCTCTGTCACTTTCATTCTTTTACTCTCATTTTCTCTCTCTCATTGTCTTTTGATATTCTCATTTCTCCCCTTTTTCTCTCTCTTTCTCTGTTTCTCATTTTCATTCATTTGATTCTCTCTTTTTTCTCTGTCTCTCTTTATCTCTTTCTTATTCTCTCTCTCTTTCTGAATGTTTTGTATGGGTGCTGGTTTAGCTCAGACTTCATTGGGTGTTATAAGATTATTAATAACATGAATGTGAGTGAATTTGATTTATGAAATTAAGTTAGGTTCACTGGAAATAACAAGCGCTCACCCCCGCACTTGAGGAGAGTTCGCTTTCCTTTAGAAAAATGTTTCCACACACTCCACAACTACACACTCCGCCTGTGTCATGTTACTTTCTACTCAAATGACGATCTGGAAATGTTTGTGCAATTTCGCTGTAATGTGGCTGTTGAGAAATGTAACTTGACCGACACAATGGCCAGTTTTTCATTGTGTTTAGAGGAGATTTTGTGTTGGACAGCTTTTTGGCCTGTCTGTTTTGGCCCATGTACGTTTGGAGCGGTCAGTCTCTCAGTGCTCACCTCATCCACCTGTCTTCCTGATCAGAGCATGAGAGAGAGATATATTTATTTTTGGCTGCATTTATGCAAGACGTCTCGTTTTGTATTTGGTTCCCTGGGTTCCTCTACGAAAGATTTTCTTCTCTCAAGAAACGTTCTTTTTCTGTCAGCCAGTGAGTTTCCCATAACTAAATAGCTAAATAACTAAATAAATAAATAACTAAATAAATAAATATGCAAATACGTTTTGAAGGGAGGCTACATATCAGTGCTGTCAGAGCAAAACTGCATAACTCATTTTTATTTTGTTTTTAATTTTTTACACCATTGAAAAATGACAACTAGTCTATATCATGTGAAAAAATCATGATGAATTGACTAATAGAAATGTTTCAAAATCGGTATGGTGTACAGTGGTGTAAGTTTCCGTGTCCTGTAAAATCATTTTGGAGTTGTGAGATTTCGCTACGACAGCGATGATATATTGTTTTAGTTTTTCTAGGTAATTTATTTTATCTTAGACTATATATCTAAAAGTTATAGTGTTTCTTCTGAAATTAGGATTATTAATAGGAATTTTTTCTCCCCTTGCTACAGTAACAGCCTCTACTCTTCTGGGAAGGCTTTACACTAGATGTTGGAACATTGCTGTGAGGATTTGATTGAGCATTAGTGAGGTCAGGTACTGATGTTGGATGGTCAGTTCTGGATCACAAACTCATCCCAAAGGTATTGGATGGAGCTCCATCACTCCAGAGAACACAGTTCCACTGCTCCACAGCCCAGTGCTGGGGGGCTTTATACCCCTCCCGCCCACACTTAGCATTGGGCATGGTGACCTCAGGCTCATGTGTAGCTGTTCCAGACCGCCCCATTCTATTGGTCCTTGCTTTTCTATGGAGATTATACAAAGTATGTAGTGCAATGGGTGATCTTAAAGTAGCTCATGCATGTATTACTGATTTATGTTCTTTTTTATTGTGTTGTTTTCGATATCAGGTTTTCTTTAAATTTTCATCTGTAATTTCAATGAATGTTTTGTAAATGAACTGTTCTTTATAATAGACAAGGCTGTAAATAAATGGAGAAGAAATGAATGAAGAGTTTGTTGTTTGTTGATTTCAGTGAATGAAGGGAGAGTGTCTTTCTGTCCGGAGGATGATGGCAGATCCGAGCTAGCAGGAGAGGAGTGTGCTTTACTGCACTGTGGGCAGAATCTTCCTGACCTTTCAGGAAACCAGTACAACCAGCGAACCCACTGCGACCAGCCCGCGCAAAACCTCCATCTGCAGAACAGCCCTCAGCCGGATTCCAGGTAACCAAACCTACAACATCCTCTGCACCCAAAGAATAGTGATGCTTTATTTACCTTTAGATGAAGCTCGGAAGAGGCATCTGTAAAGTAGAGTCATAGTCTTTACAAGTGTAGAGTTATTGTCATTTTGCTTTACAATTGCTATATAATTACATAATTACATATATAATTGACCATATAGTTTATTAACGAGTTTTAGTAATAAATTGCTTTTGAGGGTTGGAATGTACACTTGCTTTCTGTTTTGATGTCAAAAAATGATGGAAACGTAGCAAAAACATAAGATGAGTAACAGAAGGGGCCATGTTATGGAAAAATAAATTTCCCTGCTTTCATGTCGAGTTTGAAGTAGCAAGTAAACACTTTTAAGCTTTCAAAACTCCACAGTCTGTGTAGTCCATGTGTGGTAACTTACTGCAGTAAGAGCCTGTCACATAAAACAATGCATTTACGTATATCAGCCCATTCAGCTGCAGTTTCGCCCCACCCTTTCACTCCAGTTTTCTAAGGAGCTCATTTACATTTATGACAGCTTTTGGTTTAAACGACAAAACAAATCAAATTGTAGATATGGGCATCAGGGCAAAAAAATATAAAATATCTAAGAAAAATCTAAAATATAAGCCTTTAAAAAAGTAAGAGTTGTATTTAAAGACATCACCTCAAACCTCTGTGGTCCGTTGCGTTTGCCCCTGCTGAGCTTTACTTCTTTCCATAATTCAGAGGTGGGGAACTGCATGAAACAGCACAGCATACCAACTAAACCTGATAATAAGCTGATGAGTTGAATCAGGGGGTGAGCTTGAGCTGAAAAAGCACCAAGCTGTGCTGGAATACAGCCCTCCAGGACTGGAGCTTCCCACCTTTGCCATAGATACTGTTCCATTGCCTGAAATCATCAAATCACACATGTGGTTCTCTATGTTGCTTAAAGAAATGTGTTTTTTCTTCTCAAAGTGCTCCTGTTTATAAATGCTGGGTAACTTGCTTGAACTTGATATTGGTTAGCCACTGAGGCACAATTTGGACAAGGTAGTAGAGGCCGTCACTCTATGCAGTAAGATCTGAAATAAAATGGAGTGTAATACACTGCCATTACACTGAAAGGCTATCACTGCTCCAGCTAAATAGTGTCCAATGAAGTAAACTGGTTCAAATGAGACTAACTCGGCAGGAGGACCACTACGGTCACCGTAATGGCATCCAACAAATGATGATGACTCTTTTTTTTTTTTTTATCTCACCTACTTATTTTTCATAGTGCTGTCCAGCCAGTGTTTTTGTATCTTCTCCTAAAATCTTGTTTTACTGACTTTTTCTCTTCAGTAATTTGATATTGTACGGCGACTTTAAGATTGAGAAGGTGCTATATAAATAAAATGCATGAATTTTGTTATTATTATTGTTATTATTATTGGTATTATTATTATTATTATGATTATTATTATATATTTCCCATCAAAAAACTCAAACGTTATAGAAATCTGTACAATAGAACCATGAAGAAATCTAGCTGAATCTGCTCATGACCTTTTTATCCCAGATCTGGCTTTTATCCACAGACTGGATTTATTTCTGTTTTAACAGGAATCTGAAACGTCACCCTGTTACTACAGAAGTATTCAGGCTGTATGTTAGTTTCTAATTAATTATGTGGAGAAAAGAATGTGGGGGAAAAAGTATCTGAGGGAAAAAACCTGGGCTGGTCTTGGGAAAGTTACTGAGTGATAAGAATCATGATTGCAGTGTTAACACAATGTTAAACTGTTGTTTCAAACCTCACTATGTGGAAACAGCAGTAAACAAGCCTGTCAGATGAAGCAGCTTTGAAGGTGCTGCTGGGTGACACTGAGAGAAAGAGAGAGTTTGGTCTGCCTTCTGTGTGGTTCCAGTGAAGCTGACACATGTTTTCATGAAAAGGACGCTCTCCAAAGAGCTTTCACTGGGCTGTATTATTTCTGAACATCACTGCGAGCAGCCGGACAGAAAGTGGTGGCCTTGAGAGGAGAGCTGGAAAAAGTGATATGTTGTTTTAACTTAACTTTAACTTAAGTAAGTAACCTCGCTGCTTTAATATTTAGAGCTTATTTAACCTCTTTTTTTTCAAGTTAATAGATTTTTTTTACAGTGAGTTAAATGGCAAAAGTATAGTTTTAGTTTTGCCAGAGTGATAACGTTACCACTTACACCAATCAGGCATAACAGTATGACCACCTCCTTGTTTTTACACTCATTGTCCGTTTTATCAGCACCACCACCACATCAGTGTCACTGCAGTGCTGAGAATGATCCACCACCCAAATAGTACCTGCTCTGTGAGGGTCCATGGGGGTCCTGACCACTGAAGAACAGGGTAAAAGGGGGCTAACAAAGTATGCAGAGAAACAGATGGACTACAGTCTGTAACTGTAGAACTACAAAGTGCACCTATATAGTAAGTGGAGCTGATAAAATGGACAATGAGCGTAGAAACAAGGAGGTGGTCATAATGTTATGCCTGATCGGTGTTGGCTTTCACTTGCGCAGCTATGGCAGGGGCAGAAAGATGAATTTATCTCAAGGGGGGTGTGGGGTGGATGAGAGAGACTGAGAAAAAGACCAAAGAGAGGAGAAGGGGGAGAAGAGGAAAAAGAAAGATGAGAGAGAAAAATAGGTAAAGGAAAGAGCAAATTAAGAGAGGTAGAGAGAGATAGAATGAAAGGAAGAAGAAAGAAATGGAGGGAAAGGGGTAGAGAGCAAGGGAAGAGAGATGACAAAGAGAAGTGAGAGAGAGAGAGAGAGAGTGAAAGGGATATATATAAGAATAGAACAGAAAGGAGAGAAAAAGATCAGAACAGGATGGAGGATAGAAGAGAAAGGGGCAAAAGTAAGACGGAGTGAAAAGAGGTAGAGGTAGAAAGGGGAGGTGAGAAAAGGAGAGGCAGAATAAGGATAGGGAAGGAGTGATATAGAGGGACAAAATAGAAAGAGAGGAGAGGAGAAAAAATGCAAGGGTTAGAGATGGATAGAAGGAAAAGAGACAGTGATAGAGGGCAGTGAGGAGAGATGAGAGAAAATGAAGAGGGAAAGAGTGAGCGGGAGAATAGAGAGGGGGAAGAGGAGAAAGAAAGAAAGGAGAGAGAAGGTGTGAGACAGGAGAACAGAGAAAGAGAGGGAAAGAGCAAGACAGAGGAAGCGAAGAGAGATAGAGAGGAGAGGGAGAGGACCTTCTCACGTCACTCAGGAGCTTTTGCACAAAATCCATAATGAGTGAACTGACAGGAATTATTATGTGGAAGATCAGAGCGACGCACCAGGAAATCCGACCTGTCCCCATTCAGCAGGCCACAGATTCCCGCTAGAAAGGCCAGTATTGTGACTGGTGGCTCTTCTGAGGCGCGCCATTATCCCACCGAACCAGCTGACGTCTCTCCAGCCCGCATGCAGGCTTGGGTTAACCCCTATTGTGTCATCAAAAGCATGTCAAACTCACAGGCTCAGGGCCCCTCCGACCTGTCTTAGTCTTAAATACCCATTCATAACTACAGCCAGGGCCAAATTTCCTGCATTATTTATTCATGGAGTGGCTCAGGGAGCATTTGCTGTGGTAATAAACCACAGGTTAAAGCATACCACAATTATAAATTTTCCTGAGAGAAATCTGACCTCAGAGGAATGGTTCATTAAAGCACAATAAGGCTGGAAGGCCTTCAACTCTTAGAATCCTACTGTTTTATCATGATTTAGCTGTACAGTCAGTTTGCATTTCACGTTTAGTTTATATAATTACTTAATTGCATAATTATTGACATGGTTAGCTATGTACATTCGCACTCATTCAGTTTAGATTGTGTATCAACAAGTCTGCACGTCTTTTTTCTGTTTGTTTTGATGTCATAAAACCACAAAAACATAAAAAATATGAAGGAAAACAGGACTATACACAAAACTAAAGGCTAAAAATGTGCGTGGCTTGAAAGTTTCAGCACTTTCTAGAGAATTTCTCTGCTTGTTTCTATGAGCAACATGTCAGAAATGATTAAACAAAATGTGAGAACAGTTGTTTTAAGGTGTATACCATGAGGGAGGACATAATCCAGTAGCAGGTCATTGTGCTTCTTTTGAAAAGTAATGCTTGAAAGACATAAGATAATCTGCCAGGACAGATTTTATTACTTAAAATAAGTACAACGTCTCTTACAACAAGCTCATAATGAAAAATGTTAGGTACATTGCCCATAATCAGGATGCCAGGATATCATTTTTATTGCAGTGTCTGATGGTTGTAGTCCATTTGGATCTGTTGTTGGTGTGAATGTGTGCGTGTGAGAGTGTGAGTGAATCCTTTGGCTGAGAGCACAGAGCCTGTCTGTTTGCGAGGCTTCAGAAAAGTGCGGTTTTGTGGAGAGGAGGATGAGTTGGCGCAGCTTTGAGAAGGCCTGGCCTTTATCAGTCAACAGTCCAGTCTGCTAATAGCCCTCAGATTGTCCACAGTCAGCTCTCAGCTCTAACTGCTGCTCATATTCCTCCGGGTGTATGTTGTTGTTGTGTGTTTCTCCTCACAGGTCTGCAGGATTTCAGAGGGACCTCAGCTCCAGCCTGGCCGTCAGCTTCCCCGTCAAACAGGAGGGATTCAGCCTGGGAGTGGGAGCGGGCGAGTTTTCGGGGGCGAGAGGCAGAGAACCGGACAGACCTAGAATAACTACAGGTAACAGCAAAGTTTTAGAGTTGTTGTTGAATAATTATATTAATGAACAGCCAAATAATTAGACTAGGATTCAAAGGGTTAACCTTTTACATTCTCATACTTTTTATTTAAATTACATGAAAAAAAGATGCAAACTGAGTGAGCTATTCTTAAGTTATAAGAGTAAGGTATGTAAGTCTGGACCCACCAGCAACATTTAAGTTGTCCTAGGGCTTATGATTCAATAACTGCTATTATTAATTCTTTTGTATCTGCTATAAAATTAAGCTCTGTAGTTAAGAGAGTTAAAATGTGGACCAACATGTGGCTCAGTTTTGAATAGATTAAGAACATTTCAGTGCCACTTCGAGACATCTTTAATACCGCTTTGAGACACCTGTTACCCTAGTAAGACTATGCAAAATTGATTTTAGTACTTATTTCTGCTTTTTAATGACCCATGGATACCCTGCCACCCTCCAGCAGGGGTTTCGGCCGCCCTGTCGTCATCGACCACAGCTCTGACGGCGTATGTGTTTAATAATAATGAAGGCAACTGCGGCTCCTCCCTGGCCGTCTCTCGTCACTCGGCGCGGCTCTCTCTGAACTCTGGTGGCCTGAAGAGACGCCGCCTGCCCGTGGCCGCGCACTCCGACAGCATCAACATCGCTGCCATCGTCCGCACCTCCCAGATGTCCGTGTTAGCGTGCGTGAACGGCGCAAACGGTCTAAATCCGTCCCCACCGGCCTCCAGCGCCGCCTTCCCACAGCCGCCCACACCTGGGTACCTGCAGGTATCAGCAAACTCAATTTAATGATTATGGGGACCCTTTTAATGGCACGTTGATCCATTTGGCAGCTTCAAAGGTCTAGAGTTACTATTGTCGTCTTGCTGTACTATATAAATGTAAGTGGGAGATTCTTCAGTTAGAGGCTAATTTCATTTAATTTTAGGCATTATTTACACGTTAGTCAGTGGAAAAGTGAATTAGTTTATACAAAACCTAATCAGAGTTCAATTATTTTATTATATTTTAGTTGTAATTAGGATGTTCAATAGGTTGTGTGATGGTAATGACACTTGATGGTAAAGACAATTTTAATGTTTTGAAGAAAAAGTTGTCTTGGACACAGTTGGTGCATGTAGCTGAACAACTATCATGCAATTGTACATTAAAATATGTAAATAAAAGTAAAATTAGCTGTTTATTGACTGCATTTTTCAAATAGTAACATACTTGATAATGACACTTAATAAAAATGATCTGAGACTGGAAGTATACCTTAAAATAAGTTATATTTCTGGACATCAAAATGTCCCTCTTTTTAAAAATCTTTTGTGTGATTGCAGTGGAATTGAAGAGAGCTAAATTTTGTTTTAAAATGGCACAAATTGCACATATTTAAACCATATGAATTTAAAGTACGTCTTTTCTTCAAAAAATATAAAGTAGAAGAAATTTAACAGTTACTATTTCTTGACCTCTTAAAATACAATGACGCCTTTTCATCCAGAATCGTTGTCGTGGAGGAAATACTCTGGGAAGGAATAGCTCCATTAATTGAAGAGTGAATTATTTAGGGACTTATTGTATTAAATAGTGACTTTTGTAAAAAAATATGTTTATATTTGATAAATACCTATATTCTGTGCCAACATATTTCAACTATTATATTTACAATATAATAAATCAAAAAAAAAAACATGGTAAAAAGATTACGGAAAGAATTTTCTTTTTACGCAAAAGAATACAGTACATGCAATGGTAACTTTTGACCTTAATTAAAAATGCCTCCTGTTATACTGAACACAAATGTGGTGTGAGTTGAAAGTTCAGAATCTTCACGTTGAATAGAATTTGCCTATTTTCATTGAGTGAAACAATACATCCCAACGTGATTTTGTCATCTCTGCAACTGGTTTAATGCTGTTGGAGCCACTAGTCATTCAAATCAAGGTCTATGAGAAATTAATTGAATGTTTTCTTGTGCTTTTTTAATGACCTGTGGAAACCTTGCTCTCAAGCCTGTGCCCACCCCTAGCCCTCGGGACCCTCCAGCCTCCCCCTCCACTTGCTGCCTGCTGTCACTGTCCTCTTCCTCATCCTCCTCTTCCTCATCCTCGGTTTCTTCGTGTGAAGATCCCAGCTCCATGCAGCCTGGGCCAGCGGAAGGCCTTGGTTTGCTCATGCACTCCGGAGGTCAGCGGCCGTCCACTGTTTTGAAACAGGAGCCTGTGGACGATTTCTCTCCAGCCGAGGAAGAGCTTTTTCACCATCATTTTCTTTCACCAAACCGGGGGCAGCAGCAGCAGCAGCGGACCTCCATGCCTCCTCCATACCACCTGCACCAGTATAATATGGGCTCCAGCTCAGGTGCAGTGCTGCACCTACACAACCAGCAGCAGCCTCAGCAGCCTCCTTCTGGACCCAGAGCCTCAGGCCCAGCTGGCCTACAGTCCATGGAGCGGGACGACTCCATCGTTTTTAACGATAAGCAGATATGCCGTTGGATCGATTGCAGTGCTGCCTACGACCAGCAGGAGGAACTGGTGAGGCACATCGAAAAGGTGCACATTGACCAGAGGAAAGGTGAGGACTTTACTTGCTTCTGGGCTGGATGCATCCGTCGATACAAGCCATTCAACGCCCGCTACAAGCTGCTCATCCACATGAGAGTCCACTCTGGAGAGAAGCCCAACAAGTGTATGGTAAGTGACTACAAGTGCCCCCACATCAGCAGTTTATGGGCCAAATCAACAGTTTTACAGGCCAGATTTCCAGTATTACATGGGAAGTCCATGGTGTTACAGTCCAGATCAACAGTGTTACATGTGAAATCCACAGCGCTACAAGTCAAATCAACAGTGTGACAGGTCAACTCCAGTGTTACAGGCCACATTCAAAGTGTCACAGGTCAATTCAACAGTGTTAAAGGCTATATCCTCAGTGTTACAGGTCAAATCCACGGTCCGTTCATTCAGAGCCCCTTATATTTATATGAGCGAAGGCTGGTCAGACAAAGAAAATGTGGTTACTGCATGTTACACTGTTGCTACACATTAAAAAGCACGACTGGTTTGAGATTATTGTCAAACTCATACTGTTAAAAATGGAGATTTGTGGAGTTCAGTTGCCATAGAACATGGAGACCCACACTCAGCAATGATCTAAGCAAGAGATTATAGCTGCTTAAACCTTTTTATTTCACGGTGGACATGTTTCAGCTCATGCCGTCCTCAGCGTCGTTCAAAATGGGGGCACACAGGTTCAACCTAAATATTCACATGACATATTACATGACTCTCACATGATCATCAAGCTACTATCGACATAGACCAAAGTTTGATTTGACCTTTGTCTGTTTGGGATTCGATTGCCAGCATTAGTTAGTTTGTTTGCTTCAAACAAAAGTCTGTATTGAGTCTCAAAAATACATAAATATTAGTGCTGGGTGGTATGGATCAAATTCATGATGATATTTTCTAAATATATTAAAGCATAAGGGTGCAAGATAATATTTAAGTTAGCAATAATAAAGTTAAAGATCCCTGAGAGCCGCTTCGCTGTGCTAAAAGAATGTCTTACAAACCTGATATAACGTTTTGATTGGTCTGTTTTGTTCTGCTTCTATAAAAATGACACTGAATGCAATACTGTGTGGCATTGCAAACCGGCTGGAAGCCAGATTTCTAGAAAGTTACTATTTATTTGGTTTTTAACCGTTTTTATACGGTTCTTTCAAAAGCTCTCAGCAAATGATTTACTAAGTTGTTAACTATAAATACTGATGAAACAAAAAATCAGTATTGTGGTGTGGCACCAACACAGGGGCACTGTTATAGAGAAGATCTCACACAACACTAATTAACAGAGTAGAGAACCAGAAGGACAGAAATTATTTTATTTCTTGAGAAGATTCCTCATTCTACAAACGTATAGTTCACTTGAAGCCCACAATCATTGCTATGGTTTTCTTAAGACTGCACAGTAGAGAGCTGTAGAAAACCTTTTTAGTCACTTGCTTTCTCACAGTGCTGTTTTTATGGACATCTAAGATTATTAACCTTCTCTTTCCTCACAGCTATATCACATGTCAGCACAGTTTATGATTGAACTTGAAGGTCCCGCTAACTTTCCCTGCTGAAGGGTTTAATTCAACCTGTAGTTTGTAGTTATAGAAACAGGGCTGTGGCAAAACTCACTTCATCCAGGTAAAACTCTCAGATTTCACAAGTCAACACACTAATCAATGTCAAACTGCCTTTCCCCTCAGTTCCCAACCCGTGAGGGGAAAAAAAAGCCTCCAGACCACCACCGACCAGTCAGTCCAAATACACAATTAGTCCACAATTTGTGTAGGGTGAAACCATGTTTATTTTCATAAGCTCTGATTTTTGTTTTGGAGGAGGGAATGATTGAGATCTTGAAAGGCCGACACATCTGTTTAACATAACCAAACAATGCATGCACTTGATCCTTTTAAATAGGACTTTTAAACGTTTAGCTGTCCCACAAGTATTAAGGGAATTGGCTCTTTGTCCAAACCAAACACTTGAAGAAATGTAGTAGTCTGTTAGACCATTGAAAGAATCGTAGAGCAGATGACCACTGAAATTCCCCTCTTGCTCAATTCGCAGAATTGTTTGATTTCTTGTCAGATGTATTCGTTTTCAACTAAGACCTGAGGTCCAAAAATCCTTTTAATTCACTGGTATTCTAACTGGTTGTTTTGAAGTAGGCCCCATATACCCAAAAAATCCCAGGACACCTTTGCGTATCCAAATAATCAGTTCCAGGCCTTTTCAGGGCCGCTGAAGCTGATACGTACAGCATGTGTGCATGCTAATATTTATGTTCGCTAACATTAAGTAGTTCCGTTTGGGTTGATAATTAGATCTGCTGTTTGTCCTCTGGAGGATGACGGTTTTCCCGGAGCAGCTGGACAGACGCAGATGGAATTACGTCGCCCAAATTCCCTTCCTCCTGCACCACTGCGCTCTTTTTAGCGAACTGTGTGAAGTTCTGGAAACTGTTCTCAGTATTTTGCCTTCATGCTTACTGCTAATGTTATTGCAGTGTTTTTATACATTAGCAGTTCTTCTGAAATGAAGGGTATTAATAGTGAGTTTGTCCTCCGTTTCTGCAGTAACAGCCTCTACTCTTCTGAGAAGGCTTTACACTAGATGTTGGAAGCATTGCTCTGAGGATTTGATTGTATTCAGCCACAAGAGAATTTGCGAGGTCAGGTACTGACATTGGATGATCAGTTTTGGATCACAAACTCATCCCAAAGGTATTGGAAGGTACCACTCCAGAGAACACAGTTTGACTGCTGCACAGCTCAGGGCTGGGGAGCTTTATACCCTTTATATGGGCTGCACATGCCTATATAAGTAACCTATATGGGCAAGTGCAGCTGCTTCAATTCTGTTGGTCACTGTTTTTCTTTGGAGACTGAACTATGTGTGTGCAGTTGAACGACTGTGTTAGCAATGAATGCACCATAAAGCAGATACTGGAAACTTTTATGTGTGTGTATATTTGCAGCCAGATGCCGCAACACTGGTCAAATTACCTGTTGCGCTGATTTTGAAGCAAAGTTAATATGTCCTCTACAGAAAACACACTTCTGCACACACTTTGAATGCTCAGTTACTGTTTATGTGCTGAATTTAACATATTGGGACAAATGTAAAACATAAAATGTGGCCTGTGCAAAAATTATGGCACATTTTATTTTATGTACAATAGTATATATAATATGTTTTTATTTTGCCAATATATTAATCTGAAATAAATAGAAATTATGCAATAAAATTAGCAGAAAATGCCGTATTTGTATGTCTTCCCTGTAGAGGATGTACATATATGAAGCCACCAACCACAACAATTAATACACACAGTAAGTAGTGAGTGGTATAGACAAAATGTATATCACAGTGTAACAAAAATGTAAAAATTAGGTCTGGAGATTGAAGCATCGTCTGAGGCAGTTCACCATATGAGGTGGTGCCTTAGACAGTGCAAGAGGAAACAGCTGCGCCGCAAGTGGGCCAACCATTCTTTAAATACTTCTCGTTAATGTCCACTCCTTCAAAAGCTCAAGTCGTTGAGTTTCTTTTTTCTTTTCTGTTAGTGAAACATCACTGAAACATCCCTGAATCCATTCAGCTAAATGGACCATTAGCCATACGGCAAAATGGGCATGTTACTTGTTACTGTGTTTTGAACTGTTTGCACGTTGCAGTCACCTGCACTTATGTCTGGCACACTGGTTGTTGTGGCAGGAAGGTTATGTCAAAACTCATATCGTGAGAAGAATTTCAACCGATATACCAGATTAGCTAATTTATTGCCCACTACTACACACAATAGTCCATCTTGAGAACAAATAGGTCCCTGTTTTGCACTCCATGATTAGCGCTTTTTGTAAAGCCTTGTTTTCCTCTCCCTGTCTGTCTCTGGCGGTTCGAAGTCTCTGTATGGTGTTGTTCATAGCTCTGCTTTTGCTCTCCATGCCTTGCCCAGTGTGTGTTTGAGTGTGGCGAAACGCACCCCTGATGTCACTCAGCACCGAGTGACAAGACAGGATGGCAAACAAATGCTGTTTTTTATGCTAGGAGATGCTAACCAGGCGCTGGCCTGCAAACAAGCCGGAGTATTGTGGCGAAAACGGCTGGATGCTGTTGCAGGGTAATGTACTGGGCTGTGCTAGAAGCCAGTAAAATGGTTGGGCAACAGAGTTTACATGCACACGCACACATGTGGTTATGATGTGCTGGAAATGAATTGTTGGCAGCAGCAGGGCAGCAAGTTGACAAGGCCATAGAAAATTCTCACATTCAGGTTGTGGCAAAGGAAAACAGTATTTTAGAGGTTTGCACAGGGGTGTGTATGTGTGTGTATGTGCGCCTATGAGTGTGTGTATATATATACAGTGGGGTTTCTATTTTGCATAATTTTCTAATTTAGTACACAGTGTGTCATTACAAATTATATTATCAACGTAATTTAAGAGACAAATAAAGCACATAATATACATGAATTTTAGAATTTCTTAGTATTTGGTATGTATGTCCCTCTTTCATTTTATTGACCGAGTGCACTTGAACTGCATGGACTGCAGAAGTTTGTGTAAAAGCCTCTGTTCAGTAGTTCAGATCTACCTGAGAGTCGTCTCAACACGAGCTTCAATGGAATAAATAAGACTCGGAACAAATCTGATGTTTTTGCGCAGAGACCTTAAGATGGTCTGTGTAACAAATTTGCTTAAATTTGAATAATGAGTTAGAAATAAGAATATTTCACCTTCATATTATTTATCATGACTGGTTTTTGTTTAAACTTTCAGAAATCTAAAACTTGCTGTTGCTGGTCTGATACTTTTGGACCCCACTTGTTAAGTCCTATTAAGAAGTATATGATGTGTAATTTTAATCTATTCAATGTTATGATATTTGCTTTATAGCTTTTATAATGATATTTATTATTTTTTAAAAAGGATAATCAGTTGCATCACACAGTGTCAGGTGGCACAGCCACTCATTAATACAAAAATGTTAAATTGTAAAGCTATTTAAAACACTGAAAATGTGTATAAACTAACTTTTGTACACTCATATAAACCTTTGTTCTTAAACTATTTTTTCAGATAAGTAAGTTTATTGCTTTCCTGGTGTCACAACACCTGATGTGGTAAACCAGCCAAACCAAAACTCAAAAAAAAAAATACATAAATAAAATATTTGTGAAAGGCCTGCTGACCTTTGCATTGTATCCTGAACATCACTCAGGGTCTTCGGTATGATGCAGTACGCTGCCCATACTGCTGTTTTAAATGTATGTCAGAACAAACATTCTTTGTTGTTGGTTGTTCTGAGTGATATTTGAGGAAATAAGAAAAAATTAGTTTTAAACTTTTAAAGTTGCCCTATTTTGCAAAATATTATGAATTTAAGTGTATCAAGCATAAAATCATGCCAAACTCGTCTGTTTAGAATTTTAAATGACTAAATACCTTTTTTAAATAGTTTACATTTACATACAGTTGACATCTCTAGACACTGGAAGGAATCAGTGACTAAAATATTTTTTTTGGTTTACTGAAGATATTCACATTTTTGTTGAATAATGTAAAGTATGTTACACTCTCAGAAATAAACTAAACTGTCACTGGGGTGGGACCCTCAAGGGTTCATCTTAGTACCTTCAGTCAGGGAACATAACTGAACCATAATCCACTGAAATGATATGTTCTAAGCTGTACTGACTCCACACACCCCGTCTCGTCTCCAGGCTTTTATTTTACTGTTCTGTTTTAAAACATTTGGTTATGAAAAGGTACAAATACAAACTTTTCACCTGGAAATACTTATTTAAGGTTCACAATCAGACCTTAAAACCACTGTTGTACCTTCGAGGGAACATTTACACTGTTTGTACCTTGATGAACCAAAAGTGTACCTGAACAGAACCTTTATTATTTTAACAGTGTATGTAATTAATAAACGACTTAATAGGGAAATAATGGAGTTGGAAAAATGCATGGCATGTTATGTCACCTGCTAAAATTATGCTTAAACTGCTTAAAATAAAGTTTTTGAGCTAGCATAGAGATGTATGTGCTTGTTTCCAGGTAGAGTTTGTGTTTTTTTTTTTTTATTGATATATTTTCAAAATCTGCATAGTCAGGGATGCGAATGGCTTCCCTCACTGTTGGGGGTGTGTCGATTGAATGTGAGCACATATAGCCATGCAGAGTGAAAGCAGGTGCGGAGTCTTGATGGTACGCAGGAGCCAACAGGCCTAAAATTGTTTTTTTTTAATTGCAGTGGAAGTAATTATCTCATATTATTATTATTATATGTGTGTAAATTTTTGGAAAACATATTTCAGAACTATTGTAATTATCTCTCAATATCTCATGTGTATTCGGTCTTTTCACAACTTACGCTATGGGTGTGACAAAATTCAACAAACGATTGGCCACCATCTGGCAGAATTGTGAAAGCTTATTTTCAAAGTGTAGTCTTCTCTTTCCACATCATAGCAATTGCATCGTCAGTAAAGCTGCGTACAAGTCACTTGTTTCTCAGGATGCTTTCTGTTTGATGTAAACGATCCAAATTATTGGATGTTATAACAATAATATGTGTATATGTGATTATACAGACTCTACTGTCCCTCTGTTCTGCAGTGCCCTTATTTAGGCCTCACTGCAACAGTGCAATGTCCATATCTCTACACTGGCCGTGAGTTTAGTTTGAAGCAGTGTTGTGTTCATGGTGCTGGTGCAATAGACAAAGGTATTTTGGAATTCCAGCTATTTTGTGCAGAGGAAACAGATGAGACATTTTGATTTAGAAGCAAATGCTCCAGAAAAACCCGGCTAATCCCTTTATTATCTTTCCAACTGCAGATTCCAGGCAGCATTTGCAAGGCATGATCCCTCTGCATCCAAACATAACAGTCAGTCTCTCTCTCTCTCTCTCTCTCTCTCTCTCTCTCTCTCTCTCTCTCACTCTCTCACTCTCCCTCTCCCTCTCCCAGCTGTGCTGCATTTGTTTCAGGTGGCGCCTTGGCAGGAAAAAGTCATTATTCCAAACACGAGACACCCTCTGACTCTGATTTGTCACCGTCCGTACCTGCCTGCAGTTTTTTAATACCGCGCACGTAAAGACATAAAAACGCTGTTAAAAAAGCGCTCTGTAAAAAGTCTGAGAGGTTCTGGTTCACCCTCGTCCAATTAATGTTGGCCGCGGGCTGTTTCTGCGGTAGTCGGAGAGAACAGCTAAAAGGAAACAACATAATCTCACTGCAATATCCTGTTGTGTTTCATGCCTAATTCGAGTGTTGTTTTAGTTTATTACATTTTTTTCTCCCTCCTGTCTGCATTAATATTAAAAATACATCCAGCGCCGGCTGCCCTCTCTCTCTCTCTCGCTCTCTCTCTCTCTATATCCTGCAGCGCCGATGTACGAGCGCTTTGCATGTATTTGCTCATGGGTTTGATGTCTCAGCTCATCTATCTGCGCAAACCTGAAATGTATGTACATGATCTTCAGAGCTGTGGTGTGGTTAGATAATGTTCAGCTCTTTTAGTGTTCACGTTTCATGAGCGGCCTCATGTTGAGGGCTGGATGTTAATGAATGTTCCTGTGCTGAATTTCCTCTGGAATTTATTGGTTTAATTCTATTACACAAATAACTTGGCGCTAGCTCTTGGGTGGATGTATCAGGGCTGATTCACATCTTTGTCTGGAGCAGGCGTTCACCGTCTGACGGTTCAAGCAGAGTTTCCTCACCTTCGCTGTTTTTTTCTGGAGTTGTAGATGTGGGATCGGCGGTAACCGAGCTGCTCTGTGTCACAGCTTCGTTAAAGTGACAGTTGCCTCAAATGTAGTCGATCAGCCAAGACATGTTTGGTGTCTGAAGTTTGCTTCTTTAGTTTTACACTGAAGCTCAGAGACTAATGTAGCTAACAGATAATGGGATTATCTGTTAACAGTTAGCATTGAGCCAGCCACAGGCCTAAATCACCACACGCCCAGCTCAAACCGTTTGGAGTTGATAAGTAATCTCAATGCTATCTCTAAAAATGGACAAAAGTACATCGGAAAACTGAAAATAGTAATATGAGCCGTCTTGATTCTAGGCTTGTTCAAGATTATGAAATTTTAACCTACAACTGTTATTTGCCACTTAAATAATTGTAGTTAAAATTTTAATTGTAATTTTTTACAATTTATGAAACTATTAAAGTGCAAGAAAAATGGGCAAATAGGCTTCATGTCAACAGGTAGTATCTCCCGTCTGACAACAGAAACAGTTCAAGATGAAATAAACCAATATTTCTCACTAATGACGTGTAATGTTTGTGATTTCCAACACTAGTCAGTGTCTCCGATGTAGGTCTAAGAGATATGGCAAAAATATCATACCACAATACTTAAAGACCTATGGAGCCAGGCTGGTGACATCCCATATAAATAAAGATAATGCATGGCCACGCCTTATTAACGCGTGGAATGAGATAATTAAGTCGTGGCTATGACTTATTAAGGTGTGGGAACAAGATCATGCCTTACTAAGTCGTGGCCATGCATTAGGATCTCGTTCCCATGCCTTACTAAGTCGCGGCAACAACTTAATTATCTTGTTCCCATGCCTTCCTAAGTCGTGGCCACACGTTATTTTTATTTATACAGCAGGGTTCCGTAAAAACCTTTTCACAATACATGACAAATCACAATGGTTTGACAAAAGACACAATGCACTAGCAGTGCTGCATTTAAAAACTGCCATTAAAAACTTTTATTTTATCATCTAAGCGTTGGCCCTATCATCAGGAGATCGCGAGTTCGATCCCTGGTGATGCTACAGCCGTCCATAGCCGGGAGTCCAAGAGAGCATAATTGGCCTCGCTCTCTCTGGGTGGGTAGGATGGCCCCTCCCTCTCCCCCCATCACTCAGCGCGATGCTAGTCAGCGCAGGCGTCTGTTAGCTGACGTAACAGATCTGGCGGTTGGCGCTTTCCTCCGAGCGCGTTCGGCTGTCCAGTGACGTTGCGTGAGTGGCAGCTCGAAAAGAAGCGGTGATTGGCTTCATAGGTCTCGGAGGAAGCCTGTGTTAGCCTTCACCTAGCGTTGATAGCATCGTGTGATTGGGGGAGTCCTAACTAGCGGGTGGAATTGGAGACGACTAAATTGGGGAGAAAAATCGGGTAAAAATTAAAAAAAACTTTTATTTTACTTTTTACATTTTGTGCTATACTAAATTAATTATACAGGACTAATTATGCTCTTTTTAAAATAAAATGTGCAATTGGTCAGTGTTCTTTAAGTACTGACAATATAAGTGCTGACAGTGTGACAATGACGATATCCTCAGAAAAACATTATTTATTTAAATTACAGAATTTTTCATAATAATAATGCTAAAATATCATCATTTTTGCTCAGTTTGCTGAGGTCAGCATCTCTGTTTCTGCATTGAATTAAATCCAGAACCAAATCACGAAAGCCATAGTAGGTTTCGTGGCTTGAAACTTCCACAAATAAAGGCAGTTAATCTAAAGTCTGTAAGATAAACAGACAAACGCTAATCGTCTCTTACATCAGCTAACATTGCTAGCCTAGCCACATCATAACATATTTCATCTCGAACCTTTTAGCTGGAAAAATTGTGGAAGATTATGTGGAATCTACACTGACTTCTGGTGGAATATAGAGTGCAGACATCTCCTGGTCCTTAAGCTACATTGAATTTGCTATTCCATTTTTTCAGTGGTGGACAGTAACGAAGTAAATGTAATTCATTACTGTACTTAAGTAGTTTTTTGTGTATCTGTACTTTACTGAAGTTTTTCCATTTTGGGTGACTTTTTACTTTCACTCCACTACATTTCAAAGTCAAATATCTGACTTTTTACTCCACTACATTATATGAAATCTGTCGTTCCTTTTGGTTTACGTGTGTATAAAAACGTAACGTCAAAATGAAAGAAGCGTGAAGCAAGAACACCAATCAGGGCACAGTTTTGTTTTGAGCTTGTTTTGACATACCGACCCAGTGCAGCACACGGTTCAATGTCAGAGCAGCAGCGTAAAATTTTGGGAGAGTCTATTCAACATAAATGATGAACTAACCTAACTTTGTGTAAATAGACCACAATATAGAAATATGTACACATATGCAGTTGTAACTGGCATTTTTCTTTTTTCTGAATTTATACAAACACTTTTTTCATTTTATAGTAAATTCGTTTTGGCTAGTTTATATTTATGAACAGTGACCTACAGATGCAACATAGTAAAGAAAAACTTGTTTTTTTATTAATTTTTTTGTCACATTTTATTTTTCTTTAAACTAAGTGGCAAATAAATCTTAAACTGAAACTTAAACTAATGGAAACTGTTCGCCTTCAGTGTTTTGTGCTTTTGGTAATTTTAATAGACATCAGCGTCACTAATTAATGACATTCTATTAAAAGATTGGTGTCACAAGAGTGACACTAGAATATTTTCACCTAAAATGAGTTGATAAAGCAAGAGTCTTGTTACAAAAATGATAATAGGACTTTACAGCCATAATTAATTATTTAGTACTTTCACTTTTGATACTTAAGTACATTTGAAGGCAAATACCTTTGTACTTTTACTCAAGTGGAGGTCTAAAGGGAGGAGCTTCTACTTTTACTTGAGTAACATTTTACCTTGGGTATCTCTACTTTAACTCAAGTACGTGATTTGTGTTACTTCGTCCACCACTGCTTTTTTAGACTTTCATGACTTTTCAGGAACCCTGGAATTCTGACTCATCCCTAGTTTGTTGCAGCATAAACATATCATTGTGAAAACTAACAACTGTGGAAAAGAATTGTTCATATAGTTGCAGTCAGGTGGAAATGTAGCATTTGTGAAAAGCTTACTTAAGGCCTGAATTTAGTTTTGTCCATTTTTATAGATAACAGTATGTCATACAGTGTCAGAAACCACATAAGCACGCTTTTTTGAGATTAATTAACAGCTCAACACAGTTTGAGCCAAGTGTGTGATGATTAAGACATGCATCTTAATGCACAATGCTAACTGGTTGCTATAAGCTTTGTTTACTTACTAGCTACATTAGCCTTGTAGCTCCAGTGCGAACTAAAGAAGCAAAATTCAGACACGGAAGTCTTGGCTTATCAATTGCTTTTAAGTAAAAAGGAAAGTTGTGCACATTTGATTTGGAAATGCCCCTTTAAGCATCTGGATATCCAGGCCATTGGATTCTCACGCACCTTAGTGTTTATTGGATTCTCTGTGTTTTGTAGCTTAAATTGTTTTTTTTTTTTTCTTCCTTGTTTTCCAACACTGACCTTGCATACCATTTGGTTTTGCTGTAAAACTGGACCCACAATTCTCTACATATCTTATAAAACAGCCTGTACATATTTCAGATGTCAGAGAAGTTAATGAAAAAAAGTCATGGAGAAAAGTTCACTGCAAGTATTTTGGTGCTGGTGAAGGGGTGGGGGGCTGGTATCTGGAGCCAAAAACATACTGAAACATATTTAAGTCATTACGCACGTTACGCTGTGCTGATCTTTCCGTAAGGGGATATGTATGATGGTGAAAAGCTGTGATGCTTTCTGGAAATGCCTCTGTGCCCCTTATAAGTGATGGGTGATATTTTTACACAGAGATGCTTTCGGAATCTGAATTTGATTTCCTACGAATATACTGCAGAAACATCAGCACAGTATGGTGACAGAGATCACTTTGAAAAGGTTTCTCACACAGCTCAGGCCGTCTGAGCACTGTGGCCATTTTGGGAAATCATCTCAACATAACATTATTAACCAAGTGGTGCCATGTCTTATGGAGTAAAGAATAATTTGGCAAAAAAAAAACACCTTTACAAAATTTCCCAAATCTACTCGATCAAACAAGACGTTATATGTCTGAAATTTGTTTTTTTTAGTTTTACACTGAAGGTACGAGGCTAAAGTAGCTAAAAAAGATGGACAGAAGTGCAAAGTTTAGACTCCAAGCTGGACCTCAGCTGTTTTTTTTTAGCGCAGTGTACTTTATTGACTTTATTGTTGTTAATCATAGCATATTCACGAACCTAAAAGGTGGTTATTTCACAAAGTAGTCCAATAAAACTAAAGCTATCAGTTCATTTGTATACCACTATACAAATATCAAAACTGAAGTGATTTTGCTGCAGAATAGCAATTAATTTTTTTATTTTAGAAATAGTTTCCAAAGCGTCAGATCAAGCAATACAGGCAATTATAAGGCACAATACAAAATAGCCCAAAAAATAAAATATATTAGTCTAAAATGTCCCATACTAACCTGAAGCGATTTTACTGTAGTATTAATTGGCACTGTAGCATACTCTTACCTAAATTGTGAATCCATATTCTCTATTGAAATGCAGAACAGGTTAGTGCACCAACCAAAATATCCAGCTGACAGTGGTCCTGTGGTCAAAACTGATGAAGGACAAGAGCACGTGTGTCAGGTTTTAGTCCTAGTGGGCCAGAACACTTCAGCCTGCTGCCTCATTAAACACACATGTTTCAGCTCATCAGCTAATTTGCAAAGCCTTCATGAACTGAATTCAGAGCGTTAGATGAGGGTAAATGCTGAACTCCGCAGCACTTTGGCCTGGAAGGTCCCCAGTTTGACCTTCCTGGACTAGAGGATGACAGAAGTGAAACCCACTGAACAGACTATGTAAGGGTCGTGCAATCTTAAAGCATATATAGATGGTTTTTTTTCAGCCAATCGGTTTGAGTGAAATAGAAATTTTATACATAGTCTGAAATAGTCTTATTTTTGTTACGTTGAGATCTTGAAAGGTATTAAAAAGTACTGAATTTGACTTTAATTAATTATGCGGCAACCTTGAATTAAATGTCAGCTAAAATGTTATGGTTGTGACTGGCTATGACTTAAGCTCCCATTACGTTTTAGCTTTGTCAGCTGCATAGCTCTAGGGCAGGGGTCGGCAACATGCGGCTCTTTTACTGCTCTACTGCAGCTCCACAGCAGAAGTAGATTTTTAGGTAAAAATAAAATAATCCTCTGTTGCAGTTGGACTTTACAAATATTCTCAATTGAGTTATATAATCAAATTGTAAAAACACATAATTATGAAAAATAATATTTGATTTAAAAAAAACAAAAACAATATTACCACTGTCTATCTGTGGGCCTGGGCTGCATCCACTGCATGATGGCCAGAAGTAACACAACATTACTTTCATGATGTAAAATGAAATGTAGGTCCAGCTGAAACAAGCAAATAACAACCGTGTGGTAATAATGGCAGAGAGTTCACAACCAACTTGGCCACAGAGAGAGTGATCTGCACTCCAAGCAATCTAAAAAGCTCTGTTTGGAAATACTTCGGAGCGTGACTTAAAGGTCAGCAGACGACAAAATAGTGGAACCTCAAAGTTGTATTCGGTGTAGGCTACAGTAAGCAATGTAGGCTCCAGCACTAGCAACCTGTGGGCACATCTCGAAAATATGCACTCAGATGCATCTGAGTCAGTTCTGCCTCAAGTTCATGTTGCCCCTGATAAAGCTTAGTTGTAGGCACGCGCATACACGCAGCACTAAAACAATGGAGAGCAAAATGGGTGAAAAAGTCTTACGCTTCAATTTAATAATCCATTCGGTGACAAAACGAAGATTTACACCTTTTTTTTACTTTTTCTCATAGTTGCAGTGTTGTTTGTTGCTGATCTCTTCTGAGTGAAAGAGGCTCCTGGGGTCTATTTTTAGAAGGAATAACAATTTTTACAGCCCTACTTTGCAATAAAATAAAGCTTTGTTGTGCTCTAACACACAATTCTAACAGAGTTTTAACAATAAATGATCTTAAATGCTGGAATTAGTGTGTAACTGCTCATTCACGCTTTAACCTTCAAGATTGGCACGTAGACTGCTGGTCACATACCAACGCAGACAACAATCTCGCCTAGCTATAAGCTAACGAAATGGCAAAGAAGACAAAGATTTAAGATGAATATTGAGAATTTAGAGACAAATGGACAGACTCATTTGCATTTATATGCACTCCAGCTGGTTTCCTGATATGCTTATTGTTCTAGGGGAAACTAGCAAGCACCAAAAAGTCAAATGTTGAGAGATATTTTACAAAAAAGAATTCTACTTTTGTGGAAAAGCAGCTGTAACTGAGCTAAAGCTTAAATCAGATAATGGGAAACTCCAGGTCTACATGAGTCAGGCAGTAATCAGATTTCTGCTTTGCAGCCAGCCAGTAAACTCACAGAAGAAGACGAGACATAAACGTAACGTAAAACTCGTGCGGCTTTGCCTGAAAATATGAACATACATCATCTAGAACACAAAGAATATTCAATTCCTTTATTTCGTGTTTGGTTTCAGCGCCGCTTCAACAGTGTTTTGCTGCGTCTTGCGGCATCCACCGTCTGATCTCGCGCAGACTGAGAAATCCGAAAGAAATCAGAGTAAGAGTTTATATGCACTGAGAAATCTGATTACTGAGCTAAAATCCAGCTTCTTTATCAGATTTCTTAATCAGATTTCTAGATCGGAGTATGGTGTTTACATGACCAGTTGAATAATCAAATAACTGCAGAAATCCGATCGGATCAGATTATTGAGTGCATGTATTCGCACTCATTTGGGTTGCTGACCCCTGATCTAGGGTATAACTAAAGAAGCAAACTTCAGACACCAGGGTTAAGTGGGAAAAATGTGTACATTGGATTTTTACAGAACTGTTCCCTTCTGATGTTTTATGGGAAAGAAACCCCATCCTGCTGGTGTGAAATGCCACACGATCGTACATCCAATTGATAGAGATGAAAACTGCTTCAAAACATAGACATAAAGCAAAGCAAAGAGGATGTCCAAAAACTGTAAAGCTTGCAAAGCTTAAAAATCCCCAAGGGCAGGGTGACTTTTTGGGAGTGGAGTGACTTGAACTGACGTTTTAAGTGTTGCGGTCTATATCATCGCTTATTACATTAGCAGAATATGTCGTAATCGCTGGATGTGTTAGTCAGTTAGATTGCCAGTTAGTAATTCTTTATTCTGCATATGTGACCTAAGTTTACACTGAGCAATGAATCTGTTATGGGACATTTTTATTTTCATTTTTATTCATCATCATCATCATCATCATCATCATTCCTCCCTAATAGTGTATTCCCACATGAGAAAGCTGTGTAATGAAAGTGTCAGAGTTATTTCAGTGGGCAGTGCAACATGACTCAGCATAACGGCGCTGTAAATGAAACATTCTGGCAATGGAGAGAAAACAGACGGAGGAAAATACCTTTGGGAAGAGATCTAATCAATGTGCCTTGGGTCATTTATTAGGAAGAACTCATAAGAATTCAATTTGTAATAGCTGTTTTTTTAAATTACTTGGAGTTCTGTCGTTTCTTCACTAAATCACACACAGCCTACCACATTTCTGACACATTTTAATAACTGATTTTACCTCTCTAGCTATTTTTTCTCCTTTTTAGCCCTTGAAACGTGGACCCACCCTCTAACGTGCATTCGTTTTCTAAGGGCCGAACACATAGACCTTTTGCTTGAAGGAAAATTGGACCAGGGAACCTGCTGGAGAAGGCATAGATCATGGAATTTCCTCTTTTTTTTCCTCGTGCTGTTAGTGTGAAAGCAGCAAACGTATATAAAGATTTATTAGACTGATTTTTGGACGCGCTCACTCAGAAATCCCCGGCAGCAGACGTTGAGACATACAGGCCTGACCGCTGCCAAGACGCCGTGTTTGCAGTTGAAGGGAGGCTTTTGTGAGCAATCAACACAGCTAGCGGAAGATGAAACGGCTAGTGCCATTAGCTAATTAAAAAACCGCGGCCCGAAGCATGAGGCGACTTTTTCCCCCCAAACGCTCGCAGATACCCGATCCGTCTGGGCCCCTGCTCGGCGGGGGCGGAGAGTGACGTTGATATTAATGTGTTTGTACCAGAACTAGCCGCTGACATCCCTGGCCTGTCTGCTCTACTTAGTGGCCGCCATGTTGTAGCGGGACGCTAAACAGGTAGCAGCTACCTGCGCTGAGGCAGACGGACTCAAACACAGCTCTGTTTGCACGCTGAGCTCACTGCCAGACCTGAGCATTACCACTGAATTACGGAGACTACAGCTTTATTTGGGAGGCATATTCAGGATTTTGCAAAGCCAATTTTGTGTTTACATCAAAGTTACAGCGAATTATGTTAATTTAATGAGAAAATAAGCCTCTTAGATGGTAAATGAGGTTTTTTCAGATACTGAACTTTCCAAATAGGCCCACAACTGTTCTCAACTGTGGATGAAAGTAGCCACAAGAGGTTTTGTAATTTATGACTGCTTACAAAGAAATGCAGATACAACAGAAACGCCTCAGAGCTTGTAGATCTGACGCTTTCTTATTAATCACTTGCATCTGTTTATGAAGATCAGGAGGCAAATTCACACCCAGTAGCTTCCTTTAGCTGTGGACAGCAGTTTGGTTCTCAAACTAGTCTTCAGGGAATCCTGAGAATTGAAGAATCCTGAATGGGCAGGGCTAAACAGCTGTAAGCTGAATAGGCAGATATATGTAAATGCATTGGTTTTCGAGACATCATGAAATCAGGTAATTCTAAAGAGGCTGTTTTTTGTAGCTTGGTTTCCACATATAGGCTGGGAGAATGGTATGTTATGAATTTAATATTTTATTATTTATTTAATTAACTTGATTCTATTATAGTTTTAGCAGTTAAACATTAATTCAGAGTTCCCAGTTTGACATACAAACTTTTTCAGCCGCAAAATGTTTTCTCACGTGGCAGGCAGCACTGAAAAAATGCAAACTTGAATATATATGACACAAATAATTATGGTATTTCTACGATAATATGTATTATATTAGAACAGTTTATTTTATTTTACATTTTATTTCATTATGTACATATTTAGTTTAAATAAATTCGTTGCTTCATTTTGGTGCATCAGTGTGGCTGGATTAGTATATGCTGAACTGTAGGCAAGTGACCTTTTCAATACATGTTACGTTGTTGTCCCATAGCTTAAAATGAATGTTGTGCATTAATGTTGAACATAGTGTAATGAATTGTAGGTCTTTCTTTGATTCTGAGTTAATCCATCATCTTAAACATTTGCCTTTTAATTACAACCCATGTTTAATTTCATCAAATGTTTCAGTTTTATTTAGTGGATGTCACATTGAATTATTTCCGTGATATGATGATTAACAAATTTCATTCTCTCTGTTTTTTCGAGTTGAGATCTAACATGAAGCTTGCTTGTGTCTCGGTCATGCTAATGGCTAAGCAACAGAGCCCATATGTAATCCATATATTAGTGGGATGAAACTGCTGGCAGATGACGGCGCAGGGTTTGTCAGGAGACTGATGTTTTGGCCTCAGTGTGAAAGTCCTGGGAATGGCTCATGCTTGTTTTTCTTGTCGACTACGCCAGGCCAAGTTCTTGTCAAGTCATAAAAGGCTTCCAGTCAATCTGTACAGTAATGCAATCCAGCCTGGCTTTCTCTCCCACTCCCTCTCGTTCTCTTTTTTTCTCTCATTCTGCTACTTGTTCACGAACTTTAATAGTTGTCTAATCATTGTCAAATCTCGGCTTATTACATAGGCTAATAATCTTTTTTTTGCCCCTTGTGGTTTTTTGACCATTGGATTATGTGAATTAGAAGCGGTGCTGTAAAATCAAATCCACTTCATGGCTGTTGAGCGAGTATCCAGACATCAACACATTCTAAATCCGTATGTATTTTGTGCTAATTTCATTTGCTCTGGAATGCCACATTTCGAATCGGTAATTTCCCAACATCTAATCATGGTCCTGAAACCGAAACATGAGAGTTGTAACGGAGGCCGACGGCAACATTGCTCTGGCGTTGTGTCATAACTGTCTCGAATCCAAAAGCTTAATCAGTTTAACTTTGTGAGTGGGCTGTATCAGTTTACTAATACATTGAGGGGACTGAACGTGCCTAATGCTCAGGATTTCACTCAGCTTTTCAGGGTCTTTAAAAGCTTAACCCCTTAAATCCCTAAGACTCATTGTTCAGTAGCTAATATTAAGACTTATTGTCTAGTAACGGTCATAAATGGCATTCTATAGCTACTGTAAAACTAGTCTAATAAAACTAGAAAGTTTTATTAAACTTTCTGACACTGTAAAAAACAGTTCTACCTAATTTCAAATTTGCTAAAGATTTCTGATTATTTAAAGACTGTCTACATAGATGCTTAATGACACATGTGTAAGCATTAAATAACACATTTATAAAGCAATATCTAAGTATTTTTGAACATCTTTTGCCAATAACGAGATAGGATGACAACATTTTCTAGAATAAATTACATTTTTTTCTCTTAAGGGGCCTTAAACTAAAGTGATGGACATTTGTTTCATTTATAATGCTGTTATGAAGCATCATTACCAAATAATGGAACTTACAAGACTAGTTAAGAACATAATTTAATAGAAATTATTAATCATAACACAGTACAATATGTTTGTACAAATAAGAGCAAGTACTTTTTTATCTAGTACAGGACTTTTCTACCTGTTCTATCAGTTGTATATAAGAAAATATGTACGAAAATGATCACATTCAAAGGTCAAAGGAATCAAATTTGTTCTCAGAATATAAATGAGTTCTTAGCTACACCTCTGTCACATAAGTTCCATGCATCATGCTTCATAACTGTGTTATGAATGGAACGAATGTCTGTCACTTAGTTCCCTAAGGCCCCTGTTAACAGTTTAATGTAATTTACTTCATAGAACGTATTATGTCATCTTGTGAATACTGATATAAGGTGTTCATACATACTAAGTGTTGCTTTTCAGATGTGTTATTCAATGCTTATACATGTATCATGAAGTCCTTATGTGGGTAGCTTACAATAGTGTTAACAAAGTTCTTGTATCCATGGTGATTAGACGATGCCATGACTCCATCCTGCCGCAAAGTTTTCTATCTGGAAAATTAGTCACATCTATTGCTTAAAGTCTTTTATGTAAATGTTCACTAGTGAAAACAGAAGCCAGGCTTCATTAGTAAGCAAATTTTGAATTATTGTGTTTTCTGGTCTTTTCTAAGTACAGTAAAAAGTGTCAGAATCATTGTCTGTGGAAATGAACCCTTTAATGTTATGCTCAACCATTTAATAGAGCACATTTTGATTCGCTATATGTGCCACAAAGTGCCATCTCGACCGTTTGGTAGATGTTAATATTTAAAAAATTGTGAGGTCAAAAAAAATGAAAAAAAAAAACAATTGTTTTTATTATTTCCCCAAACAAATAAAAAATAGAAAAAAAATTCCATTGCATTTGTTCTTGGTGAGGACATTAAAGGGTTAACTGTATGTGAAAGATACAACAAATAGAGTTGGAAAACACTGGAGTGTTCTTTCAAAGCTTAATATTCAGTGACTACTTTGAAATGCATGTGTTCTGTGTTATGAGGGTGAGGAATTGAACGGGCCCAAATGCAGATCCTTACAGTTTAAGGGTTAAAGTCTCGAGTCTCTGAACACACTTCGGGCTGCTGAACTGCATGTCCTGAGAGATTCCTACACACAGTAATGACCCTAATTTAGCCTCATCATACGAAACATGGACAAAGAAACACGTCTCCCTCTGGTCAGCTAATAATGGACTTTCCTGCAGCAATGTCAGGGGCAATTCAGAACATGACCCATGTAAAGCCAATATTTACCCAGCTAACAATGGTTAGCCTGCACATTAGAGTAACTCTTGACGTGTCAGCAAACATGCATAAGCTATAGATGTGTGTTTATCTCAGCGTGTTCTGCCATTGTTAGTGTTTGTTTACACAGAGCGTCTGCCTGAGTCACTTCTCTGGTAAATAATCACAACAGTCCAGTACCATTTGCATCATGGCCAGCCTTTCCACAAACATTTACCATCCGCCACAGCCAGCAAACACACCTAGCTGTGATTGAATCTGCCTATGTTCTCAGGCTGGATGTGCTGAGGCACGGATCGCGCCGTGTACGCTCTGAGTACCAAACGCGCCCTGCTAATAAACACAAATAACAGACGCTTACTTTATGTTCCTGTCCCCCTAGCTCAGGGCAGTGTGGCTGAGCCGAGGCTGAAGTGTACAGCGTGTGTTTAATAGTGAGCGTGGGAGTGTTGCAGCAGCCTGGGCCAGAGAAATGTTGTCTGAATTTTACTGGCTGTGGCACCATCCTGTCTGGTTTGTCAGCTAGGCTCACTCTAATACACACTGTTAGAGCAACGGGGATTTTTAGCATTTTAAATCAGTTTTAATCAGCATTGGTTGTTTAAGACATCTGCTGGTGGGGCAGTTGAGAGTGAGGGGGTAAAGACTGTATAGTACCAAAAAAAGTGGTAGCAGAACCCTTTTTGGTGCCATCTAATACCTTTTTAAAAAGGTTTCTAAAAAACAGTACAGTAAAAACAAAAAGAAGTGATTAGTAAGTCAAGTTTAACTTGTATTAAATTAAAAAAGTTAGAAGTACAAAAGTACAGTAGCTTGATAGTCAGTGTTTTACTTTATGAACCTTTTTATTTTTTGGTAAATATACATATCTTTTAACAATAATCGTTTGGGGACTGAAGATACCAATTGGTCAGTTTTCGAAAGCAGAATTAATTTTTTCTTCTGTTATACATTTTCTTCAGGTATATATATATACACACTATATTGCCAAAAGTATTCGCTCATCTACCTTCACACACATATGAACTTGGGTATATCTATATATATGTGTGTGTGTGTGTGTGTGTGTGTGTGTGTGTGTGTATATGCCAATGATTTTTGTTTGCATTTCACTTACTGTCCCATATATACTACTTCATAAAATGACTATAATAACCACGATAATTGATGAAATAATGATGAGTAACTGGTCCTAATAACCTTGTCTGGGCACTGCTGCTGTAGTAGCACAATTTTAGTAGCACACTTAAAAAGAACCGTTTCAGTGTTTAAATGATTAGTTGAGTTATTATGGTTCTTTACATAACCACTGCCTTTACGAGAGAACCCCTTAATAGCGTGGGTCAGTCTTTTATGGGTAATGATAAGTATACATTGTGTTGGGCGTGTAGAGAAAACTGCTGCGTTTGGATGTGTGTGCAGTGTGTAGTTTTGGCAGTATGGCGTTCCAGCTGGAGTGCAGTAGAGTAATTAGAGCTCCACAGAGCTGCCAGGAACGCCGTTCTCCTGCTCCAGAGCCGTGTGTCTGTTTACACTGTCAAATCTTCACTTCATCTTGGAGTTTGGTGTGGACGTGCGAGTCCAAGAAAAGCCATCACCATGGTTACACGCGGAGTGGCAGTGGAATTTGTGGTTAGAAACGTCTCTCCCTATTTCATCATTGCTAACGACACAGCGTTCCCAGAGCAGCATTCCAAATCACATTCCTTATAGCATTCCTGACCTTGTTTGAAATTTCCTCACAGGTTTCTCTCAAATTTCCGCCAACATTTGCAGCATCTTTGATTACATTAACTCCGTCAAGCTGAATGTTTCACCAGTGATAGTCAGAGGCTTCAGCAACATTCCCTTTAACTGAAATCTGCCCCAGAGTAGTTGGAGAGCATGCATGTCCACGCTGGATGGATGAGTATGTGGAATTGGAATCTCTGTGTGCTGCCATGTTCATCACTATGTAAAAAAAGCTGCCTTTATTGTTGGATGCGCTGTGATTTTTTCAGACTGAGTATGCATACACATTCAGATCATATTTCATATCTCTATGTAAACATTTACTGTTGATTTATTTCATCAGAATAATGATCAAAGTCATGTGGTATGTGACACAGAGTCCTATTTATGTTTTCTCATTCAAAAAGGTAAAATAAAAATCTATGAATTTCCGTTCTTGACATATACACCGATCAGGCATAGCATTATGACCACCTCCTTGTTTCTACACTCATTGTCCATTTTATCAGCTCCACTTACTATATAGGTGCACTTTGTAGTTCTACAGTTACAGACTGTAGTCCATCTGTTTCTCTGATACTTTGTTAGCCCCCTTTTACCCTGTTCTTCAGTGGTCAGGACCCCCATGGACCCTCACAGAGCAGGTACTATTTGGGTGGTGGATCATTCTCAGCACTGCAGTAACACTGACGTGGTGGTGGTGTGTTAGTGTGTGTTGTGCTGGTCTGAGTGGATCAGACACAGCAGTGCTGCTGGAGTTTTTAAACACCTCAGTGTCACTGCTGGACTGAGAAGAGTCCACCAACCAAAAATATCCAGCCAACAGCGTCCTGTGGGCAGCGTCCTGTGACCACTGATGAAGGACTAGAGGATGACCAACACTATGCAGCAGCAGATGAGCTATCGTCTCTGACTTTACATCTACACGGTGGACTGACAAGGTAGGAGTGTCTAATAGAGTGGACAGTAAGTGGACACAGTGTTTAAAAACTCCAGCAGCACTGCTGTGTCTGATCCACTTGTACCAGCGCAACACACACCAAAACACCACCACCACATCAGTGTTACTGCAGTGCTGAGAATGATCCACCACCCAAATAGTACCTGCTCTGTGAGGGTCCATGGGGGTCCTGACCACTGAAGAACAGGGTAAAAGGGGGCTAACAAAGTATGCAGAGAAACAGATGGACTACAGTCTGTAACTGTAGAACTACAAAGTGCACCTATATAGTAAGTGGAGCTGATAAAATGGACAATGAGCGTAGAAACAAGGAGGTGGTCATAATGTTGTGCCTGATCGGTGTACATTTCTTAACTTATCGAAGAAAATTGGACAGAACTTTAGATTTTGTTGATATTTGGTGATGTACTTTTTGTACTCTGGTGGAACGTTTATGCATCAGTGTGCTACTGAAGTAAAATACCTGCATGATAGTCAGTCATATATTTAATTCACACTGCCTTTGTAACCCTAAACAAGTAAATATTGGATTTATCTGTAATGCTTATACAATTTATACATTTAGTCCCAGTTTTTACATTTTGTAAATATGTGTTGGAATCAGATTAATATGTGAAAAATATCACAAATCCCATCTTGGGGCATCCCTGATCATTAGAAAGCTCCCCTACTCCATTCCCATTGCATACAACCTACATATTGTTCCGTAAATTAAGCAAATGTATAAAACAACACATTTTTTTGGTCATTGCTTTGAGGCTGCACATTTATTGTCTCCAAATGGTAAATACGCAAAAAAGCGTCAGTGACGCAGATGAGTCAGTTACACAGAGAGTCCAGGAATGGGATTAGGTCATGCGTAATTTAACACACAGATGGAAAGGGGATATTAGCATTGGAGAAAAGCGCTTGGCTAATACGGTGAGCGAATCGCGCTACGCAATCCGGTGCCAGCCTCGTACTCACATTACCGCTTAAGTAAACAAGTGCCTGATGAGAAATTTTGAGTGAAATACTCCATAAATATGAAAACGTTTACTGTGGAATATCATTGGACAGTGGGGCCTTGTTATTCACTTCACTTTTCCCCTTAGTCCAGCAGTGGAGGTATTTAAACGAAAGCAGAAGTGTTCAAAGGCATCCATAAGGGTGTGAATATTGCCAAAGCAGGCCGAGCAGGATGGATCTTCGGTTTGCAGTACTTGACTTTGATGTCCTCTCTGTATGATCAGCCACATGAGAGCAAAAATGAGGCTGAGTAGCCTGAGCTGTAACAGTGGAACATTTTTGTTAGTGAAGAAGAAAAGAAAAAAGTTATGGTTTTAGGTAATAAAGAAATAAAAAATGAATAAAATTTTAATAAAATAGGAGAGAGAGAGAAAGATTGTTTGCTCTTTGATGCGTCAGCCTGTTATACATTTTAACCACAGGGGCTAGCGATGACCTTAAAAACACTTAAATGAGAACACTGACCGCGCTGTTCTTTTTAACGCATGATTCTGTTCAGTTATTAATTATGGACAAATGTGGTTAAAATTACTAAACATGTTAAGATGGCTGTGATAAACTGTCACATCTGGATTTTGAACAATGTCATCTGACAGATTTTTCAGACACAGCTTTTTTCAGTTATATTGGCAGTTTTTAGTGCTAAGATCTTGTGCACCTGCATGACATTTATCATCTATATTATATCATTATTATATTTTACGTTGGGTTTACGTTTTACGTTTAAGTTGGGTCATGCCTTCAGCATGTGGACATAGCAGAAGAGACTGTATGACTGTAGGAGTGGAGAGAACTTTGAGAACCTGGGCTGGGGTTCTAGGCAGCTTCTGCTTTAAGCTAGAAGGCCGGACGGCCCTTTGATGAACAGAGACAGAGAGAAGAAGACAGGGAGGAGATGGGGTGTGAAAACTTTGTCACAGGAAACAGAAGGTAGAGATGGACATTAGATTGGAAGGAGGAGGGACTTTAGGGTTGGTCCCCCTAATAAACTTCAGTTATTCTATAATTCCATTCACAATTTAGGCCTGATTCGACTAAGATATTGTAGGTTTTGGATTCTGTTGTATTTTGGTTGATCTAAAATCATAGATGGACCTTTTTTGTTTTAAATTAAAATTTTGGTTGAATTTCTATTAATGACAGTAAAACATTTAGATGTTAGAGGTTAAACTCAGTGAGAACAGCTACCGTGTCAGTGTTTGAAGGCCAAGGCCCTTTAATTGAGATGTGTGAGTGTAAAGACCCTTTTTAAAGTCGAAAGAACCTCCACATACTGTAAAGACTGTACCAGTCAGAAGTTATTCCAGAAGCCAAGAACAATTTGTGAACCTTTTAGTTTTAAGACTGTGGTGTCCTGCTGCCACGGCCAACTGTGAGAATTGCAGTGTTAGTTTTAAACCGAGAGGCTGCCAGAAGCTGAGTAACTGACAACTAATTTAACAGTGCGTTGTGTTGGCCTTACATCCAGCTGATGGACGTTTGGCTTTGTCTTCCTGATGATTCTGACCCGAGCTGGAAAGCGTTTAGATAGGCAGGGCCCTCATGCCCACTAGTGGGATGGAGGTGAGAAGGTATGAGTGGGTGTGAGAGTGGACATATCTCTCTTTCTCACTTTTTCTCTGTCCTCCTTGTTCTCTCTGTCTCACTTTCTGATGCTTTCTCTTTTCCTCTCGCACTTATTATTGCAATGACATAATGTTTCACTAAAAATGAGGGAGGGTATTTAAAAATAATCGTTTCTTTCTTTGTGGATGATTAAAATCATGTTAATTTTTTTTTTTTCGTACTTATGTTTATGTTAATTGCTGTGGGAGTAACGTTAAGTACTAATAAAGCACTGAGGTAGACTGAGAGACAAAAGGGGGTCAGAGGTTTTCATCACTTTTGCCTTCTTCACAAGTTGAGTACTGCTTGAAACCTAAATGGCTTACATGGGAAAAACCCACATTAGATCTTTTTTTTTTTTAAGTTGGACTTCATTAACGATGTTTTTGGCTGGTCCAGCACGGCACACACCCTGCTAGTAAAATCATTTAGTTCATGATGTGTGTATTTTGGGCACCATCTTAAAAAAAAAGTTAAACTCTTCCAATAGCAACTTTTTACAGCAGCAAGTTGACTACTAATGGACCCTGATAGTATGACGTGATTACTCAGCAATATAAAGAGAGCCGTGTGTCACACAGTAGGATTAGTTTGGTAAAAAATCAGATTAACTCGTTTTCTCCCTTTCCCCATATATACTTGATGAAACAAGACATTTTTAGTGTCTCAAGTTCACAACGTCTCTCAATTTTATTGCTGGAGCTACACGTCTAATGTAGCAGGTAAAGGAAGCTTATACACCATGAAACATTGCACAATGTGTTGTGTTAGGTAATCTCAAATAAAATTGTTTAAGTGGTTTCTGACCCTGTGTGACGGTTATCCATAAAAACTGACAAAATACCAAAGTATTGACAAAATTCAGGCATGTTTTTAGCTACAGTACTGCAAAAGTTATTGACTACACTTTATTCCTTTAATTTCCACTCAAAATGGTCATCAAGTACAAGTCATTTTTCAGGAGATGTTCCTGCAGAGATTAGATATCAAATAATCCACTTTCATACGGAATGAGAAAGTCAGAGAATAATAAGTGAAAAAAGCTAGACTTCAGGAAATGATTAAAAGCTACAAAGAAAAGCAGATTCCTAACAACCACCTGCGAGACCTGGTTCTGTGAAAACATCCACAGGTGTTTCTGTCCATCCTTCCACTGTGAGAAGACGACTCAGCGCTGTGGGTCTGAAAGGATGTGTAGCTGTCAAGAAGAACCTCACTGAGAAAAGGAGACGGACACATCAAACAAAGAAGCTGAACAATGGACTGACCACCCCAGAGTCCAGACCTCAACACCACTGAATGTGTTTGATTACTTCAGAAAATGATCAACCAGCTTCTGAGACTGAACTTTGGAGATGTGGAAAAATATCCCTGCAGATTTCTTTGAAAAACTGAAAGCGAGTCTCCTGTAGTATAAATAATAAAGTGGGTTAAAATTTTGATTTTATACTTATATGTTCTCTGCTTTTTTCTGAGGCTGAAAACTGATTAATTTGTACATATTGGCCATTCTGACTGGACTGTATACAATGTATTTTAATCTAATAGTTAACAGTATATCATACAGTGCCATGAATGTGTAAGTCTGTTTGGCTGGTTGAAAACATTTGAGGTAAAGTGAAAACTGTAAATTATTATTATTATTTTTTGGCCAAACTGTTGCTTTGAGGAGGGTTTGTGTGTGTGTTAAGGGGAAGGTTAGCAGGTGTTGGTGGACATGGGAGGACATACAGACTACAGTGAGGCTTTAGCATATCCACACAGCGCTCACTGCGTTTCCTCACGCCGCTCAGATCATGTTCAGTATTTTCTTTGCGCTTTCTCTTTTCTGCCACAGCTCATGTTGCCTGAACTGGGTGGATAATTAATGCCATGGCTGAAGCCCTGCTGTAATACAGTCTAATTAGCCATTAGAAATACTTAGACCACTCGGAGTGACAGGCCGCTTAGGGCAGCGATAGATTCTCCCCGCTGTCCATCAACAGGGCCAGAAACTTCAACAGCAAAGCCATGAAACCGGATCCACCATCTGGCCTCTACTGTGTGCTTTTACTTCTCGATAAAGAATGCAGCAATCAAATAAAGTCCACACAAAGCTAATGAAGTTGTAGCCCTTTATAACGCCAATATAGGATGCCCATCGAAAATGTGGGGGCATCCTTTTTGATATTTTTAAAAAATAAATTATCATAATTTTTTGCCATATTATATATTAATATGTATTAAATAAAAAGCTGTTCAAATTGAAGGACCAAATGATAAAGGATCTTGGGAATTAAGCTCAAAGCCACATATCAGATCCCATTGTTAAACTATGGCAAAATGTAATATCATGATACGTCAAGAAGTTTTCACAATACACAGTCAGGCACAACATTTATTTTTTCTGACATTTGGTACGTTGGGACAGACAAACTAGTGCCATTTTTAAAAAATACTATCAAAAACTATGAACCCAGTTATTTGTATTTAACTAAATACACTAAATCCTCTCTTTGTCATCAAACGTTTAAACTACCTTTGGTCCAAAAGAGCTTCAGTATGTGCTTTTAACAGTAGTTTGGAAAAGAAAATTGAAAGAAAATCTTGATTTACTTATTTACACAAGCACCATCTGTATGTTGTATCAGTTTTTGGGCGGATATTCCCCCACGCTAGTTAGAAGGAGTAGCTGAGAATGTTGCCAAAGCCTGGATTTTGTTCTGTTTTCCACATTGGATAAAATTCAACCTTCTATGAAGAGCCTAATCAGAATTTTAAAAATGATCATCATCGATTTTGTTTTACAAATCATCGATTTGTCATCTTGCCATTTATAGTGGAACTTTGATCACTAGTCTGGTTTACACCCATGAGAAAAAGGCTTCGGATTCAGTTAAAGTTTGCTGGTTAAAAACAATAATAGGATACAGTACAGAACAAAAATGGCAATCAGTGTTTTCAATAAAGTAAACAAAGTAAATCATGTTGTGTCAATGTATAAAAGTATTTTCTAACATGTGCGACCTGTTCACCTGATTTAAAGTAATACAAAAAAAAAACAACAAACAAATGTCTGGAATAATGATAATGTGATTCAGAATCGTCTGAAAATCATCAGCAATGAAGTTATAATAACATTAACATCATATTGAGGAAGTAATCAGATCAGAATCAGAAATCATGATCAAGTCATGATCAAATCTTTTTTTCAACAGAAAATAAGAAATAAGTGAGTATGTTACATTTCTTATTGTTCCCAAAATACTTTAAATAATTCCGGAGCCCTGTGTACATCGTAAAATGTGCATTGTGTATGTATAATTATTGAAAATAAAATAACAAAAAAGATTAATATGAGAAGTGATTCCAAACTTTTGAATGACAGAGTAAATACACAGCCAGTAAATACTGGTTAACTAGTACGTATTGGTTTTTGACCTGAAGAAAATTCTGCAAAGCTGAGTTTTGTAAAAACCTAGTTGGACACAATGTTTGGTAAAATATTCGGCCGAATTATTTTTTAAGTCAGTAAAATCCCGTAACGACGCCCCCAACTCGTCTGCACGAAGGGAAGGGACTGCCGCCATTTAGTGGAGGTGGAGCTGCTTCAGTTCATTGCTGACGCTCTCCAGTTGGAGTTCAGTAGCCTACCGCGCGCCGAGCTGTTTCACTTAAGTGAAGCTCCTGTTTGGTTTATTTGAACTTGGTCTCCTCGTCTTTTACCACCAGCGCTACAGTACATATACCTGCTTTATTGATCTCTGAGGGAAAATTTGAGCGCACATCAGACGTGGCCGCCCGTTACGTAGAGCGCACTTAGACTCTGTCTCACGTACTTGCTCTTTCTTTCCTTCCTCCTCTCTGCCACACTGTATGTTCCCCCCAACCAATCAGTTTTCTTTCATAGTGGCGCTACCAATCAGATTGTCATCAGCTGCTGGGTCAAAAGGAAATCATGTCTAGTGTTTTAGTGGGCACAAGTGTCTCTGTTGGCTGGAACCAATTTACCCATGAGTCCAGGGTTAAGTACTGCTGTAAAGCTCCGCACGCTTCTGCATGTTCCGTATTCAAACCTCTCAAGTGGAGCACCAGCACTAAAAGACACATTTCCATGTCAGAGCGCTTCATACAGGCACTTTCACTTCAATTTCCTTCAGAATGGCTGTTTCGGGAGGATGCACTTGGTCCTGTAATTATTATGCGAGACGCCCAATTTAGTCATCATAGGTTGCTTCCTGTTGCGGTCGCATCCATATAGGTTTCATTCTCCCCTAACTGAGCTCGCATGAGAACAAGATGGGCTGTTCGGAGCAATTTCGTTAGTCATTTACATGACTACTTCCTCCGCCAGTTTATCGGCAGAGAATTCGGCTCCCATCTGGACAGCATTCATCGGCCGAAGATTTGTGTACACATCACATCGTGTATAAATCAACTGTTTGGAAATTTTGAGGAAAAAAGAGACGAGGACATAAAAACATGAAGAAATCCATAAGAAGAAACAATGTATGAATTCATCTCGATCCAACTCCTGAAGGAAAAAAAAAATAGTGAAAAAGTGAAAAAAAAAAAAAACTAGACCTCTGATCTTCCATTCAAATTAGGCCCGCTATTTGCAGCAGATGAAGCTGGCCGCTAAAAAGGGTGGCGTTTTTTTGGATGTGGAACCGATATGTGTAAACTATGTAATGTGAATGTTTTAGCCGAAGCTGGCTTTAATTTGGCGCCCTGACGAAGTGCATGAGAAACCTGTCTCCTTTTAGCTGTCTCGTTGAATCATATGGATATAATTTCATCCATTTGCGTTTCTCCGCTCTTTTGCTGCGGGGCATTTGGAAACGGACAGATTAAAGTCACATGTTCGCTCCAGCTTGCAGTCTCTTAGCGCTCTGTAGCGGATGGACGTGTCGCGGTTTTCTCTTTCTGCTGGTCGCCTTTGGCCCTTCCAGCAGGAAGCCTCACCGCACTTCTCATTCACCAGCAGGAACCAGAATCAATTTTATAACCATTTATACAGCGCTCTGATCACGGAGACGTGTTACAACCCGGAGGAAAAGCCGTACTCCGTGTTTGAGAGTGCTGAACCAATTTGGTCGTCAAAAGCCATTACAGAACGCCCATCAAACTCCCGAGGAACGAACTCATGGCTCTTGTTAAAAAGCCGCGCGTCTGTCGCCTTTTACTCGACTAATTACAAGTAATAATCTACTTAATGTTTGTTACCAGCCGGACGTTTTAATGGCAGAGTGAACGTAAACCTGAGGCGCTTTCTCAGCGTAATTAGAACTGTGGGAACTTGCAGAAGAATCCAGAAATTTCATCAGAAATAACTGTTGCCGAAAATCATCACAAACCTGCCTCTATTTAATAATCTCAAAAAGACTTGCTTATGCGGTTTCTGACAGACTGTGACCTGCAGTACTGTGCAAAAGTCAGAGACCACCCTCCATTCATTTAATTTACGGTCAGAACAGCCATTGAACTGGACATCTGTGAAGTTTTATGGACTGATAGATTAAATTTGTAATTGATTTAACTTTGTCAGAAGCAGAAAATGCACCCAAACTCTAAGACTGAACTTTGGAGGTGTGAAAAAATATCCCTGCAGATTAATTTGAAAAACTGAAAGCGAGTCACCCGAAAAGAAGCTGTAGGAAGCTGTGATAAATTAAAGAGTGGACACACTAAATACTGAATTTGAGATCATATGTAGTCGTTGAGTCTTCTGTCAAATTTTCTGTCAAATATATGATTTTGATTTTTAATTTTTTGTAATTTATATAGGTTACAATATAATTTTATATTTCTGAATTGTTTGTGGTGAATGTTTGATGATTTAGGCAAGCAGTTATCACCCTGCTAATTGGTGGGCTATATTAGCCTCATAGCTTCAGTGCAGAACTAAAGAAGCAATATTTGTAATTACTGCATTTATAATAAAGAGGAAATTGGGATTTATTTAAGTTCTTTGAGGTAAATAAATAAATTCATTCATTCACAAACATGTCCTTGCTTTGAATCCTACAATAAGCACATCGTAGTGAGGATTTCAGTGGCCTGACTTCAGATGTTTGGTTCAAAGGTCAGCACGTTTTTGTAAAGCAGCCCTCTCAGAGCTTCTGCAGTGAGTGAGTGTTTCTCACATCCCTGTGTTCTCTGTGGATCCGTGTTTTTTGTTTTTTTTCCACATAGTGTCACTCCATCAGAGCACTGTCTGAGATGTCATCAGCCAACAGGACCTGCCCTCCCCTCCCTCCTCTCCACAGCGTCCCATAAAAGGAGGTCTGTCTGAGGCATTTAATGTGTGGTGCAAGGCATTTTTGAACTGTGTTTTTTTCCAACTGGCTGTCCACACTGTGGCCTCTTAGTCCTCAGGAAGACCATCAGGGCATCTCTGAGCTGGTCAGGTCTCATTTCCTCCGTGGCCATGCGGGTCAGAACTGCCGCCGCCGTTAATCAGCCCCCCACGCCCCGACACACAGCTCAGACCCTACTGTCACTCTGAATGTTTGCTGAAGACCGTGAGGTCCGGCTTTAGAGCGATGCGGCGCTGGAGCGCCTCACCTTCAGCCCCTTCACCAACTATCAGCGGCTTACCGGCCTTTCAGAGAGGAAAGCAAAACACATCCGGAGCTATTAGCATCATTAGCACTAAACTGTTTTCAAAAATAATATCAAAAGGTTTGAAGGGCTGTCTCTTGGCCACTGTCCAAACACGTATTTGGCTCATCAGAGTTTGGATTTGGGAAAAAAATGTGGATTATTACATTATATCTACCTGTATATGGATAATTTTTTCACAAAATTTCTTTTGGATCGGACTTGAATTTTTTTATTTGAATCAGACTTCAAAGGTAATGATTTGAACACTGGAACATGAAAGTCCACAAAAAAGGCCATACTGCAAAATGAAAAGTAAAATAAGTAAAAATAAAAGTAAATAGCTGGAGATGTTAAAAGCTGCCTGGTAAAATACATGGTTAATTTACATGTAACCATTTTCTCTATGTACTGGCTTTTTAAAATAAACAATTTATCTCATTATCAAAAAACATAATCCAATTAATTTAGATTACTGATTTAGAATATGTTTAGAAATATTTGTGCTTGTTGATTAAACTTACAATGAAGAGTTAGAGTTAATATTTGAAATTTGTGTGAGGTTCTGTTACATATCAATCATTTTGGCACTGATATGTGTTATGGAAATCATGTTGATTTCTAAATATTCAGAATTTCATTCATATTTGATTAATTGTAAAACTGAAACTTTGTATCAACCATTACTGATACCTGGATGATATTTCTTCAAGTCAAGTCAAAGTTTATTTATATAGCACCTTTTATAACAGGTGTTGTCACAAAGCAGCTTTACAGAAAAATCCAGGTCCGAGTCCCCATGAGCAAGCCAATGGCGGCTTCCTTGAAATCTACTAAGCCAATGGCGACTTCCTTGAAAGCTACTAAGCTGTGAGGGTCCATGGGGGTCCTTACCACTGAAGAACAGGGTAAAAGGGGGCTAACAAAGTATGCAGAGAAACAGATGGACTACAGTTTGTAACTGTAGAACTACAAAGTGCACCTATATAGTAAGTGGAGCTGATAAAATGGACAATGAGCGTAGAAACAAGGAGGTGGTCATAATGTTAAGCTTTATCGGTGTATATATATATATATATAAATATATAAAAAAAAGGAGAGAAAATATATATATATATATATATATATATATATATATATATATATATATATAGCTTGAGTGATCTAACTAACTACCGCAGCAGAATCTCTACCAGCAAACTACCTTCTACTGTCGTACAGTGTACTGTAACATCAGTCCTTACGGCTGTGTGAGTGTGTAAATTGTGTGTACATGTGATTGGTTAGAGGGCTCATTTGCCTCTCACAGCCTAAACATTGATATTAGCCTGGCAATGACTCATATCGCAATAACAATTAAAAAATACTGTGTGTGAGAGAGAGAGACAGAAAGAGAGAGAGAGACAGAGAGAGAGTAACAGAGTGAAAGTCCTCTCTGACATATAGATTAAAGCTTGGCGGTTTGTTGTATTTGTAAGGTATCCCAGAATGCAGTGGTGCATGCACAGATTGAGAAGCGAACAGTGCGTGGCAGGGCTGAAGGTGGCTCCTCTCTCAGCAGACTCGTAAATTCAATTTAGCCTGAAATTTGTATTACGTTAAAGAAAGCAATAAAAGAGTGATTATTTCCCTTACGCATAAATACACACACGTTTTGGCACATCTGAACGCTCAGTGTTTGTTTTCAAAACTCAGATTTGCAGGGCGTGTTTTGGCAGTCAGCATGGGGTGGGTTTGTGGGGATGGGCTGGTGTGAGACTTTTCCAGGGTAGAGTTTGATTCTGTGGAATAACAGTGGATGGTGTGGGGTCTGATATGTTTTCTGAAATACTTCAGATAAGTGGACACATTTCTGCCTGTCTGCTGACCATGTGGAGTGGACATACGGATTATTTGTGTGTGTGTATATAAATATATATATATATATAAGTATATATATATTAATGTAAGTCAGTGGAACCAGGCTTTTTTCCAAGTCGTTTTGGGTCATCTCCTTTGGTCCATCCTACGTGAAATTTACATACAATGTAAAGGCCAACAGGCATTTTCAAATTATGTCAAAAACTGAAAAACGACAAAAGTGGAGATACAAGATTTTCTTCCGACAGCAGCGATATATATGTATACACACATTTATATATATAAAATAAGAATGTATATGCATATCAGTGTTTCACATGTAACCGTCTGCTTTTAATAATATTAAGTCTCATATATATTATATATAAGTACCTATATTTAATAATAGCATGTCCCATATGTATTATATATATGCACATACCCATGTTTAGTAATAATGTGTCCCATATGCTTAATATATATATGTAAGTAGCTACACCAATCAGATGACCTAGATAAGCTGTTAGTCCTCCGTATGCCATGAAAACAGCTCCGACTTACGGATGCCGTAAGACTCCGAAGGTGCTCTGTGGTATTTAGCACCAAGACATTAGCAGCAGATCTCTTAAAAGTCCTGTAAGAAGTGGAGCCACGGCAGGTCGGACTTGTTCCATTACATCCCACAGGTGCTTGATTGGATTGAGATTGGGGTACTTTGGAGGCCAGGGCAACATCTTGAACTCTTCATCATGTTCCTCAAACCATTCCTGAACAACGTGTGCAGTGTGGCAGGGCGCATTATCCTGCTGAAAGAGGCCACTGCCATCGGGAAATACCATTGCCATGAAGGGGTGTAACTGGCCTGCAACAACGTCCATTTGTTAGCCCATGGCGGTTTTCTGACTTATGATTGGTCTGTGTACCTTCTGGAAAATATGTGAGCTCCAAATGTTAAACTTTTTTTTATTAATAACAGAGTAATTAATCTAATTGAGAATATGGATATTGAGCAGAAAATAGAAAACCCAGAGTGGAGCAGGAGTTGAGGGATTATGAAACGCTTTGAATCCGGCGTGGAAAGTGCTGCTACTCCTCTCCGCTCACGTACTCTGATATGCAATAATAATTTTCTAAGCCACTTTCTAAAAACCCAACCCTAATATTAACATCTATAAACAAAAATTAAAAACAGTTTTGCCCTTTCAGTTTTAAAAATGAAATGTGGAGCTTTTGTAAAAATAAAAATGTTGCTGTAAATTCCATTTTACTGACCAACATGGACATGCACGCTCACCAACTCTGTTAAAGGGGCAAACAGTAACATTTCAGTCAGCAAATTTGAGTTAACGTATCAAATTTGACATAACATATATATAATGCAGTTAACAAACATGCATGTTATTGTGATATCTGAACAGTTTTGGTCAGTCTCGGTTGATTAGACATAAGCAGAAAAGTTATGATGACGTTTTCCTACATACTAAGCACATGTTTGTCCTGAAAATGGCCAAAAACAAACACACACACATACACACACATGTAACAGAGGTCACTCAATCTGCCCTGTCCGTGTCAGTATAGAGTTTCAGGCTGTATTGAATAGCCTCAATAGCGAGCCGCTGTGAGTGAAGGAGGGCAGAGCGTTCTGAAGGTTCATTAGAAGAGAGAGAGTGAGAGAGAGAGAGAGAGAGAGATGGTTTTATTTGTGGAAGAATAGAAGCCTCTCTCTCCTTCAGTGAAAACGGACCTGGGGCCTCACGCTCGAACTGAGCTCGAACTGGACAATGAGGGGGCGGAGCTTGGGGATAAAATATCCGCTAAGTGATTGGACAGGAAGATCCTAATAGGTGCCAAAGGCATCCATTGTTCACGATCTGAGGGAAGAGAGAGAGTCGGTATTGATGTCAGGCTAACATGGCTACTTTAGGGCCCATTATATAGATGAGTTAGAGATGTGTTTCACGGTACAGTTAGCTGTAGGTGTTGGTCAGGCTTAGGCTACACATGCACAGGCCAGTGGTTAAATGTTTAAGTGGATGAAGAAGTGAAGAAGTGGAGGAGGGCCGTGACCCAGTAGCGCTCTAATGAATAATGAGATGGGTTAATAAAGTTTAAGAGTGCACTGAGACGCTGGAGAGCAGAACACCTCTTAAATACTGTTTATCTGTCTGTAACACACACACACACACACACACACACACATGCAAATACATAAGTACAGTACTGTGCCAAAGGCAACGTTTTTAGGCACCTGTGAAAATACTACTACTACTAATAATAATAATAATTATGGTAATCTTTATTTACATAGCACGTTTCATGCCGGTGGTAGCTCAAAGTGCTTTACAGACAGGTGATAAAGCTTAACAGTATTAGAAGAAATTATAAGTATTTAATTAAGATCATATAAGGAAATGACACAGATGGGATAAAAAGATAAGTACTACGAGATGTAGAGTTTTAATTAAATACTGAGTTAAAGAGATACGTTTTTAGATGTTTCTTAAAAGTGAGCACTGAGCTAATAATAGGTGAATTGAGCTGCACAGTTTAGAAGCAGAATAACAGAAAGAGTCTCCATGTTTTCTGTATTTTACAGAAGGTTTTTTTGCAGAAGGTCAGTATCTGAAGATCTAAGATCACGTGTTGGATCATAAACAGACATTATGTGATGTAAGCAGTTCTTGAAGGTCATTTAGAGCCTTAAAACCTAGTAGCAGAACTTTAAAATCTATCCTGAACTATACAGGTAGCCAGTGCAGTTCTTTTAAAGTGGGAGTGATCTGATCTCTCTGTTTTGTGTTTGTTAGGATCTGTGCTGATATATTTTGTGTGAGTTGTAAAGGATGTACTGTTTTCTTAGGAAGTTCAGTAAGAAGACCATTACAGTGATCAACTCTGCTTGTGACAAATGCATGAACAAGTTTCTCTGCATCGCTCTGAGATAGAAAAGGCCCAACTTTAGCGATATTTTTCAAATGCTAAACAAACAAAAGAACAATTAATAGATTGTTTATATGTGCAGTAAATGTTTATTTGCTCAGTAGAACACTAATATAAATAAAAATAAAAATAGAGTGAATACAGTAAGTAATGATTTTACACATCAGTGTGTTTGTTTAACACTTTCCAAAACTCTCCTCATTGCAGCCCAGTAGCCATGTAGTTATCATCCAGTACCAAGTTTGGCTAACCAGTACCTTAAACGAGTATAATATGTCAAGGAGTAGGCTAAAAAATCTTATATTAAGTGCACAACCATCTCAAAATAAGAAATATGAGATATTATCGACTAGAATTAAGATAATTTCACTTGACATGATACCATTTTTTGCAATGTGCCAGAACCTTCATACAGGTCCATTTTATTTTTTTAATCAGTTAAATTGAGCAAATAAACAGCAACTGCACATTAAAATGTGAGAAGTGTCAGTGCCAAAACTTTTTTTCTCTCTCTCTTTTTTGCTGTCCTCACTCTTTTTTTTATGGTCTCTTCTCTCATGAACACACACCTTTTCTGTACTCTCTTTTCTTTACTCTCTGACTGTCACTGTATCTTCTCTTTCCCTATTGCACTTTCTATTATCTCGTCTCTCTATCTAACTCTTTCTCTGTATCTATCTATCTCTCTCTCTCTCTCTCTCTCTCTCTCTCTCTCTCAGTTTGAAGGCTGTAATAAGGCCTTTTCCCGTTTGGAAAATCTGAAGATTCACCTGCGGAGTCACACTGGAGAGAAGCCGTACCTGTGCCAGCACCCGGGCTGCCAGAAAGCTTTCAGCAACTCCAGCGACAGAGCCAAGCACCAGCGCACTCACCTGGACACTGTAAGAGCTCAGCATGCGCACGTGTGTGTGTCTGTGTGTGTGTGTATGTGTGTGTGTGTGTGTGTGTGTGTGTGTGTTTGTGTTTGTGTGTGTGTGTGTGTGTGTGTGTATGTGTGTGTATGTATGTGTGTGTGTGTGTGTGTTTGTGTTTGTGTGTGTGTGTGTGTGTGTGTGTGTGTGTGTGTGTGTTTGTGTGTGTGTGTGTGTGTGTGTGTGTATATGTGTGTGTGTGTGTGTGTGTGTGTGTGTGTGTGTGTATGTGTGTGTGTGTGTGTGTGTGTGTATTTAGGCCTGGCAGCTGTAGTTCAGAGCTCCTTTATAAAGTCACATGAATGTACTGTTACATGTCGTTATGTGTTGATTGGCGGTCGTTTGGTTTTGATTAGTTTTTTTTTGTTTTTCACATACAGCCAGCTTTAGTGTGAGTGTTAAGGTTAGTGTTAGAGCGAGTGGTAGGTTTAAGGATTAAGCTTAGTATAAGCATGAATGTTTAGGTTAAAGTTTTAGGTTAGTATTAGAGTGAGTGGTTTTATTTAGGTTCAAGGTTAAGTTTTGTGTAAGAATGAGTGGTTTAGGGTTAGTGTTAAAGTAAATTTTAAGTTTACGGTTTAGTGTTAGAGTGAGTTTTAGGTTTAAGGTTAAGGTTAGTGTTGGAGTGAATTTTAGGTTTAAGGTTAAGGTTAGTGTTAGAATGAGGGTTAGATTTAAGGTTAAGTTTAGTGTTAGACTAAAAAAACTAGATTACAGTGTCTGGCTAACTTAATTTTCCAGTAGCTCATAAAGTCCTTCTGTCTTTTAATTTTTTATTTTTTTTATTTAGACTGTTTGGGTTTACGGCTCATGACACAGAGCGACGACGGCCGAAGAAAGATTAAGTTATTGATTCTGCACAAAGTTAAAGCTCACTGCTTACACAGTCAGTCACTGTGATGGCGCCCTCTGTACTGATGAGGGGGAACCGCAGATACAGACCATTTAACACTGCGCTCCGTTAGAGAGAGTAACGGCACATAGAAAACAGAGAGAGAGAGAGAGAGAGAGAGTCAGGGAGGGAGAGACAGAGGGAAAGAGAGGTAAAGAAAGAGAAAGAATGTGAGAGTGTGAAAGAGGAGGTGTGAGAGAGGGAGAGAAAGAATTAAGATAAGGTAGAAAGGGATAGAGAGGGAGAGAGCAAGAAATTGAAGAAGAGAGAAAGAGGGAGATAAGGAGAGAGAGAGATAAAGAAAAAAGTGAGAGAGAAAGATAGAGATGGAAAAAGAATGTGTGAAGAAGAGACAAGGAAGGAAAGAAAAATAGGAAGTGAGAGATAGAAAAGGTGTGAAAGAAAGAAATAGAAGAAAATGTGAGGGGAGAGGGAAAGAGAGATGGAGAGAGATGTACAGAGAAAGAGAAAGTGTGTGTGAGAGGGAGAAAGAGAGAGAAGGAGAGACAGAAGGGGAAAGAGAGAGATGCAAGGGGGAGAGAAAGATGGAATAAAAAGACAGATGGAGAGAGTATAAGAAAGAAAGGGGAGAGAGAGGGAGAGGTGTAGGACGAGAGACACTGTGGGCCTGTTTACACAAATAAACTTGCGTTTTTGGTGATCGGATCACGCTTGCATTTCACTTGACCATATGAAAAGCCACGTGTAAACACCTATAGGACGCTTTGTGATCGGATTACGGTTGGATCGTTCAGCCCACATTCGGAGCTGGTCAGGGACGGATTTTGACCGCATTTAATGAATGTGTAAACAGAGCATGTTTTTATCCGTATACAATTACGTGAGCAGAAATGTGTCTGCTGAGCGCTGACTAGTTGATTTTAACCCTTGTGTGGTGTTCAGGTCTGTAAGACACATTTTCAGTGTTTACCAAAAAAAAATTGATGTGATTTATTATTATTTCAACCTCAGATTCTTGGCCTTTTGCTCATTTTCTGTGAAGAACATATAAAATAACACATTTTCAGTGTCTTCACTCTGTTCACCCCCCACACATTTATATTACACATGTGGTGTTGGGCTGAACCCGCAGGGAATAAAAGTGTGGAGGTGCTGTGTCCTTCACTCTGTTCTCCTACATGGCCTGCTGTTAGTGTGTGGGCGTCTGTGTGTGTGTGTGTGTGTGTGAGAGAGTGGACAACATAGACAGGCTGCTGACTGGCTACAGCTGCTAAAGGAGAACGCTTCGCTGGACACTTGGAAAATGGAAGCGATGTATATACTGTCGTGCCTTTTATGCAGAAAAGTACAATTGGATCTCATCTAGTCAGCATAGAGACACATTTTAGTGAAAAGTGTAAGTGGAATTTGCCCGAAGTTTATCCAGATACGATCTGGACTCGAAACTCATGTTAATGCAAGGTGTAAACAGGCAGAAAGCTGCTTAGTGGAGCTACTACACGATGCTACGGCTAATTAGGCCATCATCTCCAACACACCCAACACAACACGCCTCATATACAGCGAGAAAATCACTCTGAGTGTAATGAAATGAAATTTATCCTCCACACAGCTCTTTTTCCTTCTCTCTCCTTTTTTCCATCCCTCTCTCGCTCTCTGTGTTTGGCCTGTTTAACTGTACGGTGACTGTGTGGAGTTGCGAAGGGAAAACAAACAGCGGCACACAGGCTGCTAGTAAAAATAGTTATTAACAGAGAGGTAGAAGGAAGGAAAGGAGAGCTCATAAAGGAAAGCTATCCACTTTCACTTTAATGACTACTGTTTTTTCTGTGTGAGAAAAGACCTGAAACACGTACAGGAGAAAGTGGCTTTCTTATATTTGAGCTTGTCCTACCAAAGTGCAAAAACACTGAGGGTTTTGTAGCTTATTTCAATTTAGCTAATCTTCCGACATACAGGGATTAATTCAGTTTAATTCTGCCCGTGTCAAGGTCAGCTGGCAGCCCTCGTTCCCTTTTTTAACATCTGTAATTTGCATTTTTCTTATTGTTTTTTCACTGAGATCCATTCAAAACCTGGGCATTTTATGTACGCAAGAATAGTCATAATTCATTTTTACTTGACAGTTTTCAAACCTCTCTTCATCCATTTATCCCTTTTTTATTTCTACTTCTATCCCTGAGAATTAAATAGCATGTTTTTGTTGTTGTATCCTTAAGTTAAACTGCTGTAGACTTATCAGGCAGATCTTTGTGTAAATGTGCTGTTTTTTTTGTGATATCATGTTATTTTAAAATGAGTTGTATAGATAATAAGACATTAAGATTGAACTGAGCACTTTATTAGGTACACCTACCTCATATCTACATTTATTACCCATTTTATCAGCTCCACTGACCATATAGGAGCACTTTAGATATACAGTTACAAACTGTAGTCCATCTGTTTCTCTGCATACTTTGTTAACCTGTTCTTCAATGGTCAGGACCCCCACAGGACCACCACAGAGCAGGTACTATTTGGGTGGTGGGTTATTCTCAGCACTGCAGTCACACTGACGTGGTGGTGGTGTATTAGTGTGTGTTGTGCTGGTGCGAGTGGATCAGACCAGCATGACACACACTAACACACCACCACCACGTCAGTGTGACTGCAGTGCTGAGAATGACCCTCCACCGAAATAATACCTACTCTGTGGTGGTCCTGTGGGGGTCCTGACCATTGAAGAACTAGGTGAACGGACTACAGTCTGTAATTGTAGAACTAGTGCACTTGTATGGTAAGTGGAGCTGATTAAATTTTCAATGAGTGTGAATACAGGATACCTAATAAATTGACCATTGAGTGTATATTAGTAAGTGTACTTTATTGTATGTAATACGCAGCTGGATGTTCAGCACTGGCTCTCATTCAGGCCTGAAGTGACATCAGTAAAGAAAATGTTTTGCTAATGCATGAGTTTTCAAAAGGTACTGAAATGTCTGTCCTCTTCTTCTTTCATTTTTCCGCTGTAAAAATGCTCAGCTGAAAGGTATGTTGCTTCCTTTCCTTTTCCGCTTAAACTTTATTTCAAATTTCTACTCTTACCTCTCAAAATATACCAAATAACCTGCATGTTTTGTTTTTTTTAGAATTGTACTTATTTATGTACTTAATTATTCAGTAGAATTGAAGTGTGCACCCACATACAGGCCCAAAGAGTTTAAGGGGCTAATCTTCAGTTCTTGTTCTGCATTTTGTGTTTTAGAAACCGTACGCATGTCAGATCCCCGGCTGCACCAAGCGCTACACAGACCCCAGCTCCCTTCGCAAGCATGTCAAGATCCACTCCGCCAAAGAGCAGCAGGTGCGTAGAAAGGTAAGCGCTCCATTAAAACAGGGGAAAACAGGACTTTAAAATGATAGTTTGGTGGAAAGTCAAATTTACAGTTTCCCCCCTTGTTTGGACAATATATTCAGTCAGCCAAGACATATATAACAGTTTATCAGACAGGGTCAGAAACCCGAATCGCTGCGCAATGCAGGTAGCTCTCGGATAAACAGTGCTTTAAGGAACACACATTTGCAGTAGGTATCCTTCATGGTCAATTGCGTCCTTTTCACGGCTTAGCACAGTTGGTTTTTATTTAGCTCTGTCTTTGAAAATCATTTCCCCCCAACAATACATCAGCGCTGACCGCATTTCGGCGTTATACACGGCAGAGAACGCATTCCTCATTAAAGCACGTAAATATGAACAGAATGGCCTCATTGTTGTGCGCGGCTAAGTGGCGGCTGGATGACGATGCGTTCCTTTCGCTAAGCAGCACAAAGCGGAAACACATGTGAGCGCGAGTCGATGTTAATAAGCCGCTGAGCGCAAAACCCCGCCAGCCAGATGTGGCGGACAAATGTCAAACAAAGCCTCTTTCCCCGTCTATCGCATGGTGTCGTGCTGAGGAAAGATGAAACACGCTCATCTGCCTGATGAATGGCTGGAAAGTATGTGACTGCGGCCCTGTGGAAGGTGTGCCACGCTCTGTTGTCCACAGTGCCAGAGTTTCTGTTACCACGTAGCCAACAACAAATATGCTCATTGTTCACTTTCTTCCCCCTGATTCCTAATATTCAGATGGCAATCAGTATCTTTATTTTGAAATCATGACATCTGCTTAAATTTATTTCGGAATTGTATAAATGAAAATAACTTCTTAAAGTTCGTGTCATGCCTCGTTTAAAGCATCTTCTGTTCAGCGGAATCATGCCCAGATGTACAGTCAGCCTGAATTAATTTTATAAACGGATCGTATTTGTTAAAAACCTCATGCCCATGCTCAAGTGTGAGCTTTCAAAGGCAATCAGGACTGGGCAAAAAAATGCACGGCACTCCAATCTCTAAACAAATGTCATCTGTCACTCAAACGTCTGTTCAGGGCCTCTGTTGGGTTGCGTTACGGAGGAAGTGCTGAAGAAAACTGGCAAGAAAAGTGGCCTGACCATGGTGATGGAGGTTTCCCAACTTATAAGCAGTGTGTCATGACTAGCTGGGAATTTTAGAAGATGTAGAAGCACACTGCCCATCAAAAGTTTGCCTTCTTTTGAAGTGTTTTACACAGTTACTTTTCAGTGACGCTAAAGAAACACTTTCAGTGGTTTTGTTAGTGTAAAGGAGCTCTGTGCTAATGCTTTGGTTATATTTATCTTCAACACGCAGCTTCATGTTCATCAGAGTGTCTTCCTTGGTAAGAAGAGCAAGTTTTGCCTAGGACATCACCGATTTTGTGGTGTTAAAGATACTTATTTTATAGGGCTAAATATTGAGATAACCAATATCAGCAAATGTTTAGATTCGTATTTTACATTTTAATTCTATACTTCAGCAGTGCTTCACTGGCTGATATGATTGTCAGATTGTCAAAAAATTCCTGTTTACGAAAATTACGTGTCAGTAATTGTTGCTATGTTCGTCAAACTAACTGGTAGCATCTTGTGCTAACAGACTAAAAAGTTCTATAGTGTAAAGCAAATGTTAGATGCACACAGAGGAGTTTGAGATAACATTTTATTATTGAAAAATGACCTGGCTTTACAAGATGTTCAGTTCAGACATGCATGTTTGAGAATGACAGAACAACTATGTTGGCCACTTTATACAAAAAAAAGGATTCTGGAAACCATGTTAACATTAATCAAACCAGGGAAATCTTTTAGTCACTCGACGTTAAGCAGCATCTTTTCATATCTGACAAGGAGGAATCTGAACAACAGAATCTACCCCTTCAGATCAGCTAATACTAAAGCTGGACAGTGAAGCTAAGAAAACATCTGAACATTGTTCTTACCATATTAAATAACTTTTGGTTGGTAACATGAGTGTTAGCAAATACAGTAACCCGGATAAGGTATAGCGTACTGTAGAGCCAGTATAATTCTGACTGGTAGTAGTTTTGATGCTGAGCTGTGAGTTTGGTCTTCCACAGAGTTTAATCCAAAACTTTTTCAGCTTCAAGAATAAAATAAAAACAGCTCCACCCTCCGGATGATCAGGATAGCGTGAGTCAGGCATTATACGTTCCTCATTAACACCTTTCACCATTTCTTACTCTAATAATTCTGACTGATTTACAGTTGTAATTGGCTGAGAGGCGTGTCCCATATTATTTATCAATCAGTCAGTTGTCACATTTTTTACTTAGAAACTCACAGTATTAAATAATAGGAATATTGTCACACTCTGGGTGGAGCGACTCAAAATTCTTTGGGTTTTGGATTCTGTCAATTATCCTATTTTTGATGAGAATCAAATTTTGTAACATTTTATTCTCATGCTAAGTGTGACGCATATGTTATTTTCACCCCTTAAAATCCCAGGCTTATTATTCAGTAACTGTAGGGATTTCTGTGTAAACTGGCTGAGCTATTCTTAGGATATAGAAGTGTGTAATAAAACTTTGGGCCTGCCGGTGGGCCCTGGCCATTTAAGGGGTTAACCACGGTGGTGTCTTATGTTCACATTCTCCAGTTCACTCTGTATTACTGTGATAGAGTTAAACCAGGGGTGGCTCATACTGAGTTTCTTAGTATCACAACTGTTGAACTGTTGAACTGTTAATTGCAGGTTTGAATCCTGACAATGCCACAGTCAAAACAAGCTGCAAATTAATGATGTGCCTGTTTTTTGATCATTCCAGTCATCAACATCCACTGAAAATATCAGCCAGCCGATATATTTGTCAGGACTTTGTTTTGGCTAAGTAATGTTTGACAGATTTTCTCCCAAACTATTGCTAAAAGCACATATTGAAACTGTTTTGGCCCAAAGATGGTTTAAACAGCTGGAGGGTTTGAGTGCTGGTGAGTGCTGATATCACAACATGGCGATAACGTATGTGGTGATATATGTTATTAGGTAGATAGCATTGTCCATCAAAATATTGTCTTTAATATTTACACATGTGGTATTGTTTTCCTCACAATAAACTTGCCTTGGCTTTATCATGTTACTTGTATTACAAATGTTTAGAAAAGCTAACTTTTGATGGTCAGTGTGCCACCCACTAACCAATGAAAAGCCTACTGCTAACCCTAAGCCAAACTTTAACTAAACCATCATTGGTTATATTTGTAAACTCTATGCATTGTGGGATACTCATGCAGTGTTAACAGTTTGGAGGGCTGCTGTGTGCGTGGGTTTTTCCCTTCCCCTCTTTCTGCATGTTTCCAATCAGAGGTTCCTGTCCGTGGTGAAGAGTAATTCCTCTCCAAAGCCGTCATTTCCTACACCAAGCTGTGGTGAAGTGTCGCCACAAAACTTGACATGCTTCTTTATTGAAGACTTTTGTTTGGTGCCCGTCCAGTTTACACAAAAGCGTCTCCATTCGTCGTGTCCTTCTTCATTTCTCCTCCACTGTCTCATCCCTGCTCCGAAATGGAAGCCATGTTGTGATGGGAACGTATGGTGTCAGTGTGAACTTTAACCTTGTTCTTCATTCAGAATTAATACGGGCAACGCTAATGTCAGCACGGCGTGCAGTAGAGTCGAATGTGTCAGTGGAAAAGAAAGTTGCCATGGATTGCAAGCTTGTAATACATAAATGCTGAAATCCTTTTCTTCCTATCTTATTTACTGTACTTGTATATGTATATTCTTTTAGTCTAGTGGTTTCCCACCCTGGTCCTGGACTACCCCTGCTCTGCATATGTTGGTGTTTCCCTGCTTTAGCGCACATGACCCAACTAATCAACACATTTACAAGCTCTGCCTGTAGATGAATTAGGTGCCAGAGCTGGAGTGATGCAGGGTTGAGAACAGAACATGTGAGTGGAGCAGCAGACATTTCCACTCATTTGCTCAAAGTGTTTCTGTAATCACTCCGCTCCAGCTCCGCCCTGCTTTTCTATTTCCTGCTCCTCACTCACATGTCAGAGAAACCCCGCTCCATGTCCACCTCATATGATTAATTCTTGTGATATTTATTATGTCTCGAATGTATGGACAAGACACTTTATTATTACACCCTTTATTTCATTAAATATATAATTTATGGACATTATCAAATTAAAAAACCTAGCCAAACATTCTGTGCTATACAAATTCTTTTTTGGAAGGCCTACGCTTGAAGTGACCATCCAGTCACTAGCTGGAAATCTGCCAGTGGTAAACAAATGGACGAGCTTTTAACAGCATTTCATCATTCGTGCAGCAAAATTAACAACACAAGACTGACTGTGTTAGATGTCTGTAGAACTTTGTTGCATTTAGTGAGAATTTCTGGGACATAGTTCTGCTGAATAGCTCCGCAGCGCAGACACTGTGTATGAATGGCTGTCGTGTGTGTGCTATAGAGTCACTGCCGCACCACTCACGTCACACAGAGGCAGTCAGACTGTCTGACTCAACGGATGGAGTGATACTGGAGCGATTTCGGAGCGAGAGAGAACACTGACACTCCGACTTTGTGATAAGCTGCTCCTCACTACGAGCAAAATCACACCGCTCTATTCCTGCTCTGCACCGCTCACAATCACTGCCTTAGTAGATAAAATATCTAGAATAAGAAGAATAAACTTTCTACACTGAACTTTGATTCGATTTGATTTAGAGAACAAATTAAATCCCAAAAATTGCAACCCCTAAAATTCATAAGCTTTTCAGAAAAAAAGCCCTTCGAGCATTGCACCCGCATCTCCGCCTTCTTTAGTCAGGTTGGCTGCACCTGTATGCCTATTTTTAGTCATTGACATTGGTTTCCATAATGATAAATTAGGGAAACACTTAGAAGGTGGTGTGATGCATATCTGCAGTACAGTTTTATGTTTCTATACAGTTTCCATGTCTTCTTCTTGATTGTTTTGATACCATATTGAAATTTTTACACCTTCACAATGTATCTTAGTTTTACCCAATTCAGTTTCATATTCATTACTCTTAATTATTTGCTAACATGACCTGTCCGTATCTTTAATTGATAGCTGAGGGCTTGCCCCCACTTGGAGCCGGACGGTCTGAGCGAATGTTTGTCCGTCCAGCACCTGCATGGCCCCACCCACTCTCAGCACACACTTAATGGAAAGGATGGACGCTCACCTGCACTGGGCCAGGACATATTTACAGGTACAATTTTCCCCTGGAGTTCATCAGCCAAAGACATGTTTGGTGTTTGAAGTTTAATTCTTTAGCTTTGCACTGGAGCTACCAGGCTAATGTAGCTGACAAGTAATGGCAGCATGTACACCACCAATTAGCACTGTGCTTATTGCATGTAAATCATCACATGCTTGCCTCAAGCAGAGTAAAGTAATTTCTAATGACTTTCTTATGTGGTTTCTGACACTGTGTGACATACAGTCATATGACTGTATAACTGTAAACATGAACAATAGAATGGTGTTTGTATGTGCATCTGCCTCAGAGTTATTAACCATCTTGAAATTACCGGAAGAAAAAGTGTTGCTATTATTATTGTAAGTTAAGTAAATATTTTTATTATTAAAGAATCAAACTTCAAACAGCAAATAATGTATAAAAGTTATTTTGCCAAACTGTTTGTATCTTTAAGGCCAACTGGTTAATCTCAGCTGACTGCTGTGCACTTCAGGTGTGTTAAAGTATTGAAGGAATCTGAACACTCCTTCAGGACTCAAGCTGAGAGACAGTACATTAATGCTCACAAACACGCTGTTTGTCTCATTCAGACAGTGCGACAGACGGTTTCCGCCTTGTTAAATGTTTGTTTAGGTGTTAAGTGTGGAACATATTTCAGTGTGTGTACTGTCTGTTGGCTCTGTTGAAATCATGACTTCCTCAACTGACCTTAAGAGTCAAATTCAGAATGGTGTTGTAAGTGATGTGTCTCATTTAAAGTTAGGCCTTCATCATGTCTAATTTAAACTCACCAGTCACTTTATTAGAAACTCCTCCCTTGTAGCTTCACCTTGCTGGTGTACAGTTACAGACTGTAGTCTATCTATTGGTGTGTTGACCATTCTTTAGCTCTACCTCAAAGGTTAGTTTCTGACCACAGTGCAGCTCTTCTTTCCCTTAGCTAGTATCTTATTTTCTTCTTTTGAATATTTGTTAATAGACTGTGTATTTGTCTGGTCTGTTTAATGTCACTTGGACAAATTCCTCATATATATAACACACTTCGCAAAATAAAGTGCTTCTAGGTGATTAAGGTTGGTGGACTTACATTTACATTTACATCATTTAGCAGACGCTCTTATCCAGAGCGACTTACAAAAAGTGCTTTGTCTATCCAGAGAAAGAATCTTCGCTAGCTACCGCTAGGTTAGAGAGAAAGTCAGTCCTAAGCTCAGATACTGGTAGAATCAGAAGGTCATTGACACCTAGTGAAAAAGGGACAGAGTTAAACACAGAACAGTGCAATACGATAAAATACATAAGTGCTGTACAATACATTACAATCAATACTTAATTTAGTGCTCATTTAAGTGCTGAATAAACAGGTGTGTCTTCAGTCTGCGTTTGAAGACAGCGAGAGACTCTGCTGTACGGACAGCCAGTGGGAGTTCGTTCCACCACCTGGGTGCCAGCACAGAGAACAGTCTAGTTGCTTGCCTTCCACGTGCCTTGAAGGATGGCGGGTCAAGCCGAGCTGTACTCGAAGCTCGAAGGGCTCGTGGTACAGTTCGAGATTTGACCATTGCCATCAAGTAGGGAGGGGCTGGTCCATTTTTGGCCTTGTAGGCAAGCATAAGGGTTTTAAATCTGATGCGTGCAGCTACAGGAAGCCAGTGAAGGGAGCGCAGCAGTGGGGTGACGTGGCTGAACTTTGGGAGATTGAAGATGAGTCTTGCTGCTGCATTCTGGATGAGTTGCAGAGGCCTGATGGCCTGCATCGGAAGACCAGCCAAGAGCGAGTTGCAGTAGTCAAGCCTTGAGATGACAAAAGACTGCACTAGCACCTGAGTGGCCTCTCTCGAGAGAAAGGGTCGGATCCTCCGGATGTTGAACAGCAGAAATCTGCATGACCGAGTTAGGTTCACAATGTGAGTCGAGAACGATAACTGGCCATCCAAAACCACACCAAGACTTCTTGCCTCTGCTGACGGGACAATCAGAGAGTTCTCGAATGAGATGGCAAGATCTTGATGAGGACCTGTAGTTGCAGGGATGAACAGTAGCTCAGTCTTGCTAGGATTGAGCTTCAGGTGGTGAGCTGCCATCCATGAAGAGATGTCAGACAGACATGCCGAGATCCGACTGGAAACCTGTGTGTCCGAGGGTGAGAAAGAAAGCATTAGTTGAGTGTCATCAGCATAACAGTGATAAGAGAAGCCATGAGATGATATTACATTGCCAAGAGAGCTAGTGTAAAGAGAAAAGAGAAGAGGACCTAGCACCGAGCCTTGTGGGACACCAGTGGAGAGCCTGCATGGAGAGGATATGGACCCTCTCCATGTTACCTGATAAGAGCGATCCTCCAGATAGGACTTGAACCACTTCCACGCAGAGCCAGTGATTCCAAGGTTGGTGAGGACATCCAGAAGGATTGTGTGGTTGACCGTGTCAAAAGCTGCTGAGAGGTCAAGAAGAATCAGGACAGATGACATACTGGCTGATCTTGCTGACTGGAGCTTCTCTGTCACTGCTATAAGAGCAGTTTCTGTTGAGTGCGCTGGTTTGAAGCCAGACTGGTTGGGGTCCTGGAGCTGGTTCTGCGTGAGAAAGAGAGACAGTTGATTATAGACTGCACGTTCAAGAATTTTTGAAAGGAAAGAAAGGAGTGATACCGGTCTGTAGTTGTTGACATCAGAGCTGTCAAGCGAGGGCTTCTTCAGGATGGGAAGTACTCTTGCAGTCTTCAAAGTTGATGGTACTTCACCTGATGACAAGGACTTGTTAATGAGAAAAGTGATGAAGGGCAGTAGATCCTTGGAGATTGACTGGAACAATGCAGATGGAATGGGATCCAGTGGGCAGGTGGTTGGGTTACTGGATTTGATCAGTTGAAGGACAGCGTCTGTGGAAAGAGAAGAAAAACAGTTTAAGGGATTGAGAACGAGAGAAGGAGGTCTAGTGAAAGGAGTGGGGACAGAGGGAAAAGACTGGCGGATTCTATCAACCTTCTCCTCAAAGAAGGTGACAAAATCCTCAGGAGTGAGAGAAGAGGGTGGAGGGGGAGGAGGAGGGTTGAGGAGAGAGGAGAAAATGCTGAAAAGCTTGCGTGGATCAGATGCTGATGCTTCCAGTTTCCCTCTGTAGAAGGATGACTTTGCAGCAGTAACTTCGAGTGAGAACTTGGAAAGTAGAGATTGGTAGGAGTTAAGATCCGAGTCGAGCTGGGATTTCCGCCACCTTCTCTCAGCCTTCCTTAGTTCTTGCCGGTTGCTTGATAAAGTGGCCAGTGAGCAGAAGTACAAAGTAGTTGTTTCTAATAAATTGGCCGGTGAGTGGAAGTACAGGGTAGGTGTTTCTAATAAAGTGACCAGTGAATGGAAGTACAAGGTAGGCGTTTCTGATAAAGTGGCCAGTGAGTGGAAGTAGAAGGTAGGTGTTTCTAATAAAGTGGCCAGTGAGTGGAAGCACAAGGTGGTAGTTTCTAATAAATTGACCAGTGAGTGGAAGTACAGGGTAGGTGTTTCTAATAAAGTGACCAGTGAGTGTAAGTACAAGGTAGACGTTTCTAATAAAGTGGCCAGTGAGTGGAAGTACAGGGTAGGTGTTTGCTAATAAAGTGACCAGTGAGTGGAAGTACAAGGTAGGCGTTTCTGATAAAGTGGCCAGTGAGTGGAAGTAGAAGGTAGGTGTTTCTAATAAATTGGCCAGTGAGTGTAAGTACAAGGTAGGTGTTTCTAATAAAGTGACCAGTGAGTGGAAGTACAAGGTAGGTGTTTCTAATAAAGTGACCAGTGAGTGGAAGTACGTGGTAGGTGTTTCTAGTAAAGTGACCAGTGAGTGTAAGTACAAGGTAGGTGTTTCTAATAAAGTGACCAGTGAGTGGAAGTACAGGGTAGGTGTTTCTAATAAAGTGACCAGTGAGTGTAAGTACAAGGTAGGCGTTTCTAATAAAGTGACCAGTGAGTGGAAGTGCAAGGTAGGCGTTTCTAATAAAGTGACCAGTGAGTGTAAGTACAAGGTAGGCGTTTCTAATAAAGTGACCAGTGAGTGTAAGTACAAGGTAGGCGTTTCTAATAAAGTGACCAGTGAGTGGAAGTGCAAGGTAGGTGTTTCTAATAAAGTGGATGGTGAATGTATATAGTTTGAAGCTGAATATCGTCTTAGTCTCCTTAGTCCACTTTTCACTGGAGCTCAGCTGTACACAAGTGTATATTTAATTCCAGAGCACTTCACAAGCTCCAACCCCAATAAGCTGCGATTTAACAGCTCAAACGGACATAGCAGAATAAAAAGGTTTTTTATGTTATGAAGACCATATGCTATGGTGATATTACAAACATCTGCAGTGGGCAGCTGCATGTAAATCTTCCCATGGTGCCTCCTCTGGTCTGTGTTGAGTTACACTCAGATAACACATTCTAACCTTAAAGTACCTGAAATTATGACCTAACACGCCACGCAGCATCAGGACAGAGGCCAAAGGTTGATTCTGCTCTGACTTTTGTTTTAGGAATAATTCAAAGTTTTTTCCCCCACAATGCTTTTCTGTTTGTTGGTTCCAGCAAAATCCTGTTTAAGATTTAATGCGGTGCCAGAATCACTACTATAGTGAATGGTGCATTTTAATGGTGATTATAAAAAAAGATTGGACAGTAATAACTTGCATGTGTACTAGCTTGAAGTGAGAGAAGTACCTGGAGCTACATGTGCAGTAGTGCTATCTGTGCAATTTACAGGACAATTGCAGCTTTCTGGAGCATTAAAGCAGAGCAGGGCACGATTCACTCAGCCAAATCGCCTTCATTCCCCGGCGTGCCAGCAAGGAGTGTCTTTTAAAAAGTCTTGGCTCAGACTCTCCCTCTGTTTCCCTCAGTTCAAAGAGGACAGCTTGCTGCTTCTATGTGCAAATGGCTTTAGCCCGGAGCAGCTGTTGTGTTCTTTTGACTGTTTGTTCTCATTTGGTTTGTTCTTGCTGTGGTCAAAGCTAGCCAAGACGCTGTATGTAATGGCATTCAGGATGACTCTACCCACTACACGCCGCTTTGTTCCACAGCCAGCAGAAAGAGAGAGAGAGAGAGAGAGAGAGAGAGAAATACACTGGTTTCGCTGTTATTCTGTCCACTTATTGCACGCTGTGTGTGTATGTGCTTGTTCATCTGCACTCACCATCCACTTCACTAGAAATTTACTACTTCTATTCACTGGCCACTTTATGAGCTCCATCTGCTTTATAAATTCACTGTACGTACATACAGTGGATATTGGCATTTAAAAAACATCGCAATAGTAAATGACGTGGTGGCCTGCAGCAGTGTAAATGGTGCCATGCACTCTTAGAAATAAACGCACTGTGCAGGTACATTTTTCGTTCATCAAGGTACAAACAATGTAAATGTTCCCTCAGAGGTACAACAGTGGTTTTAAGGTTTGATTGTGAACCTTAAATAAGTTTTTCCAGGTGAAAAGTTTGTATTTGTTTCTTTTCATAACCAAATGTTTTAAAACAGAACAGTAAAATAAAAGCCTGGAGACGAGACGGGGTGTGTGGAGTCAGTACAGCTTAGAACATATCATTTCAGTGGATTATGGTTCAGTTATGTTCCCTGACTGAAGGTACTGAGATGCACCCTTGAGGGAACCACCCCAGTGACAAGAGGGGAACTGCCCCAGTGACAGTTTAGTACCTTTATTTCTGAGAGTGTGGAAATAGTGCCGTGTCTGCCCATGTGCAGGACGATGGTTTTTATTTTATCCTTAGTGTTTTGAATACTTGCTAATGTTTCTAATACTGTGTTTTCATTGAAATTTGAGTTTTGATATACAAGAATAGCTAAGAACAGGCTTAAATACGAACATTCAGTGCCCGGATTTCCATAAAAAATTATCATCCTGTTTATTTCGCCGCTGTGGCCGCTGAACTTGTGATGGAGCACCTCTGCTTCTGTCAGGGTGCCATTGGAAACAATGAAATATCTGGTTTGTCATTATCCGTCAACTGCCAACAGATAAGTGCAGCTTAACAGGCTGTAGTCCATTGTTATCATTTATCATTGGTCACTTTGATCATTGGTCAGTCTACCACAAAACCATTGTCAGCTAGATATTAGTGAATTAATTATTATTAAAGTCAACTTAAGTCAAAATTGAAATTTTTTACCTTGTTATTACATGTCCCTGGTTATATTAAGCATGATTATATCATATAATTTGAAAGACAAAATTCTTGTTTTCCCAAAATTTTTGATTGTGGTAGTGTGTAGTGACTTTTTCCCTGGCTTGAAAGGGCATTGCACACTGAACATGACCTAAAAACAACCTGAAATGTGAAAATCTGACACATTTTTTTTTTCATATCAAAACTATACACACAAGACATGACACTGTTTTTTTTCTGGAATTTTGCCAAATTGTTCACAGTGCCAAAATAAAAAAGGCTGGCAGCAAGTCCATCATAAGCTCTGTTGCTTCTCACTAAACAGGCAAATTGTGACATTAAACAGGATGCTTTCCACTTAGGAAAAGTGGACGGAGAAAGGAGAGTTTCTCCACCTCGTTGAGGAGCTAAAGCCTTATTAACTGTTTCACACACAGCTCTAATCTCTGTAACTCAGTTTGAGCTGATTTTGGAGATGCAGCTCCACACTAGGCAAAGCACAGAATGGGCCTTCCTCACCAACCGTTCTTAAGAAGAAATTTCTTCTTAAAACCTTTACCAATGTTTTCTAATTTGGGATTTGTTCTTAGGTAAGAACATTTACAGCATTTGGCAGACGGTCTTAACCAGAGCGACTTACAATTTGATCATTTTACACAGGTAGGCCAAGGTAGTATTAGGAGTATTGCCTACGCGGAGTACTCCTACTGGTATAGTTAGGGTGCTTGCCCAAGCAGGGGATTGAAACCCAGTCTACAGAAGGCAGAAGTGTTACCCACTACACTATACCAACCACAACAGAAACCTTCCACGCAACAGAATCTAAACACTGTTGCGTGGATGGATAGATGGATAGATAGACAGACAGATAGATAGATAGGACTTTATTGATCCCGAAGGGAAATTGCAGTGTAACAGTAGCAAGACATACAATTGCACATAAACATACATATATTAGGCAGAAATAAAATAGGAGTTAAAAAAAAGAGACATAAATTAGGCATAAATAGAAAAATAGACAAAAGCAAACTATGAAAGAGTAGGAATAAAAGTATCTCTATTGCATATTTACACAGCATATAAGACAGATTTGTTGTATTTACATGAGAGCAGGAATTGCACAGGTATTGCAAGTGGTATGAGGTAGTTACAGCACAATGAATATAAGCATAACTATGAATATCAGCAGCGTTTACAGTCTAAAGTGCATATTTAAAGTGTCATTACAGTAGCAGGTTATGATATATTGCACAGTGTGTATTAAGCACAAACAATTCTGTGGTTTAAGAACATGTCATGAATCTGACATAGACTTTTTCTTAGGACTTTTCTCAAGATCAAATTTCAGAAAAAACTTGGGAAGATATTTTTGAATGAGGCCCGTTGCCTTCAAAGTGCAGATAAGATCTTTGCTCCTCACAGATCGAGCAAATGATGACATTAGGCTTCTGTTCATTTTGAAAAAGTGAAAGCAGCGTGAAGAGCTTCGTTCAGAAGTGCTTCCTCATAGGCTGTAATGTTTGTTGCTCAGTTTGAGGCCCATTTGTGGTGTTTTTGGAGATTCTGATCCTTTTAGCATTTCTGAAAAAGTTCTGTTTGCTAATACACAGCTACTCCATCATCTTGGTTGCTGCCATGCCAACAGCTCTGCAACTCCTTTCTGTCAGATCAGCCCTGTCTCGGATCTTCTCCACCTTGGATCACCTCCGCCTTGGATGAGCTCCATCTCGACTCGGCTGCATTTTTTTCTTTTTACCCTCAGACTAATATTGGTTCGTATGTGAAGACACTGCCTGTGCCCCTGGGAGCCTGCCACTCTCCTAGTCATTTTGGCTGTTTTTCTACCAGCACTAATTTGACTTCCCTCTGTCAAGATTGTCATCCCATTCAGCATGCGTGGGTGCCATGCCCTTTCTCCATCGCTGGCCTTTTTTGGGAGCTTAAATTTTAAGCAAGTAAATCTCATTCAACGTCATAATTGAACAACCATTCTGTTGCCAACAGGATATTCCATGCCAAACTACCACCAGAGCATCATCCAGCTTTCTTCTTCATCACACCCATCAATGCCCATATGCAGCAGCCACCCTCAAACCCCTTTGCCTGCCATGTTTAACACAATTCATGTCTTCACAATCCAGTGTCAACCAGAGGAGGATGGGTTCCCCTGTCGAGTCTTGGTTCCTCTCAAGGTTTCTTCCCTACTGGGAGTTTTTCTTGCCACTGTCGCCCTCAGCTTGCTCATCAGGGGTACATCAAGATACTACACTGAATCAAATCAATCTCCTTCTTTTTTTCTTCTTATCTTACATTCCTAATTGCAAAGCTACTTCAAGCACCATACAAAGGGCCATGTGAACTGGACCCCTTTCCAGCCTAGGCTAAACTTCCCCAGCAAACCATACAAAGCCTAGTGCATTACACCGAACTCAGATACCCAAATGCTTGACCATCTGACCAACAACTGATTCTGACTCCAGCTGCTCTATATCCCACTGGCATACACTCAGACCAAGTTCTCTACCCAAGTTGCTACCATTCATGTGAGTCATCCTGGAGTTCTTTTGGGGGTCTGGCCTTCTAGCTACAGGCAAACGCCACCCAGAAATCCAGCCCAAGTCCTCAGTTCTCCCCCCTCCCTCTATCAATCTTCCCTCATACTACTACCACATGTTGAAGGCACAGTCCAAACTCGCAAATAGTGAAATTTGGGGGGGGAACATGCCTAAAACTCCTCTTTCTTCCTATCTAACATCCTATAATTTCACCTCCTTACCTTCCGTTCCTAAGTTTTTGCAAACTCAGTCCTATATCTGTCCACAGCTATGAGGAGGGTTCAGCCTTCTAGCTACAGGCAGAAGCCTCCCAGAACTCTAGCCCAAGTTCTCAGAGTTCTTCCCCCTCCCTTAATCAGTCCCTCATTCTACCACCACCTGTTGAACTCGCAAATTTATTATTGTCTGAATAAATCACACAAATAATCGTGTAATAATAATTATCTAATAAATAATCTTTTAGTCGTCTTCTGATTTTTGATGATGCCAGTGTACATCTGCCGGTGAGGAAAAATAATATTAAACTATATCATGTTTGAACACACCAACCTAACATCGAGAGAAGGCGCTTAGCTACCTCAGAAACCCTTCCAGATACAGTGTTCCACTCACAAATATGCCATAGAAAATTTGACTTGCTGCTTTGTGAGGCCATAGTCGACAGCTAGAACAGGATCATCTCTAAAATACAAGTTTTAAATGAGTTAGTTTTGCAGTTTTATTGTTTTTTTATTATTATTTACACTATTATTATTATATTATTAGTTATCTTCAATAACTTCAGTTCACTGTGTTAAAAGATACTCATTAATGTAGTCACTTGCCTATTTTTATGAAGATATGTCATTTTGTGAGTAAAGACTTTCCAACTGTTTGCTTTACAGTATCAGGAACCACATAAACAAGACTATTTGAAATTACTTAGGTGTGCATTGTGCTAATTGGTGGGTAAACCCTTCCATTACTTGCTAGCTGCATTAGCCTCATAGCTCCAGTGCAAAAGTCTGGAAACAAGCTTCAGACACCAAACATGTCTGGCTGATGGAGTACATTTGGCATAAGGAGGGAAATTTAAATTTGATTTTTTTGCTGAACTATCGCTTTAATGAATGCAGTTTTGTAGGCTCCATTGTCAGAGAGATTGACCTCTCTCTGAGGCATCACTCCCCTCTCTCTCCTCTCCTCCAGTGGAGCGCTGCGTAAAAGTTGAAGCAATCTTAGCCATTACCCGCTGAGTGTTTCCCGTTGTAGTAGCAGATGTTGGGGCTAAAGGGGAGAGCATTTAAAGGCCTTTGATGGATGATTTCGGGGTAATGAATCAGGCGTGTAACCAGTTCAGAAAGCTGTCAGATAGGCCCGGAGCAGCTGGAGCCAAACGGGAAAACCAGGAGCCGCTCCATGCTGGACAGCCAGCGCTATGCCGTTCGCCCCCAGGGGCTTCTGGGAAAATAATCATAGGGCCGAATCGCAGGAGAAGATTAGCAGAAGGAGAAACGGGGGAACAACTGTAGCGTTTCAGTGTCTCAGGCTGCACAAGAAGCTGAGGGAGCGGAGAATCCTCTTTACAGTGCAGTCAGCCGTGATTTGGCACTGCGCTCATACAGTAGTATATAATCTGTGGAATGGTGGTGTTTATATCACAACTCAGGCTTGTGTGTTTTGCTGTTATTTCCATTATAAATTCTGGAAAGAGCTGAAGCCTCCTTCGTTTTTGTACCTCGAAGTGCAATCTGCCAGGTGAGCAGCTAGTCTGATGTGTTCTCTGAACAAACTTTAAATGAAGCACATTCTCCATCCACTTGATCAGAAACCCTGCCCTTATAGCGCCACCTTGCTGCTGTACAGTTAGAGATTATCGCCCATCTATTGATGCACTGTTTGTTTTAGTAATCCTCTAGCCCAGAGGTTTTCAAGTCCAGAACGTGAATCTGTTTTCTGGTCATGGATTATGTAATGGCAGGTAGGTATGACATTAGATGGCCGATCACTTACATCATCGGTTCAGTCGATTCAGTTCGTTCAGTTATTAATGATTATAAAATATAGGACCAGAAACTGGCTTCAAGGTCCAGATTCGAAGACCTACACTCTAGCCCTTCACTAATGGTCAGTTTCTGACTGCACACACTTGCCGTGTCAGTGTCACTGCGGAGCTGAGAATGTACCACCACCAAAACAATATCTGGGCAACAGCAGTCCTGTGGTCAGAAACTGACCAAATATTAATGGTGTAGAGGGGGTCTGATAAATTATGCATGAGCAGATGGGCTACAGTCTGTAATTCTAGACCTTTATAGTGGACTGATAAGGTAGGTGAAAAAATGGTCAGTGAGTAAAAGTATGTGGTTTGTGTTTCTAATAAAGTGGCCAGTCGGTGGAAGTATGTGGTAGGTATATCTAATGAAGTGGCCAGTAAGAGGAAGTAGAAGGTAGGTGTTTCTAATAAAGTGGCCAGTGAGTGGAAGTACATGGTGGCCAGAAAATGGAAGTACAAGGTAGGTGTTTCTAATAAAGTGGCCAGTGAGTGTGTGTCATTGTTAATCCTCTTGAATTAAACCTGTTCAAAAAAGATCATGAAATATACAGTGAATTACAAACAGTGCACGACAGGACCGCTTCAGTTTTTCCGAAATGTCCCTGATTGGGTTTGTGTTGTCAAAACAACTGCTTGTTGCCATGAAATGCTGTTTCATGAGTAAAGGGAGGGGAGGGGGAGGGTTAATTTGGTCAATGTGGCGTTCTTTGTGGGGACTCCTTGAGGTTGATTTGGCCCGTTTTGCGTATTAGTGTTGTTTGTCTTTCAGGCCTGTTTGCTGGCTCCAGCACCACGGCAAACGGAGCCCCAGCAGAGCTGCTCTCTAACAGCCCTCACCTGCCCCCACGGCATCCCCGCCTGGACCGGGACAGCGACGGGTGAGTATCAAACACATTGAGACTTAGCCTTGTGGGATCTCACAACGCAGGATTTCTCAGTTTAGCTGGATAATATTAACCCCTTAAACTCTAAGGGCCGACATGTGACCACATGTTTCAGTTCCTCACTCTCGTAACTAAAGAATTAACACATTGGTTAGTTTCATAGTAGTAAATTAGTCTTTTTATTAGTTCCTACCAGATAATAATAGTGAGTAGGTTTCACTACAGTGAACCATTTCACATCAAAAGACTTTAAATGACTTTCAACAATTTGATTAATAAAGAAATTATAAAAGAAAATTAAGTGGAATATCTGTTTCAGATTAATAAATTAAGGGTACAAGGGGTTGATCCAAAAATGAGGATTAAGATAGATAGGAATGTCCCTTAGCTATTTTCCTTTTGGACAGTTCTGACTTTTGGCTTAAATTAACTGAGAAATCCTGAGCGTTGTGAAATACCCCCCACATCTGACTCCCACACACACACACACACCCACACACTGGTGACAGCAGTCGGGGTGATGTCAGGATCATGACTGCCGCAGTTTGGAGAGAATGATACGGTCATGGTTATGGAAGGACTGTGGTCATGGATGTCTCTGTGGGATATTAAGTACTAAATTGGATGTTCTTGAGTCATGTGATGTTTTGGGATATTTTGAGCTTCGGTGCATCACGCTAGATGCTCTGTGTAAGTGACCTGTCCTCTGAGAAGGTAATTAGTATGACATAGTTGCTTGTGCAACAAGTTGTGTATCCCAGTGGGGGAACACTTCAGTGTAACATGCTTCTCAGAATAAGTTCCGTGGCTTTAAACCCCTTTGAGATATGTTCTCCTGTCAGCATTTCAAAGAGGCTTTAGTGTCCCTTAAAGTAGTATATATTAGTATTTACAACACTGCCCTCTATGTGCAGTACAGTGAAACAGCGCCTGCCTCTCTGCTGAAATAAGGCATCTCTCGCTCTGCCTGTACAGACAGGTCAGTTTGTTTGAAGAGACTTGAAGGGGTCAAAAGTATAAGTGTAGTTTCTTTGGACTGAAGAGGGTCATGTACACCCACTAATATTGTCCAAAAAACCTTACCTGTGTGTGATTTTTGGGAGACTCCAGGATTTTTCTCCCCATTCATGCTGTTCTGTGTTGCTCTCTCTCATTCACACCGGTTCATTTGGCTCATCAGTTCTTACTGGTAGCAAGCTGAACGGCAGCATTAGAATGAAGTTGGGTGCAGAACATTGGTGTGTGTGTTGGGGAGTGTGGGTGTTTGTTGGAAATGATAGTGATTTAATGTGGAATGATGGTGTTTTTGGAGAAGGATGATATTTAGTGATGTTTAGTGGAGTATTGGTGTTTTGTAGAGAAGAATTGTGTTGAAATGTGATGGTGTTTTGAGCTGGTATTTGTTGGAGAATGATGGTGTTTGGTGGAGAACATTTGTGTTGGTTTGAGAATGATGCTTGTTGAATGATGGTGTTTGATGGTGAATAGTGATGTTGGATGATGAGGTGATGTACTGTGGAAATTTATGCTGGAAATTGTTAGTATTCGTTTTAAAATGTTGGGATTGGTTTGAGAATGATGCTTGTTGAAGAATGATGGTGTTTGTTGAAGAACATTGGTGTTAGTTTGAGAATGATGCTTGTTGAAGAATGATGGTGTTTGGTGGTGCATGGTGATGTTGGATGATGAGAGAATTTACTGTACAAATTTATGTTGGAGAATGTTGGAATTGGATGGAGAATGGAGTTTGTTGAAAAATGCTTGTGTTTGGTGGATATTACACGTTTGATGGCGAATGCTGGTGTTTGGTGGAGAATAACAGTGTTTGCTGATGAATGCTGGTGTTTGATGGAGAATGATGTTAATGTCCGGTGGAGAACGGTGTTTAGTGGAGAAGGGTGGTGTTGAAGAGTAATAGTGGTTGGAGCTTTTTGGTATTTGTTGGGGAATGATGTCTGTTGGAGAACAATGTTTGCTGAAGAATGATGGTGTTCGCTGGTGAATAGTGGTGTTAAAGAATGCTGGAATTGGTTGGAGAATGGTGTTGTTGGATAATGTTGGTATTTGTTGGAGAATGTTGGAATTGGAGAATGAGTTTTTTTGAAAAATGGTGTTTGGGGGATATTACACGTTTGATAGTGAATGCTGGTGTTTGGTGGAGAATAACAGTGCTAACGAATGCTGGTGTTTGATGGAGAATGATGTTAATGTGTGGTGGAGAACGGTGTTTGGTGGTGTTGAAGAGTAATAGTGGTTGGAGTTTTTTGGTATTTGTTGGTGGTGAATAGTGGTGCTGAAGAATGCTGGAATTGGTTGGAGAATGGTGTTTTTTGAAGAATAATGGTGTTGGAGAATGTTGGTGTTTGCTGGAGAATGCTGGGTTATAGGAAAGCCTGCAGCACCCCCACAAATTTAACTCAATCACAATGAAAGCTTTCAGGGAAAAGCAGAGCCACAGCATTCTTATAATTGATATGGTATAATATGTGATTATGTGTACCTCCGTGATGTTGGGGAGAAATTCATACAGTTTTGGCAAAGCAGAAACCTTTCTCACTATAGGCCTTTTTGAGATGATGTACTGTACAAATTTATGTTCTTTTCATTCGCTTAGTATATTGACTTAACACATACGATTTATTTACCGTTCAGAGCACCGGCTTGAGTTTTTTTCTGTGTCCACACTGTGTGTTTGTTTTAATTGTAACGTTACCTAAGCGTCCACCCACCCAATAACACACACACCGCCCTCCCCCTGCCTTTAAAACACACAGGCCAGCTCTCTTTCTTCTGCACTGTCCGCTGCACTGTGTATTTATCCAGCCAATCCAGATTAAACCAATGTCACTTTGACGCAACATAAACTGCAGAGTGCCGGGCTCTAGCTCAGCTCTGAGATGTCAGTCGTGTTTAATTAAGGAGGGACCGAGCTCCGAAAAAAGATCCTACAACACTTTTCTGTTTGTCTGTGTCCTGCAGTTACCAGAGCAAGGATACAGCAAGGTCCAATATGTCCTGAACTGCTCGCTGGTTGCAGGCATGGTTCCTATTAAAACCCCCTGATTTCCCTCAGGAGCCACAAAGCTGAGCTGCAAATCCAATGTGTCATCAAGAAGCGTTGTGTGTACAGTAACAAACAAAAATGCTGGAACGAACGAGCAAGAAACAAGGGGGAGAGAAAGTGCAGAGAGGGAGAGGGAAAGCGAGAGAGAGAGAGAGAGAGAGTGTGGAGCAGTAAGAGAGAGAGAGAGTGTGGAGCAGAGAGAGAGATTGGTGTAAATACATCTGTTCTCTTTAAACATTTAGGGGAAACAGATTTGAACGGGGCATTTCTGCTCTCTATCATAATTTAAGGCAATAACCCATTGTTAGCTAAATCTACAAATTACAGCAACTTTCGGGAAGAGTGAATTGTTCATGAGGTTTTAAACAATGTTCAACTGTTAGCTTGATTGACATAATAGCAGAGCAGAGTGAGCCCCTAAAACACAGGCTTTCTGATGTTTCTCTTTTTTGAGTCCAAAGGGCACATTTTTACTTTCAAAACCCCCTAGTGGAAAGTAACAGAATGCATTTGCTTTGATATTATGATATTATGATATTCTTTATATATAGGTAGATTTCAAAGATCTGTTTTTTCGTTGTTAAAAGGGACCATATCATGGAAAACCAAGTTTTCCTCACTTTTTTAAGTAAAAGATGTGGCATGTGAACTGTAGCATGAGTTGCTGTCAGAGCAAAACATCATAACTTTAGAGTACATTACATAAAAGGTTTACGAAGAGAAACTGTCTAAATTACTTTGAAGAAAATGTGTTGGTGCATTAGCTCATATGTTTGATTTCCAATTAAAACAGATGTTAAGTACAAGTTATTCATTTTTAAGTGGCAGGAAAAATAACATTAAACATATCTTTAACATGCAATAAATCCTCAACAACTAAATATATTAAATACATTTTTTTCAGTGTTTAGTTTGTTCACTCTCTACCTTTATTCCAGCTTCCATTCTTTTCAGGAGACTCACTTTCAGTTCCTCAAAGAATCTGCAGACACACCTCCAAAGTTCAGTCTTAGAAGCTGGTTGATCATTTTCTGAAGTAATCAAACATATTCAGTGGTGTTGAGGTCTGGACTCTGGGGTGGTCAGTCCATTGATCAGCTTCTTTGTTTGATGTGTCCGTCTCCTTTTCTCAGTGAGGTTCTTCTTGATCAGCTACACATCCTTTCAGACCCACAGCGCTGAGTCGTCTTCTCACAGTGGAAGGATGGACAGAAACACCTGTGGATGTTTTCAGATCTGAAGCAGCTTGATTTTCTCCTCTCTCTCAGAGATGAAAGCTTTAAGTGCTGTTTATCTGATGGGGGCAGTTTTGTTGTCTACCAGGTCTTCCAGGTGGTTGTTAGGAGACTCATTTTCCCTGTAACTTTTAATAATTTTGGAATCTCCCTTATTTATTTTCCTTTGACTTTCCCCTTCCTTGTACGAGTGGATTATCTTATATCTAATATTCGTATATCTAATATCTACGCATACAGCTGTCCTTTACATTGTGTGCAAATTACTAATAGAAATTATGTAACAATATTAAAAAAAAAATTATATGAACTTATACTAAAATATATATTGAGAATATATTTCAGACCAAACTACAGCCCCATGGCTTCATATGGGTGTGGGTCAGTCCACTTTGTGAGGTTTTACACCGGTGCTGATGTGATTGCATATGATCTGTATGTAAGCAGCGGTGGATAGGTCAGTTTCCAGCATAAACACTGCAGCGGGCATGAAATGAGCTGGGCCAGTGCGAGCTGTCATGTTCCGCAGCTCTTTAAGAGCGCTCTGGAAGGTGGGCTGTTTTTCCAGCACACAGAGAAACAGCTCCAGACAATTAGCCAGCGGTTTTAGAGCTCAGCTAACAATTACTGCTGCTTGGAGAAAAACGAGGTTTGAACTGAGCCAGCAGAGAGGATACTCATGTAACACCAAACGACATTAGATCCAAGGTCATGACGGCATAGAGCCGTTTAGAAAAGCCTCTGCATTTACCCAGGCCTGAGGCCTTCTGTGTAAAACGGAAAATCTTCCACAGTCTTCACATTATGGACTTGCATGAACAGTAGATTTTGGACAACTTTTTAACAGTATAGAATATTGTAGGAGACATTAAAGCCGTTTGAATGTTTTTACTTCTTACTTTGCCACAAACAGAAAATGGATCGATTTAAGATCACATTTGACCGACAGCCGATTTGGTCAGACTCTGAAGATGAGACGACACTAAATTCCCAAACTGTCATCACCACTGAGCAGCTTTTCAGTCGGCAGCTGTGACAGAAGAACAGCTGAACAACCTGGAATCAGCCAGAAATGAACCCAACACCATTCGCCAAACTAAATGGGCTGTAAGATGCTTTACAGACTGGCTGGAACAAAACAACATTAATACTGATCTGGCAAAAACTGACAAAACTGAGCTGAACTTGATATTGCGGCAGTTTTATGGCTCAGTCTGTACTTCAAAAGGCGAGGCTTACAGCTGGCTGTGCAGCGAGTGGGCGGAGCTCGTTACTCTGACGTAGCAACAAGCTGCTTGTTAAGGAACTATAATTTGGTGAAGGAACTGCGAACATTAAAACATATTAAACGCCGCGTTCACGGCCCAGTTTATTAATTTATTACTTTATTTATTTAACTGTTGTATTAAAGCAATAGAACACTCTAGGAGTGTGTTATCGCCAATAACATCATGGCTGTGATGATCTACAGCAACCAAATCACAGCGATAACACGCTCCCTCTCATGTTCTACTGCTTAAATAATAACTGACATGAATTTTTATTTACATTTGGTGTATATTCTAAATTGACAGGTTCAAGTCTGCACTTTTTTATTTTGTTTTCACATAAAAAAAAGTAAAAAAAAAATATGACCAAAAAGTAAAGGATGTTTTTTTCCTATTTTTAGAACGGGATTGTGTGCACATCAATAATTTTCATCAAATTCAAACTGTGATAAAATATCTTCTCTGCTGACACAAATTGAACGTTTAGAATCTGCATTTTCTGTGCAGTTTCTCCACCCGTTTCAATGAGTTATGAGTGAGAAATACTTAAGTTAAATGTAAGAAGAGGTGTTAGCAGGGTTAAACAGAAAATGGGCCTGTTTGCACTTGTCCATAGCTAATCGACTCCATCACGTCTGCCTGCCTTTTTTGCCCACCCACTGTAAAGTCCTCATAGTAGCAGCACCTGCCTATAGAGAAGTGATGACAGCGCCGTTTAGGAAAATCTGCTGCCCTCTTATTTGCCCATGTCATTAGATCGGGGGAACCTAATCAAAACGTGGACGCTCGTGCACACATAGCGATGCTTTATCCCGTCCGTCTTATGGCACGTCTTTGCCAGGACCTACAACGAGCCAGGTATGAAACGTCTACTTACATTTTCCTGAAGATGGAGCATTTTGATTTACATGTTTAAAGCCTAGAGTATACACACCGCTGCCAAAGTCAACAGCGGCAGCCGCACTTGTTTTTCCCAAACGGTTTAGCAGGACATTAAACATTTTGACAAAATTATCTAACGCGCCCGGCTCCGCCGCTGCAGCCGCTGACCTCATTGCTAAATGTGTTTACCCTGGCTGAAATGGCCCATTTAGACTCCTTTTACTTTGTAAATACCAGCGTCACTTTCTGAAGCTAATATTAAAAATATGCCAGTGAAAATACATCTCGCGATTCGAGGCGTGTGGAGTTTTAAGTTGGAGAATCGCTTAATGCTCTAAAGCTCCGTTACAGAAAAGCAGAAAAGCTCCAGTGCACGGGCTTCTGGTCCATGCGGCTCCAGGGCTGAATGGGTGCTGTTGGACCTTTTTACCTTTTTCTTTCTGGTTCATTTGCTCGTCCTGCGGATCACTTGTTGTAATGTAATTCCACAAAGTGTTTATTTTAATCTTAGTCTAATGGTGCTTGAAACCAGGCCTGTGGGCCAGGAGGAACAGGCCCAGATTTAACTTTAAGGATCAGGTTCCTTTGTCTGTATACATAAATATTGGTTTGTTTGTTTGTTTTATTTAGGTTTTGTTTAACCAAGGTAGTCACATTGAGATTAAAAATCTCTTTTCCAAATCTCTGGCCAAGATGGCAAAACCAGATAAAATTAATTACATTTAAGGCACATAAATTAGAACAAATAAAATAAAAACATCACTGAAGAGCAGTTCATTAGCACATAGTGGTTTTACAGCCTCATCACATCCTCTGTGTGATAAATATGGGCTGCAGTGTTTCTGTTTTTTTTTTAATTTTTTTCTTCTTCTTTTGACTGTTAGAGTTGATTTGATAAATTAATATTTCCTTAGAGATAATTAAAACTTCTTGCTGTTTTTCCCTTTAGGCCTTGAACGCTAGCCAGTTATTAATCTTAAAACCTATTATTCAGTAACGGCGATAAATTATTCATTAACTACTAAGAATTATTAATTATCTACTATTAATTATTCAGTGTCTACTATAAATTGTTCAGTAACTATAATGACACTACTTTGTAAGTTCTGTAGTTGTGAGAGTGAAGAAATGAAGTGTCAAACCATACATGGGCCATTAAGGGGTTAATATACATACAATAGACATACCATAATGACCCACTGTAGAACGGCTAATACGTTGTTCTTGTTTTCTGAGGTAAGTTTCCAACTGTTCCATTTACAAATGTGTCTTCCAACTGTTCCATAACACAAATATCTCACAGCTCTAAGGATTCCAAACCTAAGCCCCGATGTGAACAGTAGCAGTGTGAACGCAGCCTGCAGTATCCTCTCAGATCATATAAGCTGATTTTCTGGGCTGGCTCGGAGCTGAGCTCGCAAAGTAAAGCCCCAGTGTTCCTCATGGCTTTAGAGCACTAACCAGAAGCAGAGCCGTTCCCAGCGCCAAGCCTGGGGCGTCCCGCCCATCTGCCAGAGAGGCTTAACGTCCCTCTCTCGTTCATATGCGCACACACAGCCCCAGCGGAGCGTCGGCCGACAGGTGAGACAAGACGAATGAGCAACAGAGATATCATCCTCATGAATCTTCAGCCTGAAAAAATGGAACAATCTGGTTTTGCTCCACGCGTCCGATCCCCTGTTCGGGACTGTGTTGTTGTAAAGGAATAGTTTGAGCAAAATTCTAATTTTAAAGTTTCCACTCTTACCACACATGTAGTTTGCCAGTCAAGACATCTGAAGTTTCCTTCTTAGGTTTTGCACTGGAGCTATAAGGTTAATGTAGATAACAAGTAATGGAAGCTTATACCCCACCAGTGAGCATTAAAATGGACAAAGAACAGTACTGTGCAAATGTCAGAGACCAGCCTTTCGTTTATTTATTTCTAGTCAAAACGGCCATTCATTTATCAGTACTTTCAGTTCAGTCTTAGAAGTTGGTTGCATTTTCTGCTTCTCATATTCCAAGTAATTCCCAAAAATCTTGGCTCTGGAGTGGTCAGTTCATTGTTTTATGAACACCAGCAGCTTCTTTGTTTGATGTGTCCGTCTCCTTTTCTCAGTGAGGTTCTTCTTGACAGCTACACATCCTTTCAGACCCACAGCGCTGAGTCGTCTTCTCACAATGTAAAGAACAGAAACATCTATTCAGCAGTACCTGTGAAAAATGAAAGACTTGTACTTTGCTGTTTTGACTGGAATTAATTTAATAAACAAAGCATGGTTTTTGACTTTTGCACAGTACTGTATGTTACACTGTTGCATTGCTTTGTCTGAACTTCTGTCCATTTTTATAGACCACATTGTTACAGCATCAGAAACAACATAAGCAAGTATCTTAGAGATTACTTAACAACTCCACACAGTTTGAGGTAAGTGTCCACTAAGCTAAGTGGTGGAGAATAGGCTTGGGGTATATTGCTTGTTATCTACGGTACCTTTGTAGCTCCAGTGCCAAAGTAAAAAATCAAACTTCAGACACCTAACATGTCTCGTGGTAAGGGGAAAAGCACTTTACTCCAGGATGACCTGTAATATCCACGGCCCATCAAATATGGGATTTAGACTGGAACTTGATTCTGCACTGGGGTCAGGAATGAAAAGGGTTGTCATGGAAACCTGTCTGGCCCAAAGTCTGCCTTTAATAACAGCGATACTTCATCATCCAGAGGAGAAATTCGGGAATGACGTTGTTCCAGTGATGGACTCAAGTTCAAACCACAGTTTCACTCTCATTCTCTGTCTATGTCTTGTCCATCCGCTTTAAGCTGGCCTTGTTTTTTCTGTGTTGTGCTCGTCTTTACACTCCAGCCCTTTGATCCTCGCACGCCTTTCAATATTCACTTTCCGAGCCAGAATCAAACCACCTCTTTTTCCTTTCTTTTCTTTCTCACTCACAGTCTGTATCTAATGAATCTTGTTCACATGAGGAGTCACGTTCACCAAATTACGCCGACTGAGTCAGGACTGACTCATTTGAACCAGTTAATGCTCAGCAATCTTCACAGATGTTCTCTTGAATTTAGCTTACCTTTAGTATGTGGCACTGTCACATGTTACCCTTAGAATCAGTCTAAACTGAAGGCTGACCTCGCTGCTGTCGGTATACTGAATATTAACCTTTTTTATCATCAGATTTCTAACAGGTTTCCAACATTAAGCCTACAATCCCAGGCAGAAGTTTGGACACACCTTCTCAAGAAGGGTTTTCCTTAATTTTAGTATTGTCCATATTTTCAAAAAATACTCAAGATGTAGAAACTGTGAAATACCGCATATGGACTTAGGCAGTGACTAAAAAATCAAACTTCAAATTTTTACATTTTCTTTATTTTAGCTCCCCTTTCTTGATGTTGTCTCAAGCAGCTTCAGGTGGAGCCATGCAAGATCCAACAGGACAGAAGGAGATACACAGTTACACCCACTGTTGACACACGTTTAGTTTCTCACAGAGCTTGTGTAATCTCCATAGAAAAGCAATGACCAATAGTATGGGATGCTCTGGAGCAGCTGCACAGGAGCCCAAGGTCACCATACCCAGCACTGGGCTGTTGGGCAGTGGAACTGTTTCTTTGGAGTGATGGAGCTCCATCCAATAACTGACCATCCAACATCAGTACCTGACCTCACTAATGCTCAATCAAATCCTTACAGCAATGCTCCAACATCTAGTTGAACGCCTTTCCAGAAGAGTAGAGGAGAGTAGAGAAGGAGGACAAACTCACTATTAATGCCCTTAATTTCAGAAGAAACGCTGAATTTTTCATTTCCTGTTTGTATTTGTCTTTCGAACAGTGAAAAAAATGACAAAATTGTCTTTAAAGTTATGAGAAACATAGATTCAGTTTTGACTGATGGGCCTACTGTATTTCAACTCATTGCTTTGTGCATGTCACACCTCAAAGCTCCTCACTGATACTCAGATTCAGGACCAGCTCTGTTCACTCCAGTCCTAAAATCTTAGTGATACATCGGGTAGTTCTGAAGTTCGCTTCTTTAGTTTTGCAATGGAGCTACAAGGCTAAAGTTAAAGCTGACATGTAATGGAGGCTTGTACTGTGAGTATTAGCATGGAGCTACCTGCATGTCTAAATAATTACACCACTTGCCTCAAACTTTGTTAAATAATCACATTGTTAAATAATCTCTAATCTCTTGCTTATGTGGACTCTGACACTGGATTACATACTGTTGTCTCTAAACATGGACTAAAGTACGTCACATTGCTAAAAACAGCAGTAGCTGCCATCTTGAAACCTAAATTTGGTCTGTTTTTATAGAACATTGATAACTTCACGCTACATTGGCCTCCAGTGCAAAACTGAAGAAGCAAACTGTACACAAACATGTTTTTGCTGATCGACTACATTCGGTTAAGGGGGTTAACCTCGAAGGAAAGTTATATCATGGAAGACAAATTTTTCTCCCTATTTTTAAATAAAATAATTTAAAGTAATGTGTAAACATTATTAAGAGTTTCAAACCATTCCATTCACTCCGAAGTCTGAAAAGTCCATATATGGGAACCAAATTATAAAAACAGCCCATTTTAAATGAACTGTTTTTGTGAAAACCAAAGCATTCCACTGGTTTAGTCTACAGTGGTTTAGCTCCACCCGTTAACACTAAGGAGTGTGACTCTCCAACAAGTGGGCTTTAGCTTTATTCCCAAGATAAGGCTTTTATCAAGTGTTTCTTCAATTTAGCAGCTTTTGCTTAACATATTAAACAAAGAAAAGCACAATAAGACATTTTTTTCAATGAGGCGCAAGGCAGGGGTGCCAATCAGAAGAAAGGTAATTTACATATAACAGTTTTAAAGGCACAGTAACAAAAGCAGCCTGTTTCATTGTAAAAGATAAAGAGAGGTTGGAAAAATGTCATGTATAAAGGAATTAATGACCGTGTTTGCTACATAAAACCACACAAATGTTACAACAAGTGGACCTCGGGGGGGAAAAAATAAATGCAAGGAAAATGTAGGATATGGGCCCTGTTAAAAAGAAGCTCCCCACTGGCCTTGGATCAGCATAAAACTGGGCACCCTGCACCCCCACCGCGCCTATATCAACTACATCCTCTCCGAGGTCAAAGGTCAGACGGATCTCTCTCCCCGAGACAGATAAGCTTTGGCGGGGATCAGAGACCGGCGTGACTGAACAAAACAAAGTGCTGTAAAGGCAGCGATCACAGAAGGTGAAAGCTGAGGGGAGAGATGAATCGAGCGTCTGAAAGATTCCCCTCATTCCTGCAGCCTGAGTGCGCCGCAGCTGCCACTGATTACAGCCTGATTCACTTTAGCTGCACATAGAGGCAGCTTGTAAAAATATGAACAGTATAACTGTTTCCTGAGTTTGTGCTGACAGCAGCTCCCGGGGGAAAACGCGGCCGCTGCGCAGAAACACATGGCAGAACGCCCCACACTAGAGTACTGCAGCCTTCTCTACTCGAAGAAGGGTTAGTCTGCTAATGCTAGAGAATGTCCACGCGCTGCTGGTAAAATGCGCTGGCTGTCGAAAGTCTGAGGACACCTAGCTTTTCAAAAGGTTTTTAATATGAATGAGCAGGTTTTCTTTGTCGGTTTGCGGAAGCTAAGCATGTTGAATAGAAAATGTCTAAATTGAAGGAGCAGTTCTTAAAAGCCCAATCTTGGGAATAAAGCCAAAGCCCACTCATTTTCTCCCTTTGTTGTGATGTCAGCAATCATTAGAACTCAGACTTTTTAGGTATTTAAACCACTTTTGGGTCAAAATATGTGCTTATAAAGAGGAATTCCGCCGATATTTCAACATTTTTGAAGAATGTAGTTGTTAAGATGTAACCAAAGTAGTTCAGAGTGCTTTGACTTGAAATACTACATTTCAGAGAAACCTACTAAGTCTGAATTGCTCATAGCTGTAGCAGTAGGAACCAGACGTCACAATATTTGATGTTTTATCTTGTGATCTTTGTTGTTTTTTGGTAAATGTACGTTCATTTGTAAATTGATGTCAGCAACACGTTCCAAAAACGTTGGGACGGGAGCATGTTTGCCACTGAGTTACATCACCTTTCCTTTTAAGAGCACTTGTTCGAGGACTGAAGACAAACTGATCTGATTTTGAATTTTTTGCCATTATACAAGCCTTCAGCTGCGCAACCATACAGGGCCTTCATTGTCATACCTTGAGCCTAACAATACAACACATTTTAGAGGGACACAGGCCAGTCTAGAACCTGCACGCTCTGATTAGGCAGCCATGCTGTTGTAGCATGTACAGATTGTGGCTTGGTCTTGCCATATTGAAAAGTGTGGACGTCCCTGAAAAAAACATCGTCTATAAGGCAGCATATGTTGCTCTAAAATCTGTTCTGTGTTAATACTTTCACAGATGTGTAGGTTAGCCCACTAATACCCCTCACACACCATGACAGTCGTTGGCTTTTGAACTTTACGCTGGTAACAATATGGATGGCTCTTTTCTTCTGTGCCATGGAGAACACAGTGTCCATTATTTCCATAAACAGTCTGAAAGATTGACTCATCAGACCGCAATAAACATTTCCACTGTGCTTCAGCCCATTTCAGATGAGCTTGAGCCCAGAGAAGTCGGCAGCGTTTCTGGACATTGTTGACATATGACTTTCACTGTGCATAATACAGCCTTAAGTTGCATTTGTGGAAGCAGCAATGAACACTGTTTACTCACAACGGTTTGTCGAAGTATTCCTGAGCCCAAGTGGTGATACCCATCACAGAAAAATGCCTTTTTTTACTGCAGCACTCTCTGAAGGATTGAAGATAATGGGCATTCATTTGTGGTTTTCAACCTTTTCCTTGACACGCAGAGATTTCTCCCAGTTCCCTGAATCTTTTGATGTTATTATGCACTGTAGAGTGTGAAATACCTAAAATCCCTGGCTGAGGAACACTATTTTTAGATTGTTACATTTTTTGGCAAAGTAGCGAGCCTCGACTCATCCTTGCTCATAAAGCCATCCCTGGATGCTCCTTTTATACCCAGGCATGATTGCATCACCTCTTTGATGCATTTTGCAGATTTTACAATTTTCCTAGTCTTAAATTGCTCCCGTTTAAATTTTTGGAATATGTTGCAGGCATCAATTTCAGAATGACCAGGTATTTACAAAATTAAGTTGTTAAGATGAAACACTAAATAACTTGTCTTTGTGTTCTTTTCAGTCAAATACAGGTCAAAGTAGATCTGTAAATCATTGCTTTCTGTAACTATTTTGCATTTTACCTACTGTCCCAGCTTTTTCTGAATTGAATTTGCACATAAAATGGTTATGTAAACACTGCCTGGTGTGTGACACATTGTTTTATGATGGTTTAAAGATGAGCTTTTGGTTTAAAATGCATTACGCACATGCAAGGCGTTGTGAGGCAAAATAGTGAACTTATTTTTACATTTACTGCTATTTTCCCATCGTTAATAGCTCAGAAGTCACATGCAGGTTCACTGGTGGTTTTGGATAGAAAATAAAATGTCTGTATTTGTGTTGTAGTCATGGCGACTCCAGGTTCCTATCACCACCACTGTAAAGAAATCTGAGTCTGTAAGTTTATTTACAATGCACCATTTCACATCCCACCTTTCTGGATGACACTGTCTACATCTCAAAGACTGAATTATGCAGAAATGTTGAAAATTTGGTGGAATTCACATGTAATAATAGTTTGGAAAAGAAAATGGTCAAATCATTATCCAAGGAAGATAAGCTGAGTGTTGAAGGTAAATACACCCTTCACATTAGCACAGAGCTGCTTTATCATAACTAATAAGTAACATTAGAAATCAAACATTACTCTGAAAAATTCAGAAGAAGGCAGGGTGTCCCCAAACTTTAGACAGGCGCTTTAGAGCTGCCTCTCTGAGACATGTGGCTGTAAGGGAGGAGAGATGAGTGAGTCACGCTCATGGATGAGAGTGCCGTGAGAGAATGTGTGGTGTTTTATGGTTTTTAGTGATGAAATGAAGGTTGTGGAACGTAAAGTTGGCTTCGGTGGAAAAAAGACGTTATGGATGAACTGATGTCATAGGGAATTTTCCTGGGTAGCGTATTGTGCTCTGAGCTGGTATTGTAAGACTGGAATTGATGAATGTAATGATTTTATACACATTAGTACTTCATATGATTTACTTTAGCGGTTACATTAGTAACTGGGTCATTCTGCAGAACAGTCCATGTTTGTGTCCCTAGCGTTTACAGATATATTACACTTAAAAAAACATATTAGGGTTACAATTTATTTATATTTTAAAATAAAACAATACGTTATTTTAACAATTACACCTTCTTCAGCCTCAATTTAGCAATATTGGTTTTTAAATCAGTTATCTAGAATTCCAAGCACCACAGAAGAGCTCGTCCTCAGTCATGTGTAAAGGCTGAGGCCATACTTTGAAGAAAAAAACACGTTTTTCTGCAATTTTAACTACAATAATCTATACTTGACAATGGGATATAGAAATTAAATGACATGAGAAAACAAATGCCAAATAAATATAATAAAATATATAATGAAAGTTGTTGTCCCCAGGAGTCGTGTCACTGGTGTTACTGTGTAACAAAAAAACTCTTATTTTGAAATAAAAGTCACACTGATGACATCACTTGACTTCCTTCTACCTGTTTTCTGAGGATCTATGAAGAAAAGCTCATGGTGAGTCCACTGTGTCTTTCAGTTATCAGAGATTTTCTCATTTAGCTCATGATTTCATATGGAGCTTTTAGCTGAAGTCACTGGTGTGACCGACTTTATTCTGAGGTAACTGAAAAAATAGAACACAAATGGATTAAATTCCATATTTTAGTGGATATTCCATGATTGACTACATGTGGTTTGATGCTCTGTAGCAGCCATTTTGTAAACTGCTCTCTTAGTCTCTGGTGTTACCTTTCTTACGTGTAACACCAGTGAGGATCGGTAACACCAGTGACTCCTATGGAGAGATGGAACAGTGGCCGTTTCTGTAGAATGACCCAATTCATGTAATACCTTATTGGCAACATGTTAGCCTTGTTTAAGTGATTGCTCTGTGAGTCTCAGTTTGAAAAAAAGGAGAGGAAGAATGAAAAGAGAGCACTTTAGTTAACTATTTTCAGACAAGATAGAGTAACTATTAAGAAAGAACCTGTTTATGTTCAGAAAGAACATCTCAGAGTGCTGCTTGGGATCAGGCCTGTGATTTATAGACCCTTATGTCCTAGAGGGAAAGGATGTTTGAGATGCAGTCTCAGTTCTTAGGAATACCTTTGAATCTATCTGCATCAGGAAAACAGCCACCTGAGGCACTTCACATTTCTCACATTTAACATGCATGTCAGCAGTATGTCAAGTCAAAATCAGCCTTGCTCACCTGTGTTTCAAGGTCCAGAGTCAGGCAAGCTTAAAATCACATTAAGCAAAAGGTTTCTTGACCTAGATGAGCAGGTTTTAGAAAGAACAGACCGAGGGAACCACAAATTCTTTTGGATGTGAAGTGCTGGTGGGACTATCCAGCTGGAAAACAATAACTATGATAGAACTTAATTAATTTTGGTAGAAAACCTAGAGATCTCATGCCAGCAGGCCCAAAGTTTTATTACCCAATTCTGTAACCAAAGAACAGCTCAGCGTTTGCATTGAAATTCCTGTAGTTACTAAATAATAAGCCTTAGTATGTAATAAGGGGATTTTAAAGGGTTAAATTGCATCTCTGCTGCTTTCAGTTAGCTTATTCATATATTATACATTGTATACGTTCATAGTACTCCACAATTACCAAAGAGGGACCAATTATTTAATTTCCTCTCTTAATGCTAATATGGCTGTTCGCCTGTCCCCTCCTGCCTATTCTGAGCTGTTTATAACCTAATGCTGTTGCATTACAGTCACTGTTACAGGGCTCTTGGTGTGGCCATCTGTTTGTGATAATTCTGTTTTTAAAGGCAATTCATTGGGTTTGTTTTTGTTTTCCGCTCTGTTCTGAAATGCTAAAGTGTGACTCTTTGATGTGTGAGCTCGGAGCTTTGCATAAGGGCAGCAATGACTTCAACAGGCCCGCTCGGGTTGGCATCACGCTTCTCGCCGGAACGGCTCTACTTCGCATTTTTGTAGACTAGGCTGGTGACAGCTGCATCTAATGGCACTAACAAAGGCTTTATTTATTCGGTCGCAGTGCAGCGAGCATCAGTAAGCCATCATGGCTTCCCCTTGAGCCATCGCGATGTACAGCATATCAGAGGCATGTTTTCTGAAAGTCCATCTGGAGCGAAGTATACGGCCTGTACACGATCAAAACCAGCCTCATAAATTTTTATTATGACAAAGATGGGATAAGTATGAAGCACGACAGAGGAAGTAAATACAGCATTAAGTAGGCCCGTCCCTGCAGAGGCATTCCAGCGCCATTCGGAGGCATGCAGCAATCTGCGATTTCCTCCCACATGGCAAATCTGCATATGATTTAGATAAAAATATCATTACCGTTGTTGTTCGGCTATAGTATAGTATTTAAATTGAACCTAACCTGTATGATTTACAAAACCGGAAGTGAACTGGATTTCCGTCTTCATAGATGCGCAAGCAAGTTTCCATTTCTAAAAGTATTTTTATTACTTTTAAATGCTGTTTGTTTAATGTGTCAGTTGTACAGGATTGCTTGATATGAAGAAAGCTGCAGTTCTTTGTTTTATCTCGGCATGCCTGTCTTTGTGGAGAGGTGTGTATTGTTTTTCACAGCAGAGGGTTCTCACCCCTCCCCCCGCCATTGCTCACTAGCAGCTCAACACTGAGTCACATTTTACACACAGAGAGGCCACAGAGTCCTAATTTATTTGATTATATTAGATCAAATTAGTAATTGATCAAAGTAGCAAATTAGTAATTGATCAAATTAGTAGTGTATTGGCAACTAGAGTGGCTGCAGAAAGAGGTTAATGCATAATTAATACCATAGTTTCAAAATAAATGACATTTCGATTCAATTTACATTCTGTTGTCAGGTTTGAAGCTTTCCAGGGAATTTCTCCACATGTACCAGTAAGCTCAATGAGAAATAATTAACATTAAATTGGTCCAAATTAATATATTCTTTAATTATTAACATAAAAAACAGTTTTATTGCTGGCGATAACTGCAGATTCTAACATTGTCCTGGTACCAAGTGACACAAGCAAGCAAAAATGACAAAACCAGAATGCTCTCATTATAAATATTGAATCTGTCACCAGTCACGAGCATCGAGTGCGATGCAACACAGTGAGACAGGCCATTTTTTATGAATGCCCTGTTGTGCACACAAAAAAATGCTGTGGTTAAGCCTTCGTCCAAACTTGGTCAACCCTCCAAAACTCCATGCGGTGGAGAAGAGTGCAGTATGATCCTTCCTCTGACTTTAATTAGTATGTTAACCATATTTAGACAGTTTGTAGGAAAATTACTACAGTAATACCAACATTTTTATTTCATTATCTGCTGTAAGCTACTGATATTGCATGTAAAAATGTTACACAAATGTATATTATTTAGCTAAAATATGGATTGTCATTGAAGATAAAGCACATTTCCTGTTTGTAGTGTGATTCTGTATTTGAGTGTTTGCTTACTGTTAGGACAAGGTGTTATGCTGTGTTTACATATTGGCATTAAAAAAAAATGGTGTTCCAAGCCTTTTAGCGGTACACAACCAGCAACGGCAGTGAGTTTATTTACATGCACTTAATAATCCGATAACTGCAGAAAATCAGATTTTGTCAGTAATCCGATCATTGCATTTATATGCACTCGAGTAATCAGATAATGGGGAAACTCAGGGTCTACATGAGTCAGGCATTTAAATCCTTTATTTAAATCCTTTATTTCGTGTTAGGTTTCGGCGGGGCTCCAAAAGTGTTTTGCTGCGTCTCGCAACATCCACCGTCTGTTCTCGCGCATGCGCAGACTGAGAAATCCGAAAGAAATCAGAGTAAGAGTTTACATGCACTGAGAAATCTGATTACTGAGCTGAAACCTAGCTCTCTTTATCGGATTTCCTGATCGGATTTCTAGATCGGAGTATGGTGTTTACATGACCATTTGAATAATCGGATAACTGCAGAAATCCGATTATGATCGGATTATTGGGTGCATGTAAACACTCAGTATTGCAATGGTAACTGTCAAAAATGGATTATCAGTTGAGAGCTTTAGCAGTGTTGATACTGTACTGAAGGTGGAAAAGTCAAATGGATTCTCTGTACTTTTTCTCTGCACCTGTACTTTTTAGTGTGTCTGGACGTTCAGTTTCAATGGCTCATCCTCTAATTTATTCCTCTGTCACAGTTGACGTGAAAGTTAGGATAATGGAACTCTTGGCGGGACCTTCTGCTGTTTGCTGCCGTCGTTATGCTACCGTTACTGCTGGTGGTGGGAGAATTTTCCATCGCTGCTCCGTTGGAAACAATGGAATATGTTTGCCGTCATAATATAAATGCAGCATAAGGGTTAATTACATCTCCCCCTCTTTATCAGGTTATCCGGCTCTCTGCTGTCTCCAGGAATCAGTCCACTGAAGACGGCGCCGTCTCCTCCCTCTGCTCTGGTGGAGAAGCAGCAAAATATGCCCTCCACTCAGCAGCACCAGCTCCATCCACACCACAAGCCCTACTCCACTTTCCACAGCCTCCCGAGCACTGAAGGTACAGTCTCCAGTTCGTCCAGCTGTACAGACAGTTGTCTACACAAAACCTTTGTATTAACCACTTAAACTGAAAGTGTTCAGTGCATCAACCAGGAGCTGTGGTCTAAGACCACCTCACCTTAACCTTCTAATTCACCTGTAACAGTGTATTACAGTACAACCAAGACATTGTAAACATCTACTGAGGACATTTTCTGAGGTTTGCTTCTTGTGTTTGTGTTTGGGCAGATTATCGAGGAAACTTCCAGAGCTGCTTCCACTTTGGGGATAATTACAGAGTGGAGCAGAACATCAGCAGCGTTCACCTCCCTGCGGAGTCGCACGGCTTCAGTGCACATCAACACAATGGCTTCCACACCAGCTGCTCCACTGCATCCTCCGCAGGTACGTATTCACAGCTACGTCCCGTTCACTTTAACCCTTTAAACTGCAGCCTTATAATTCACTTATTATTCACTATGAAGCCAATATGTAAGGTGCAGTACTGTGCAAAAGTCAGAGACCACTCTTTCATTTATTTGATTTCCAGTCCAGGCCACTAAGTATAAGTTATTCATTTTTCAACGTCAGAAAAAATCAGGAAACATGTTGTTGCTGTGCAAAGAAAAACATGTATCTCCAAAATACAACGCCATTTACAAAAATGTTGGGATGCTGGGCAGAATGTAAATAAAAATAGGATGCAATGATGTGCAAATCAAATAAACCATATATTTAAAGGAAAATAGTACAAATACAACATATTGAATGTTGAAACTGAGAATTTTATTGTTTTTTTTGAAAAATATATGCCAATTTTGAATTTAATGCCAACAACACGTTCCAAAACATGTTTACCACTGTGTTTCATCACCTCTTCTTTTAACAACACTCTGTAAGTGTTTGGGAACTGAGGAGACACTGCTGTAGTTCTGAAAGTGAAATGTTTTCCTGTTCTTGTTTGATATATGATTTCAGCTGCTCATCAGTTCAGGGTCTCTTTTGTAGTATTTTTCATTTCATAATGCGCCAGATGTTTTCAGTGGGTCACAGGTTTGCCTGCAAGGAGGTCAGTTTAGCACCCGGACTCTTTTAATATGCTGCTGTAAAACATGCAGAATATGGTTTGACATTGTCTTGCTGAAATAAGCAAGACCTTCCCTGAAAAAGACGCCTTCTGGATGGCAGCATATGTTGCCAAAACATGTATATATTGATCAGCATTGATGGTGCATCCACAGATGTGCACGTCACCCATGCCGTGTGCATTAATGCACCCCTATACCATTACGAATACTGGGTTTTGAACTGTGCACTGATAACCAGCTTGGTGGTCTTTAGCCCAGAGGACACAGTGTCCATGATTTCCAAAAAGAAATTCAAATGTTGATTCATCAGACCACAGGACACTTTTCTACTTCCCCTCAGCCCATTTTAAATGAGCTCGGGCCCAGAGAAGGTGGCAGCGTTTCTGGATCCTGTTTATATTTGGTTTCTTTATTGTGTTTTAGAGTTTTAACTTGCATTTGTGGATGCAGTGATGAACTGTTTTCACATACAGTGGTTTTCAGAAGTGTTTCTGAGCCCATGCAGTGATTTCCACTACAGAATCATGTCTGTTTTTAATGCAGTGCCACTTGAGGGCGCAAAGATCACGGCCAGCAAATACTGGTTTTTGCCCTTGTTCCTTGTGTACAGAGATTTCTCCAGATTCTCTGAATCTTTTAATGTTATTATGTACCGTAGATGATGAAAAGCAAAAGTTTTTTGCTGTTTTATGTTGAGAAACGTTATTCTTGAATTGTTGCACTATTTGATCGTGCAGTCTTTCACAGAGTGGTGAACCCCTCCTCATCTTCACTTCTGAAAGACTCCGCCTCTCTGAGATGCTCTTTATACCCAATCATGTTACTGACCTGTTGTCTATTTACCATAAGTTGTTTGTTTTAGCATTACACAACTTTACCAGCCTTTTGTTGCCCCATGTCAACTTTTTTGGAACATGTTGTTGGCATCAAATTCAAAATAGGCATATATTTTTCAAAAGACAATAAAATTTCTCAGTTTCTACATTTGGTATGTTGTCTTTGTACTATTTTCAATGAAATATAGGGTTTAAATGATTTGCACGTCATTGCATTTTGTTTTTATTTACCTTTTGCACAGCATCCCAACTTTTTTGGAAATGAGGTTTTACTAACTTTACAGAAGAGGGCAAAAAAGTTCAAACCTTTTTCAAGTTAATATAAAATGGTTTTGTTTCAAGTGACTCTGGAGCTTTTCTGTCGATCCATTCATCATGAAAGTTTCACATGATCAAAAAGACAGCTGCCATTCAAATGATGCAGAAAAATAAAAATTGACAAAAACGGAGAACGTTTTTTTTTTTTTTGGACACCGATGATGCAGTTAACAGACTCGTACAGTAAGTATAATATCAGATCTATCAGTATTTAATCTGTCCACTCTTTACTTTTGTGCACCTTCTGTCACTTTAACTCTTCCATCCTTTCAATCTTAAAACCCTTGAGTTTCTCAAGGCTGTGTTCTCCCAACAGCTGCTCCCAAACAAGTCACTGACATTATATACACTAACAACCGTTCTAGTAGACACCAAAACTGCCCCATCAGATAAACAGCTTTCATCTCTGAGAGAGAGGAGAAAATCAAGCTGCTTCAGATCTGAAAACATCCACAGGTGTTTCTGTCCATCCTTCCACTGTGAGAAGACGACTCAGCGCTGTGGGTCTGAAAGGATGTGTAGCTGTCAAGAAGAACCTCACTGAGACCTCACTGACCACCCCAGAGTCCAGACCTCAACACCACTGAATGTGTTTGATTACTTCAGAAAATGATCAACCAGCTTCTAAGACTGAACTTTGGAGGTGTGTCTGCAGATTCTTTGAGGAACTGAAAGTGAGTCTCCTGAAAAGAATGGTAGCTGAAATAAAGGGAAAGAGTGGACACAGTAAATACTGAAATACTTGATATTATATTTAATTGTTCTATGTTTTTTTCCTGATACTGAAAAATGAAACTCTTAATGGCAGTTTTGACTAAAAATTAAATAACTGGAAGGGTGGTCTCTGACAGAACTGTGTGTCGTTATGAGAGTAAGACATTGTGTGGAATCTCATATAGGTGTTAAACTTTAGGAGTAACATATGAGCAATAGACTGAATCTGACTAATATATATATATATATATATATATATATATATATATATATATATATATATATATATAAAATCACTGTATCTCCATTTTTGCCGTTTATCAGTTTTTGACATAATTTGAAAACGCCTGCCGCTCTTTACATTGTGTGTAAATTTCGTAGTGAATGGACTAAAACTACGTTCACATTACCAGGTTGAAGTGGCACAAATCCCATTTTTTGCCCTAATGTGACTCAGATCTGATGTTTTCAGAGCTGTGTGGACACAAATCTGATCTTTTCAAATCCGACCTTTCATATGTGGTTCTAGATCGGATACGTATCCGATTCTTGACCATGTGACCTTAATGTGACGTTCAGACCGGAGTTCATGTGCTTTTTTTAACTGCTTGTGCACCATCATTCAGCGTTACCATGGCAGCAGTGCCAAACAGAAGTTAAAGCCTGCAAACGGTGGAAAAGCAGCTCATCTCACCTTTTTCTCCTTCGTCTCGCTCTAATAATGAAGCTGAGAGCTGATCAGAGTTAATGATCTTCTCAGCGAAGCTCGTTCTGCTCGTTAGTTTGAGCTGATGATGAACGTGATTCACTCACGTGACGTTACTGTGTAGGATGTGGTCATGAGGGTCATTTCAGGACGCCGGTTCATCACATTAATGACAGATTTGAATCACTTACCTAAACGAGTATGAACCATCGTCAGAGAGATCAGATATGAGCAAAAAAATTGGATTTGAGCAATGAGGCTTGTAATGTGAACGTAGCTAAAAAGAAACGGCTCAAAATGACTTGAAAAAACTTCTGGTTCCATTGACTTACATTAAAAGTGAAGTAGGTTTTTTCCTTCTCCTGTAAAGTTACCATTTTGGAGATACAAGGTTTTGTTCCGACAACAGCGAGATATAGCACTGCTTATGACACATCGAGTTTAAGATTCATCTGTAACTGCTCAATTTGAATGCAACTGTCCATATTATAACCATTAGTCTCGGTTAATCTACAGAGAAATTGTTTAGTGGAGAAGCTGCCATGATGCCAGTAAAACTGAGAGGGGTTTGTTGCAGTGCATCTGAGAAAAGCACATTGTGTATAAATGCACATTAAAACCAACACACAATACAAGAGAACTCAAAACACAGAAAAATAAAAGAAGTATGTCTCCATTAAACACTGATTCCAGTGTTAGTACATGTGATTGAAGTGCAGTTACTCTGTTCATCGTGCCTGTCTTTACTCCGTTATGTGTGCAGGTTTCAGTTTGGTGCCGGACCTCAGTGGGTCAGTGTCCCAGTTCACTCCGAGCCCAGAGGACAGCGTCTTCTTCCAGCTGGGCAGCTTCGAGCGCAGCCTGAGCCAAATGAACTCAGTTTATACAGAAACGTAGAGCATCACTCCATCAGCCTCAACCTGAACAAGCAGCATTCCTCTTCTGTCTCTCCCTCCACTTCTCTCTCCCTTCTCTCCTCTTCTCTCTGTCTCTCCCTCCACTTCTCTCTCCCTTCTCTCCTCTTCTCTCCTCCTCTCTCTGTCTCTCCCTCCACTTCTCTCTCCCTTCTCTCCTCTTCTCTCCTCTCCTCTCCTCCTCTCTGTCTCTCCCTCCACTTCTCTCTCCCTTCTCTCCCTTCTCTCCCTTCTCTCCCTTCTCTCCTCTTCTCTCCTCTTCTCTCTGTCTCTCCCTCCACTTCTCTCTCCCTTCTCTCCCTTCTCTCCTCTTCTCTCCTCTTCTCTCTGTCTCTCCCTCCACTTCTCTCTCCCTTCTCTCCTCTTCTCTCCTCCTCTCTCTGTCTCTCCCTCCACTTCTCTCTCCCTTCTCTCCTCTTCTCTCCTCTCCTCTCCTCCTCTCTGTCTCTCCCGCCACTTCTCTCTCCCTTCTCTTTTCTTCACTCTATCTCTCCCTCCATTTGTCTTCTCTCCTCTCCTCCTCTCTCTGTCTCTCCCTCCACTCCTCTCTCCCTCCACTTCTCTCTCCCTTCTCTTCTCTTCACTCTGTCTCTCCCTTCTCTTCTCTTCACTCTGTCTCTCCCTCCACTTCTCTCTCCCTTCTCTCCTCTCCTCTTCTCTGTCTCTCCCTCCACTTCTCTCTCCCTTCTCTTCTCTTCTCTTCACTCTGTCTCTCCCTCCACTTCTCTCTCCCTTCTCTTCTCTTCTCTTCACTCTGTCTCTCCCTCCACTTCTCTCTCCCTTCTCTCCTCTCCTCTTCTCTGTCTCTCCCTCCACTTCTCTTCTCTTCTCTTCTCTTCTCTTCTCTTCTCTTCACTGTCTCTCCCTCCACTTCTCTCTCCCTTCTCTCCTCTCTTCTCTCCTCTCCTTTTCTCTCTGTCTCTCCCCCCACTTCTCTCTCCCTTCTCTCCTCTTCTCTCCTCTCCTCTTCTCTGTCTCTTCCTCCACTTCTCTCTCCCTTCTCTCCTCTCCTCTTCTCAAATGTCTCTTTCTCTTCTCTTCTCTTCTCTTCTCTTCTATGTCTCTCCCTCCACTTCTCTTTCTCCTCTCTCCTCTTCTGTCTCCCTCCTTTTCTTCTCTCCCTTCTCTCCTCTTCTCCTCTTTCCTCTCTTCTTCTCCTCTCTCATCTCCTCTTTTCTCTTCTCTTCATTCCTGTTCTCTCCTCTCTCAACCCTTTCTCTGCTTTTCTCATCTTCTCTCCCCTCTCATCTCTTTTCTCCTCTTGTCTCTTCTCTCTTTTTCTCTCTCTGCTCTTCTCATCTCCTCCCTACTCCTCTCTTTTTGTTCTCTTCTCTCTGAGCCAGCAGTCTTTTTCCTGTGATCTTATTGCTCCTCTGTATGAATTGATGGTTGCGTTTCTCTTCTTTTTTATGTTTGTTTTCAGAATGTCACTATTTTACCAGCGTACAGTAGCATAATGTCTCTATACTGGCAGTAAGATGTTCCACTCAAGTCTTGTTTAGTTTACCTGCTAAACAGCTGGTTCTTTTTGTGAATCTTCAAACACAGGGTTAACACTGATGGATCTCTGTCGTAGGGATGGGACGGTTGCTGGTTTTGTTGATGTACAGTGACATAAAACCCATTGATAATCATATCATTTTTATTAATACTGAAAACCATGTTCAGTAAGGTTTTTTTAAACATGATGGTGGAAGTAAACAGCTGCTACAGTCTTCCTGCAAAGCACATTCCAGGACAACCTAGTCATAATCTGAACAGTTAGCAGTAGTGCTGCAGTAACCTTTATATTTATTTAAGTTGTAGTTGATACGTTGGTGTTATAATGAAATATGAGTTTCAGTAAAAAGTCTCAATATTGGTGACAAATGATCAGTTTTTTTATTCACATTTTTAAATTGTTTTGGGATGTTTTACGATCCTGTGGTGACAATAAAAACTGTGAGAATTTTAGTCACTAATAATATGATAGGAATTGTTCATACCGTCCCATCCCAACTCGGTTATACTTTAAAGGGCCCATATCCTACATTTTTTTTCTGGTGTTATATTTCTTCACGATGTCCATTTATAATGTTGGTGTGGTTTTATGTACCAAAAACAGCCGTAATTCATTTTTATGTGACCTTTTTTTCTCAACCTCTCTTTATCCCTTAGAATTAAGGGCTGTTTTTGTTTCTGTGCCTTTAAGACAGATATATCGCTGCTGTCGGAAGAAAACCTCATATCTCCATTTTTACCGTTTTCAGTTTTTGACATATTTTGAAAATGCCTGTTATTCTTTACATTGTATATAAATTTCATGATGAATGGACCAAAAGAAACGGCCCAAAATGACTCAGAAAGAAGTCTGGTTCCATTGACTTACATTAAAAGTAAAGTAGGTTTTTTCCTTCTCCTGTAAAGTTACCATTTTGGAGATACTAGGTTTTCTTCCAACAACAGCAATATGCAAATAATCTATGTTCTGATTGGCTAGCCCAAGAACAAGTGCGTGAATAGGCGGGGCTAAAGCACTGTAGGCTGAATACGCAGATCTATGCGAATGTTTTTGTGACATCAAAATGGGCTGTATTTTTTTTCCATGATATTATTTTTCCATGATATGGGTCCTTTAACTGATGAGTGGTGAGCAGTAAGCCATAAATTTCAGAAATATTCTGGATGAAATCCACTGCAGTGGGTCTGAAACATATCAGAATCCAAACTCAGCAGTATTAAAGCCCTCGTTCGTCTGTTCTCCCAGATCAACTCTCTCTCTTTCTCCTCTTGGCTGAAGTGTAGAAAACATATTTAGTGTTGCTGTGTTTTGTCAGTGAATGTTTGCAATGTTTGTACTGCATTTTGACTCTGTTCTCTCCCAGATGATCTGGTTCGATTATTTTATAAAAGGTCGATGGGTTTAATTAATATTATTAATATCCACCAAACTCCTACCAGATGTATAAAATGTACAGTTTGTTTAAATATTAATTATTATGTGTCACTCTCTCATGTCTCAGAAAATAAAGTTCTCTTCAACATTGCAGTCACACATTGTCCTTTTGATGAAGTGTCATTCAGCGTTAAGGTTTGAGGTGACGCCTACATACGGACTTCATAACACATGCATACATATTCTATACTGTATTCAAAAAGCAGTTATGAACAGTTTACGTCATTATCCTTATGATGAGAAGCTGTTTTATGGAGTAAATGCTGCTGTTCTGACAAAATAAAGAGACATTTTATTTCATTTGTAACACTATCAGTTCTATAGATTTCTACACTCTTAAAAATTATGGTTCTTCAAGGGTTCTTCAGTAAAGAAAATGGTTCTATATAGAACCATGAACACAAAGAACTCTTTGCATGGTTAAAGGGTTTCTTTGCATTGTGAAAATGTTCTTCAGACTGATGAGGAATGTGCTGTATATGGTTCTGTATAAAACATTTATGAAAAGGGTTCTATGTAGTGCCAGAAAGGGTTCTTCTATTGTGACAATGTCATTTTGAAGCTTTTTGGTGCTATATAGAACCATCTACAGCACATTCTCCATCAATCTGATGAAGAACCATGTAATGATGCAAAGAACCCTTTAATGATGCAAAGGGTTCTTTGAGTGTTCATGGTTCTATATAGAATCATTTTCTTCACTAAAGAACCCTTGAGGAACCATCTTTTTTAAGAATGTACTTGGGCTGAAGTGCTATTGAGGCTGCACAGCTAACAAAGTCTGATTAAAATCAATTGTTCATCAAATTACCAGAACAATATTTATTCTTCATGGATAGAGAATTTTTACTGGAGTAATATTTTACTGAGGGTATTTCTACTCTTACTACAGGATTTGTGTCCAACTATTTAAGTGGATAGAAGTTTTTCATAGAACTATCCTACACTGATCAGGCATAACATTATGACCACCTCCGTGTTTCTACGCTCATTGTCCATTTTATCAGCTCCACTTACTATATAGGTGCACTTTGTAGTTCTACAGTTACAGACTGTAGTCCATCTGTTTCTCTGATACTTTGTTAGCCCCCTTTTACCCTGTTCTTCAGTGGTCAGGACCCCCATGGGTGGTGGATCATTCTTAGCACTGCAGTAACACTGATGTGGTGGTGGTGTGTTAGTGTGTGTTGTGCTGGTACGAGTGGATCAGACACAGCAGTGCTGCTGGAGTTTTTAAACACTGTGTCCACTCACTGTCCACTCTATTAGACACTCCTACCTTGTCAGTCCACCTTGTAGATGTAAAGTCAGAGACGATAGCTCATCTGCTGCTGCACAGTTTGTGTTGGTCATCCTTTAGTCCTTCATCAGTGCTCACAGGACACTGCCCACAGGACGCTGTTGTCTGGATATTTTTGGTTGGTGGACGATTCTCAGTCCAGCAGCGACACTGAGGTGTTTAAAAACTCCAGCAGCACTGCTGTGTCTGATCCACTCAGACCAGCGCAACACACACTAACACACCACCACCACGTCAGTGTTACTGCAGTGCTGAGAATGATCCACCACCCAAATAGTACCTGCTCTGTGAGGGTCCATGGGGGTCCTGACCACTGAAGAACAGGGTAAAAGGGGGCTAACAAAGTATCAGAGAAACAGACGGACTACAGTCTGTAACTGTAGAACTACAAAGTGCACCTATATAGTAAGTGGAGCTGATAAAATGGACAATGAGCGTAGAAACAAGGAGGTGGTCATAATGTTATGCCTGATCAGAGTGTATGTGATTATATAGGGGCATCAAAATGTTTCACAGAACTAGTATATGGTGTTCTTAACTCGGCTGCTGCCTTCCAAGTTCCATTATGTGGGACTAATGCTTTACAACAGTATTACACTTGAAAAAGATGGTTCTTCAAGAGTTCTTTAGTAAAGGCAGTGGCTCTGTTTATATAGAACCATTTCATGCTTGAATGGTTCTTTGCAAGGTGAAACGGTTCTTCAGATTGATGGAGAATGTGTTATATGTGGTTCTGTATAGCACCATGGTTCTAGATAGAACCACTGCATTTACTAAAGAACCCTTGAAGAACCATCCTTTTAAGTATTATAAATGGAATAAATGTCTGTTAGTTTAATTTAAGACTCTTAATATCAATACAGTGTCATTTACTTCATGAACCTTCTTGTCATCTTGTGATTAAAGGTATGAGATGGTCATGAATACTCAGTTTTTAAATGTTATTCAGTGCTTATGCATGCGTTATGAAGTCTCTATGTAGGCAGCTTTAAAATGAAGTGCTATCAGCTTTGATAACGCAGCTTTAGAAAGTGTGGAGCTCATGAATGTGTGTAAATAAACTGCCTGTCATACATGCAGCAGCAACAGGTTTAAAACCTTCAAATTCACTGCACAAGTGAAATCAGTGGTGGGTCAACAGTGCCCTCTAGTGGAGTGGAAGTTTACAGCTGTACTGAATGTGAACTTTGCCAGGATGATCATGAAATGGAGTAAAATGGCAGAATTACCAAGAAAACCTGCTTTGAAGGAACCATATTTACTGCAAACAGGATAAAACCTAAAACTGACCCCTAAACGAGAGAACTAACACAGCAGTCTATACTGAGCTCTAGTTAACTCATTTCACCCCAACCTAATCCTCCTTAACCCAAATGGAGTCCATCAGCCAAGACAAGTTTGGTCGGGACTACGAAGCTAATGTAGCTAACAAGTAATGGAAGATTATAGCCACCAATTAGCATCCTACACACTGAATGTCCAGCACCTACCCACTAAAACGAATCTGTAAGTTACTCAAACACACCTGATTCAGCTCGTTCACCCTTAAATGTTATAGGCATTTTATTCAGTTATTAGACGTTTGGATTATTCAGAATATATTATGAATTATTCAGTAATTTCTGTGAAATATTCAGTTAGGTGACTATACATAATTAAAAGTCTATTATAAATTATTTAGCATCTATTATAAAAACTAATGCAGAAGTTCTGTAGTTTCAGTGAAGAACTGAAGTGGATTGTAGTTTATTTCTCTTCAATTCAACTCGCATCACATATGCATTCACACATTCACAATACAATGAAAACCCTCACTTATCACCACAGTACGTTCGGCAGGCTGGACAAGAAACAAACACCACCCGTATTAAATCTCTTATCTATTAATAAACCTGTTAAAATGGCTGAGGTAGCAGTTTTATAGGTGTGTAATGGAAAAAAGACAGATTTGCAGATCTACAGATGAAGGTTTGACTTCTGAGGTTACAAAGCAGTAATAACAGAAATCTGATTCGCTCTCAAACTTCTCCCAAAACTTAGATTATTTACAGAAGGCTTATTAAGTTTTCTAAGGTTCAGTTTCAAATATCGCTTAATCTCTTCCTTTCATTCATTCAGCTGCAAAGCAGGTATTTTTAGCCTGACATGAGAACACTTAAAAACAGGGGGTGCTGAAAACAAACCTGCACAGCGCCCTCTAGTGACTGTTTATTTATTCAAGCATTAAAAATATTCTAAAAAGTTTACAAATTGCACTCTGAGGTCTGAAGTGTCAAATGAGCATCAAAACTGTGCAGCTTACAAGATGAAGTCTTTGGTTTGCTGTAGCTCTGAGTGATGCCTGAAACACATGAGTCATTTTACAGAAACGTCCATTTCTGTGTCCCTAGTGTTTACAGATATATTACACTTAAAAAACATATTAGGGTTACAATTTATTTATATTTTAAAATAAAACAATGTTATTTGAACAATTACATCTTCTTGAGCCTCAATTTAGCAACATTGGTTTTTAAATCAATTATCTAGAACGCCAAGCACCACAGAAGAGCTCGTCCTCACAGTCATGTATAAAGGCTGAGGCCATATTTTGAAGAAAGAAAACACGTTTTTCTGCAATTTTAACTACAATAATCTATACATGACTATGGAATATATGATTTAAATGACAAAGAAAACAAATATTATAAAATATATAATGAAAGTTGTGTTACTGCATAACAAAGAATCTCTTATTTTAAAATAAAAGTCACACTGATGACATCACTCGACCTCCTTTTACCTGTTTTCTGAGGATCTATGAAGAAAAGCACATGGTGAATCCACTGTGTCTTTCAGTTATCAGAGATTTTCTCATTTAGCTCATGATTTCATATGAAGCTTTTAGCTGAAGTCACTGGTGTGACCGACTTTATTCTGAGGTATTTGTGAAAAAACAGAACACAAATGAATTAAATTCCATATTTTAGTGGATATTCCATGATTGACAACATGTGGTTTGATGCTCTGTAGCAGCCATTTTGTAAAATGCATTGTTCATTAAAAATGTCTCTGGTGTTCCTTTCTTATGTGTAACACCAATGAGAATCGGTAACACCAGTGACTCCTATGGACAGATAGAAAAGTGGACGTTTCTGTAGAATGACCCATATGCAAACTCAGTACAGACTTCATGGGGCAGGAATGCAAAACTGAATGAGCTCCGTTTAGCTGATATGAGCTCATGCTTGGTATCTATTTATTAACCCATGTGTGTCTGCAAGATTTAATTTCAGTAATGGTCAGTAATGGTCAGGCTGGTGGTCCAGGTAAATGGATAAGTGTTTGCCATGAAGGCAGATTTACATTCAGTAAAGGGAACAAACCTGACTCTCATGTGAATCATAAGACGGTTAATGTGAGTGTTCAGGGAGAACTTCAGTCAGTAAGTTTGTTGCATGTACACTGTAAAAAATGATGCTCTTAAACTTAAAGCTGCACTATGTACGTTTTGGGGATTTGGAGACCTCTCTGGTGGAAAGGCGTAATTGCACTCAATGTGTGGAAGAACACTTTGTAACATGGGTTGTGCTTCGGCCCCCTTCCCCGAGCGGATGAATCTGACGACTGAAAGAGAATTCAAAGAGAGCTCAGTCTAAACTGGGTGAAGGAGCGTCTGAGGATGTGAATTATCTACTACTGTCATCACTTCTTCATCAGTACGATGCTGATTTTACATTTGAGACCTGAACATCAAGCCGGACCTTCTTTTTGAGTCTGTCTGTGGTGTTGATGGGGGGATGTGTGTGTGTGTGTGTGGGGGGGGGGCAGTGGGGGGTGGTGGGGGGGCCTATGATTTTTCACTGAACTATCACTTTAACTGTGGCACCTCTGATGCAATTCTTTGGCCATCGTTGCTGTGAAAGGACGTTTGCTCGAGTGTGCATTGGTCAGTTTGGGACGGGTCCCGCTCTGTTAGGAGCGCTTGCTCTTCCTGCGGATGTAGCTCTGGTAGTAGAAGTTGCTGAAGAGCAGGATGAGGCTGACGCAGTAGGCAAACACCACCGCGTTCATGGAGTCGGGGAAATCGCACTCTGTGAACAGGTTGTAGCCGGTGTGTGTGGTCAGGAGGACGAACTGAAGCTGAAAGAAGAAGGACGAGGCACCTTTAGAATGAGAAGCTGAAGAGAAGGTGTGCATCCATTACGCTGTGATGAAATGAGCCCTTTCCCACTTTATGTTTCATGGTAAGGATTTAACTTGTGAGTCTAACAAGAAGAAGACACATCAACTTAATCTGTAAATCTACTGTAGATATAATCCCACAATCCGCTGTTTAACCCTTAGAGCTTTTTTGCTATCATTCTGCTATTCTTACATAAATATTTAGATACACTTACACGGTTACCTGCAGAGTCAATTGCATAATAATAGTCAATAGTCAAATGCATAAAAATATTAATAAATTATTTTACATTCTGCAGGTTCAAGCCTGCAGTTCTAACTTATTCTGTTTGCATTAACCCTTTGTGTGGTGTTCAGGTCTGTGGGACCCATTTTTAATGTTTACCAAAAGAAAAAATGATGCGATTTATTATTATTTCAACCTCAGATTCTTGTCCTTTTCATTTTCTGTAAAGAACATATAAAATAACCCATTTTCAGTGTCTTCACTCTGTTCACCCCCCACACATTTATATTACACATGTGGTGTTGGGTGAACCTGCGGGGAGTAAAAGTGTGGAGGTGCTGTGTCCTTCACTCTGTTCTCCTCCTGCATGGCCTGCTGTTAGTGTGTGTGTGTCTGTGTGTGTATGTGTTTGTATATGTGTGTGTGTGTGTGTGTGTGTGTGTGAGGGTGGACAGCATGGACAGGCTGCTGACTGGCTACAGCTGCTAAAGGAGAATCCTACACTGGACACTTGTGATATTTTAAACATCTGGTATTTTTACATAAATTGTTATGACTGTATTGATTTAAAAAAACAATAATGTGGGTCCAGCAGACCACTGAGTAACAAACACATCAACACCACACAAGGGTTAAAGTCAAAAAATGACTAAATGTCAAAAATGTGAAACATCTGCCAAACAAGACGACACACAACAGTATATTTTGATTCAAATTCACATCGTTATAAAATATCTACTCATTCTACAAACACAGAAGTGGTGTGGAGTGAGAATCACGTTCAGAATTGCAGCATGTTTTGTTGTCATTAATAATGCTGACTTGCACCTCTTGATCAACTCTAAGTCATGTTCTGCATAACAATGCTGTCCAAAAAAACAAAAATGTAAAATAAGTATCTATTTTTTTTTCTGCATCATTTGAACGCGACAGCTGCCCTTAATGTTATGTGAAAATTTCACAATGAATGGATCAACAGAAATGCTCTAAAATGGCTTGGAAAAAAATCTTTTTACATTAACATAAATTAACGTAAGAACATTTTTGCCCTCTTTTCTATGGACAGCGATCATAAGCAAATCTCTGTTCCCAAAGCTGATGAAGCTCACGGAGGAATGAGAGCGTTAATCTGTGAGTGTTTACCAGCTGCAGGGAGGTGAGGTAGCGCTTCCACCACAGGTACTTCTGCATATGAGGCCCCAGAGCCGCCAGCCCATAATACGAATACATCACAATGTGAACGAACGTGTTCAGCAGGCCGATGAAGAACGCTGCAAAACGGAAGGTGGTCACATACTGGTCACAGGTCATTCATACACAAGAACAGACTGTTTCGCCTGATAAATTCAACACAAGCAAGAACGTGAGAACTCATACACTGGCCCCCCGCTACGTATTTGACTCCGGCCCACCAGTTGAAGATCATAGTGCCGTGGTGGTACACGTGCAGGAAGGTCAGCTGGCTGTTCTTTTTCCGTAAAATGAAAAAGACCTGAAGAGCAAAACAAAGAAAAAAGGAAAAACGGCGTTTATTACAGTATAGTTTATAAACACTTTACAATGCAGTCACAATATAATACATTTCTAGAGAATCAGTGAAAGAGCAGCTACTGAAAACAGCAAAGCAAGACAAATGAATCAGAGCTACTGAGGAGTGGAGCAATCTAGAACAGTGGCAACAGAGCTGAACATTCTAGAACAATGTGGATAGATGAGAGCATTCAAGAACAGTGTGAATGAGGGAGAACATTCCAGAACACTGAATGGGGTGAAACATTCTAGAACAGTTCAAATGGGGCAGAACATTCTAGAACAGTGTGAATGAGGGAGAACAATCTACATTCTAGAGCAGTGTGAATGAGGGAGAACATTCTACATTCTAGAGCAGTGTGAATGAGGGAGAACATTCTACATTCTAGAGCAGTGTGAATGAGGGAGAACATTCTACATTCTAGAGCAGTGTGAATGAGGGAGAACATTCTACATTCTAGAGCAGTGTGAATGGACGAGAACATTCTAAAATGGTGTGAATAGGGGGAGAACATTCTAGAAAAGTATGAATAAGGAAAGCATTCGAGAACTGTGGCAATGCAGAAACATTCTAGGCCAGTGTGAAAGGGGGAGAACATTCTAGAACATTGTGAATTGAGAGAATACAATAATTGGACAGTGTGAATAGGGAGAACATTCTAGAACAACATCAATAGAGGAGAATATTCTAGAGTAGTGTGAATGAGGAAGAACATTTTAGAGCAGTGTGAATGAGGGAGAACATTCTAGAAAAGTATGACTGGGGAGAACATTCAAGAACTGTGGCAATGCAGAAACATTCTAGACCAGTGTGAAAGGGGGTGAACATTCTAGAACATTGTAAATTGGGAGAACATAATTGGACAGTGTGAATAGGGACAACATTCCACAGTGTCGATGTATGGGAACATTCTAGAACATTGTGAATGGGGGGAGAACATTATGGAACAGCTTGAACGAGGGGAGAAGATTCTAGATCAATGTGGGTGGAAAGAACACTGTCGATCAGGAAAAGAAAGTGAACGGTGGAACATTCTAGAATTAATCGTCTGTAAACAACAGTAACTGCATAATAGTGAGAAGCTGATTGGATGTCAGCTCATTACACCATCATCTTACTTTACTACTTTATTTTTACCAGCTGTCTGATTTTTCCTCCTGGTCCTTTTAAAATTATTTATGTTTACATTAAACGTTCTATGAAAAGGTGGTGCAGTGGGTGGCGCTGTTGCCTCACAGCAAGAAGGGTCTGGGTTCGATTCCCCTTTCTGTGTGGAGTCTGCATGTTCTCCCCGTGTCTGTGTGGGTTTCTTCCCACAGTAGATTAGAGATGCTAAACTGCCCCCAGTTGTGAATGTGTGTGTCTGTCCAGGGCTGTCCTGCCTTCTGCCCAATGCGTGTTGGGATAGGCTCCCGTACCCAGGAGGATAAGTGGTTTAGATGATGAATGATGTGAAAAGTGTTGGATTTTTGCCATATTTCACCCTCGTTTATGTTCTCATGTGGTTTAATTACTTACTGTGTCACTGAGCTCGATGACCTTGGAGAAGAAGAACCACCAGCACACACTGGCCATCTGAGAGTGAAAACAGACACACCTGACAAGAACACATCTGCAGAACTGACCAGTTTAACTCTACACTCCTGTTGTGAGATGTTAGTTTAGCCCAAACTGATTCTGGAGGAGGAAGCAGCAGTAACACCACACCTTTCCACGTGATTCAGTTCCGTAATTAAAAATGAATTTCCAGCCAAACCGCCAACAAGTACAAGTTTTTTATTTTTCAGTGTCAGAAAAAAAAGCAGGAATCATATTTAATGACACTAAAATGACACTAAAGTCTCCAACACTATGTATATTATCAGATCAATCAGTATTTAAATTGTCCACTATTTACTTTTCTGCACCTTCTGCCACGTTTAACTCTTCCATCCTTTCAATCTTGAAACCACTGTGTCCTCCCAACAACAGCTGCTCCCAAACGGATCACTGACACTAACATTCACACAAACACTGTAAGTGGGACTGCTGCAGAAAATGCAACCAAACTGTCAGACTGAACTTTGGAGTTGAGGATTTCTTTGAAAATGTTAAATACACCAGTTGTGTTTATACAACCAGGCATATTGGTCAACTATTAACACATTATTGTTTACAGTGTTTAGTAACTCGGTTCATTCACTGGACGTGACATGCACCACTGCGTTGTCACCTGCATAATATTCATGCGATTTTACTTTATTTTTGTACTGCAGATTATTTTTTTTGGTTGTATTCGTATATTTTTTTACATATATCTTTTTTTTATATATACTTTTTTCTACTTATGCATCCTTATAATAGTGTACATCAACACATGTGGTCAATTTGCTCTTTACTGTACTTTGTGCTGCTGTAATAGACGACTTTCCCCTCTGGGATTAATAAAGTGATCTATCTACATTGTTTTGTTTTTTTCTGATGCTGGGAAAAAAAACCTTTACTTAATGGCCATTTTGACTGGAAACAAACATACTCGAAAGGGTGGTCTCTGCACTGTGTATTTTTGACGGTACAGTATTTGAAAGCGGTGATTACCCTCATAGCCAGCGGGCTGGTGCTGTAGTCAACAGGCTGACAGAGGTAGCTGTAGTTTGACAGCCAGGACGTCACTAAAAACTGAACAACAAAAAATAAACAAGTTCTTATGATAAAGAAAAAGTCTAAGAAGCAATTTATTATGATAAATAGCTAAATCACAGGTTAGCGATTACATTTCAAGCATTTCAGATAGTGTAGTACTATTTTAATCATTTTCACTTCCTCTTACTGTCACTCTCAGAATCTTTATGAAAGATATACATTCTAAAAAGGTAAACAACACATTATCTGTCCAAATGTATCCAGACAGTTTAGAATGACTGAATTCAGCTACTTAAGCGTGCACCCATTGTTCAACTGCGCACACAGATTGTATCATCTCCATAGAAAAGCACTGAAAAATGGAATGGGTTGCTCTGGAGCAGCAACACATGAGCCTACGGTCACCAAGCCCAATGATAAGCATGGGCTAGAGGGGCATAAAGCCCCTCAGCGGTGGGCTGTGGAGCAGTGGAACTGTGTTCTCTGGAGTGATGGAGCTCCATCCAATACCTTTGGGATGAGTTGGAGTGATCCAGAACTGACCATCCAACATCAGTACCTGACCTCACTAATGCTTAATCAAATCCTCACAGAAATGTTCCAACATCTAGTGTAAAGCCTTCCCAGAAGAGTAGAGGCTGTTACTGCAGAAAAGGAGGACAAACTCACTATTAACACCCTTCATTACAGAAGAAGCGCTGGAGGAGCTGATGTCTGCAAACTTTTGGACATTTAGTGTAATAACGAGAGTAGAAGAGGAGGCTGAAATAGACAGATTAGCCTCATAGCACTCATACAGATCAGAATAAACAAATAATAAAGAGAACACAGAACTCTTCACCTCATGGAACATGTAGACAGATAAGCAAACCATGGCGAAGTTATAAACTATCAGGACGACTCTGAGGTCCACCGGCTCCCTGTTCTTCATGAGTTTAGGGCCGATCCAAATGACACCAAGATAGCAGAGGAAAATACAAAGTACAGGCACAGGGGAGTACACGAGGAGCCAGGGGTCAGTCCGCTTATCTGAGAGCACAGCAGAGAAAGGAGAGCGAATCAGAGAGCAGAGAACTTAAATAGGTATAACAGGTAATCAGCACTGATTCAACTTAAGAGGTGAGCGATATGATGATATGCTATCATTATTGTGATAAATAATGTTACAACACAGTTTTCTGAGTTTATCTTCGGGATCATCACAGAAAACTTCAGGAATAATGAACAACTGAATGTGCAGTGTGATTCAAAAAGATTAATCCGATTTCAAAATGATTAATTTCACTGTAAGTCATTACAGAACAATGCAGTAAACTGTAAATGGTTTAAATGAGCATAAAGTTTATTATGTAATTGTACAAGGTCTCAGTATGAACCTCCTCCAGCTGTACAGACAACATCAACACCATAGTCAAACTCATCCCATACTGGATTGAGCATGTCGGGTGTTGCTGCACTCACGGCTCTTTCAGTGCGATTTCGGAGATCATCCAGTGTTGTGGAACCAACGACGAACGCTCTGAGCTGCTGGAGCTTCACTGCCCACAAAAATCACCCTGCACAGTTATGACGGATTCACTCTTATTGAAGTGGAGAACGCAGAACGCTTTCTGCTCAGGGGTCTCATCTCCTCTCAGACCGAAGGGAGCCATCCTCCACTGACAGTCAGAAACTCTATGACCCCCTCTTGCAATTGGTATGTGATTGGTTCCTAGACGCCTCACGGTTGTAAAAATATGGCGCTTTGAAATTGGATGAATCTTTTTGAATCACCCTGTATTACACATTACCATATTTTATTAATTTATATGATTTTTTCATTTGACTTTTTTCCTTAAAGCTACACTATGTAAGTTTGCAGACAATGTGTAACTGAATGCAATGTGAGGAAGAACATTTTGTAGCGTGGGTTGTGCTTCGGCCTCCTTCCGCAACCGGACGAATCTAATGATTGAAAGAGAACTCAGTCTAAACTTGGTGAAGGAGCGTCTTCTGAAGATGTGAATGAATGATCTACTACTGTCATCACATCTTCATCAGTATGAAGTTGATTTTGAGATCATCGTAAAGATGTATGATGTGGTGTGAAAAATTCCTGACTTTGACTTTTATATGATTATTTTTATATTATATTAGCTTTAGTTTATTTAGTTTATTTAGGCAAATTGAATTAAAAAATAAAAGTATCTATTTTTTACAGCTGTTTTTTAAAATATGTGGCACTACTGATTTGCTGGTGTGTTTCACTCAGAGGTGTCTTGATTACAAAACACATTCCTGAACGAAACTGTTTTTGATTCCTTCTTTTAAATGACAGACCGAAAGTGGGCGTGGCTTAAAGCAGAAATGAGTGTGTGTTGCTAGAAGTGATTAAACTTACTAACAGAAATGGACTGCAGACTAATCTTTAATGTATCTAACTAAGAAGCGCTTACATTATTAAGATGCATACAGAATGTAAGTTAGACAGCCAATCAGCAGCCTAAATATTCAAAGAAGCATGCTTATTGGCTCACGGATGCTGATAAGACCGACTACATAGCTATTGGGTGACGGTATTTTACAATACTTGGTAGGATTAAAGTAATTCGGTCAGTAAAAAATGTTTTGATATCCAGTCCTAATTCCACCATTTCAAGTTTTCAAACCTCAAAAAAACTGAACACTTGATGTTATATTTTTGTCATATCACTCCTTAAATCTACAGATCTTCCAAAAAACTGCGTGACTAAATGGTTAAGATGTAAACAGAGTCTTTCAGAGTGGTTTGGTGTGAAATGCTCTGTTCTAGAGAATCTTACTCTTCTGACTCTTAAGTAAGAGCAAGAATAGTTCACAGTGGTGGTGATAGGAACCAGACGTCCACCTCTAAAAGCTCCCTCAGAAAGTTATTACATAAGATGGATATGAATCCACTGCCTGATGTCTGAGACACTGTTTTTATGATATTTCTGAGAAGATTTTGGCCTAAATCATATTTTTTCAAACACATTCATGGTGGAGGGATACATGCAGGCCAAATAGTCCCAAAACAAAACTTATTTTTTCCGATTTTTCCACTATTTTCCCATCATCAACATTCCATATAAACTCAGAAGACTCGTGTAGGTTCACTGGTGGTTTTGGATAGTAAATAAAATGGTTATATTTGTGTTGTAGTCATGGCGACCCCTGGTTCCTATCACCACCACTGTAAAGACATCTGAACCATTTCACACCAAACCACTCTGAATCACTCTGTTTACATCTCAAACACTGAATTATGAATTTAGAAAAACCAGTGGAGTTCCTCTTTAAATCAACTGCTTATCCCACATATAATACTATACATTGGCCCCAAACAGTATTGGAACATTTGTACTGTACTTAAAACTGTATTAAGATCATTGTGTTGGAAAGTAAAATGTAAAACTATGTGGCATTTATTATTTATTATTATTTAGAGTCCTTTTTTGGCAAAGTATGCTTTGCTCACTCTGATGAGCTCACCTCTGTGCTTTACAGAACCCTTAGGTTCTGTGTTCTTCTCCAGGCTCTTTCCACACCTCAGCCTAAAGTTGCTAAAAGTGAATTTTATCGTTTTGTTCAACATTTTAAGAAGTAAAATGTTTACAAATGGTTAATTGGTTAAAGAGTCCAAATATTTTTGGGGTCACTGTAGATTATAAAGAACATCAGTAGTGTGTGTCAACCTGACATTGAGTCAGGTCTGATGTTTTACAGCTCTGATGAAGTGTCGAGCGCAGAAGAAAAGAAAACGTTATTCATTTTGACGTGAATAACCGGTCCGTACCTCCATTGTCCAGAATCCACTGGTGCATGGACTCAATTCTCTGCCAAGCTGAAGCCATTGAGGAGACTGAAATGGAACAAACAGCCTGTAATTTAGACCAAATGATCAAGAGCCGACTATTCATACGAGCTTACGTAAGACAGACCAGGTGAACGGAGTTCATACAGGTTCCTGTGGATCCTGTTACTGTATTAAAGCTGCTTTAGCAAACGTCTATTCTGAAGCCAAAACAGAGCCACTGGTTATGGTGGTCATTTAACACTTCACACCTAAAAAAGATGGTTCTTCAAGGGTTCTTTAGTAAATACAATCATTCTGTATAGAACAATGAACACTCAATGGACAACTTGCATGCTTACATGGTTCTTCGCATGGTGAAATAGTTCTTCATGCTGATGGACAATGTATTGTATATGGTTCTCTACAGTACCAAAATGGGTTCTGCACTCTCAAAAATGATGGTCCTTCAAGGGTTCTTTAGTAAAGACAGTGGTTCTGTATAGAACCATTAACACTCAAAGAACCATCTGCATGCTAAAAGGTTCTTTGCATGGTGAAGTGGTTCTTCATGCTGATGGAGAATGTGTTGTATAAGGTTCTGCACTCTTAAAAAATGATTGTTCAAGGGTTCTTTAGTAAATACAGTCGTTCTGTATAGAACAATGAACGCTCAATGGACAACTTGCATGCTTACATGGTTCTTCGCATGGTGAAATAGTTCTTCATGCTGATGGACAATGTATTGTATATGGTGCTCTACAGCACCAAAAAGGGTTCTGCACTCTTAAAAACGATAGTCCTTCAAGGGTTCTTTAGTAAAGGAAATGGTTGTATGTAGAACCATGAACACTCAATGAACCATCTGCATGCTTAAATGGTTCTTTAGCTGATGGAGAATGTGTTGTATATGGTGCTCTACAGCACCAAAAAAGGTTCTTCACTCTTAAAAATGATTCTTCCAGGGTTCTTTAGTAAAGGAAAAGGTTGTATGTAGAACCATGAGCACTCAAAGAACCTTCTTCATGCTTAAATGGTTCATTGCATGGTGAAATAGTTCTTCATGCTGATGGAGAACGTGTTGTATATGGTGCTGTACAGCACCAAAAAGGGTTCTCTTAAAAATGATAGTCCTTCAAGCGTTCTTTAGTAAAGACAGTGGTTCTGTATAGAACCATGAACACTCAAAGAACCATCTGTATGCTTACAAGGTTCTTTGCATAATAAAATGGTTCTTCAGGTTTATGGAAAAGGTGTTGTATATGGTTCAATATAGCACTAGAAAAGCTTCGTCAAGGGTTCTTTAGTAAAAGCAAAGGTTCTATATAGAACCATGAACACAAAGAACCATCTTCATGCATAAATCGTTCTTTGCATGGTGAAATGGTTCTTCAGATCGATGGAGAATGTGTTATATAAGGTTCTGTATAGCACCAAAAAGGGTTCTGCACTCCTAAAAAAGATGGTTCTTCAAGGGTTCTTTAGCAAAGGCTATGGTTGTATATAGAACCACGAACACTCAAAGAACCATCTTCATGCTTAAATTGTTCTTTGCATGGTGAAGTGGTTCTTCACGCTGACGGAGAATGTGTTGTATATGGTTCTCTACGGCACCAAAAAGCGTTCGGCACTCTTAAAATATATAGTTCTTTAGTAAAGACAGTGGTTCTGTAAAGAATCATGAACACTCAAGGGACCATTTCTCATGCTTAAATGGTTCTTTGCATGGTGAAAGTGTTCTTCAGATTAATGGAGAGTGTGTTCTATATGGTTCTCTAAAAAGGGCTTTTCTACTGTTGCAAGCTTGACATCTTAACTATAGCAGAACCCTTTTAGTGCTATAGAGAACCTTTTTGAAAAAGGTTCCATATAACACAAAGAAGGTTGCGCTAGTTAAGATGTCAAGCTTGTAACAATAGAACCATTGCCTTTACTAAAGAACCTTCTAGAACCAGGGTTTACATGGTGAAATGGATCTTCAGATTGATGGAGAATGTGTTGTATATGGTTCTATAAAAAGGGTTCAAGCTTGACATTTTAACTATAGCAGAACCCTTTTAGTGCTGTATGAAAGGTTCTATACGGCACTAAAAGGGTTCTGCTATACTTAATGATGTCAAGCTTGTACCAACAGAACCATTGCCTTTACTAAAGAACCATCTTTTTTAGGAGTGCAGAACCCTTTTTGGTGCTATACAGAACCATATATAACACATTCTCCATCGACCTGAGGAACCATTTCACCATGCAAAGAACGATTTATGCATGAAGATTGTTCTTTGTGTTTGTGGTTCTATATAGAACCTTTTCCTTTACTGAAGAACCCTTGAAGAACCATCTTTTAAGCGTGTTGACTCTGTTATGTAAATGACCCATGTGTGCGCGCGAACAGCCTCCATAGGCAGAATAATAAGGCTCATAGAAATAAACTGGATTTCTTGGTTTTGTGCGCTGTAATGCACAACAAATCACCGTAACTCGGTTCAGCGCGGTGAACCGAACAGTCCGAACTGTTCGAAATGAATCAGAATGAATGTATTAATGAATGAATTAAAGTTTCAACGTTGCATAAGCTAAAAACTCACCCGAGCAAACTCCACAGCTCTGTCCTCCTCTCGCTTTTCCAGCCTCACTGTACGAAGACTTTGGACTAAATGGACTAAGACCAACAGGCTAGAACCTTATCTGCTCTAAATGAATGACTCTCTCTGTCACTGCGCACACAAACCTCCCACTTAAAAAAAAAACAGACCACTGCTTAAATTACTGGCTTCAAATCTTACTTAATATTATGGAAACTCGACCACAGACTAATGTACTTCTGCACGGTGCTCAAGCCTAGAAATGTCAGCTATACATTCAGTTTAAAGTGACGTAACCCAGACTCTTATTTTGAAATCGCAAAAAAAAGCCCTTGTATTCTCCGCAGTCAACAAGTGTGTCAGGCGCTTCCAATGTACACAAACAAGACATACGCCCTCGTTTCTACACTCATTGTCCATTTCATGAGCTCCACTGACCATATAGGAGCACTTTGTAGTTCTACAGTTACAGACTGTAGTCCATCTGTTTCTCTGCATACTTTGTTTGCCTGTTCTTTAGTGGTCAGGACCCCCATGGACCCTCACAGAGCAGGTCCTATTTGTGTTGTGCTGGTACAGGTGGATCAAACACAGCAGTGCTGCTGGAGTTTTTAAACACTGTGTCCACTCACTGTCCACTCTATTAGACACTCCTACCTTGTCAGTCCACCTTGTAGATGTAAAGTCAGAGACGATAGCTCATCTGCTGCTGCACAGTTTGTGCTGGTCATCCTCTAGTCCTTCATCAGTGGTCACAGGACGCTGCCCACAGGACACTGTTGGCTGGATATTTTTGGTTGGTGGACTATTCGCAGTCCAGCAGTGACACTAGTGTTCCTTTCAGATGCCATATGATTAACCCTTAAATGACACTGATACATTACTATCTCTCCATAACATCAAAAGAATCTTTCAGGCACAATGGCCATTAACTAAGAATTATGACTCTTTACAGATGTTTCTGAGGAGATCAGATATAAGACTATTGACCTGCATAAGGAAGGAGAAAGGAAAATACAGTTCAAAAACATTAAAAGCAATAGAGAAAGTCTGGCTCCTAACAACCACCTGGAAGAGCTGGTAGACACCAAAACTGCCCCCATCAGATAAACAGCACTTAAAGCTTTCATCTCTGAGAGAGAGGAGAAAATCAAGCTGCTTCAGATCTGAAAACATCCACAGGTGTTTCTGTCCATCCTTCCACTGTGAGAAGACGACTCAGCGCTGTGGGTCTGAAAGGATGTGTAGCTGATCAAGAAGAACCTCACTGAGAAAAGGAGACGGACACATCAAACAAAGAAGCTGAACAATGGACTGACCACACCAGAGTCCAGACCTCAACACCACTGAATGTGTTTGATTACTTCAGAAAATGATCAACCAGCTTCTAAGACTGAACTTTGGAGGCGTGTCTGGAAGCTGGAATAAAGGTGAAGAGTAACTCACTGAACACTGAAAAATCCAATAAGATATTTAGTTGTTCAGACTTCTGTGCTTTTTTTCTGTGATGTTGAAAAAAAACTTGTGGAAATGAGATACATAAAGGGTGGTCTCTGACTTTTGCACAGTACTGTATAGGGTCTGTATCTGATGTTAGCCTACTCAGGCAAAGAGAAGGAAAACTGAACAATATTCAAACGAGATGTGCATGTAATGTTTTTTACTACAAACATACAAAAATGGCAAAAACTTTATTTCATTACTAATATGAATATCCATCCATGATAGATTTGTACTTTAAAAAAACATTTTTCTTTTTGATTAACAATAAAATGACAGATATTTGTATCTATAAGATTATATGCTAAAATCATACTAAATATTGCTCTCTAAATGTAAAATAGCCTCTTGCATACAGTATTCAGTTACTGTGTTATACACCGATCAGGCATAACATTATGACCACCTCCTTGTTTCTACACTCATTGTCCATTTTATCAGCTCCACTTACTATATAGGTGCACTTTGTAGTTCTACAGTTACAGACTGTAGTCCATCTGTTTCTCTGATACTTTGTTAGCCCCCTTTTACCCTGTTCTTCAGTGGTCAGGACCCCCATGGACCCTCACAGAGCAGGTCCTATTTGGGTGGTGGGTCATTCTCAGCACTACAGTAACACTGACGTGGTGGTGGTGTGTTAGTGTGTGTTGTGCTGGTCTGAGTGGATCAGACACAGCAGTGCTGCTGGAGTTTTTAAACACCTCAGTGTCGCTGCTGGACTGAGAATAGTCCACCAACCAAAAATATCCAGCCAACAGCGTCCTGTGGGCAGCGTCCTGTGACCACTGATGAAGGACTAGAGGATGACCAACACAAACTGTGCAGCAGCAGATGAGCTATCGTCTCTGACTTTACATCTACAAAGTGGACCGACAAGGTAGGAGTGTCTAATAGCGTGGACAGTGAGTGGACGCAGTGTTTAAAAACTCCAGCAGCACTGCTGTGTTTGATCCACTCATACCAGCACAACATACCTTCACCATGTCAGTGTTACTGCAATGCTGAGAATGATCCACCACCCAAATAGTACCTGCTCTGTGAGGGTCCATGGGGATCCTGACCACTGAAGAACAGGGTAAAAGGGGGCTAACAAAGTATGCAGAGAAACAGATGGACTACAGTCTGTAACTGTAGAACTACAAAGTGCACCTATATAGTAAGTGGAGCTGATAAAATGGACAATGAGTGTAGAAACAAGGAGGTGGTCATAATGTTATGCCTGATCGATGTAAGTATCTGATGTTGAGAGCTTTATCTGCCTGCTGGTTTTGAGGATGTAAAGAAGTGGCTGAGGCAGAGCTGTTTTGGGCCTCCGTTAGGTGCACTCTCCCGTCGTTTCCTCGACTGTTTGGCCTGCTTTTCTTTCCCAGGTTCAGAGCTTTGCTTACGCTTCTTATGCTGGAACAGAGAGGCAGGAAATAAACAATGAGGTGGGTGTTAAAGGAATATATCACCTAAATATGCTAAAAATGAAATAACACTGGTGAGAACCAGAGGGCATAAAGTCCCCCACTCATTATTTGCAACATTAGTTTTTAGAGTAAAGTAGCTCTTAGAGTCATCAACTTATCATAACAATGATTATACAGTAATAACCACTGGACAGTAGTGTTTCAGGGAAATACACAGCATATCACATATGGCTTTTTTAGAAGAAATGTCTTACCTTAGAGTCCTTCAGTTTGTTTGTGTTCTCATAATAAAGCTTCATAATCTGTAATGAATAATTAAAATACAAGAATAAGAGCAGACATTACAATTTACCAGCACACAGTACGGCAAACAGCCAGTTGACAAAATGCCAGCTTGGCCCATTAAATAGCAAATAATTGTATATAAATGTTTGTATTGTTTATTTTATATACATTGTTCATAGAAAGATAACATAAAATTGAGTCTAAAAATAAAAAAAGAAAAAACATTGGTGCATAAAACCTGGCAAAAACAGATGAAGGAATAAAAACATAGGGTCTAACTGTAAACAAATGGGAACCAGTCATAAAAAATCATGTGTATTTGCTTGAAAATTAACATTAGATTTGTAAGGGCCCAGCCTGCACCGGCGGTCACCAGCAGAGGGCGACGACAACGAGGTGCCATAAGTTCAGGGAACTCCAATTCCCAGAAGCCCTTGGGCTGCTTAGGCCCAACTTGGCACACCTGTGGACTCCTCTACTTAAGGCTGTGGCAAACAGCAGCCCTTTGTCACACCTTTGTAGAGAAGTGACTAGTATGGCACTTAGCACAGGAGGGTATTTAAACGAAAAGAAAAGGAAAAAGAAAAGAAAAGAGAGCTGGAAAGAAGGTGTTTACTCCACTAAGAGAAAACAGGTGAAATATACAGTTGACCTTCCTCTCAGAATCACAGAGGAAGTGTTTTTTGTTTTCTGATTATCTGTTATTTCACTTTTCAATCTCAGCCTTTGTTTGAGCTGCTTTCAGCGTCCCCTTTGTTTGCCTTTTTCCTGCCGTTTTTTATTTCCCATTCGTTGAGGTGTTTTTCCTGTTTTCGCCTGTCCTTCCCGTACGTTGTCGGTTCGAGCCTCAACTCCAACGTGCACAATCACCAAATTCACACTCCATCACCTCAATAAATTAATTTAATTTTCTCACAGGTTTTCCTCTCTGCACTTTGGTCTGCCTCCCTGCCGTCCCGTAACAACATTAAATCTAAATAAAGTACAACAAATAGTGATTTAGTTTTTTGTTTAACCATCCCAACACTCTCTTTACAGTTACCATCCAATACCTAATCACCCATCTTACCATCTAATCAGTGCTTCCTTATATTAAATCAGGCGCTGCTGATGGAATCGAACATCTAATGACTGGAGTACAGAAGTGAGAAGTCAGGGACCAAAGCTGTGTTCTTCTAAGGGCCTCAGCAAACTTCTTGCAAAATGAAATCCTTGAGGGTTGCGGGAAGCAGAAAGCGTCTTCACGAGCTTACAGGGTCGCACACCTTCTGCGGTTCCGTGTTGCCGGTCGCAGATGCTCCACTAATGCAGGTGACGCTATGGCATTTTATGATAAGTTTCATGACTACTGGAAAACATTTCTATCATAGTTCTAACTATGGCAACGTGCAGAAGTCCAGAATACTGCAACCATTTAAGGTGAAACGGGAAAATTCAAACAAGAAGCTGGTGAATACAAAGCCAACTTCATCCTCATCCTCTTGTGAACCTAAATATAAGATAACCTATGTGTTGTGGTCCTTACTACGCCTAACATCTTACATTTAGGAGGTTTTTCATTGTTTATTTAATAAATGCGTGTTTCACAGTGAAACACCGGCGTCTCTGCCAAAGTGCTTAGCATGCAACGAAGCTCTTCAAAGTCGTCTCTTTGTTTCATGCCACGCCTCTTTTGTTACCGACCAATCACAGGCTTTGTTGCGTAGTGTCTTTGTCCGAGTTCGCTCAGTTGCCACGTGCGAACGAAGACTCCGCACGTCTGCGGTTGTTTATTTTCTCCACAATTACGTCATATTTTCTGCTGAAGCCAGGCGAATGATGTCTCCGCAAGAAGTATGCTGAGGCCTTAACTGTATTCTTCTACCCTACATTCACAACTTTACTAAAAATAATATATTCTGACTCCTTTTTACCGAATTAATGCTTATTTGTATTTATTCTAATGTTAGCCATTTGCAAAAGTTTGAACCTTCCCGATTAAGCCGAATGTTTTTTTGAGTCAAAATAAGTTAACTCATCTGAAATATAGCATTTTTCTGCAAGATTTATTTGCTGAATTCAACATACTGGACAACAAAACACAAAATAAAGGTGCCATAACTTTTGCACAAACCACATATTATGTTTTTTTTCCTCCAATAAGTTCAACTCAGCAAATAAATGTTCTAGGTAGAGAATATGTTATTTTATGTCTTATTTTCTCTTATAAAATCAACAAAACATATAATTTGACCAGGAGTGTCCAACTTCAGCACCTATCAAGTCTTGCAGTGCTGACCTTTTTGACCCCAGTGGAGACGGCAGCCTCCTGCAGAGCTGAATCTGTGAGCCAGCAGGTTTTCTGCTCTCTCTCTGCCTCAGCAGGGACAGGCACACTCGCGCTGTAGACCACGTACGTTTGGTGGATGTGGGAGAAGATATGGACCACCTGCACAGAGAACACGGACAGGTATCAAACACAGCGGCTCAAACGTACACATTTTCTACCCTTCGCCCAAAATTAGTGGATCAGACAGGATGGATGTTGGGAGTGTTTGCTTCTTTAGGTTATCATCACAGTCTCACCTGAAACTGTGTGGAGGTGTTCAGTATCTCTAATAGACTTGATTATGTGGTTTCTGACACTGTATGACTCACTGTTGCCTATAAACATGGACTGAAGTACATTAGCACAGCTAAAACAGTAGCGACCATCGCGAAGCCTAACTTTGTCTGTACTTTTGTCCATTCGTTTTCAGACACATTTCAGATACCAAACATATCTTGACTGATTGATATCTGGGGTAAGGAGAGATTTTCATAAACTTGACGTTTCACCAAATTATCACTTTAATAACACTCAGTGGCAGGTTTGTGATTCTTTGAGCTGACAGTGAATGAATTGGTTTGTAGCGCCGTGTAGGCGTGGCTTTGTGCACTTGTCCTGCTGTAGCAAAAGTAAATTATTTTTGGATTTTTGTTTTCTCCCCAATGTAGTCATATCCAGTTCCACCCACGAGTTAGGACTCCCCCAGTCACTTGATACCATCAGCGCTAAGAGGGCGAAAACTAGCACAGGCTTCCCCTGAGGCCTGTGAAGCTCCACTACATCTTTTCGAGCTGCTGCTAACGCCACGTCATTGGACAGCTGAACGTGCTTGGAGGAGAACACTAACAGCCAGATCTGTTACCTCCTACCAGAGAGAGTCCCCTGGACTCCCGGCCAAGGATGGCTGTAGCACAGGGGTATTTAATTACAATTCAATAAGGTCCAAGTAGAGAAAATTCCCTCAAGCAAAGATCCAGAACATCATAATGTCTAACTTGCATTATGATTCAGTGCCATATACTGTTTACTGAAGTAGCCTAGTAGGTATATCAACATCTTAGACAGTCAACAACTGAATATCAAATCAGTGATATTTCAACAATATTTATTGTCAGTTTTCTCTTTTTAGAGCACGTCATGTGAAATAACTTCGTAATGCACAGATCTGATTGGCTGAGTAGCGTCACGTGATATTTACAACGCATGCGATTGGTCTGTGAGTTTCCCGGGGCGCTAAACGGGTACCGTAATGACTAGAAACGTTACACCGATTTAATATAGGACCACCCCATCGAAATTAAATAATTATTTATAGTTTATTGGTTATAGGTCCAGGTACGCATAGGACAGCATCTGGGTCCGGACCTGGACTGTGGTCCGCCTATTAGTGACCACTGCTGTAGCATCACCAGAGATCGAACTCGTGATCTGTTGATAATGGGGCCAACGCTTAGAGGGTTGTGCCACTCGGGAGCCCCTCAAAAGTAAATATTTATTTCAATCAATTTATTACACTAAACAGTGATCTGTTCAGCAAATCTCTCGCTCTGCTTTTCCTCTGTCATTCACTGGCAGGTCGTAAGTGAAACACAATTTATTTGATTTTAAGTGATTTTTTTTTTACTAATATAAATGACTCAATGGCCTGAAATCATTCCGTTTTTTTCCAGTCACATCGAAGTGAAGCTAACATATGTAATGTTTGTAATATATGACAATATTATGAGCACTTAATATATGATCATCATCAGATTCCTGACTGTACTCACCTCTCCCAGGTACTGAAAAGATTCTTCATCTGGTGATGTTCCCAGAATCCTCTTCACCTCAGCACTTAACAGGCTTCTGTGCTTCTTCTCAGAGATGCCCTCCTCTAACAGCATGCTGGGTAACTCCCACATTCCTGCAAGAAGCCCTGGAAACCAACAGCAGAGCCAAATTATATCTCAGCTGTGAAAAGTATCACTGCAGCTCAGTAGTACTGCAGTCTTAGCTGTCTGCATTCAGGGTTTACTGCTGCACACCTGACCAAACCCATCAGCTCTCTGCAAAGTCTGTCATAAAGCTAATCAGGTCATTACAGTAAGTATTCCAGGAACAGGGCTGGAACCACTGAATTAAGAGTACTGAGACGTTGCATTACTGCACTGCAGTACTACATTATTCCTCTAATCGATAGGGAAGCAACGAAATTTCAGCCATTGAAACATTTTGGCCAAAATGGTCAAAAATGGTATTTTCTTTTTGGTGAAAATCCTCTCTGAAAAAAAAACCCAAATGATTAATTAAGACTACAGCAATTTTGCATCTAGATTTTCATATTAACCATCTCACACTTTATGCTAATGCTTACTGGCTTTTTTTGAGGGAAAACAGAGAATTCAGGTAAATGCTTCCTCAAGCGCCTCTGTTCTCAAAGAGCCTGTATAACAGAAAACTGGAATTTCCTTGCGGTTTGATGTAGTATGTCAAGAGTGTAAACATACTGTTCACTCCCCAGTCCCTATAGTGCATGTATGAAAACTGCACATTTTGAATTCACTGTTTCTGTGAGGTCATGAAAACCAACACATTTACATATATGGGTAAAGAGAGGTTTGAAAATGGTTATTCAGAAATTATTCATGATTGGTTTTGTACCCAAAAACTTTGGTACAAAACCAAAAACAAACTTTATAAGTGAACTGGGGAGGGGGGAAATTAAATAAAATACAAGAAAAATGCTTAATAAGGGTAAGGGGCCCTTTAAGAAAAACTGTGAAGACTTCTGTTCTATATGATACGATTTAATATTTACCAACATGTCAATATGCACAGCATTGATATACACTGTCGTTATTTCTAATCAGATTATTTTGCAGTGTACAACATCTTTACAATAATATTTACAGACTTTATAGACAACTAATCCCCCCTGAATACTTTATCCCACCCACAGAGTTGAGCAATTACCTACTCTGTAAGATGCTGTACCTTTACTGGGTCTCTGGGTGAGCAGGTATTCAACGTGCCCCTGGTCACTCTGCCGCTGCAGGACACAAGTTAGTGTCCGCTCCACACGAGGGGCTTTCTTCACGGGTTTTCGGGGGTAATTCTGCACCCCCAGCTCACCGTCCCAGCCCTCAGATAGGCAGAGGTTACAGCTACCACTCACTGCACCAATAAAATAATAACATACAGGATTACTGCGTGTTTTTGTGAACATGTTAGAATTTGACATGACTGGATTAGTTTTACCAGTGCAGATTTAGGTAAAATAACCTGGAATCTGATATAACTGGTCACTTGGTACAGGATAAAGATTACAGGCACCACACTTTATAAAAATAAGCCGTACAGCTGTGTCTGTTAGCAGGTTTTATTTCATCGGTATGAGGTAAATTAAAACAGTACTACTTTTACTCAGGGAGATCCAGGTTCAGCCTATTAGATCATTCACTCCACAATTATTACTGTAGACTGTAAAACTACACACTGCAGATTCATACTGGATTAAAATCACTCCACAATTATTACTGTAGACTGTAAAACTACACACACTGCAGATTCATACTGGATTAAAATCACTCCACAATTATTACAGTCAGACTGTAAAACTACACACACTGCAGATTCATACTGGATTAAAATCACTCCACAATTATTACTGTCAGACTGTAAAACTACACACTGCAGATTCATACTGGATTAAAATCGCTCCACAATTATTACTGTCAGACTGTAAAACTACACACAAATACGTCTTTGAATAACATAATCTGAACTTACAGCAGTTCTCTATATCAGGAACAGCGCTGTTCAGCTTTGAGTCCAGTTTGCTTAGAAGTCTTTTGGTGTCTTTCTCTTGTTTTAAGCTCACCTGAAACAAACACAGAGTACAGTTTTAGACTGCTGGGGGTTCTGCAGGAACAGAGAGTGTTCTGAGGGCACTGCTATTTTACCTTCTTATAGGCGTGGCAGTGAGTTTGAACAGGACATTGACCGCAAAGTGGGGTTTTAGGGGTACACACTGTGGCCCCCAGCTCCATCAAAGCCTGGTTAAAATCTCCAGGTCTCTCTGGATCCACTAGCGTGTCTGCTATGTTCCTAAAATGGTACAAAGAAATGACCCCTTTCCATAATCGTGCAACACAATGACATGCAAATATGCTGATGAGAATAAAATAAAAATATAATAAAATCATGTAATTAAAAAAATCACGTCTTCATATTCGCCACTTTGGCCACTATGTGACTATTAACTGACAGTTTTTGTTTGATGTTATTGTTTTCTGCACTATTCATGTTACTGTACTGTGTTTTATGTGTAAATGTTTAATTCAATGTAATATTGCCAAATATAAGTCTGTTTATTATTATGTATACATCCTGTCTAGTGTTCATGCTAATGTAGCACCAAAATTACCCCAATAAAGCAATCAAACTGTATTAACATTTGGGGTTTCATGATGTTTCAAACTGTTTCATAAAGTACCAAAATCTACCCACCCAAGCCCATCCAACCGCCAACCCACCCATCCATCCATCCACAACCATCCACCCACCTGTCCATAACATCCACCCACCCACCCGACCATAACCATCCCCCTGTCCATAACCATCCCCCCCAAGCCCATTTAACTGCCCACCCACCCGTCCATAACCATACACCCACCCATTCATAACCATCTACCCACCCACCCGTCCATAACCATCCACGCACCCGTCCATAACCACCCATCCACCCATCCATAACCATTCACCCACCTGTCCATAACCACCCATCCACCCATCCATTACCATCTACCCACCCACCTGTCCATAACCACCCATCCACCCATCCATAACCACCCACCCACCCGTCCATAACCAACCATCCATCCACCCACCCGCCCGCCCATAACCACTCATTCATCCACCCGTTCATCCACCAGTCCATCCACCTGTCCATCTAAACAGTTTTGAACTGAGGAGAATCAGGACAGAATCTACAATCCAGTTTGACCACAGCATCCCCCTGCGTACCACAGTGCCTCAGTGACCGGAGGGCTGGTGCTGTCTGCTCCAATCGCCCGAACTCGACACAGGACCCGAATCACATTCCCGTCCACAGCACCTGTAACCTGTAACAATAAGGCTGTGAGACTTAGAAAACCTCCGGTCAAATAAAACATAAACCAGGGATCGCAGAAGTGCTGAGATCAAAGAATAAGAATATATCAACTGAGAAACTCTGAGTATTTAAGGTATCATGCAGGACTCTGGTAGTCAGTGAGGGCTACAGCGTCTGAAAGTGTTTGTTCCTGCACTCCACACCACCCAGTCACTCCTGTGTAGGGCTACAGGGGCTGTTTCTATAGTAGATTAATGTGAATGAATGTTTACTTGATAAATGATTTGCCCCTGTGTGGCAAACTGTCTTCTGTATAGTGCAACAAAACAGCAGAAGCCATATCGCCCCCTTCACTTCCTGTAGTGCAGTACAATCTGTCATATCATATGAACAGGACTTCTGGTTTTAAGTGGGGAAAAAAAACAACAACATTCTTTTGTATTTTATTTTACGTATGAGATCTGTGTTAATATACCAAAATACATTCATTTTTATTATATATAATTATTTTACTACATATTACACTTTTCATCATAATACATTTTTACATTTTTAACCTTTTGACTGTTTTTGTTGCTGTGCCTTTAAGACTGCTATATGTAAATGAGCTTTGTTCTGGTTGGTTGCCCTGTATTGTGCCACATTTAAAAAAGCAATCAGAACTGAAACCCTCCTATTAGCTTCAGTGTGAGTGGGCGGAGCTAAACTGCTGCAGACTGAATAAGCAGATATATGTAAATGAATAAAAATAACCCTCAACTCTATAATTTATGTTGTTGAGGACTTTTATTTTCTGATGCTTTTTCCTTTATTTCTTTTCTTCCTTCCCTTCATTTTTCCTTCCTTCTTTCCTTACTTTTAGTTTCCTTCTTCTTTCTTTTTTCTTCCTTCATTCCTTTTCTTCATTCCTTCCTTTCTTTCTCTTCTTCTTGCCTTTTTTTCCTCTCTTCCTTCCATGCTTCTTCTTTTTCCTCCTTCATTTATCTTCTTTCCATCCTCTTTTTTCCCTGTTTTATCCTTTTCTGTCTTTACTGCCTTCCTTTCTTTCTTCCTTTCTTCAAGTTTCAGACACACTGCTCTGTTTTCTATGATATTTGTTTGATTTCACTGTATTTACAGGAAAAGTTTATCTAACTGTCTACCTCTCCACTCTGCTCTTTTTACCTCTGGAAAAGTGCTACGGTGGCCAGCTAGAACAAAGACCTACAGCAGGGGTGTCCAAAGTCTGGCCCCAGGGCCAAACGCTGTCCGTGGAGCGATTTTAATTGACCCGTAGCTTCTATTTTAGAGTGTGTTATAAGTGGCCTGCCAGCCAGTAAGCTGCAGTTCTTCCTTTCACCTGATGGTGGCAGCAGCACCGTAAAATTACAGAGCAACATGCTGCACTGCGGTAATGAAGTTAGCTAAAGATTAAGAGCCTTTCATCTCTGACTGCACCTGCAACTTCACTTACTGACCCACATTTAGTCCAGACTATAAAAAGCACAAACTTAACATTGAAAACCAGCGATTTTGGCGAGAAAAGAATTTTAATGTAATTTTTTTTTTATCGACAGCCACAGCAAATGCGCCTCATATTTCAAAAGACTATAATATCAATAAACATGAAACAAAGCATGGATATTACAATAAATATTGAGGAGAAGGCAGAGAAATTAAGCAGCTGCAGAGTCTCACAGCACCAACTTCTAATCAGAGCAAATTCAGTTGATCAGTAAATATTAACAACTAAAGGTCGAACTTGGATATTTATGCTGTTTAATCTGCTCTGCATGTTTAATACAGTGATTTTTAAATGTGATTGCTGAATTTCTTTGACATTTAAGGAACATTATCTAACAAAACCGATAATTTACAGATTTTTGTTTAGTTTATCTAGTTTATATTATATATTTGAAGTAATTGAACATCAATATACTTAACATATTAGTCATGGTTTATTGTTACTCTTAAATTATTACATTTAAATTATTTGTCATAAGTACTTACCAATCCTAACTGCTCTGAGCAATCCAGCAAAAAAGAAGCATCAAGCATCTTTTATACAGTGATAGGAAACACAGTATCATACACAATGCTCCAATTCTATGCAAAGATATTTTGAAAACTTAATATTTTGAATCATTTGTAAATAATATTTCAGCTCTCAGGTACCCAATTTTCTCCCCAATTTAGTCGTCTCCAATTCCACCCGCTGGTTAGGACTCCCCCAATCACACACAACACTATCAACGCTAGGAGGGTGAAGGCTAACACAGGTTCCTCCGAGACCTATGAAGCCAGCCACCGCTTTCTTTTCGAGCTGCCGCTCACGCAACGTCACTGGACAGCTGAGCGCGCTCGGAGGAAAGCGCCAACCGCCAGATCTGTTGCGTCAGCTAACAGACGCCTTCACTGACTCGCGCTGAGTGAGTGATGGGGGGAGAAAGGCAGCCATCCCACCCACCCAGAGAGAGCGAGGCCAATTGTGCTCTCTCAGACTCCCGGCTACGGACGGCTGTAGCATCACCAGGGATCGAACTCACGATCTCCTGATGATAGGGCCAACACTTAAATGGCTGCGCCACTCGGGAGCCCCCAGCCCTCAGGTATTTTGACGTGGTACGATCCAGCCCTCTTCGAAGAAAGTGTGGACACTTCTGACCTACAGATTTTGTAACCCTCAACAGAATCATGTTTATAGTAAGTGGATAAGAAAGATTGTGTTTGCATGTTCAGCAATAGGAATATTTAGGGTGATTGATTTAGATGGTTTACCTGTCCCAGAGCGATGGAGCCGATGGCCCCGGCGGTGTAGCGGCCGACTCCTGGCAGCTGCTTCAGAAGAGCCTCAGCAGACCTGGGCATCTCCCCACCCAGCTCACTCACCACCTACAGCACCGATACCACAAATCAAGCACAGAGCACAGAGAATCAGTACAGCAGCAGTTCAAAGTCTGTTTTCCATCACCTGAAAGACATTTTCATTCAAAGACTTGGAACCTTGACAATCAGCCTGTAATGATCTTATATTCTTTCTTTAAAAAAACCACCATTAAATACTACTAAACTACTAAATACTACTACTACTACTTACTAAGCCTTAAAGGGCCCGTATCATAAATAAAATAGTTTGATGTAGTACAAAAAAGATTGTTAAAGTTTAAAAACATACTGCTGACTCACACACACAGCCCATATATGGGAAGTAAGCCAAAAAAACAGCTTGTTTTGAACTGACTGTTTTTGTGACCAATACGTTTAGATAAACCTGCCTATTCAGAATACAGCAGTTCAGCTCCTCTCATTCACACTAAAGTCATAAGAGTGTTTAAGCCTGAACGGATTTTTGAACTAGCCACAATACAGGACAGCCTATCAGAACAGAGATTATTTGCATATATTGGTCTTAAAGGTACAGTAACGAAAACAAAAAAGTCACGTATAAATGAACTATTACTGTTTTTGGTAAATAAGACCACACAAATGTGATAAGAGGACTTGAGGGGAAAAAATAAAACCCAATAAAATGCTATATAGGATATATATATATATATATATATATATATATATATATATATATATATATATATATATATATATACACATACATATACATATATATATATATATATATATATATATATATATATATATATATATGAGATATGAGCCCTTTAATATAAGCTACTTTAACTAAAACACTTCTCTTAAGATGAGCATCTATTCACTCTATTAACGCCACAGAGAGCTCTACACTGCTAACAGCATCACATCACCCACTGTTTAAGGATACATTTGTAAGAGACCGGATCACATTTCTTCTTTTTTCCCTCTGATATCCCATCCAGCACTTTCTACCAACCTGGTGTCGGTGCAATTTCTAACTGCTACTGTACATAATACAGATTTACTGTCATCACATAGGCTTTGTTCACACGGCAGGTAAAAGTGGCCCAAATCCGATCTTTTTCTTCATATGTGACACAGATGTGTCAGTGTGAACAACAAAAAACACACTGAATCTGACATTTTCCATTCTGTTTTGAGACTCTTTGTATGTGGTACTGAAATCCGATACATATCTGATATGTATCAGAGGCTATGCGACTCTGTCTGAACAGCCAGATTGGAATTCATACAACTCAACATTCGTCACAGTTTCATGCTGCTGAGACCTCATAAACTTTTGGGCTGATGTTTCTGTACAAAAAAATGAGAAGAGACTCATCCAAAACGCCTCCCTGTTTGAAGAGATTTCGAAAGAAAAGGCCGAACGCGGCCGCAGGAGAACGAGGCTGCAGCGTCAAAGAACAGTTAAAAAGTCTGAAAGCAAAGTTTAAAGAATCCGAGGACGCGAACCAAAGAAGTTCGAACACATTCTGGGTGATGAGCCCAGCTGTCAGTCAGTGAAGCTTCATGACGGCTCCTGTGATGCTGGTGAAGATGAAGCTGATCCTCCGGGAGCGACTGGCGTTCGTTGGCGGTCGTGATTGTTTACCTCTGGATGAGCCGTGAAGCAGCGTGACGCTCTGATCTTTAGCGCATGTGGGTCAGTTTAGGAGCTGATCTGTTCAGACTGATGTCGCCTATAGATCACATTTAAAAAATATCGTGAACAGCCAAAAAAATCTGATTTTGGGAGAAAATCAGATTTAGGCCACTTTTACCTGCTGTGTGAATGTAGCCATAGCCATATGACCATTCAACACATAGTCAAATTCAACAAGCAGCTTTAAAAAACCTTCTTAGCTCCTTCATGCAGCCTCCGTCCACGAGAGTAATATCCCAGGCCTGCCCACATCTGATTCACCTCCTGCCAACAAACACCTGTGTTACATTCCGACATCTGACAAATAACATCCCTCTACTTATATACAGATACAGTTCCTGCTCACCTCCAGTGAAGCTTCTGCAAGTTTCTGCACTGTTGGCCACCTCTGATGTGTAAAAAACAATCAAATGTCCTTAAATTAAACACTAAAATACAATCCAGGAAACAAATATTCACACAAAAAAAGTAAATAAATACACAGAGGGGAGACCTGCCTTCATCCATTTGTTGTAGTACTCTATCACTGTAGCAACCTGAGTCTGCTGCAGCATCACCTCCGACACCCATACTGGCAGAAGACAGACAAACGAGCGAATCACACACACGGATCACTCGATAACTACATCATACAAACATTCACACTCAGAATTACCTCCATATGTCCGGATACTGATGTCCTTCTCAGTCATGGCCTTTAAACACAAAGAGAATGAAATAATCAGTACAACTCGCCCCCTTGGAATGATAAGGTTCTATCTGCGCAGTTTTGAGATATCGAGTTTCAGATTTTGGATTCCTAATAGTGAAACTGATCAGTGGAACACGTTTCTTTAATACGCGAACAGGACAGACACTCTAAATTTATTCTAAATGTACAATATCAAAACCACATCAGATTTGTAAATGAGTTTTGGGAGAGGTCAAATGCAGATAGAACTTTTTAATACCAAGAACTCACTTTCTGCTTGGAGTTATAAGGTTCCATCTGGCAAAACGTGAAAAGAAGCAAAGATTTTCAAGGAAAATAAACAGTTTATATTCGTAATCTGTTTTAAAACAAAAACTGAGTGTCTACATTTACAGAAAGTTATATTTAAAGCTTTCTAAGACATTTTTATGCCATTTATTTTGAGTTGTTTATTTTTTAATTTAGGACAAATCATCTTTTTTCTTATTCAAAAAAGCATTGATTGATAGATTAAGTATAAAGGTCAGTGCTAAATATTTTGTCCAGTGCAGAACCTGATTGGTCCTCTTGTGTGTATTCGAAGTGCTGATTGGCTCGCAGATAGAACCTTATAGAACGTTATAGTTTGAGTTTGGAGACAGAACCTTTTTGTTTCTGTCTCTAAACTCTGCCTGCCTTCTTACAGCTCTTTAAAAAGTCTTGTTGTCTTAGAATTATTATTATTAGGAACCATTAGTTTAAGCTTCAATCAGCTCAGACAGCACCAGCTACTGTAATAAACTGTCCCAGCAGGTCAGTGTAGCAGGTCAGTGTAAAGGCAGTGTGTTATATCAGAAATGTGACTCTTATGAGCCAAAATGTCTTATTTTGGAGGAAAGGAGAAAAAAAGAAAAGATGGATGAAAGAATGAAATTAATGTTGTAATTAAGACCCCATCAATTCAAATGTATATTATTTAATTACCTTTAAGGCTTAATATAATAATAATAATAAGACAGTAAGACTTTTGAAGAGCTGTAAGAAGACTTAGTTCTATAAGGTTCTATCTGCGAGCCAATCAGCACTTCGAATACACACAAGAGGACCAATCAGGTTCTGCTCTGGACAAACTATTTAGCGCTGACCTTTTATACTTAATCTATCAATTAATGCTTTTTTTGAATAAGAAAAAAAGATGATTTGTTTTTGTTTCATAAAGTTTTATAAACTTTTCACTGAGCAGTGCGGCAACATGACAAAGAAGCAGAACCTAATTGGTCCTCTTGTCTGCATTCGAAGTGCTGATTGGCTCGCAGATAGAACCTTATAGAACCAAGTTAGAGTTTGAGTTTGGAGACAGAACCTTTTTGTTTTCTAGATAAAAGAGTTCAAAAATGCAGACAACATACACCTCACATAATGTTAAAAGGTTGTCAGAGAATAAGAAAATGTGAACAACTCAATTTTGACAACAATGCCATATAAAACCTTACAATTCCAAGGGGACGAACTATGTAATGTCATATGTCCCATTCAGTTCCTCTTCAGGAAATACAGTCAAAAGTACTACTGGGATGGATTAGTTTAATATGGGGAGGTGGGTAATGTAATTATTACCGTTTCTCAGTCGTTTTTACGGACTGATGGGTACAGACTTAGTAAAGATTCTGGTGACTTTGACCTATGAAACGGACAGCAGAAATAACCCCAACTTATATTAATCTTGTGCTATAAAACAAAACATTAAAGTAACTTGATCTTACATTAATCTTGTTTGATACACTCTCAGAAATAAAGGTATGAAACTTTCACTGGGGCAGTGCCCCTCCTGTCACTGTGGTAGTCCTCTCTAGGGTACATCTTACAGCCCATTTAGTTTGGCGAATGGTGTTGGGTTCATTTCTGGCTGATTCCAGGTTGTTCAGCTGTTCTTCTGTCACAGCTGCCGACTGAAAAGCTGCTCAGTGGTGATGACAGTTTGGGAATTTAGTGTCGTCTCATCTTCAGAGTCTGACCAAATCGGCTGTCGGTCAAATACGATCTTAAAAGTGTCCATTTTCTGTTTGTGGCAAAGTAAGAAGTAAAAACGTTCAAATGGCTTGAGCGTCTCCTACAGCTGTCAGAGTCGTTGCTTAGCAACAGCATCTCAGCGGAGTGACACAGTTTTCGTGAAAAATGTGATGTTATGGCGAAATAACAGCACGGTTAGAATGCTTCTCAACCAATCAGCTCGTGTGGCCGGAACTAACTGTTCTATACTGAGATTTCTTATCCAGTATGAATCTCTCATAAACATTACAAACATGCTGTGGTAAAATTAAATTACTCCGCCTCCCCACGCGAAACCAATCCCAACACTGCTTTAGATTAGATTAGATTAAATCTGTGTACCAGTGTTCTCCATGGCAGCTCTCTCTTGTTCTGGTCATACCAGGACAGCAGATGAGAACGAAAGAGCCTCTGTTCAGTAGGGTCATTGAAGAAGTGATACGAGGACAGTTCAGCGGACTCTTCTAGGAGAGACAGATGATCTTATCACAACTTTAGAAATTCCTTACATGAGTCTGAAGTTTCCGATCGTTTTCACAGGGTCGCCCCCTTTACCACATTTATCACTGGTCACTTTCTGTCCACAGGACTGCTGTTGCATATATATATAATTTAGGTGGTGGTCCATTCTCAGCACAGCAGTGACACTAAGATGGTAGTTTGTGTAATGCTGGTACAAGTGTTGCCCTGCGATGGACTGGCGACCTGTCCAGGGTGTATCCTGCCTTCCGCCTAGTGACAGCTGGGATAGGCTCCAGCTCCCCAACACGACCCAGAAGGATAAGCAGTTTAGAGGATGTATGGGTACGAGTGTTTCAAACACAGTAGTGTTACTGACGCGTTTACAAAAACACCAGCGTCAGTGCGAGGTTGAGAGTGGACCGTCCACCCAAATATATTCAGCCAGATTTTCAACAGTATTTACTTGACAGCATGGCTTGCTAAAAATGTCAAGTTTACGATGAAAATAGTGAGTTTAAAAATTAATAAAAAGAGAACTATGCACCTTTTCACCTTGTTTTTTGTCTCTGTGGACAAATATCTTTTGCTCATAGGCATTTTAAAGTTTTTAGAGACTTCTTTTCTTCAAAAACACCAGCCAATGGCCATCCGACTTTATTTACAACGATCAGGCATAACATTATGACCACCTCCTTGTTTCGACGCTCATTGTCCATTTTATCAGCTCCACTTACTATATAGGTGCACTTTGTAGTTCTACAGTTACAGACCGTAGTCCATCTGTTTCTCTGCATACTTTGTTAGCCCCCTTTTACCCTGTTCTTCAGTGGTCAGGACCCCCACAGACCCTCACAGAGCAGGTACTATTTGGGTGGTGGATCATTCTCAGCACTGCAGTAACACTGACGTGGTGGTGGTGTGTTAGTGTGTGTTGTGCTGGTACGAGTGAATCAGACACAGCAGTGCTTCTGGAGTTTATTATAAGCAGAAATCCGATTACGGCCTGACTCATGTGGACCCGGAGTTTCCCATTATCTGATTACTCAAGTGCATGTAAACACGTTGATCGGATTACTGACAAATTTTCTGCAGTTATCAGATTATTAAGTGCATGTAAACGCACTCACTGTGACAAACACCATCATGTCAGCATCACTGCAGTGCTGTGAGTGGACCACCACCCAAATAATAACGTCTGGTCAGAGGTGGTCCTATGGTGGTCCCCTTCCACTGATGAGATGTGCAGCAGCTGATGGGCTGCAGTCTGTATCTGTAAACCTACAAAGCCCACCTATATAGTCAGTGTTTCTGATAAAATGGCCAATAAGTGTAACTAGCTTGGAAGTTCTTTAGTAAAGACAATGTGTCTATATAGAACCATAAGTTCTGTACAGAACCATTTTATGCATAAATAGTGTTTGCATGGTGAAATGTTTTTTTTGATTGATGTTTTATATGGTTCTATATAGAACTTTATTGAAAACGGTTCCATATAGCACCAGCAAGGGTTTTGCTATTGTTATGACGTCAAACTTGTATGCAATAGAAGAACGCTTTCTGGTGCTATATAGAACCATTTTTAAAAAAGGTTCTATACAGAACCATATACAACACGTTCTCTATCCATCTGAAGGACCATTCAAGCATGAAATGGTTCTAAATAGACCTCATGGTTCTAAACAGAACCACTGCCTTTACTAAAGACCTTTGAAGAACCATATTTGTGTGTATGAGTGGTAAAGTGATCATCTAGAGACGCACAAGCTTGTTAGGATGATAAATCAGCGCAGTTACTGTGCAGCTCACCTTCTTTAACTTGAGGAACTTTAGGCTTTGTTCTCTTGCTGGATTTGACCTGTGCTGTGTCCTGTGTGTCCTCCAGCGCTGCTCGCTTCCCCTTTACAGATCTGAACCTGCTCATCGTGTTGATCCTGGATAACAGCCGCATAAAACTGAGCCTAAACTGACAGCACAGCGAATCATATACAGTACAGCACAGTACAGCACAGCACAGTGAATCATACACAGTACAGTACAGTATAGCACAGCACAGTACAGCACAGTACAGTACAGCACAGTGAATAATACACAGTACAGTACAGTACAGTACAGCGCAGTGAATAATACACAGTACAGTACAGTATAGCACAGCACAGTACAGTACAGTGAATCATACACAGTACAGTACAGCACAGCACAGTACAGCACAGCAAAGTACAGTACAGCACAGCACAGCACAGCACAGTACAGCACAGCACAGCACAGTACAGCATAGTGAATCATACACAGTACAGTACAGTACAGCACAGTACAGCACAGCACAGTACAGCACAGCAAAGTACAGCACAGCAAAGTACAGCACAGCACAGCACAGTACAGTACAGTACAGCAAAGTACAGTACAGCATAGTGAATCATACACAGTACAGTACAGTACAGCACAGTACAGCACAGCACAGTACAGCACAGCAAAGTACAGTACAGCACAGCACAGCATAGTGAATCATACACAGTACAGTACAGTACAGCACAGTACAGCACAGCAAAGTACAGTACAGTACAGCACAGCACAGTGAATCATACACAGTACAGTACAGCACAGTTTTATCAACCTTACACTGGTTACCAGTTAAATTTTGGATTGATTATAAAATTCTCTTACTGACCTATAAAGCTCTAAACGGACTCGCCCCTCAGTACCTGAGTGAACTTCTCTCCCACTATGAACCATCACGCCTACTTAGATCACAAGGTGCTGCTCACTATTAGTGCCTAGAATTAATAAAGTTACATCAGGGGGGAGAGCTTTCTCATACAAAGCCCGGGGGGGCTTTGGAATAGTCTTCCTGTTAATGTCCGGGACTCAGACACAGCCTCAGTGTTTAAGTCTAGGCTAAAAACTTACTTGTATAGTCGAGCCTTTGGTAATTAGTTTTCCCTGTCGGTTCTATACCTGCCAGAGTCTCTGCTGCTCTGCTAACACTGTAATCTGTGATCGGTCACCCATTACAGAACTGACTCTCTGTGTGTTTTCCTTTCTTTCCTTTGCCGAGTTGAACAGCTGCCCATCCCGTGCGTCTGATGCTGCTGCCTCTTCTGCCTTGATCGGGTGCCACTGCTCGCCAGCCCTCTGGACCGGCTTACCACCACAACCTGACCCCACTGATACTACTGCTGTTGCTACATGAACTAATCAAAATTAATCGTTTGAACTAATCAATCATTTAAACTAATCAAATTAATCAATCACCCATTGCAGAACTGACTCTGTGTGTTTTTCCTTTCTTTCCTTTGCCGAGTTGAACAGCTGCCCATCCTGTGCGTCTGATACTGCTGCCTCTTCTGCCTCGATCAGGTGCCACTGCTCGCCCTGCAAACCTCACCCCCACAACCTGACCCCACTGATGCTGATGCTGCTGCTGCTGCTGCATGAACTAAACTAATCAAATTAATAATTTGCTCCACCTCTTTCCCTGTTTTTGTACTATAATACTTTATAATAACAATGTTTACTGTCCGGTGTCGACCAGAGGAGGATGGGTTCCCCTTCTTTCGTCTTGGTTCCTCTCAAGGTTTCGTCTTGTTTCTTTTAGGGAGTTTTTCCTTGCCACTGGCGACGCTCATGGGGATTTGGACCCGGATTTCTTTCTGTAACGCTGATTTCCATGTAAAGCTGCTTTGTGACAACACCTGTTGTAAATAAACTTTACTTACTTACAGCCGTGCAGCGGAGCCGCCACTTACCGCCCGCTGTGTGGGAGTAAAATCCGCCTATTTACTCATAAATCCTGCGTTCGTGATGGAAACATTCCTCCATATTAATTTGATCAAATCTGCTGAACTTTAACACGGTTTGTTTTCATAACGCGGTGGAAACAGAAAACCCGCCATGCGCTGCACTTCCTAGAGGCGGAGAGAGCGAACAACCAATCAGATGCAAGCGTACAATTCCCAGCCAATCAAATGCGAGTGTAGGATACGCAGCCAATCAAATGCGTTCCCAACCCTTATTACCCGTAATAACGTGCTATGAAAGTATTTATATAACAGTAATTTTACAATATAATTTTAATTACTATTAGAAAATGATATCACATATTAGAATATTAGAAAAATGCGTTGCAAACAATACACCTTATCATTATTATTATTAGTAGTAATAATAGTGGTTGTAATAGCATTAAGGGTAATAACAATAATAATAGTTAGTATAATAATAGTAATTTTATCTATAAAATGACTGAGTGTTTTCTAAAAATATATAATAATAATAATAATAATAATAATAATAATAATAATAATTAATAGAAGAATAACACAAAGACACAGATTGACAGAGCGACTCCTGAAAAATCAGCTGTTGATTTTAATATGATTTAAAATGCATAGTTAGCATAGATATAAAAAAAAAAACTGAAGCTAGTCGGTCCACTTCTGTCCAGTTACGGTCAGGATTCTACATTCTGCTCTTCAAGTTCTGGAATGAAAGAGAGATTTTTTAATTTCATTTTGAAAAATATATAAACACCCTGGCCACTTTATTAGAAACCCCTCCCTTTTAGCTCCACCTTGCTGGTGTACAGTTAGAGATGGAAGCCCATCTGTGGATGCATAGTTTGTGCTAGCCGTCCTCTAGTGCTTCCTCAAAGTTTCTGACCACATATACATCTCTATAGTAGGTAAGTGGAGCTAACAAAGAGGTGGAGCTAACATAGGTAGTGGTTTCTAAAAAAGTAAATAAAGTGAGGAGTGTATATATGAATTCTGAAATATGAAATATGAATAAGAGAAAAAAGACAAAAACGTTTTTTTTTTTGAATACCTCTTGAAATATTTACTCTGTTTGACAGTAAAATATCAGCCTGAATTCCATCCATGCTCATGTACAGCAGCTCAGCGTTGTGCTGGAAATGTGCAGAAAGCTATATTAGAGATTTGGAATCAGTTTATCTGTAACTTGCTCCAAATGCAGTGACCCACCATGAATGAGCTGAACAGACCGGGTCCCATAGCCGTGCGCACATGTTCCTCCACCACTGGATATGAGCGCACAAAATGCTGCACAGACACAAAAATCACAATATCACTGCTGATACCAAAAGCAGCTGCAATTCTATATGAATTATCTCTCTCTCGTAGCTCATTGAATGAGGAGAAATGAGGAGAAATTGAGTGGAAAGTATAAATTCTAAACTTTCAGTCTGAACCACACTTGTGTTTACAAGTAGAATAGGAGATGTTTTATTATGATTTGTAATTGTTGTGTATCCAACTCTGTTTTGCAGAAACAGTCTTGACCCTGCCAGTGTAGGACATAAATCCAATTTATATGTAATTAATTACATAACTGTGTAATATGTAACATTTAATTAATTATAATGTAAATAATTATAGACATGCCTTTAAATATGTATGTGATGTAAATCAAACTCTTGACTGAGCAGGTTAATTAATGTCATTATGTTATGACAAATTAAGACTTACGTACGTTGTGGAATGAAGTGCAGTAGGCACACTTAAAGGGCCCATATCATGAAATACTTTCTCTTTTTAATTATAGAGTCTAGAGTACTATGTAAACACTGTTAAAGTGTCAAAATGTACTGTTCACTGCCCAGTCCATACAGTCTATATATGGACACTAGGAAAACCAGCCTGTTTTAAATTCATTATTTTTGTGATGTCATAAAAACCAACACAAATCCCTGCCTACTTAACCTACATAAGGGTAACTTGTCCATTCATGCTTAGGTTATAAGGAGTGTTTCAGCCCGCACTGCTTTTTGAGAGTCAAAATAGCAGTGGTGGACGAAGCACACAAATCATGTACTTGAGTTAAAGTAAAGGTACCCAAGGTAAAACATTACTCCAGTAAAAGTAGAAGTTCCTCCCTTTAGACTTGAGTAAAAGTACAAAAGTATTTGCCTTCAAATGTACTTAAGTAGTGAAAGTAAAAGTACTAAAATCCATGTTTGTGTCAAGTCTCTTGCTTCATTAACTCATTTTAGGTGAAAATACTCCAGTGTCCCTCTTGGTAAACCAGTCTTTTAACAGAATGTCATTAATTAGTGACGCTGATGTCTATTAAAATTATCATAAGCATAAAACACTGAAGGCGAACAGTTTCCATCAGGTAGAACTGAGTGGCTCTGAAATAACTTTTTACAAACAAGCAAAGTTTCAGTTTAAGATTTATTTGCAACTTAGTTACAAATTTAAGTTTAATAAAAACTTTAAACTCAGATTCACAAATGAGTTTCCTTTACTAAACTGCATCTGTAGGTCTCTGTTCATAAACATAAACTAGACAAAATGAATTTACAGTACAGTAACGAATTACATTTACTTCGTTACTGTCCACCACTGCAAAATAATACCACCACAGAGGTCATTTACATATATCAGCCTTAAAAGCACAGTAACAGAAAACAGCCTGTTTAATTTTATGGGATAAAGAAACGTTGGAAAATGGTACTTGGTACATAAAACCACATAAATGTCAAAAGTGGACTTATGAAAGTGGAAATATATAATGCAAGAGTGTAAAAATATGGGTGTTTTGATTTGTACCTCCAGAGCTAGACTGGCCTGTCTCTGAGCGTCTGTGTGCTCCTGATTGCCCATCGCGTACAGTAAATGGTGCACCACCCCGAGATGGATCAGGTCTTCAGACGTCTCCTGGCTGCCCTCAGCCAGCATCCTGCAACAATAACCAACATTTAACACAAGTTCAAAGAAATCTATATAAATGGACATAAGTATGACCAAAATTAGCTTAGCTTACTTTAGTCCACGTTTATAAATAACCGTGTTTCATACAGTGTCAGAAACCACATAATCCAGTCTATTAGAGACACTGAACACCTCCACACAGTCTGAGACATGTGATGATTTAGCTATGCAGTTAGCATGACGCAAACAGGGTAAATCTGATATTTTGCCAAACTATCATTTTAATGACAAACTGTTCAAAATTCTCTGTAAAATTACAGTAAATAACAGTAAAACAACAGTTTTATAATATGACCTCACAGCCACTTGGACCCCAAGATTTCTGTGATGTACTGTATTCGGACAGTAATAAGCTGCAATTAAAATACAGTAATCTGCTGTATTTTAACAACAGCAGCTGTAAAAGTAACTCAGTAGCAAGTAACATACTGTAAATTTACCTATGAATAATTGACTTTTAATTTTATCAGACCTATAAATATTTGAATCAAAAAACCCTCAAACTCTTAATCTCAATGAACATGCTTATTCACCATGTTTTGCACTGTATATCCACAGAATATGTCAAACATGCATTTAAATCGCAAATAAATACATAGGCATTTTAACTTTGCTTGGAATTCACACAATCATGAACAAAAACTTTTTACAACAATAATAAAAAACATTGAAAGTCTTTAAAACAAAACAAATGCTGAATCTTCAGAATAAAAACAAAGTGTTTTCATTAAAATGTTTACGCCTTTTTAACTCTCAGTTCCTGTCAGATCCCACAATGCTTTGGGGCATCCCGTACCCCGTAAAGCTCACTGTTAATTTCACAGCAATTAGCTGTTATCACAGGAAATATGCTAATATGCTAAGATGAGCAGATTTCACAATAAATAAAAATAAAAATGTGTATGAAATGTGGTGTAAAATACTGGGTCTGTTGTGCATCTGGGATTTACAAAATATGTGAATATGTAAACATTAATCATATTTATTTTTATCAAATCATATTTCTTTATTATAAATGATGGGCAGTGTCATTACCGTAGGGCTTTAGCCGCTGCAGCCTGCTGGACAAACAGCGGTAAGGAGTCCGTCATCTTCATCATCTCTCGATCTGAAGAAACAAGCATTTATACAGCAGCATTACTGAGATTTATGCAAATAAGGGTGAGTAACAATCTATTGCTCTGACTGATGCTACAGCTTCACTGAGAGCTGAGTGACCGCCCCTGACCACGCTAGCAACTGACTGGCCAGTGGAGAAGAAAAGGAAGTGAGGTCAAACCCTGCAGTATCTTGTGCTTGCGGACTCCTTCTCGGGCTGGTTTCAGCAGAGTGACCAGAGCACGGAGGAGAGCAGTTCTGACCTCAGTCTGCTGCAGCTCTACAATCAGCTCTATGACTGAGAAAGAGAGGACAAAGAGCTTAAATAAACAGTCACAGAAACACACCAAGGCCTGAGCAATCGGCCTAAACCACTGAAAGAAAAGCTCTCACCCTCATACTGCACCTCCAGATGGAAAGACCGCAGCAAATTCAGCAAGGGCTCCACAACAGCAGGATGAGTGGTCTTCACAATGGACTGAAAAATAGAGACGTTTTTAAATCATACAAGAGCAAAGAGAATGAAGGGAACTTTGCTAATGTACTTCAGTTCATGCTACATTAGCTAGCTACTGTATGCTGTTTACCCTACATGATGGACATATCACACTATTATATACTCAGAAAGCTGCTGCTAACAGAGGTGTAAATCTCTGCCTCCACAACAGTTCAATCACAATGCACAACTGAAAACAACTAAAACCCTTAACAGCCCGTTAAACACTTCTATAACCTAAGAATAGCTTTCTGTAGTTCCTGTAGATACTAAATAACACATTTTGGATGTAATAAGAGATTTTAAGGGGTTGAAGCATCACAAAATCTCTAAAGTCACTAAGATTAGATTTTTTTTGCCACAACTTTACTATTTTGCTACAACTTTTTTTTAAATTGTGGAATAAAGACAATGAAAATGATAGATCAATTTTTTTTTACCTTTGAAAATAGTCCAAGAATTTCATTTTGGCCAAAAATGAGAGCCTCCTTTTTGAATATTAAAATAAATGCATATAATAAATAAGAATTTAAGATTTTAATATTCCATCCATCGATGTGTCTGAATTGCCACCTACATATAGCCGAGACAAGACTAAAAAAACACCTGGGAAAGGGAGGGAACAAACTCTACACAGATGAGACCAATGATTAGGCAGGATTAGGGAGGAGAAAGACAGCAGTGGCACAAAGGGGGGTGGAATATTTCAAGGGACCAGAAGAAACATGTTTTTGCATGTGATTTTTAGGTCTACAAAAAGATTCCTCATTTAATCACTTCATTCATTAATTAATAATTGAAGATTATTGAAGACTAATTTTAGACACAGTGCCATCTGCAATGTATCTTCCATTGTGCTGCCCCTCCTTGTGTAACAATCAGTTCAGTGTGATTGGAATTAACACCAAAAAACATAAATCAGGCTTTAAAATTGAGGACGACAGTGTCACTCAGATTTGTTGATGTTAATGATGTGATGAAGCTGTCTAAACAATAACATCCCCACCCCAACCCCCCCTTCCTACTAAATAGTTTAGTGTTTTTGAGTTTTTCTGTCGCAAATCAATAGTATCACATAAGTGTTTCACTCTGTACGCTGACAACACCCTCCCTTTCAATCTCAGCCAGAATTAAATTAAAAATTAGAACCAAACACAATTCCACCACCGCGTTTTGTGAACCATAGCTGAATAAAAGAGCATGTTTTTCATAAAAAAAGAGTCATAAATCTGTCCTATACTAGCCAAAAACAGTTCATTATACAGTTTTACTTCAGTAGCCAAGATGCAGTGCTTTTGAAAAGCAACAATCATTACAAATTTGGCCAGTTGAACACAGAATATTGATCTGCATCTGTTTTACTTCATATTCAAACCTTCTTGCATCCTAGAGACGACAGCATGATGACAGTAAGTTTTGGAATTATAGAGAAATAACAAAACAGGGTTATTATGAAAATGTCTCACACTTTAAAGTTGTGAGAGGTTTTCTAAGGCAGACAGGTGAGGTAAAAGACCATGCATGAAATTTTCAGTGGGCCAAAATTCCTACTGGCGTCCCTGGAGGAGACAGAAGAGGGTGGAGCCAGGAATGGACACCTGTGACACCATGCTTTTTACACCTACATGTGTATCATTCTGCCGAATTAGTTAAAACTGTGCTCCCACATGTTATGATCTATTTAAACCCAAGTCATTAATAGAGACAGTAATAAGCTAAATATATACAAAACCATTAATCATAGAAAGGGAACTTTCTACTGGTAGGTGTCTGTCCCAAACCCAAAATTTACACTGAAAAGAAAATAAAACAATATAGAATAATCCTTAAAAATAAATTTTGAGGGCTCCTGAGTGGCGTAACCGTCTAAGCGGGGGGAAAATTAGGTAAAAATAAAAATAATAATAATAATAATAAAAAAAATAATAATAATAATTCTTAAAAAATAATTCTTGTTTGTTGTTTTTTGATCTTTTTCATTTATTTTAAAGACGAAAGATTTAGATTCATCCTGAGTGTTAAATAAAATTTCAAAAATTGCTGTCCCACGTTTTCATGTCACTACCGAAACACAAAGAGCCTTATTTTAGCCACGCCTCTGCATTTTAGAGCAGGAAGTGAGGCTGCATCCCTGTCCCTCATGGCCACACGGTGAGCATTTAGATCCCATTGCTCTGAAGTAAAGCAGTCCAAGTCAGTTAAATGAATAATCCATATAGTAAGTTAGCTCTGAGCTCAGTGTACCTGCACTGTGCGTAAGGTCTGAAGCACGAGCTGCTGGGCTTTGGGGCAGCTGCAGGCCAGCAGTGCGATCAAGCCCTTATACACCTGCTGCTGGTATGAGGGGTTCCCCTGAGCCAAGGACTCCAGCAGAGTGGACGCTGCCCTCTGCGTCTCCTCTGAACCCGACTGAGCCAAACACTCAGCTACAGCCCGCACACCTTCACAGACACAACACAGTGAGGAAATGTACTCCAGAAACAGAGACCATTATTCAGGCAATAATTCAGACAGTCACCTAGTTAAGCTGGGAGGTGTTTTTAAAATGTTATGCTTTTCAAAACTGGTTCAAACTGAAGACAATCTAAATAAGATGACAATAAAATAATAAGAATATTATTAATTCTTAAAAACATTCAAATGTTTCAAATCACCTGTTATATTAATCATAATCAATTTGTTAATCTATGTACAATAACAGTGGATTTTCGGAACAACAAATTATGAAATCATAAATAATATTCTGTAATTATCTGTTCACAATCATTTTGTCTGGAGATTTCTGAAGGCATTCTGGATATTAATTTTAATAACTTCATTCTACAAAATAATTTTATTAAAACTTCATTGTGAATATTAATTTTATTAGAACTCCATTCTGTATATTAATTTTAGACAAACTTTCTGAACATTTCTGTTATTATAATTTCCCTCTGGGCATTAATTGTAGAACTTCATTCTGGATACAATTTTATTATAATTTACACAACGGTTAGTTCCGGCCACGCAAGCTGATTGGTTGAGAAGTGTTCTAACTGTGCTGTTATTTGACAGCTGTAGGAGACGCTCAAGCCATTTGAACGTTTTTACTTCTTACTTTGCCACAAACAGAAAATGGACACTTTTAAGATCACATTTGACCGACAGCCGATTTGGTCAGACTTTGAAGATGAGACTACACCAAATTCCCAAACTGTCAGTTGGTCTGTGTGGAGCTGGAGAACGAACTGCCGGCTGTGCAGCGAGTGGGCGGAGCTCGTTACTCTGATGTAGCAACAAGCTGCTTGTTAAGGAACTATAATTTGGTGAAGGAACTGAGAACATTAAAACATATTAAACGCCGCGTTCACGGCCCAGTTTATTAATTTATTACTTTATTTATTTAATTGTTGTATAAAAGCAATAGAACACTCGAGGAGTGTGTTATCGCCAATAACATCACGGCTGTGATGATCTACGGCGACCAAATCACAGCCGTGATGTTATTTCGCGATAACACACTCCCTCGGTGTTCTACTGCTTAAATAACAGCTTCACGCTTGTTACCGGAAACCTGTGATGATTAATATTGTATCAGAATCACTTTATACAAGTATCTGCATCAAAATTAGTTTCATATTGAAAGAGTGATTCCAACTTTTGAGCAGTAGTATGTTTACCATAGCTTTCACAGATGAGCTCCTTGTTCTTGCGTCCAGCGTTGGAGATGATGTTCAGCAGGTGGAGAGCTTGAGCCTTGTCCGGCTCTTTGGTCTGCTTCTGACCCAGAATCTCCAGCAGGGTCAGCACGCCTCCCACCTCCAGAAACTCCTTCACATACCGGATGCTGACAATACAGAAAAAAAAACAAAACATATGAGGTCAGCCTGCTTCTCTCTGAGGTCAGCGAGATGTTCGTGGCAGCAGAAGCACAGAACAGCTCTCTTACTTGCTGGTAGCTGAGAGGAAAACTCCCAGTGCTTTCAGCTGGAGATCCAGACATGTGCCAAACATGTAGCTGAAGAGAAGACAGTAAAGGAAACAACATGATAACCATCACTATCATTATATATATATATATATATATATATATATATATATAGTATTATTTGACTCTGAGAGCAGTCAGATTCTGTGTGTGGATACGTGAGTCTGATCCAGGCAGTGATGCGAGACAGAAACAGGCTGGCTGCCTGAGCGAACTCCAGCTCCAGCTCCGGACTCGTCTTTCCAGAGTTTTGGGACAGGAAGGACAGCAGCATGCGCCGGCGGACACGCTCACTGCCCCGGTCCCACTCACGCAGAAAAGTCATCAGCCTTCGGCCAGCGGCCTGCTCCGCACTGCTGGACATGCTTACAGCATCAATACACCTGAGAGGGGAACGTTTGTATATCGCTGCTGTCAGAGCAAAACCTCGTATCTTCAACATGATAACATCACAGGAGAGGGAAGAAACATATTTTACTTTAAATTACATTACTTTTAATGTAAGTCAATGAGTGTGTATTCATGCACTCAATAATCCGATCATAATCGGATTTCTGCAGTTATCCGATTATTCAAATGGTCATGCAAACACTCCGATCTAGAAATCAAATTAAGAAATATTAGAGGCTGGATTTTAGCTCAGTAATCAGATTTCTCAGTGCATGTAAACTCTCACTCCGATTTTTATTGGATTTCTCAGTCTGCGCATGCGCGAGATCAGACGGTGGACGTCGCGAGACGCAGCAAAACACTTTTGGAGCGGTGCTGAAACCAAACACGAAATAAAGGATTTAAATATTCTTCATCTTCTAGATGATGTGTATTTTCAGGTAAAGTGGTGTGATGTTTAAAAAAAGCCACAGCATCAAGTTTGAGTTTACTTTACGTTTACATCACGTCTTCTTCTGTGAGTTTATTGGCTGGTTGTAAAGCAGAAATCTGATCACTGTCTGAGTCACGTAGACCCGGAGTTTTCCATTATCTGATTACCTAAGTGCATGTAAACGTGTTAATCGGATTACTGAAAAATCTGATTTTCTGCAGTTATCAGATTATTGAGTGCATGTAAACTCATTCAATGGAACCAGACTTTATTCCAAGCAATTTTGGGTCGTTTCTTTTGGTCAGCCCTTCATGAAACTTACACATAATGTAAAGGCCAACAGGCATTTTTAAATTACGTCAAAAACTGAAAATCGGCAAACATGGAGATGAGGTTTTGTTCGACAGCAGCGATATGTCATATTTAATGTTCACATCATCATAATTATTATCATGGTCTTCATCTAAGTCTACTCTGTGACACTATAATAATTATTCTTTTTTATGATTAATAATTTATTCGTTTTATTATTATTATTATTATTATTATTATTATTAGAGGTGTGTATAAAAAGTAAAAGTAAAAGCACCTTTCCAAAAAAGAACCGTAGTAGAAGTACAAACGAGCCAGGACACAAAACAACGTACCTAACTTCTTAGTCCATCCAGCATCTATCAGCACAGGAACTGCAGTTTGTCAGACTCTGTTCTTCTCTTTTTGATGCACGTTTGGACAAAAATAAAGTGACAAACCTCAAACGTCAGAGATGTGACTGTAAACAGGGCAGTACAGATATGATCACCGACAAAACAGATTGAAATTAAACACAAAAAAAGAAATTAGGAGCTAAAAGTTAATGACTAAAATGGAACTGAAAAAAGTAGATTCCTTTTCTCAAAAACAATTAAAAGTACACTCTCTAAAAAGGTGGTTCTTCAAGGGTTTAGTAAAGCAAATGGACACTCAAAGAACCATTTGCAGGCTTAAAATGTTCTTTGCATGAACCAGATTGACAGAGAATGTGTTGTATATTGTTCTTTATAGAACCTTTTTTTGAAAATGGTTCTATATAGCACCAAAAAGCATTCTTCTGTTGTCACAAGCTTGACATCGTCACAATATAAGAACCCTTTTTGGTGCTACATAGAACCATTTTTGAAAAAGGTTCCATATTGAACCATATACAACACATTCTCCATCAATCTGAAGAACCATTTCACCATACAAAGAACCATTTAAGCACAAAAAGATGTTTCTTCAAGGGTTCTTTAGTAAAGACAATGGTTCTCTGTAGAACCATGAACACAGAATGAACTATTTCTTTTGACTGATGGAGAATGTGTTTCATATGAAGAACCTTTTCAAAATTGGTTCAATATAGCACCAAAAAGGGTTCTGCTATTGTTTACAAGCTTGACATCATACAGTAGCAGAACCCTTTTTGGTGGTACAGAGAAGCATTTTTTTTGTTTAAAAAAAAAGGTTCTCTAACCTTAGAACCATATACAACACATTTCCCATCAATCTCAAGATCCATTTTACCATACAAAGAACCATTAAAGCATGTAAAGTGTTCTTTGAGTGTTTATGGTTCTATACAGAACCACTGTATTTATAAAGAGCCATTTTTAAGAGTGCAGGAAAAAATGGTTCCAATTAGAATTCATGGTTCCAAACAGAAACATGTTAAAATAAAGTAGTTCCAAATAAAAACTGTTAAAGAACCATTTTTAAGAGTGTAGAAGTAAAGGTTCTATCATTTGAAAATATTCACAGTTACTACCCACCTCTGGGTTTACTGCTGCTCCAGGTTCGTTAACCAGCTTAGTCAACTTCTTTAAAGTTTTCTCTGATTTGGTCCGTATAAGCTGCAAACTGTGGTTGCTGCTGTGTATTAAATCAATTTATGACATTTACATGAGTAGCTATATTTCCTGCTTCACTACTGATAAAACATCGCCAGTCATATTCATATCACTCATATTTTATATACTTGTACAGATATATATTTATAGTATCAAGTTAACATTACAAATACGAGGCTTAAGTTGGCTTCCTATTCGAATTTTCCCGTTCCACCTTAAATGCTGCAGCTGTTCATATTAGTATAACGCGCCAGAGTGTAACTGCAGCACCATTTAAGGTGGAACCGGGAAATTCGAAGAAGAAGCTGGCGAATACAACGCTGACTTCAGTCTCGTGACAACATTAGTAACTGAATTCTACATAACTTTAAACCAAAATCTAATAATTTTCAAAGATATGTAGATTAATTAATTGTTTACCGATTAGCCTGCAGTGTTTATCCGTGTTTACGGTTGACACTTACAGTTGCTAGGCAACGGCTACAGAGTACGGCATCCACAGAGGGACAAACGGTTCGGTGCTGTAACGGTTTTGCTGAGAAATATATCAAAATATAGCTCACTGACAATGACCAGCCAGTCCACCTCCTTATTTCTACGCTCATTGTCCATTTTATCAGCTCCACTGACCACATAGGAGCACTTTGTAGTTCTACAGTTACAGACTGTAGTCCATCTGTTTCTCTGTGTACTTTGTTACCCTGTTCTTCAGTGGTCAGGACCCCCACAGGACCACCACAGAGCAGGTATTATTTGGGTGGTGGGTCTTTCTCAGCACTGCAGTGACATTGACATGGTGGTGGCATGTTGGTGTGTGTTGCACTGGTACGAGTGGATCAGACATAGCAGTGCTGCTGGAGTTTCATGTAGTAACTTTCTGTGATGGAGCTTTTAGCGGTGGACGTCTGGTTCCTATCACCACCACTGTGAACAATTCTGACTCGGTAAGTTTCTCTAGAACAGAGCCTTTCACATCAAACCACTCTGAAAGGCTTTATTTACATTTTAACCATTTAATGATGGAGAAATAATCAAAAATCTGTGGAATTCCCTGTTAAAAATGCATGTATGTCAGACAAGGGGCAGTGAAAACACGGTTTCCTATCCTAATGGCATTTGGCTCACAGCCACATTGTGTCTAGCGTAACAATTCAGGCCTATATTCTTCTGTTTTTGGATCTTTTTGGTCTAAAATAAAATTCTAAAACTCCAAAGAGAGAAGTGCGAGTAACAGTAGAGCAGCCCAGGAGCTGAGCTAACACAATAGAAAGAAATGAAACCCAAAAAGAGGAGCTAGGAACTAAATGATGTTTAGTGCCAATTTACCAAAGAGTGGAAAACACAAATGTTGATGTTTACAGTTTTATTTCATTAATAAGTTTACCTTTCAATGCATGTAATTCCAGACAGTTCTAGTGCTTTTCCATTTGTGAAGCCAAGCGTTTTCCTTTATTTTCCTTTATATATGTTTATTGAACACTGTCAACCACTAACATCCCAATACATACATGAATAACATGCAGAGCTAATTACTGGACATGTAATTCTACAGTCCTAAGCTTTACTCCGGCCAGTGCATGTGGTACCACTTTAACGTGTTATGCAGAAGTAATGCCCTATGTCAGTGACACATACAGTGATATTCTTAGAGACTTTTCACTGAGAATGCAACTGTTCATATCTTTCAGCAGCTGGGTCAGAGGAACATGCCATTTATTCTCCATACAGGACGCAGAAAATCGAAAAAAGAGCTTTTGTTTATTATGTAAAGATGTGGAACATAGTCATTTGTTTTAAATAAACCTGTTTCAGGGTCAGTTTCCCTTATAACAAGGGGCTTTGTGGTGACCATAACTCAGAATTAAATATTAAATGATGATCATTATTGTGAATGCCTTGCACTCCTGCATCCTGACTGCGTGCTAGAAGGCTGGACCGAAAGGCTGCATGTCCATTCTGACAAAGGAAATAGTGGCGGCTTTTCTTCTCTTACTTTTTGGCATCCTGAACCTTCTGAATTTCCTGTAGGATAAAAAAAAAATGTTAAATTGAAGGGGAGTTCCACCCATTTTTCTAAATTTCTGCATAACTAAACGGGTAAGATGTAAACAGAGTTTTTTAGTTTTTTGTTCTAGAGAAACTTACAGAGTCAGAATTGTTCACAGTGGTGGTGATAGGAACCAGACATCCACCTCTAAAAGCTCCCTTAGAGAAAGTCACTACATGAATGTGCTTCCTGAGACGTTGTTTTATGATAGTTTTAAGGTTTTGGCCTAAAACGGATGTTTTAAAAGCCATTCACGGTGGAGGGCTACAGGGAGGGTGTTATGCGGTAAAATAGTCCCACAGAAAGCTTATTTTTTCGCATTTATCTCTATTTTACCACCATCAACATTCCATATAAAAGCTCAGAGGAGCTTTGTGTGTAGGTTCTCTGGTGGTTTTGGTAAAGAACTCTCTACAACGAACCGTTTCACATCAAACCACTCAGATTGACTTTGTTTACATCTCAGCAACTGAATCATGCAGAAACCTGTGATGCGTAAGTTTTAATTTCAGAAATATTCAGCTCTGGACCTCAGATCTAAAACAGTCCTGAATTTTATAGTCATTAGTATTTAAGTTAACTGGTGTGTTAATGTCATGTTTGTCTTCCTAACTAAGCTTGTAGCGCCTGAAGCTCGAGGACTGCGATGTGAATATTTCAGAGTATTCGTTTTGAGAATTACCTCAATAAGAACATTTTTAAGCTTCTCATAGGCTTCATCCAGATCATTGTTAATGATGACCAGGTCAAAAACGCCTGGTTCCTTACCTGCACAGAGAGAGAGATACTATCAGCACTGAGCCAGAGCAAGAAAGAATGAATGAATGAATGAATGAATGAGCTGATGTTTTATTTACTGAGCTCCATGTCGATTCGGGCTGCCTCCAGACGTTTCTGTAAGCTTTCCTCCGTTTCCGTCTTTCTGTCTCTGAGGCGCTGCTCCTGCAAGACCAATGAACGTTTCTCAGTAAAAATTCTGCACTGAAATTTGCAGAAAAATTCCAAATTCCATATTTGTTCTCTTATGTTTTCTGTAGAGGATGTGTTAACGTGTTTTCACTTTTATGAAATAGATAGATCGATAGATAGATAGATAGATAGAAAGAATATAAGTAGATAGATAGATAGAAAGAATATAAGTAGATAGATAGAAAGAATATAAGTAGATAGATAGATAGATAGATAGATAGATAGATAGAAATGAGTGGATGAGTGGATTAAAAGAAATGATCCAAAATTACTCAGGAAAAAAGTCTGGTTCCATTGACTTACATTAAAAGTAAGTCAATGGAACCAATGGAACTCCTGTAAAGTTACCATTTTGGAGATACAAGGTTTTCTCTGGACAACAGCGATATATACACACATAAATGTGTGTGTGTGTGTGTGTGTATGTGTGTATGTGGATGTATATGTAAATATGTCACTTTCCACATTAATAATTGTTATTATATATCACTTATATAAAGCTATAATCCTTCCTTCCTTCATTTTAACAGCCTCTTACTAAATATTTGAAATCTGTGTAGTTGTTCAGTTACAACATCTTAGAGAAAAATTATGAGGCATAAATAAATATTTACCAGCAACATTTTGTTTTTATTTTATTTTAAACTTAAAAAAAATTGTTTTTCCAAACTTTTGAAGTGTGGGGTTAACTATCATGTGTGCTGCTGTCTGTGTGTGTTACCAGTATCTCCATGGACGGAGGCTGGATGGATATGTAGATGGGGTTCAGGTCAGTCTGCTTGATGTTTTTCACTCCTTGAATGTCGACGTCCAGGATGCAGATCAGGTTCTGGGCCTGAACGTCCTCTATAGACGACTTGCTGACGAGTGAAATGATAGAAAATATTAAATTAAGGACTGATTCTACATCAGACTGCAAGTTAACATAATGCAAATGCAAAGGAACAGCCTGATTCACCTGAACCTCAAAGAGCTAACGTTAGAAAAAGGCAGCACACTGTGCTGCAAGACTCTGCTTTGTCCGACAAAAGAGTGACTGTTCTTCACAGTGGTGAAACACGGCACTCCCAGACCCAAACAACAAGCCCAATCTGAAATACAGTCACAATGTATAAAGACTGCAGTCCCTCCTGCTCACCTCCAGAGGGCAACACAGATCCCTCTGCGTCCACTACAGAGATTATTTGTGCCATTTGGGTTCCTTACCCACCTCTGTTGCCTGTTTTTAGGCCTTAGCTTCTCAGGCTTGGGTTTTGCCTCTTGTGACGCTGTCAGACTTTTTGCCCAAGTCAAGTTTTCTTTTGTCGTTTATTCATTTGAGCTCTGTTCTTTCACTCTCCAATAGAAGTCAGTGTTAGTGCTTATAGTCAGCAACACATCAGGCAGATTTCAAGGCCCAAGTGGGGCCGATATATAGACTCAGATCCAAATATGTGTATATATATTCGGATGGTGGTGAGGTTCACCTCACGGGCCAATCCAAAGCTGACTTAACAGCAGAAGGAAAAACATTCATAACTTTTAGTGGAAGTTAATGAACACTCAGCTCATCATGACATATTATAAAGGATAGCAGGAAATTTCAAATGATGTCCAAAAATGGATAGATAGATAGATAGATAGATAGATAGATAGATAGATAGATAGATAGATAGATAGATAGACAGTAGATACATAGATAGATAGATAAATAGACAGTAGATAGATATATAGTAGATAGATAGATAGATAGATAGATAGATAGATAGATAGATAGATAGATAGACAGACAGATAGATAGATAGTAGATACATAGAAAGATAAATAAATAGTAGATAGATAGATAGATAGATAGATAGAAAGATAAATAGATAGACAGTAGATACATAGATAGATAAATAGACAGTAGATAGAAAGATAGATAGATAGATAGAAAGATAGATAGATAGATAGATAGATAGATAGATAGATAGTATGACTTAAATACGGCTGTTATCAAACTAAATCATACGTAAGGTCATTATAAGGGAAATGAGACGTCCCTCAGTAACTCCTTCTGTGGCAGTGTGGATTATCAGGCTGGTGGGATTAGGGCTGACTGCCAGCTCCATTGGTTCTTTTCCCTAATCTTGCTAAGATTAAACACGACACTGTGAGTACAGAGCAACAGGTGCCGCTGTGGATTTCTCCTGAACCAACACGAGCCAGAGCAGCTTCAGCAGCTCCATCTTACCTCAGGTTAACTAAATGTGCCCAAGGTTAAATAAGGTCATTTTACAGGATGGAGAAGGTCAGAAAAATAATATGGCCAAAGTTTAGAATCCCTATTTAAAAGTTAGGAATCACTGGTTTTAATAATATAGATAAATGTATAAAATCACATATGCTAGTTCTGTGGAACTTTACAGGTTAAAGATAATTGGTAGGAAGCTAAATGTGCAGAAGTGTGTTCTCTGGATCTGGAAACATATTTTCACTTAAATGAACAACATGTCAAACTTTTGCGTCTGACTGTATCTTAAAGGTTTAGTAACAAAAACAGGCTGTTTCCTTCAACGGGACAGAGAGAGGTTGGAAAAGGGTCATGCAAAAATGTGGGTATGTAAATTTGGCCATGTTTTCAGTTTTTGAAAACCCTCAAAAGTATAAATTAGGCTTTCGGCAAAAAATAAAATACGTAAATGCAGCACACAGTGTTTAAATAAACTGAATAAAACAGCCAGGAATGTTAATGGTAAGTGATTCCAAACTCTTGGACAGTAGAGAGTGCGGTAAGCTTTCCATCAGCACTACTTGCTCTTACTGTGGCAGGACTTTACCTGGTGCCGTACATGTTTCCAGAGAACTCTGCGTTTTCAATAAACTCCCTGTTGTCGATGGCCTCCTGCATCTTCTCTCTGGTGACGAAGTGGTAATCTGCAGCAGGAGCAGATGGAGGATTACTGGTAAGACTCAGTGAGTTAAGACGGTTTGTTAAAGACTGCAGTGGGAGAGTCATGGTGTCTCTAACGCCTAGAGAAGCTTCACTGAAACAATGCACATGTTCAGTGGCATCTACTCAACAACAAACTCTGCACTGCACTGCTGGTGTAGAGGAGCAAAAAAGACCTCAGATAATCCTTCACTAATTCAAATCCAGACTCGATTAGATGACAAATAATCATCTAATCTATCAATTCATTAATCATCTGTTATCTTTTTTAAATGATAGTTGACGCTTGAGTGAATCACTTGTGAGAGATGTTTTTGAAAGAACTTAAGCTTTGAAAAAACTTCATAGCATGCAAAATTTCAAAACTGTGCTCCATGGTTAAAATGTAGGTTCACAAATGGATTTTTAATTTTACTGAAGCCACTTTGAACTCATCTCAAAACTGTGCTCTAAAGAAATCTAAGGTTTTTCCATTGACTAGTTTACTGCTTTATTATTAAGGAGTTCTATCACATCTAAAAATCTTGATGAGACGTAACTCTTCTGTTTCAGGTAACGCTTGTAGAAAATAGTCCCTTTTGAGAAAATGTAGGTTTAAAAAAGGCCAACAAACTGGATTTTTACAGCATAAGTGAAACTCATGTTGTAACTTCAAATCACTGCTGTTGGAACAAAACCTTGTATATCTATTTTCGCTGTTTTTCAGTTTTTGACAATATTTGAAAATGCCTGTTGGCCTTTACATTGAGTGTAAATTCCATGATGAATAGACCAAAAGAAACTAAATATACGTGTAAAAACGTCTGGTTCCATTGACTTACATTAAAAGTACAGTAGGTTTTTTTCCTTCTCCTGTAAAGTCATCATTTTGGAGATACGAGGTTTTTTTCCGACAACAGCGATATACATTATGCAGAAATGAATCATTCATGGGTCTGATAAAAGTGTAGGAACACAAAATAAATAAATAAATTAAAAAACTGCCTGTAGGATTAAATTTTCATGCTGTGCCAAAAAAGTACACCAATAAATACTCCAATAAATGCCCTTGTTGTGATAATGTATTAACTAGTTATTTTATGGTGAAATATAATTCTTAGTGATGTATTTATACCCAGTTAATATTGTAAATCAGCTTAGTAATCCAGTGAAACTATGACTGTGTGTGTATGTGTGTGTGTGTGAGTGAGTAAGTGATGGTAGGAATGCATGTTTTATCTTGTATGTAAATGTCAGGTACTGTGCACTGTGAGCTCCTGTAACCAAAGCCAAATTCCTAGTGTGTGTAAGCAAACCTGACCAATGAATCTTGATTCTGAAAATGTTCATGTGAGTTATTAAATTCATTTGTCCATTTTTCAGCTGTATTGCAAAGCATATGACAACCTGTGGCTTATAATTACTGTAAACTGCATGTGCTCATACTATTATGATTATTATTAATACTATTATGATCATCCCTCCACAACAGCCAGGAGAAGAGTTTCTACAGAGCAACACAAACACGTCACTCACACTACTGCAGTCACAGGCATTTCTACACAGAACGCTAAAACTGTTTCACTGTTGTGGTTCAAATAAATGACCTTGTTGTGATAATGTATTAACTAGTTGTTTTATGGTGAAATATAATTTCTTAGTGATGCGTTTATACCCAGTTAATATTTTAAATCAGCTCTGTAATTCAGTGAAACTATTGGAAGCACAGCTTTGACATTTGCATGGTTACATTAATAAGAGGATTTTGGTTGGAATTTTTCATGGAAATTCATGACCTACCAGGCTATAGGTGAGCTGGCAGGAGAAGAGTTTCTACAGAGCAACACAAACACGTCACTCACACTACTGCAGTCACAGACATTTCTACACAGAACGCTAAAACTGCTTTACTGTTGTGGTCCTCAGGACTCGGCACGTCACATTTCAGAGTTTTCTTGCTCAAACACACTTGACTTGGCTTATAATCCTGTAATGGGTTGAATTGTGTGTGAGAGAGCACAGAAAACCAGAAAATGAATTGTACCTGATGGTGGGGTGGGTGGGGGGGGGCACAGTCATTAGCATTACAACAATGTGTAATATGCTGGATTAATAGGACTTTATCCTACATTTATGGATATGAAAAAGAGAATAAATTGGCAGGTGGCTTTTAAATGAATTAACCTGTTTACTGAGTAATCTGTACAGACAGAAAAACACATGGTGTCAGTCATGATTAAGCACAATGTATGGATCTGGATGTCAATGCATCATCAGTACTTTTTAATCCTTATCAGCCAATCCGAGTGTCTTGCCAGCAGGCAGCATGTAGAACTGGAGTTACACACTCGCAGTGTGCTATCGTGTTTTCTATCACTGCGTAAAGGATGAACAAGGTTGCCTTTATTGTTGAATACACTGTGATGTTCTTCCCAGCAACCACACATGCTTATTTAGTTGGTAAATGAGTGATGGGTTTGTTTAGTCTGAGTTATGGTAACAGACCACTGATGTGTAACATTTTACTATGCATGTATTGTGAAGAATGGTGGTTTACATAATAAATATCTATGGATGCTTTGTTATATTACATTCTTCAAATATCAAATAAATGTACCAACAGAACTAAGAAATCATATGACTAATGGCAAAGAGCAGATTAAACAGCAGAAACAGCTGCAGTTTTGCATCAGCCTTAAAGGATTAAAGTAATGAGCGATGCAAGGCCTTGCATTAAATTGAGTTTTGTGATTTTACCGCAGTTAAGGTGGGTTGTTAGGCATAATGTGATCCATGCAAAATAGAAAATGATCAGTGTTCAAATTTATTAACAATTATCGCAAGAAACAAAAGCTTCTGCCAAGTAATGTAGTTCATTAACACTAGACTATGGTTGCCAAGCATTATTCCATAAACAGCACAACATCTTAATGATTAAGATAATCGCTGACATTAATCTGGATGTTTTTAGTTTGCTAGTCCACTCTAGACCACTCTAGTTAGTTAAGTCTTAAGTGTTAGTTAACCCTGCTGGAAAAAAAACAGAATTGACCAGAAAGGCTGGTCATCCGCAGAACCAGCATATGCTGTGTTCTGGATGTAGATGTGTTGGTCAGCAGCAATGTAAGTTAATGTACTTGCCACCAGCAAAACTAGCATATGTTGTGTTTTGGATGCTGGTATGCTGGTCAACCAGCATGACTATGCTCAGTGATGAGCTAAACCAGCAACAGACCATCATAAACCAGCAAAATCAATGCTGTTTTTTTTCAGCAGTGAAGTGCAATGCATTATTTCTCCAGATAATGCATTATTTCTGCAGTAATAACTTGCTGCATTATTACAGAATTCACTTTATATTGATTATTTTATTTTCAACAGCTTCAGACGCAGCTCAGCCAGTCAAACTAATATGTATTGAAAAATGTATGGTAAAAAGTTCCAATTCTAAAATCTGATTAGCTAAGCTAAGCCACGTCTGACAAAAATTGAATTGCTAGGCCAAGTCACTAAAAGCATACTCTAAACTAACTACATTTCTTGGTGGAACAGTTGTTTTGTTTGTGGTTATTATTAATTGTAACTTAAATTATTTATTTCAAAAGTGTGTATTTTATCATATTACATTGTCACAGTTTTCTAAAAGCATCTTCACGCCATGCCTAAGAACAGCCCTTATCTGTAGCACAGCAATGAACAGCATCTTGTGGCTCATTGCTTTATTTTGATGTTCATATGATTTTTCTTCCAAATTTATGAAAAATCAGCTGGAAAACATTATTAATGGAAAATTTGCACTAACATCTCTCATCAGTCACCAGCTGACAGCTGTACTCTACTACTTCATTGTTTTCAACCTTACCTGAACCTAAACCTGAACATTTTGCTAAAAGCAGATGACACAATTATAATTTAATTTTCATTGTAAATAGTGATTTATATCATGAACTTATTTTGGTATTAAAGCTTGTTGTGATGCTAATGATTAACCAGGTGTTAGGTATTGTGCCACTGGGGATTCTCTTAGGGTGAAATAGGACACATCTAGAAAACACAGGGGGCTATTTTCAAAAGCTTTTTACTCCAAAGTGCACACTGGCATTGAAATCTTCAAAAACCAACCATGACTTCTAATCGTCTAATCGTGGCCTGAATTGTTAACCACTTTTCCACATGTTTGGAATTGAGAAAGATGAAAGTAACCCCCCATCACATTAATGATGAGAATGATCTGAGATATTGATTATGATTCAGTAGCTGAAATATGATCTACACCTTCAGATGATACAGAGGATAGGACGTCTGCTACGGGTAGTAACGTAGCCCCCAGAAGCATTGGGAGACAATTGAGTCCTATGGAGAAACAACAAAAGGCACATTGGGGAGAAAATAAATACATTTTTTACCCCCATCATTTTTAGCAACAGTTCACTTGGGAGTAAGAAGCAACAAAGCTTCATTGTCAGTGTGTTGTGAAGTTACAGTCAAGCCTTACTCTGAGGGTAGAAGGGCTATTTTAGAAAGGGAATCATGGGTAGAGAGTTTGGTTTGGTTGTAAAGTGTCCTGGAGATTGATCCAAACTGTGAAGGATATCTATACCTGCACCATGGCATTCCAAGTATTTGGAAGATTATTGATGTTTTTGTCCAATTTTTGTCTTTTGCTATACTAAAAGTCATATTTTTCTGTATTTTACCACAACAATACTGTCTGTAAACCCATTTTAACCATCTTTTCAGACTTTTTTTTTTATAGATTCTGCTTTCCAGGTTGTGAGAAACTCCAGCTTACCTTTGCCGTTCTCTTCTCCGGGACGAGGATTCCTAGTTGTATCTGCGATAAGGAAGATCGAGCTTAATGAAATTTGTCAGAGAGACTGTAAGTTTTGAAGTTTGAAGGCAGGAAAAGGTTACTTACGGGAGACACTGAACCCAAAGACGCCCTCATATTCTTTCATCAGCCTCTTGAGCAGAGTGCTTTTCCCAGCCCCGGATGGGCCACTCAGAACTACTGGCCTGGGTCCTGACATTTTCCTGAGAAATAGACAAAAACACAAAGGAAACTGTTTCCACAGATTAAATTCACACAGACTGCCTAAAGCTATAAATGGGCAGATTTACTGAAAGAGGCACAGATTACAGTGAGCTGGTAGGGGTGGCCAGTTTAGGATTTCCATGCAAATGAACATATATGTAACACTGTAATTAACATAGTTGTGTGCAAAAGTTTGGGCACCCCTGGCCAAATGACATATTTTGTTGATTTTCTGAGTGTCTGACTCTAAATAAGTTACCCATCCTCTACAGAGAAAAAACTGCACATTTTAATATACAATTACTGTTATTTGCTGAATTTAACATATTTGGGGAGACAAAACATAAAATGTGGCCTGTGCAAAATGTTATATTTTATAGTTTATTATTTTCCAATATGTTAAACTTGGCAAATAAATAGAAATTGTTAACTTCTTTTTACTTAGAAAATCAGTAAAACATATAATATGACTGGGGGTGTTAAAACTTATATAATCTAAAATGTATAAAATAATATATAAAATACGTGCAAAATATTGGTAAATAGCAGCTTAAAACATTGTTGTACTTAACAATGTTGTTATACTTAAATTTAGTGTAACATAATGTGATTATGTTAGTATTATGTATAGTAGGGAGCAAATGAATAAAAGAATAATTCATGTGCTTGAAAAACACTCTTTTTTGTCTATGCAGCAACAATTTCAGCCATGTTAGCAAAAAAAGCAGATATTTTCTCAGACGTTTAACAGAAAAAATCGAAATATTTTTGCACTTTGAGAGGGAAACGTCTATAAATGCGTCTTCAATTGATCATACAGAACTGTGTACAAGTCTCAGGCACCTGAAACTTTAAATTTTCATGACTGTATTTTTAAAATGAGCTGGTCATTTATTTATTTAAGTGCTTATTTACTTAGAAAAGCTAATATTGAAATATTAAAATAAATACAATAACATTAATAAGTAAGTAGTGATCTTATGTATGTCAGTGTGTTCATTTAATCATTTCCACACCTCTCCTCAATGCAGCCCAGTATCTTTTTAGTTATCAACCAATACCTGTTTCAGTTAATCAACGCCTCTTTAAATTAACTCAGGGGTGCTGGTGATGGATTTGAACAAAACTATGTGCTGGCTGGAGAAATCTGGAGCCAAACAATGGTTCTTCTGACCAGCTCACAACATAACATCTAAACAGCTTTGCTGAAAATAAGAAATTATTGTTACTTTTTACTGCATTCATGTTTGCATTTATTCTAACATCATATATTGTTTGTACAAGCAAAAACACACTTACTGCCCAGAGAAATGGTTTAAAACAATTCGTTTAGCACTTTTGCACAGTACTATATGTGGAAAAAGCTCCTATCATTTAATGACCTTCAGGAAAAGCCCTGAATGTTGAACCTGGATTAGGACATGGTCCAGTCCTGCTCTGTCCAGTCAATAACACTTTGCTTGGCCAGCTACTGTCTCTGTGCATATAAATCTCTTGGGCCAATCTCCTGATCCTGGCATTAGTAACTCTGCTGAGTGGTCTCTGGACAGTGTCCGAGTATTTGGGAATAAAAATTACAATGTAAGAAGCAAAAAAGCTGTTAAATTTTTTTTTCTGCTGCGTTTTCATTTTTCCTTGTGCTTTAAGATCTACCTTCCTGAAGACTTTAGCTCCAACCCTAAATGACCTACCTGATCTGATTATTGCTTTCAGAAGTCCTTGATTAGCTGTGTTAGAATCAGATTGGAGGTAAAACCCACAGATCGTCAAGAGAAGAGATGGTGACCACTGAGCTAAAGCAATTAGGTTTCAGGATTTCTGAAAACAACATGAGCACTGAGGTTAAAGAGCACTGAGGGTGATTGGAAGCCCTATAGTTTTGCTTAAAGGTATAAACACAGCAATAAATCCATTAATTCTTTAAAACCCCAGTCTTATTACATACTAAGACGTTTGATTCAGTAACTACAGGGACTTCAGTGCAAACTGGCTGAGCTATTCTTAGGTTATAGAAGTGTATAATAACACTTTCAGCCCACCGGTGGGCCCTGGCCAAGTAGGGGTTTAACAAATAGCCAGTGATATAAACCTCTAAAGGTAGCCAATGGTTTGCTTAAATTGGCATATTAACATTTGCTAATAATGTCTTTCATGCTTATATTTTGCCTCACAGTGGGTTGATTTATTAGTTATTAAAAATGAAGACATGTGAAAGGCAAAATCTTTAGAAAATAGACAGGAATCTACTGATATAAACAAAGAGCAAAGCAGAACTGGATTTTTTTTTAAAATGTTAGAAATGTGTAATAAAATGTGTAATATAATAATACATTAGGAATAAAGTGATATATATATAGTACAGTATTTTTTTTTGTCAATGAATTAAATTTAAAAGTTTTATTTTTAAAATATTCAGTTGTATTGCTAAAGAGCTTTGGCATTCCTTACTACATAATGCAAGTGTGAACATTTTGATGCAATTATCTGTTTTTATTTTATTTTATTTATTCTCATTTATTTATTCATTTCACGCCAACTCACCTAGGTTAGCAGGTCACATCATTCATTTTCTTTAAAATACAAAAAAAAAATCTTACAAAAACCTCCATTTGCATACAAAACTTCAAAGTTTTACTCCAAATATTGTTTGAGTTATGAATTTTTAAAGTTCGCCTCATCAGATTGTAAATAGCATCTTAAATATGACATAACTGCTTAATAACTGCTTACAGAATGACTGAAATGAGCTGAAATATTAACTGGGTATAAATGCAATATTGAGAACTTTTCACTTCAAAAAATCATATTTCTTGTTCAGAAATTCCCACTATATGTTACTTTATTGGCATTGTACAGTTTCACACTTTAAAAATGCATAACTTAAAAACTACTTGGAGCATAGTTTTGAAATATTGCAAGTTTTTTACTTGAATTTTTCCATGTAGTGATCTAGTGAGCTACCAGACCCTAGATGAGTTGCTGTGGAATGACCCATAATTTACTCCGTATGTTGTAAATATGGTATATCACATGACTCAAGGTCACTGATGGTATGTCAGACCTAAAGAAGTCCACTGTCCTACTCAGCAGTATTGATTTTGCAGGGCATCATGGGACACGTGTTGGTCTAAACTGCAACTAAAAATGGCCTAATGAAGTCAGGTTAGGCCAGTGAAGAGGATTAGTGAGCCATAAGCCAGCAGGAGCAGCAAAGGCCTAATGACCTGATGCTTGTCTGACCACACATGTCTGCACTAAACTTACCTCTCCTTCCTCTTTCCCAGGTCACATGACCTGGCTGTTCCAATAATACTGTTGCGTTCAGTCAAACCATTTAAATGGTTCGCTATAAAAAATATTCACCACAGTGTCACATGACCTACTTTGTGCTCCTGGTAAGTGATTGGCTCTTTCTTTGTACAGTCGAATGCAAAAGTTTGGGCACAAATTCCATGTTATGTTGATTTTCTAAATGTAAACAAGTTAACACATCCTCTACAGAGAACAGACTTCTGCACACTTTAACATACAGTTACTGTTTATTTGCTGAATTGACACAAAATGTAGTGCAGTTATGGCACATTTTATATTTTATTACATGTAATTTGATGGAGGATTTCACACTTTTGTATATGGCTGTACATTTTCTTCATTTAATCCTCTAGATAGCATCACATATGTCCCAGAATCAGCTGTAGGTTCATTAATGAAACATTGCAAACAGACACTCTCTTTTTTTTTAACTAAGTACAGGTCTAAACCATGGAAGGACTTTAAAATGACATTTTATCCCTTATCCTAACATCTTTTCAAACGTTTGTAATAAAGAAACTCTTCTAATAGACTATGAGCCAAACAACACTGCGCTGTAGCACTACAGGTCTGCAGAAGATAGTTAAATTATGTACACTAGTGCACATAAAGTGTGAAAATTATATACATTATGCTTATAGAATGTTACAAACTATTTGCCAAAAGGTATTTTTCAGGTGTTTTATACAGTATATTAAGAATTCTGTGAGCAAGACGTGAATAAAAGGATAAATAAACACTCTAATGAGTGATTTGATTTGATACTTTGAGATTTGATACTCACTTTTGAAACATGATACATTCTGGATATTAATTTTATTAAAAATTAATTCTCAATGTTCTACAGCTATTTCAGTACTTGTACAGTCATCTGCAGCTCTGTTCATCAGTCTGGACACATTACTTCATTTTTACTTACAGCTTCTTATTGTTGCGCTTATGACCTAAAAGCTGTGACGTTGTTCAGGATTAACATGTCAACTTATACATTTATCTGCAATATTGATTCCAAATTTTTTGAATGTTACACCCCTAAACATTGGTTCTCCAAGGGTTCTTTATTAAAGGCAATGGTTCTGTACAGAACTGTGAACACTCAAAGAACCATTTGAACGCACACACTTAAAAAGAAAAGTAGCATTGATTCCAACTTTTTGAATGCTACACCCCTAAACATTGGTTCTTCAAGGGTTCCTTAATAAAGAAAATGGTTCTAGATAGAACAGTGAACACTCAAAGAACACTTGGCATAATTAAAGCGTTCTTTGCTTCGTAAAAGGGTTCTTCATACTGATTGAGAATGTGCTGCAGATGGTGCTACATAGAATTTTTTGAAAATGGTTCGATATAGCACCAAAAACGTTCTTGTATTGGTTCTCTGTCAATCTTATAACAAAAGCAGAACACTTTCTGGTGCTAAATAGAACGATTTTCAACAAGGGACATCATGCAAAGGGTACCTTAAGTGTTCATGGTTCTATATAGAACCATTTTCTTTACAAAAGAACCCTTGAAGAAGTGTGCGTAAAGAAATTATTGTATAACGTTTTTAAAGAGGCTTTTTTTTTGTTCTATATAGCACCCAAAAAGTGTTCTACTAGTACAATATAGGGTGCTATATAGAACCATTTTGAACCCTTTTTGCTAAGAGCTTCTAAAACAGGTCAACTGACAATACAGAAACAGAAAAGGTTAAAAAACAATACAAATTTAAAATGAAAGAAAGCTTGAATCAGTTTTATACTGTGTAATAAAGTATATATAATGTGACCTTAAGATTTAGGGTGCTGTAAATAAAACTCATTGTTATTATATTTATAAAATAAAGTCCTTAATTTCAGTCTAAAAAAAGCAGACTTGTCTAATGTGTGGCTTCTTTAACAGAAGATGGCTTAAACTCTGCTTGAAATATGTTTATATCTTCTATTATACCTTCATTATTTTTTAATATGCCTGGGACTCTGCAGGCATAATCAAGTTTAATACTGTAACTCCTCAGCCAGCCTTTAAATAACACTGACTGTTAATTTTATATCATAGATTTGCATGTTTACTAAGCTCTAAAGCCCAAACAAAATGTGAAATTGTACATTTTTAAGCAGTGCTTACCTGGTCGCTGCTGTTCAGGTGTAGCGCGAGGGAGTGAGTGAGTGTAACTGGCTGACCTGCTGCTCCAGATTAGTGCCAGCAACAATTACCACCTCATCCACTCACTACAGCCAATCGGACTGCAGGCCGTTTGTGTTGCCATCATGCACTAAGAGGTCATCAGCCGTGGAGCTTAACCAGAATACCTTGCTGCACTCTACAAACACTGAACTGCCAATTCTTTAGGAACAACTACATTGTACTTACACTCATTGGCCACTTTAGTCTGGAGCCAAGACCGGGTGTATGAAGTCAGTGTGGCTTCAATATATATATGAAACAAAACATGGGGTCTCACTTTATTTGTATAGTCCACTATTGTCCCCTATAGATTATCTACAGATGTTCAAATTGTTAACAAACTGTCTGCTGAAACTCAGTTGATTCTAAACAGTGGTGGGGTTTGGGTTAGGATTTGGACCAGGGTGAGGGCTAGGACCAGGGTGAGGTTTGGGTTTGGGTTTTGGGTTGAGGTTAAGGTCAGGGTCAGGATTAGAGCAGGTTTAGAGTTAAAGAAAATTATGATCAATTTAGTAGAAAGCATCCAAAGTGGACTATCCAAATAAAGTGTTATGTTGCTTATGTAAAGGTATCAAAGGCATGGGTGCCACCCCAGTGTCAGCATTTGACCACAAGACTGCTGTTATCCAGACGTTATGTGTGTGGAGGTCAATGCTCAGTACAGCAGTGGCATTGACATGGTAGTGTGTGATGCTGGTACCAGTGTATCAGACACAGCATTAGAGGTTTTTTCACACATCAGTGTCACTGCTAGGTTGACAGTGGACCATCTATCCCAAAATATCCACTCTCTGGTCAGAAACTGACCGTTCAGGAAGGACTTGAGGATGGCTAACACAAACTATACCTCAGCAGATGGGCTACAGTCTGTAACTGTACACCAGCAAGGTGGAGTTACACGGGAGTTTATCTTCTAATGATCCTTTCATCATTTGGCATTCACGACTGACCTCTTTATACTTTACAGGAAAATGCAAAAAAGTGTTATCAGATTTTGAGTGGCAGTGCAATCCTGTCACATGCTGGGCGACGCTGTCTCACCTCTCTGGACGCTCTCCAAAAGCCAACAGGAATTGGGTCAGGTGACAAGCTCTTACACCATTTCCTCAAATTGGAGTACAGTAACACAGAACCTACACTAGCCAAATTCTCTGTATCAGTACCGCAGGGGGAAACTATCAGGGCCTTCTAGAAAGCCTAATGATTTCTTGGAAGTAGAAGACAAAACATGTCTGTGATATTTTTTGTTTATTTTTACTTAAAATGGTCATCATGGTATTTAAACTGTTCAAGTATTGCTGTAATACTCTTATTTCATTGTTAAGTTTTGGTTGGAAAAACAAAAAGGTAAAGGCCTTGAACATAATGGAAAATTGTCTAATGAGGATTTTTTCTTCTATCGTCTCTGGGGAGATATGGCCAAGTGAGCTCCCCTGTTGTTTAGGAGTTCAAGAGGTGGACAGTGGAATCAGCCAAGCTCTAGATACGTTTCTGACTGTGAATATGTTCTAGATACGTCTCTGACTGTGAATACGAGCCGTAGTCTAGAAAAGACAGAACGTTTTAATGTGAATCGCAATGAGCTTAGCACTAACATGCTACTAGAATCCCATAGGGGTGCTAGCAGAAATTAGCATTATTGTAGAGGTGATTTGGTTTTGTTCCTTGATTTTGATCAGGTTTTTACGTAAAACTGAAGGCCTAGCTCTAGCAGTTATGGCTCCCCACTGCAGGACAGTAAATCAAAACACTGACATCCCTGTTCCAATATCTGAAAGTCTCAAAATCTCTCTATATAGTACATTAATACACAAGATATACACTATTAAACACTATAAAGGTGCCAAGATCATGGGCTGGAGGTTAGGGAACCAGCCTTGTGACCAAAAGGTTGCCGGTTCGATCCCCTCAGCTGACATAACTGCACTATACATGACTGAAGTGCCCTTGAGCAAGGCACCTAACCCCCAACTGCTCCCCGGGCGCCGTGGATAGGGCTGCCCACCACTCCGGGCAAGTGTGCTCACTGCCCCCTAGTGTGTGTGTGTGTTCACTAGTGTGTATGTGGTGTTTCACTGCACGGCTGGGTTAAATGCAGAGGTCTAATTCCGATGTGTTCAGACACAGTTGGCTAAAAAAAGGTTTCATTTCATTTCAAGATGGAACCAAAAAGAGTTCTTCAGAGTGATTCAGTAGAAGAAACCACTTTTGGTTCCCCAAAAAACGTTGTTTAAGAGTTTACAATGACTAAAACCTTTTACAAATTTACTAACCTCACTGATTGAGCAATTCAAAAGCTCATCTGCTGTTACCGTAACTCAAAACTCTTCAGTATCAATACAGTGACTTCAATACATTTCTTCATTTAGGCCTTAAGTTTGAGTATCTTATTTGATAATAAGTGTAATTCCTAATTACCACAAGAGAAAAGCTAAGTTGTGGCAAAAGGTAGACTACTTGTCCATATGTATCCAGACAGTCCTTCAAATGAGTGAATTCAGCTGCTTTAAAGGGACCATATCCTATTTTTTCTTGTATTACATTTTTCCTGAGCTTTACTTGTTGTTGCCTAAGAGGCTGCCTAAGAGGCCTAAGGTCACCATGTCCAATGCCAAGCGTGGGCTAGAGGGGTATAAAGCCCCCCAGCATTGGGCTGTGGAGCAGTGGAACTGTGTTCTCTGGAGTGATGGAGCTCCATCCAATACCTTTGGGATGAGTTTGTGATCCAGAACTGACCATCCAACATCAGTACCTGACCTCACTAATGCTCAATCAAATCCTCACAGCAATGTTCCAACATCTAGTGTAAAGCCTTCCCAGAAGAGTAGAGGCTGTTACTGTTATATTGTAGGCAAAAGGAAACATGTTAAAATTTTTCAAGCGCGCTGACTCGTCACTGTAGACTGGAGTCTCTGTCTGTGGCTGGACCTTGTTAGATCACATCTGTCCTTTTGGCACTGCAGAGTGCGTTACAGTGCTGAGGAAGCCACAGCAGGTGAGTGTGCTCAGGATTTAATGACCCGGCATCACCCAGACCGAGCCAAGACAGAGCTAATCCAGAGCTAACCTAATTCCACCCAGAGACACTGCTGTCCCCTGAGAGAGCTGCTCTGTAACTGCTTTAGCAGCCTCAAACGTGCTTCCTGTTAGCCCTGTGCTAATTTTATTCCACCTGTTTTGCAGGGTAAACATGGACGCCAGTGCAGAACACTTAAAGAAGGCGTGCTGAGGAGTATGTGACGAGGTAGTGATCTAATCAGCTGCGTTTGTAGGCAGCTGGTTGTACTGAGGCACACTAAATTAAAGTGAGCATCTTCATTAAAACAGAGAGCTGCTTCGGTTTTGACTGGATGCTCTAATCAGGAAAAAGTTGTTCAACTGGGCACAACTAAAACTTTCTTTTGCGCTGACTTAAATGTAGGTGTACACTCGTGCAAATGTTTGAATAAACCTGGTCAAATGACATGTTTTGTTTGTTTTCTAAGTGAAAATAAGTTAACATGTTTCTGTAACGCATCCGAAAGAAACAGCAGATTTTAGTGCACAATTTATATGCGAAGTTTAACATATTGGATAAAAGTGAAATATAAAATACAAAATGTGCCATAACAGAAGTGTGTTCTGCTCATACTTCATCACTGATACCATCATCACTATCATTACAGTAACCATCACAAACACCATCACATAACATCATCATCATCACTGACACTATCATTATTATCATCACCACCAACACAATCACTGCCACAGAGACCATCATTACCATCACCACCATCAACACAATCAGCATCATCAGCACAATCATCATCACCAGCACCACCACAGACACCATCATTACCATCACCATCACAATCGTCATCATCACAAACACCTCCACAGAGACCATCACCATCACCATCATCAACACAATCATCATCACCACTATCACCACCACAAAGACCATCAACACTATCATCTCATCATCATCATCACACAATCACCAACAGCATCACCAACATCATTAACATCACCAACACCATCATCATCAACACAATCATCATCACCAACACCACCACAGACACCTACATTACCATCACCATTCTCACCAACACAATCATCAACATCATCATGACCATCATCACTAACACCACCACAGACACCATCATCACCATGACCATCATCAACACAATTGTCATCACCAACACATCCACAGAGACCATCATCACCAACACCACCGACATTAACGCAATCACCAAGACAACCAGACACGATCATCACCAACACAATCACCATCATCACCACCACCAGCATCACCAGACACCTCATCATCATCACCATCATCAACACATCCGTTATCATCACCAAAACCTCCACAGAGACCATCATCACCAACACCACCATCACTAACACAATCACCAAGACCACCAGACACCATCATCACCAATACAATCACCATCATCACCAATACAATCACCATCACCAACACCAGCACTGACACTATCAGCATCACCAACACAATCTTCAACATCACCAACACATCACCATCACCCATCATCATCATTAACCACAATAATCACCGACTGCATTATCATCATCACAACACCTTCACCATCATCATCATCATGATTACATCATAATCACCATCATCTTTATCACCACCACCATCATAATCACCGTCATCATCATTATCATTATGGCTGTGTTCATTTTGACCCTCCTCCTCAGTCCCATCCCAAAATCAGATTAAATGAAACAGAGTCAGTTTTATGCATGAACATTTATTCATAAGTGATTAGTATCAGGTCAAAACTATCAAAAGTGCTTCAGCTTTACTCAGTACAGACATAAACAAAACTATTGCTACAAGCTGCACCATAGAAAACTCAGTCCTTTAGTTTCAATAGTGTTCATCTTACATTTGCAGTGATGTAGTCTCCACTGGAACAGGTCATACTGAATACAGTGAGCTCTTTTCTTTCTCAGTGAAGTCAAAGCTATGCTGAGAAAAGCTGTCGCCCACTGAGGATTGGTGACCACATCCACACAAAGCATGGCCTGCTGACGGAGGCTGACTTAGATCCAGCAAACATTTACTTACAGAGCTAAGGAAAAAATCTTCAATGTATATCAAAGTTGAATGTTGATTTGTTTTTAACTTCGCCAAATAAGCAGTTTTAAAATAAACAATAAGGCCCAATCCCATTTTTTATTTTTGCCCCTACCCCTTGTTTGCAAGTGTCATCTTGCCCCTTGGAACTGAGTTACAAGGAGTAGTGGTTGAAATCTTCCCTATAAAATGGGGCCCTCAAATAAAAAGAACTTTACTTCATTAATAGGCTACTAGCGGTGCTCTGTATGCGGTATGGTATATGGTGGTTGGTATAGTGTAGTGGATAACACCTCTGCCTTTTATGATGTAGACTGGGGTTCAATCCCCTGCCTGCATAACCAGTGAGAGTCCTTGGGCAAGACTCCCAACACTACCTTCACCTACCTCTCTAAAACGATCAAACTGTAAGTCGTTCTGGATAAGAGCGTCTGGCAAATGTCGTAAATGTATTGTAATGTAATGTCTGTAGGCGACCCTGCCAGTCTGCAGTGACAGCAGAGGAGGGTAAAGTTCAGCTCCTCACTGCTGGGCTTTAGTTACATTTAGGGAATCATACGCTTTCAAAGGGGGGGACAATTATTTATTCCCCAGCTTCTTGTTCAAATTTTTCCATCCCACCTTAAATGGAGCAGCAGTTACATTCTGGCTCTTCAGGCGTCAAAACTGCTGGACTATTTAAGGTGGAACGGGAAATGTAACTCACTAGCTACCAAGACATCAGCATATTATTAGCGATTTTTATCCTTGTTATGAAGAAAAGGACCATAAAACATTGAAATGACATTAAACTTTGACATAAAATGGCTATAATAATTTTTAATAGAGAAAATTCTAACATTTGTGGGTTTCTATGGTATCTTGTTCAGCCATCATAACACTCTGTTTGGAGTCTCTGAAAAACCTCCATTTGGAGGGCTGTGTAGCCCTGACACTTCACCCTACCCCTCTATCTCAACAAGAACTGGCACCACCTACCCCTAGATGTGAACGCGCAAAACAGAGGGCTAAGGGCTAAGAGGTAGGGGTGAGGGGTGAAATGGGATTGGGCCTGAAAAAGAGGAGGAAATAGCATTGTTCTGGATGTTCTCATTTATGAGTTAAGGCTAGCTGGCTACTTTTATTAAAAGGAAAAATACATTTGTGAACATGTTAATATCTGTTTTTTTATTAAGCTAGCCACTTATTGAACATTAAACAGTTTATTTGTTATATTTTCAAACCACTGTTAGAAATGTAGGAACTGACAACAGTATATCATTTTTATTCTTGAACTTCTGGGATAATTTATCAAAAGTGTCTAAATATCGACTAGTCAAAAACTGCTCTTTGTAATCTAAACTGTTTTTCTTATGTGTGCTAATTACTGGTAGTAAAAGTGACTGATTTCCATGGAATTAACATGACAAAAACTTTACTATATAATGAGAGGCTCGTTTTCAGTATTAGATCCTCTTGACAAAATCTATTCAAACTATTAAATTACAGTAATGAAAGTAAATAAATGTACAGTTTCCCTTGATTAACAACACATTTACACAAAAACAGAAAAACAAAAGGAAGATAGAGAGAGAGAGTGAGAAAGAGAGTTGCATCTCTCTTGCTCATTGTTATGCAGTATACCTGGAAGCTGTTATGCAAAGCCACATGTTCTGTGCTGTTATTTGTTGGAAGAGATCATTAAGAGTTCATTAAATGCTTTTGCAACACTGCGCTTGTGCTTGAAGTTTCTATCTGTGTAGCAGGGCTGCGCAATATGTTAATCTTTATCGCAATATTGGACTTCACAATGCTGACACCGCAGAGGGCAGAAATATGCAAACGAGCCTTGGCTTAACGTGCAGCACTGCATAAAAGTTCGCGACCACCCTGTTATTTTATTTTGCGTCAAAATAGCCATTAAGTATAAGTAATGCATTTTTCAGTGTCAGAAAAAAGTCTCAAAAACTAAATATAATGTCAGAGACTCACTTTCAGTTCCTCAAAGAATCTGCAGACACGCCTCCAAAGTTCAGTCTTAGAAGCTGGTTGATCATTTTCTGAAGTAATCAAACACATTCAGTGATGTTGAGGTCTGGACTCTGGGGTGGTCAGTCCATCGTTCAGCTTCTTTGTTTGATGTGTCCGTCTCCTTTTCTCAGTGAGGTTCTTCTTGACAGCTACACATCCTTTCAGACCCACAGCGCTGAGTCGTCTTCTCACAGTGGAAGGATGGACAGAAACACCTGTGGATGTTTTCAGATCTGAAGCAGCTTGATTTTCTCCTCTCTCTCAGAGATGAAAGCTTTAAGTGCTGTTTATCTGATGGGGGGCAGTTTTGGTGTCTACCAGGTCTTCCAGGTGGTTGTTAGGAGGCCATTTTCTCCGTATTGTTTCAGTCATTTTGGATGACGATGAGGGAGAAATGTGTGAGGCAGCTAAGGTGAGTTTGGGTAGCTGTTTGTGTGAATGTTAGTGTCTCTTTGAAGGGAATATAATGTCAGTGACTCGTTTGGGAGCAGCTGTTGTTGGGAAGACAGAGTGTTTTCAAAATTGAAAGGATGGAAGAGTTAAAGTGGCAGAAGGTGCACAAAATTAAAGAGTGGACAAATTAAACAGTGATGGATTTGGTATACTTAGTGTGAGATTCTTACTTCATGCTCCCTGCTTTTCTCTGACACTGAAAAATGAATAATTTGTGCTGAATAACCATTTTGACTGGGAATTAAATAAATGAGAGGGTGGTCTCTGACTTTTTCACAGGACTGCAAACCAACAAAAGTAAATAATTTTGTTCAAGATAATGCAGGAAAATGTTTAACTGTGTTGTTTTACTGATTCACCAGTGCATTTTTATAAGAGATGCATCGATACCATTTTTTTCAGACCGAGTACGAGTACTTGCTGATACTGAGTCTAAAGCCTATACTGAGTATCGTACTTAGAATTACGTAGCTGTTAGTTTAAATGAGTGCAATGTTAAACCATTGAAATCCTGCTGATTTTAAATGACGCTATGCTACATTAATTGACTTGGATCGAGCAGCGCTGGAGTGGAGAAGAGCGGATTTTGTTCCACATCAGAAAAGCGCTTCTGTACAGCTGTAAGTAAAGTACATTTCATAGTTTTGATCCTCACCTGTTTCTTTCAACAACAGTCTCTGTAGCACAGCGACAGCAGGAGCCACATCTGAGGAGCTCACATTTCGAGTTTCACATCTGAAATGTTTAGACTGGCTGGTTGAGCTGTAGCTGAATGTTCTCTAAAGCCACACTCTTGAAGACGGCTCTTCAATGGTTCTTTAGTAAAGACAATGATTCCGTATAGAACCATGAACACTCAAGGAACAATTTACATGGTGATGTGGTTCTTCAGATTGAGGGAGAATGTGCTGTAGTTGGTGATATAGAACCTTTTTCAAAATGGATCTATAAAGCACCAAAAAGGTTTCTTCTATTGTTACGATGTCCAGCTTGTAACAATAGAGGAACTTTTTTTGGTGCTATATAGAACCGTCTACAGCACATTCTCCCTCAATCTGAAGAACCATTTCAGGATGCAAAGAATCCTTTAATTGTGCAAAGGTTTCTTTGAGTTTTCATGGTTCTATACGGAATCAGTTTCTTTATTAAAGAACCATTAAAGAACCAAGTCTGCAGACAGACTCTGTGCGATTTAAGAAATCTTGTTTTTTGCTGACTCAAACTGTATGTTTGAACAGACCAGCCATATTGGGAAAGTGGTTGAGATTGTGTTAAACCCTTGTGTGGTGTTGGTGTGTTTGTTACTCAGTGGTCTGCTGGACCCACCACATTATTGTTTTGTTAAATCAATACAGCCAAAACAATTTATGTAAAAATACCAGATGTTTAAAATGTCACAAGTGTCCAGCGTAGGGTTCTCCTTTAGCAGCTGTAGCCAGTCAGCAGCCTGTACATGTTGTCCACTCTCACACACACACACACACACACACACATATACACACACACACACACTAACAGCAGGCCATGTAGGAGGAGAACAGAGTGAAGGACACAGCACCTCCACACTTTTACTCCCCGCAGGTTCACCCAACACCACATGTGTAATATAAATGTGTGGGGGGTGAACAGAGTGAAGACACTGAAAATGGGTTATTTTATATGTTCTTCACAGAAAATGAGCAAAGACCAAGAATCTGAGGTTGAAATAATAATAAATTGTGTAATCTTTTCTCTCAGTAAACACTGAAAATGGGTCCCACAGACCTGAACACCACACAAAGGGTTAAAAATGAGCTAAAATCATGCTGCGAATTGCTGGTGGGAAATTTGCCAAATGCTATGTTTAAAGTGAGCAGCGGCGTCATTTAAAGTGATCAGCCACAAAGTCAGTAACACTTCTCTGGGTGAGCAGACCTTCGTTCATGCCAGCTTGAGTGGTTTGTTTATTAGTGCGGTAGCATTCATTAGGGTTACATCATGTGGTGTGTGGTGGTATCAGATGTTGGTGTTGGTGCATTTTTATGAGATCAACTATAAGTAAATAAGCATGGTATCAAGCCAGTACCCATACCAGTATCGGTGACGATGCACCTCTAGTTTTAATTAAACTGTAAGATGGGTAACACTTTATTTGGGGTGGTCCTTTGTAGATGATTAATGAACTCTTAACAGATTATCAGTAACACATCAACAACATATCAGTGAAGTAGCAGTAGTGAAGCATCTGATTACACTGAAGTAAATATGGTAACACTTTCTATGACTGTCATGTTTGTAAGCATCTATAAACACATTTATAACATCTTATAATGCATTCATAAGGCATTATAAACATGGTTATAAACATTTATAAAAATGAATTACACTGAATTACACTATAGCCATGTTTATTATACATTATGAACTGTTTATATATATATATATATATATATATATATATATATATATATATATATATATATATTATAGGTAGTGTTCACTGAGGCAGCACTAGTTTAAACTCTGACATTTGAAGCCTGTAATGTGCTTTACTGTGAATGTTTTAGTGTTTCAGTAAATCCTTCAGTAAATACTTCAACTTGAAGCCTCACTCTGAACACTGGAGGAGGCTTTAGTACAGTACGCTTCACTTTACTTAGAGTGGACAAATACGACTTATGAGCTCTTATAATTTGTTATGATCAGTACTTATAATGTATTATGTGAACAATTCATAATGCATAATAAGCATGGCTATAACGCGTAATGCATTTTTATAAATATTTATAGCCACGTTTATAAAGCCTTATAAATGCATTATAACATGTTATGAATGTGTTTATAGATGCTTACAAAGGTGACATTCATAGAAAGTGTTACCGTAAATATCTTGCAGATGTTCTGTTGATACATTACTGACATTAAGTAGATGTATTTTTAATATGTTACTTCCATTACGCAAAACCTAACCTTACCCAAAACCTAATCCTAACCCTCACCCTGGCCCTAATCCTAATCCTAACATTAACCTCAAACCAAAACCTAATCCTAACCCTCACCCTGGCCCTAATCCTAATCCTAACCCTCACCCTGGCCCTAATCCTAATCCTAACCCTCCTATGTTTTCGTTACTGAGAGTCTGTTGAGTGTTTGTTTCATCTAAAAGGACCTCCCAAAATAAAGCGTCACTGTAAGATGTACTGCAGTTGCAGTAATATTGCAGTGCGTTGGTTTGTACTCATGCTGCAGCTGCTGTGTCACTGCAGAACTGCTGAACTTCTCTCAGAGCACAAACGTTATGTAGTCTCAAAACACTTTTAGTGTTTGGGTTCTGCAGACAGGGTCCAGCAGAGGGAGCTTTTCAGAAGGCTGAAGATTCTCCCAGTCTCTGTCCAGTCAGCTCATGGTCTGGTCCAGTTAAAAGCCAGTTTATTTCCTCCTCAGGTTGGGGCAGGAAGTGCTGTGAGCTGTGAGGGTGTGAATGAGCTCCGTAAGTGCAAACAGGTCAGTCTGTCTGAGACCCCCCGTCACAAATACACCCGCCTCAGGTCCCCCGGGGAGGTGATGGTGTTACACTGCGGACACAGCTTCTTCGCTCCCTGCCAAATCATAGACATTACAAAAATACATTTGTGTGTTAGTGTCTAACTCACTGTTCGACATTAGACCTTAAAGTCAGCCTGATATCAAAACTGACCTTTTTGACCTCTTTAGTTTCTGTCCCTGGTCATAATAATCACTTATTAATCATTTAAAAGACTAAATTCTTGTAATCTTCAATCAAAATGTGATGACTTTTGCCCTGCCTCTGAAACATCTTCTGATTTGTGATGATGTCACCGTGCACCAGCAGGTGGAGCAAAATAAAATAACCAGTAATATCATGTTTTCATGTACATATCTGTTGACGCTGATACATAAATAATTTTTAAAATATTAAAAAATGTTTACATTGGGGCTGGAATCATGGTGCTTGGTATTACAGAGAAATGTTATATTTATTTGTAGAGGCTTAGAAATGCAGTGTTAGATTTTTATTTTTCATTTTTCCTGACGTTTTAGGGTTTCTGTACCAAAAACATATCGGAAGTCATTTTTACATGACCACCTTCCAACCTCTCTGTATGCCTTTGAATGAAACAGGCTGGTTTTGTTGCTGAACCTTGACACTGGGGTGTCTCAGTACCTTCAGTCAGGGAACATAACTGTACCAAATTCCACTGAAATGATATGTTCTAAGCTGTACTGACTCCACACACCCCGTCTCGTCTCCAGGCTTTTATTTTACTGTTCTGTTTTAAAACATTCGGTTATGAAAAGGTACAAATACGAACTTTTCACCTGGAAAAACTTATTTAAGGTTCACAATCAGACCTTAAAACCACTGTTGGAGCTTTGAGGGAACATTTACATTGTTTGTACCTTGATGAACGAGAAAATGTACCTGAACAGAACCTTTATTTCTAACCGTGCACCTGATTCAACTCATTTTTTAATTGTCAGGTTTAGTGGGTGTGTTTGAGGTGTGTTTTAGAGAACTTCCAAACTGTGCTGCCCAACAGCCCTCCAGGAGTGAAGCTGGGGACCACCTGGTTTACACCATATAAAAAACCCAAAATAGGTCCCAAACATTTATAGAAATAACTCTTTTTAACACAATTACAGTACTGTACAAATGTATTCGGCACTTCAAGCAAATCGTTTAAAACCATGTAACTGTGCAATAAATGCATTTCTACCAGTAAAAACACTAAAGAGCATTGAAGTAAATACAAATAGACATTAATGCAGTAAAAAGTAACAGGAGTTTCTTGCTTATGTAAAGATGTAGTTGGTATCTTTTGGGCTAGGATGAAAAGTTTGGTTCCAGATTTCTCCTGGATGCCTGAAGCCATCACATGGATTTGTCAAATTTCATCAGCAGCTCCTGATTTAATTTAATGAAGGATCTTAACTAGGTATTGGATGGTAACTGTAAATGCTGCATAAATAAACAAATAAATATATAATACATAAACAGAACTACATAAAAATCACTCATTTTTGTTTTAGTATTATTTTAATAATTCTAATATTAGCATTTTTTTTAGAGCGAATAATCACTCACTGTCCAAATAAACAGCTTTTTACATCTAACTTCAGGCTTTCAGGTCCTTCAACCTTTCTTGCACAGTATTGAATATGAGAACAGGGCACTGGTCGACTGTGTCCTTCGTTAAACAGCTTCTACCTCAGAGCTGATAACTGATCAAGTGTGTTTCTCACCAGTGTGCGGAGCCAGCACTCCTCACAGTGCACATGCCAGCACTGGATGGACGTCAGCGGTATCGTATACGAGTCCTGCAAACACAAAAGTTCCAAAACACATTCAGAGTGTTAGAATGTCACCATGTATTAATAATGGAGTTATAGAAACACTGAAGATTAGGGAGAGGACCGTGCTGGACCCCCTCCTCCTTCCAGTCTAATGCCCTATAAATGACCATCTCTGCTTTCTGTTTCCATTGACAGTCCTCAGCACCCCCCTGTTCCTCAGTCTTACGTCAGTCCCGCCACAGTTAGAGGGGGTCTGGCCTTCTAGCTCCAAGCAGAAGCCATACAGCTCAACTCCAGTCCAAGTTGTCAGAGTTCTCTCCCCTCCGTAAATCAGTCTCCCCTCACGCTGCCACCTTATGCTCGGTCTGAACTCACGAATTCCTGTTATGGTCATTAGTGTCACTGGTGCTTTCGCAAGATCATCCCAAACATCAAATTCAGATGTTTTCCCTATGAACTGACTCCATTTCAGGGGTCAAACAAAAGCAATAACTTTTGGTTATTTTGTATATAATTTAATCAAAAATAGCATTAAATTTAGAGTGACACCTCCGTCACTCTTCAGTCTACAGTATATACAGTTCTGGGCATCTTTCCACTGTGAGAAGACAACTCAGCGCTGTGGGTCTGAAAGGATGTGTAGCTGATCAAGAAGAACCTCACTGAGAAAAGGAGACGGACACATCAAACAAAGAATCTGAACGATGGACTGACCACCCCAGAGTCCAGACCTCAACATCACTGAATGGGTTTGATTACTTCAGAAAATGATCAACCAGCTTCTAAGACTGAACTTTGGAGGTGTGTCTGCAGATTCTTTGAGGAACTGAAAGTGAGTCTCTTGAAAAGAGCGGAAGCTGGAATAAAGGGAAAGCATGACACAGTAAATACTTACAAATCTGATATTATAGTTATAAGCTTTCTTTCTCCTTTTTTCCCTGAAAAATGAACTTTAATAGCTGTTTAAATAAAGAATGGTCTTCTTTTGTGCAGTAATTTCTATCAATCTATAAATACGATTCTGATTACCTTGTGGAAGCTGAAAAATGTAGTGAATGCACTGCTATAAACACAGTGAAAGCAGGCCTACCATGCAGATGAGACATTTGATTCGATCTCCTCGAGTCAGCTGCTTCTCTAGATCTCGAATCCGTGTCTTCAGAGCTTCCAGGGTGTTGAGTGAGTCATCAGACACCCTAAAACACACACAAACACAGACAGCTGTGTGTTAGCTGTGAGGTGCACTAATCCTGTACTGGAGGGCGTTGTGCTTTTCCTGCTCCAGAACACGCAAAAGCTGAGGAGTTGAATTAAATGTGCACAAATACTGAAATGTACTATTCTGAGACTGATTCAGCTCAGCTAATTATCACGCATTTTATTTGCTGAATTAGTTGAACGTCTGAATAGAGGAGATACTAAACTAAATATCAGTTAGCTGGAGGGAATACTGGACTATTGCTAAAGAAGTAGAGACAAAAACTGCATATATGGAATCTGGGCCTGTTAGCTACAATTAGCTGCTATACACTTACTATTACATTTAAGTGAATAGCAGGGGGTGCAAAGCTAATTTCCCATTAGTCTGAAACTTTAAACCTCTGTTAAGAGGAGAGAGGAGTGCAGATACCCCAGAGACTTTTCTCAGTAAAGGTTTGCATCTTCCTCTAAATGTAGGGAAAATAAAATGAAAATAGCAAACAGCTAATTTTCTGTCCATTTGAAATGCCATCTTAGCCACACAACACACTTTTGTGTGTGTTTGTGGGTCATTCTACAGAAACGTCCATTTTTGTGTCCCAGGTGTTTACAGATATATTACACTTAAAAAACACATTAGGGTTACAATTTATTTATATTGTAAAATAAAACAATGTTATTTTAACAATTACATCTTCTTGAGCCTCAATTTAGCAATATTGATTTATAAATCAATTATCTAGAATTCAAAGCACCACAGAAGAGCTCGTCCTCACAGTCATGTGTGAAGGCTGAGGCCATGTTTTGAAGAAAAAAAACATGTTTTTTCTGCAATATTAACTACAATGATCTATGAAATATATGAATTAAATACCAAAGAAAACAAAGGCCAAATAAATATTCTAAAATATATAATGAAAGTTCCCCAGGAGTCGTGTCACTGGTGTTACCGCGTAACAAAAAATCTCTTATTTTGAAATAAAAGTCACACTGATGACATCACCGGACTTCCTTTTACCTGTTTTCTGAGTATCTATGAAGAAAAGCACATGGTGAGTCCACTGTGTCTTTCAGTGATCAGAGATTTTCTCATTTAGCTCATGATTTCATATGAAGCTTTTAGCTGAAGTCACTGGTGTGACCGACTTTATTCTGAGGAAATTGTTAAAAAGTAAAATACAAATGGATTAAATTACATATTTTAGTGGATATTCCATGATTGACGACATGTGGTTTGATGCTCTGTAGCAGCCATTAAAAATGTCTCTGGTGTTACCTTTATAAGGTGTAACCCCAATGAGGATCGGTAACACCAGTGACTCCTATGGAGAGACAGAAAAGTGGACGTTTCTGTAGAATGACCCTTTTTTATAGTGCTAAAGTAATGAAAAAGCACTCCAGTGTGTCCTAAACATCCAGAAAACCTGTCTTCAGGTTTTAGGAGGGCTAGCACAGGTATAAACACTGTGTCTGTGTAATTAGGCTAAGGTAGCAGGCTAACAGCTAACAGCTAGCAAGAGACTCTCATTCATCTCAGGCTCTCCTCGTGCGCTCAAGTGTTTCCACTCTCCTGCCATTAAACAGTGAGGGAACATGGCCGCATCCACGTCGGCCATTTAATCACCTCACAGCAAGCGAACCATGACAGGTGGGGAAGTTAAGCGATCCATCTCACACTGCTCACGTCACAGCAGCCGAGGGGAAGGATAATCAATGTATTAGGGGCTTTTTTTGCCCGCCAGGTGAACATATTGACTCGGTTAGCCTGAATATGATAGTATATTGGTTACTAGTGGCTAAGAAAAACATCTATTAGCAAAAGCTTAGAATATAATACCGAAATCAGCCATTTTTCTGCATATCACAGAATAACCTGCTACGATTCCCAGGCTATTGATTGTAGCATAAACAAGTTGAGTCAAGTTGTAACTTTAAACTGAAGCTAAGTTTCAACTTAAGTTGAATGGTGAGTAGATGGCACACAAGCAGGAGGTTTTACAGGCATTTACATTGACCACAGGCCACTTTATCAAGTCCACCTCCTTGTATTTGCACTCATTGTCCTTTTCTCAGCTCCACATACTATACAGGAGCACTTTGTAGCTCTACAGTTACAGACTGTAGTCCATCTGTTTCTCTGATACTTTGTTAGCCTGTTCTTCAGTGGTCAGGACCCCCTTAGACCCCCACAGAGCAGGTACTATTTGGGTGGTGGGTCATTCTCAGCACTGCAGTAACACTGACGTGGTGGTGGTGTGTTAGTGTGTGTTGTGCTGGTCTGAGTGGATCAGACACAGCAGTGCTGCTGGAGGTTTTAAACACCTCAGTGTCGCTGCAGGACTGAGAATAGTCCACCAACCAAAAATATCCAGCCAACAGCGTCCTGTGGGCAGCGTCCTGTGACCACTGATGAAGGACTAGAGGATGACAAACACAAACACTGCAGCAGCAGATGAGCTATCAGCTCTGACTTTACATCTACAAGGTGGACTGACAAGGTAGGAGTGTCTAATAGAGTGGACAGTGAGTGGACACAGTGTTTAAAAACTCCAGCAGCACTGCTGTGTCTGATCCACTCAGACCAGCACAACACACACTAACACAGCACCACCACATCAGTGTTACTGCAGTGCTGAGAATGATCCAGCACCCAAATAAAACCTGCTCTGTGAGGGTCCATGGGGGTCCTGACCACTGAAGAACAGGGTAAAAGGGGGCTAACAAAGTATGCAGAGAAACAGATGGACTACAGTCTGTAACTGTAGAACTACAAAGTGCACCTATACAGTAAGTGGAGCTGATAAAATGGACAATGAGTGTAGAAACAGGGAGGTGGACTTAATGAAGTGGCTGGTCAGTGTATACACGTAGCTTACAGTTGAATAAATCATTCTACAGCTAACATAGACACTAAGTATGAAATTTAACAGCAACAGTGACAGCATCCAGTCACAATTACCACAAATAATTATCATCATTTATAACTGAGGAGATTAGGTATAAGATAATCCACTCACATAAGGAAGGAGAAAGTCAAAGCCTTTTGCATACTGTTCTGAAAAATGAATAATTTGCACTTAACAGCTGTTTTCACTGGAAATTAATTTAATAAAGGCTGGTCTCTGACTTCTGCACAGTGCTGTATGTGTGGGTGTGTTAAGTCTACTTACATCTCTAGCTCGCAGCTCCTGCAGGGTGGAGAGGCGCTGGCACTGCCATCAGCTTTACTGTGATCTTCATTGCTTGTAGATGGAGCTTCTACACATAGACAAGACTGTGGTCACTACAGAATTACACACTGCTATGTTTTGTAAATACAGTATTTTAGTGGTCAACCCACATGGACAAATGAGAGCTGATATTTAGAGTGCAAAGTGACCGATGACTGATCTAACAGGCCAGAATGGATTATTCTTATGAATAGGCCATTTTGAGAACCATGTTATATTACAGTTACTAAGCACTGTGATCTGCTACATTTCTGTGGTTCAGCTTTTTAACTAAGACAACAATAAAAACAAATATTGAGGTAAATGCAAAGTTGAAAGTGACTTCAGTTCCACTGACTGCCACTGGAGGCACTACAGCACACAATCATCTATTTTAGCCCTAAGAGATAGGTCACACTTTATTTGGATGGTCCCCTATAGATGCTCTACAGCTACTTAAATCATTAACACACTTTCTAGTGATCCTCAGTTGATTATCAACAACATTAAGGTTAGGGTTAGGAGTAGATGTAGGTTTTGCTTTGAGGTTAAGGTTAGGGTTAAGTTTAGGGATAGATTTAATGAAATCTTCCATACTGAACTTCAAGTTCAGTTGAATTTAATGGATATTTAGTTGAATGTTATTGCAAGGCAGACTGGGAATTTACAGAGCATCTACAGTGGACCATCTATGTAGAATTCAACTTCAAGTTCAGTGGCATTTAATGACTATTCAGTTGAATGTTACTTAAATATATACTGAACATTTACAAAGAATCTACAGTGGATCATCCAAATAAAGTGCTACCAAGAGTTATAGCGTGCAAAACTACTGCTGACATAATGATAAAACTATGTTTTGACCGCATAGTGAGGTACATAAAGAATTATACCTATGTTTTATATACATTTGACGCATTTGAGTCTGCACTTCTGACTTTTTCTGTCAAAAATGTAAACAAAAAATACAATTCTGGCAAAAATGTTTTTTCTTTCTGCAAAACAAGACTGTACACACAGCAGTAACCCTTCATCAAATTCAGATCATAATGTCTAAGTTAAATCATAACTCATATCTTCTTTTCTATTTATTAACACAAATGTGGTTGGTATAGATTCAAAGCTTAGAATCTGCACTTTTCACACGTTTCCACTCTGTACAATGAGGGACGAGTCAGAACTGATTAATATAAAAATATCAACACTGAACTTTGCATCTACCTCAATATTTGTTTTCATTGCTTTCTAGTATCTAAATAATGACCTCATATATTAGTGTACTAGCTGATATATTGGGCTGCCACTATGCTAAATCACACTTTACTGCACAAAAACGCCTCATATAGGCTAAAGGGAAATCCACACAGGCCCAAATGAATGAAATTCTCACCTGCAGTTGACCACTTGCAATGTTCTGGAGACAACCTGCTGGCAGCGTCCACACTGAGGAAACAGATTGAGGAGGAAAAACACAAGAAATTAGAAAGAAAGCAGCGTCTTCTACAGGCACTTTAATCCTGTTTTCAATATTGTATGTCTTATTTCGTTAAAAAATTCGTAAAAATTTAAAATTAAAAACACATTTTGTAGGCCCAGATGCCCAGTTCTGACCACAGACAGTGGTTTCCACAAAAGATATCAAATGAGAGAAGCTGAGAAAAGAGCGAGTGAGTCAGCATTTTTCTATCATATTGAAATTGTTACATCCTTCATAGTCGTAGATAAACTCTCAGATAAGGTGTCTGTCAATCGTAGACAGTCTGAATGGACTCATACTTCACTGCCCTGTCCTCTGCGTCTCGTGAGCTGGGGATCACGTCTGTCTCTGAGTATCTGAAAACACAAGCTGAGGAAAAACAGCCAGACTGTTCACTGGATTCACCATCACTGAGGCTCTACTGAGGAAAAAGGAACTCCATCCTCAAATCAATGTAGCGAGAAAAGGCTTTCAGACTTTCAGACGAGCAAAAACTAAAGCCAGTTTCAGAAACGAAGCCTGTGTGAAGGATACTGTGCTTTGCCGTAGTTCAGTGTGTCGTCTCCGTCCACGTCCAGGTCTGCGTCACTGTCCTGATTCTCCTTCACCGTGCTGCTGACCAAACCTGAGAGAGAGAAACACCATTCAAACACATCCACGTTTAGTCAAAACACAACATATACACAATTAACTCCTCAGACTGCGGGATTATTATTCAGTAACTCTTAAGACTTAATATTCAGTAACGAGTGTTCAGTAAAATTCTGAATAATGTACAGTAGATATTGAATAATTCATAGTAGATCCTGAATAATCGGGGCAGCCATGGGCTGGAAGTTAGGGAACCAGCCCTGCAACCGGAAGGTCGCCGGTTCGATCCCATGAGCCGACTGTGTGTGACTGAGGTGCCCTTGATCAAGGCACCTAACCCCCAACTGCTCCCCGGGCACTGTGGATAGGGCTGCCCACCGCTCTGGGCAAGTGTGCTCACTGCTTCCTAGTGTGTGTGTGTTCACTAGTGCGTATGTGGTGTTTCACTGCACAGATGGGTTAAATGCAGAGGTGAAATTTCCCCATTGTGGGACTAATAAGGGTCACTTAACTTATAATTTCCAGTAGATATTGAATAATTTATAGTAGATACTGAATGATTTACAGTAGATATTGAATAATTTATAGTAGATATTGAATAGTTTATAGCAGTTCAGTACATATTATGGAACTAATGTTTAAGTTATATAGTTATAGGGATTCAAATGTAGACTCACATACAGACTGTGTGTGTATGTGTGTGTGTGTGTGTGTACCTCTGAAGCCCCTCAGGATGGACACCATGTGCATTCTTTTCTGTTCACTCCACTCGTACTCGTCTCCCCCTCCTCCAACAGATCCATTCTCCACAACACACACACTGTCTCTCTGCCGAAACACACACACACACACACACACACACACACACACACACACACACACACACAATGTCTTTATATGTAAATATCTATATGTAATACTATATATTAATAATAATAATATGTCCCAAGTTATATATATTTATATATATACACACATACACACATATAGGTACCTGTATAAAAATATAACTTCACTTATATTTAACAGCATATATTCATATTTATATTTAACAGTAAAGAAAATATGACAATAAATGCTAATTATTGTTTCTCAGTCATGTCTAAATACATGTTTAAATAAATATACGTTTAGTAAAACGGTATCCACCTCAATATTCAATGGAGAACAGATTTACAAACAAATTAGCACAGAAAAAAACATAAAAAATAGTTTTGTGCAAATACATTTCATTCAACAACTTTTGTTGTGCTGTCCTAGTTTCACTCTTCACTATGATGTGTACTTGTTTTTACTTAGAAAATCAACAAAACATAATGTGTCCAGGGGCGCCCAAACTTTTCACAGTAGTGAAATACAGAGAGCAAAAACAATATACCAAGCTATTTTTAATTTTATTTTAAAGACCTATTATTAAAACTACATGCATTACATTTTGGCCGAAAAATTAATGTATATTTTATTGAATATTTATATTTATTGAAAGGCACTTTCAGATGAATGCACCACAGCGCATCATTACACCCCTGCTGCCTGTGACCCTGAGTCTGTTAACAATGTTATCAATACATGCTAATAAAACTACCTGTGAAGACAGGAGCAGCGCAGTTCAAGCCAAAGTTGAGCTACTTAACAATGCATACGTATTGGTGATAAAGATAATTACATGTAATTATCATTAAATCCATTGTGTGATTAATGCCCAACTGTATGAAGTTTTAGGGCAATAAAATAGTTAATGTATGAATGAACTAACATGTTAAATGTAGTTTTCTCTAAGAAAAAAAGCAGAACACCTCCTGTCAGCGCATGTTTGGGTGGTGTTAGTTTGTGTACCTGCTCTTCCTCTGCTTTCCTCCTCTTCAGCTTCCCCATACGGGCTATTCAGAAACAAACAAAAACAAGACATCAGTGACAACAACAACAGAAATAACAAACCAAACCTCTTCTAATAAATATGAGTTTATGTGCAGCTTTGTTCAGCTTATCTAAACTACAGGGACTGTAAAAGTGTGATGGGAAACAGGTCCGTGTAGCTGATGGAGCAAAAACTGAACAGGAAAATAAGACCGAAACTGATAAAACAGACGGCGAGATTGTGAACTGAAACAGCGGCGGGGAAATGGAAAGGGAAAAAGACAGGACTGAATTATTAACCAATCACAATCATCCTGGCCTTGTTCAAACCTTAGATCCATGCAGTCAACTCTATATATAACTATATATTCTATATACATATACCTACATTATCTGCACCGATCAGGCATAACATTATGACCACCTCCTTGTTTCTACGCTCATTGTCCATTTTATCAGCTCCACTTACTATATAGGTGCACTTTGTAGTTCTACAGTTACAGACTGTAGTCCATCTGTTTCTCTGATACTTTGTTAGCCCCCTTTTACCCTGTTCTTCAGTGGTCAGGACCCCCATGGACCCTCACAGAGCAGGTACTATTCGGGTGGTGGATGATTCTCAACACTGCAGTAACACTGACGTGGTGGTGGTGTGTTAGTGTGTGTTGCGCTGGTCTGAGTGGATCAGACACAGCAGTGCTGCTGGAGTTTTTAAACACCTCAGTGTCTCTGCTGGACTGAGAATAGTCCACCAACCAAAAATATCCAGCCAACAGCGTCCTGTGGGCAGCGTCCTGTGACCACTGATGAAAGACTAGAGGATGACCAACACAAACTGTGCAGCAGCAGATGAGCTATCGTAGGAACCAGACGTCCACCTCTACAAGCTCCCTCACAGAAAGTTATTATACGAAATGTTCATGAATGCACTGCCTGATGTCTGAGACACTGTTTTATGATAGTTTTAGAAGGATCTGGCCCAAACCAAAGGTGGAGGTGTACCTGCAGGGTGTTGTGAGGTAAAATAGTCCCAAAGAAAACTTATTGTTCAGATTTTCCACTATTTTCCCATCATCATCATTCCATATAAAGCTCAGAAGACATGTCTAAGTTCACTGGTGGTTTTGGATAGTAAATAAAATGTCTATATTTGTGTTGTTGTCATGGCGACCCTGGTTCCTATCACCACCACTGTAAAGAAATCTGAGTTCCCCTTTAAGTGTTAATAGTGAAAGGGATTGTTAATCTTTAGGATGGGCGGCTATAGCACCACTATGTATGTGAGTGTGTACCATAATCACATAGCTGACCAATTCATTGCAAAGGGTCATTAATTAGAGAGATGACGATCAATAAGCTGTGACGAAAGACTCATTTCCTCATAAAGTGGGAAGCTGTTTCAATCTTAATAACTGTGACTAATCGCCCCTGAGAGTGATTCTTTAACATAACAGAGCTTAGGTTCCTTAGATTAGAGCTCTGATTAATGTTTTATAGCGATGTTACTGGCAAAAATACATTTACTGCTCCGATATATAGTTTTAAACAATGTTTTGGTTGCCTAGAACTGCACTCTGCCTTCTTTCAAGACGTCTTCACTTGACAAGACACATTTTAGCAGTGGGCAGCAGAGACGTCACAAAGGAGGAGACCGGTCACTAGTTGGAAAATGAACGAAAAAGCTTGTAGCAGTCAGTATTGTGTCCCGCCCTTCAATAAATAGAGCCAATAGGCTTGCTGGTTACATACAAACCAAAGTTACGTCTAAACAGCTGGACTTCTTGCTCCTTTTTTGGAACGCGTCACAGACATCAATTTCAGAATGAGCGTGTGTTTACAAAACCGACGGAACTGATAAGATAAAACATTATATATCTTGTCTTTGTACTGTTTTTGTTTATATACAGGTCAAAGTGGATTTATTAATCACTGGTTTCTGTATTAATTTGCATTTCAAATACTGTCCCAGCTTTCTTGGGTTTGTATTTGCAGACATCCAACAGCTCTTTCCAAACTTATGATGAATGAAGTGATATGTCAGCATTTTCCTGTAGTTAGCTAATCACCTACTGTTGATACACACAAGTTAGAAGTTAGTGAAGTTAGCTGTTTAAGCGCTGCTGCACACTGTGCCAGAGACTTGAGTCATAGCAGAAGAAGTCTCTAAAGCCACTTTTCCACCACATGGTATGACTCGACTCGACTCTGCTCGCTTTTGGTATCAGCTACTGCAGATATAGGACCCTTTCAATGTAGCTGGTCATCATAGTGATGCCGCGAGAAACCGCCGTGATGTTACGGAGACAGATTTTGTTCAGAAGAGACTGATGGCAGCGAGACAAAAGACTGCGGAGAAAAACGGGAAAGTTTAGGAAAAACTACATCAGCATTCAGACAGCAAGACGATTCTGGGTCCTCAAGAAGGTGACGCAAGACTTACATTAGCATATCGCTGTTGTCAGAAGAAAACCTTGTATCTCCATTTTTGATGTTTTTTCAGTTTTTGACATGATTTGAAATCACCTGTTACCCTTTACGTTGTATGTAAATTTCATGATGAATGGACTAAAAGAAACGGCCCAAAATGACTTGGAAAAAAGTCTGGTTCCATTGACTTACATTAAAAGTAAAGTAGGTTTTTTCCTTCTCCTGTAAAGTTACCATTTTGGAGATACGAGGTTTTCTTCTGACAACAGCGATATGTGCTTAGCAGTTTTCTCGGACTAATCAGGAGTCTTTAGGATTTTTACATCACATTTTGGTATTGGCTCACCTTGCTCGGAGTCTTGACGGAGGTGGTACCAAAAATAGTACCCGGTACCAGATTTGCTCAGTGGAAAACCAAAAAAGGCGAGTAGAGTCAAGTTGAGTCATTCAGTTGGTGAAACGGTCTTAAAGTTACACCCAGAATGTTATGACTGACTTAGCTTAGCTACAAAATGTTGTTGCAAAAGTTGGTGCAACTAGCCCCCAGTCTTGCATGAGTGGATATAACTTTGCTATAAGGTCTTTATGTGTAGTCGTCAATCTTACTAATAACATAAAATTCACTAAAATCTGTGTTAAAAATGGTGTGCAATGAAAAAAAGTGCTTTGAATTTACATGATTCAAATGCATCAGTCAGCTGAACATCAATCAACACAATTCTTCACGAAAAAAGTAAAGACAGCAATCAGCTCATTCAGAAACATATATATATAAAGTGTTATTATCAAATACATTTGAAAATGTATGAAAAATGGCCCAAGAATGTATTTTTGCTTAATGTACTTTAGTGTTTCCAATATATTGTTTCATTCCAAATACAGTTTGTAATGAAACAATATATGTACACATATAAAAAGTTGTGTTGCTGACCTGTTTGTAAATATGTATATCATGTAAATGTAAAGCACAAGTGTTTTCAGTACAATGACCAGACAAAACAAGACACCGTTAATATTAGCGCACTGTGTACATCTTACAGTGTTAGTGCTTAGTGTTTAACTGGAACACAGAAATATGGAGTGAAGAAAAGACAGATTTCAGTGCAGTTTAAACTGTTAGTGCTGTTATTTTAACATAATTCACTTCCATATTACATATAAAAGCCAAGCAACAGAACTGATGAGAGGAATGGACAGTGGTTATTCGTACCGCTCAGTCTTGTCTGTCTGTTGGCTCTCACTCGCAGAAACGTCTGTGAAGAAAAACACAGACAGACAAAACCAGTGAAACTGCACAGTAACTTCAGCCCTGCAATGTTTGAAAGGCACTCAGCGCTACATGGAGAGGTTTCTGATAAAGTGGCCAGGAGGTGTTTCTGAGGGACAGAGAATTCAGCTAATATGCTCTCTGTAGTGCTGTCCACCACAATCCACCAGCAGATGGCAGCACTTCACTGGGTACTGTGTTAACCCCTTCAATTATAAAGTAATGAAAGGTGGGGCCACAGATTAACTGTACTACATTAGTTATACATTAGTTTAGTCTTAATAGAATGGATATAATAGAATTAATGAATAATTCAAACTAGTTACTGAAAACATCATAACAGAAGGGTGATCATTTAGAGCACATACTGAATAATTTGTAGTAGATTCTGATTACTGCATAATTCATTGTAGTTACTGGATAATTTATAGCAGATATTGAAAAATCTATAGATACTGAATAATTAACAGTAATTACTGAATAATTTACAGTAGATACTAAAAAATCTATAATAGATACTGAATAATTAATAGTACTGAATAATTTACAGTAGATACTGAAAAATCTATAATATATACTGAATAATTAACAGTAGTTATTGAATAATTTAGAGCAGTATAATAATGTATAATAGATATTGAATAATTGACAGTAGTTACTGAATAATTTACAGAGATACTGAAAATCTATAATAGATACAGAATAATTAATAGTAGTTACTGAATAATTAACAGTAGATCCTAAAAATCTATAAAATATACTGAATAATTAATAGTAGATACTGAATAATTTACAGTAGACTCTAAAAAATCTATAACAGATACTGGAAAAATAACAGTAGTTATTGGATAATTTATAGCAGATACTGAAAAATCTATAATATGTACTGAATAATTAACGATATTTACTAAATAATTTATAGCAGATCCTGAAAAATCTATAATAGATACTGAATAATTCATAGTAGTTATGGAATAATTCACAGTCATAACTGAACAAATTATTTTTGCTTTTTTAAACCAACTCTTTTCCAACAATAACATGATTTCTAAATATTGTCACTTTTAATTTGACTTGTAAAGAATATAATCTAGCTTTTTATTTTGTGTCACAAACTACACACAGATACTCAGACACACAAATTATATTATATCTCACACTTCAGAGGCTTTTACTGTTACTCTGATGAAACAAAATAATAATATGTGTTTCTAAAGTGAATTATGTTCTGAATGTGTGCGTCCAGCAGTAAAGGCAGTATAGAGCTTCTTTTATACAGTGATAGAAAACACAGTAAAGCACACAATGCTACAAACAGCGTGGACACACACGCTCACCTGCTGCTGTGGATCTGTGGGTAGTATGTTAGGTAAGATTGAGGTTAACCCTTGTGTGGTGTTGATGTGTTTGTTACTCAGTGGTCTGCTGGACCCATCACATTATTGTTTTTAAATCAATACAGTCATAACAATTTATGTAAAAATACCAGATGTTTAAAATATCACAAGTGTCCAGCGTAGGGTTCTCCTTTAGCAGCTGTAGCCAGTCAGCAGCCTGTCCAAGTTGTCCACCCTCACACACACACACACACATATACAAACACACACACACACAGACACACACACACTAACAGCAGGCCATGTAGGAGGAGAACAGAGTGAAGGACACAGCACCTCCACACTTTTACTCCCCGCAGGTTCACCCAACACCACATGTGTAGTATAAATGTGTGAGGGGTGAACAGAGTGAAGCACTGAAAATGGGTTATTTTATAAGTTCTTCACAGAAAATGAGCAAAGACCAAGAATCTGAGGTTGAAATAATAATAAATCACATCATTTTTTCTTTTGGTAAAAACTGAAAATGGGTCCCACGGACCTGAACACCACACAGGGGTTAAAATGTGCAGCCAGGAAAGAGTTCAGCCTGATGAAGCCACTAACGCTGCACACAGTTCCCTCACACAGTTTCATTCTCAAATCTCACTCTACAAAAGTGAGGAAAGGTGTCTCACCTGGTACCTGTCTGAGTGGACGGCCTCGTCAGCAGGACGGGGTGAGGAGCCCCCCTCTCGCTTAATGTGGGCAGAGAAGAGGGGCTGGTGGGAAGTGAGGGAACCAGAATCAGAAGCCTTCATAAGCAAAATACAATAGAGTTTCACATGCAAAGAAATTTGTATTTAAGCATAATAATAATAATAATAATAATAATAATAATAATAATAATAATTATTATTATTATTAGACTGCAGGATGCTTTATATCTAGGGAAATGTATTTTTTACTTGTAAAAGTAAGACTTGCCTTTTATAAATGTAATCAATAAATCAATGTAAACATGTAATGATAAGAATTTCAACATGACTGGTTGTCTTTGAATTATTATGTTAATAATTGCTTTACATTGCAACAAATGGATCCTCTCAATAATATAAATTCTCACTAGTGAGAACTGAAAAAATAAAAGCTGAATTTTAATGTTACAATCAAACTTCAGTTTTTGTTCTAATTTGTTTTTTTGTACCAATTACATTTCTAAAATAAAGGAATTTTAAATAAAAGAAGAAATCCATTCATTTTTTAATTTTCCTCTATTATTAAATGGTTAAGATGTAAACAAAATCAGAGTGGTTTGGTGTGAATCGCTCTGTTCTAGAGAAACTTACAGAGTCAGAACTGTTCACAGTGGTGGTGATAGGAACCAGACGTCCACCTCTAAAAGCTCCCTCACAGAAAGTTACTACATGAAATGGTTATGAATTCACTGCCTGATGTCTGAGACACTGTTTTATGGTTTTATGGAGACAAAGTTTTGGCCTAAAATGTATTTTTAAAATACATGCATAGTGGAGGGATACGTGCAGGGCGCTGTGAGGCAAAATAGTCCCCAAAGAAAATGAGTTTTTTCAGATTTCACTGTTTTACCATCATCAACATTCTACACAAAAACTCATGTAGGTTCACTGGTGGTTCTGGATAGTAAATAAAATGTCTATATTTGTGTTGTAGTCATGGCGACCCCTGGTTCCTATCACCACCACTGTAAAGACATCTGAGTCACATTCACATCAGACCTTGTTTACATCTCAGTCACTTATGCAGAATTTTTAAAAAATGGGTGGAGTTCTCCTTTAATAGCTAAAACTGATTTCCATAGAAAAGAAAGTAAGAGAGTGAATTTATTCACAGGTGGCTTTTTTATGACATCACATACACTGAAATAGTGAAATTAGTGAGGTGAGGCTAAAATTTTTTGAGTCAAATGAATCTGTACAGACACTTTTGCCTCAGCTGCTGCCTGACCGATTAGCCTCTGAGGTAATAATGAGAAAGGCTGAGGTGAGCAAACGCTCATGCAGCTCTTACCTTCAGAAGCCCAGTGGAGAGACACTCCTTCTGTGACAGACTCGGACTGTAAGAGAGGAAGAGTTCACACAGGATTCAGGCTGAGCTGAAACACTGCATCGTTACTCAGTGTAAATAAACGTGCTTTAAAGAGCTGCGGTCAGTTCGAACGCTGAGGAAAGACTGAACTATGGCCCACTCAGGAAAATTTTCTTTACATTTATAGAAATAGTGGAGCAACAGCACTCAGTCATTTGAACCCAATTACCAGGTGCAAGGACAACATTTGTGGGCATTTTTTGTGGGTCATAATTCTTTTTTCCCACCAATTCAACAGGCTGTTTCTGTTACTGTGTGATTGATAGACTGATATACAGTGCCAATCAAAGGTGTGGACAAACCACATAGAACTTATTTATTTATTTATTTATTTATTTCCGACATTTTAGAATAATAATGAAGACATCAAAACTATGAAACAGTTTATATGGAGTGACTCCAGTGAGAAATGTTCCTCTTCTACCACAAAGTCAAGTCAAGTCAAAGTTTATTTATAAAGCGCTTTTTACAACAGGTGTTGTCACAAAGCAGCTTTACAGAAAAATCCGGGTCCGAGCCCCCATGAGCGTCGCCAATGGCGACAGTGGAAAGGAAAAACTCCCTAAGAGGAAGAAACCTTGACAGGAACCAAGACTCAAAGGGGAACCCATCCTCCTCTGGTCGACACCGGATAGCAAACAGCATTAGAATAAAATATTAGAATACAAAACAGGAAAAACAGGTGGAGCGATGGTTAATTAGATAGTTTGAGTTTATGCAGCAGCAGCTTCATCATCATCTAACATAGGGTTACATAGGCCCCGCCCTCCCTCGTCACAGATTGGCTAAAATGCATTAACATTCCACTGATTGATTTTTAATGGCAAAAACATAGTAATTATGATATGATTATGATTGTAGTTCCAACTTTACATTGGACTAAAATCCTACATGAAAACTGCCACTGAAAAAATAGTTTAAAATGATTGTTAGTACTGTTAGTATTTATTAGTATTTATTAGTATTTATTAGTGATAATAATATTTTTTATTTAGACATAAATGCATATGCAGGCATCAGTTTGAATATTCATGTTTGTTTTAGAAACAATGCTTAAGCAAAAGCCTTTAGTTCCAGATGTGTTTAAGAAAAGCGAAAAACACAATCAAGAACAGTCAAAGAACCCTTTATATGATTAATGGGGTTCTTTGCATCATGAAAGTGTGATTAATGGAGAATGTGCTTTAGATTGTTCTATACAGAACCTTTTTGAAAAGGGCTCTATATAGCACCAAAAAGTGTTCTGCTATTGTTACAAGCTTAAAATATAACAACAGAAGAACGCTTTCCAAAAAGGTTCCATATAGAACCATATACAGCAGATTCTCCATCAACCTGAAGAACGCTTTCATGATGCAAAGAACCCTTTAATCATGCAAGGAATATAGAACATAGAACCGGGTTCTTTACTAAAGAACTCTTTGTTAACAGTGTACAGAACTCATGGTTCTAAATATAATTATTGCCTTTACTAAAGAATGCTTAAAGAACCATCTTTTTTTAAGAGTGTATAAATATAATCATTGCTTTTACTAAAGAACCCTTGAAGAATCTTTTTAAGTGTGTACTTTTTATATTTATGTATTGGGATTAGCGGATATGTAAAAGTTCTCATATCAGTTCTAGTTGTTTAATACAAAAAAGCAAGAACAATTTGGTTCTGCATCAGACAGAACCTGTAAAGTTGGAAAATATGAGAGAAATGATCATAGAGCATGTAAAACAGTGGTGCACGCCTTTAATCATGCAAAGCCTATAGCATATAGAACCGTATTCTTTACTAAAGAACTATTTTTTAGGAGTTTATAGAACTCATGGTTCTAAATATAATCATGGCCTTTACTAAAGAACCCTTGAAGAACCATTTTTTACAAGTGTATAGAACTCATGGTTCTAGGTATAATCATTGCCTTTACTAAAGAACCCTTGAAGAACCATCTTTTTTAAGAGTGTATAGAACTCATGGTTCTAAGTATAATCATCGCCTTTACTAAAGAACCCTTGAAGAACCATCTTTTTTAAGAGTGTATAGAACTCATGCTTCTAAGTATAATCATCACCTTTACTAAAGAACCCTTGAAGAACCATCTTTTTTAAGAGTGTATAGAACTCATGCTTGTAAGTATGATCATCACCTTTACTAAAGAACCCTTGAAGAACCATCTTTTTTTAAGAGTGTATAGAACTCATGGTTCTAAAAATAATCACTGCCTTTACTAAAGAACCCTTGAAGAACCATTTTTTACAAGTGTATAGAACTCATGGTAATAAATATAATCACTGCCTTTACTAAAGAACCCTTGAAGAACCATCTTTTATAAGAGTGTATAAATATAATCATTGCCTTTACTAAAGAACCCTTGAAGAACCATCTTTTTAAGTGTGTACATTTTATATTTATGTATTGGGATTAGCGGATATGTAAAAGTTCCCATATCAGTACCAGGTGTTTCATACAAAAATGCAAGAACAATTCGGTTCTGCATCAGACAGAACCTGTAAAGTTGGGAAATATGAGAGAAATGATCATAGAGCATGTAAAACAGTGGCGCATGCAGGCAGAGCCGCCCCCGTCCTGCCTTCCCGTACAGCTGAAACACACCCTTGGGCCGAATACAATTTGACACAATTACTGTCCGCGTTTCTGTCACTAAGCAGATTAGAGCTGTAATGTCTTTATTGAACGAATCCTTCATGTGGAGCGAAAGCCTCGCCCCTCGCCCCCTCCCTGCGTACTGCTGATGGTGGGACGGTGAGATTTGGCGTTATTAAACATCGCTGTGATTTTCACCATCGTCGCCCTGAGCGTGAGGCTGTGAAATATGTGGTGAGGAATGTGAGCATGTGTAGTCGGAGCGCTGTGGGTGATGGAGGAGCGCCTGAGGCTGCTGATGAATATGCCATCATGACCTGGAAGCATTTAATGTGCCGGAGGAGGGACAGGGCTAATGAGCGAGGGGGGAAAGGGTGAGTGTTCTGCTGTGTTAGCGTTGGTTAAGCACACAGCCTGAGAGCCACCGGCTCAACTGAACTAAACACCTTTGTGCTCTATTGTCTCCATTCGATTGGGTTTCATTTAAATCAGCCACACTGTAATTTAGGGCTGCGACAAATGACTGTTTTGATGGTTGAATAATCTCGATTATTGAAAGGAATAATCGATTGTTCGGATTATGAATCGCTGAATTACAAATAACTCTTATGTAGCTATCAGCATTTAAATTTGGCTTGAGGTTGTTGCATTATGCATTAGCAATGAAGACAATAAAGATGAATATTTAAAAATGTACTGTTTTAATGAAATTTTCTGCTAATACAAAAGATAAATAAAACAATATCGTCGATGTCCAACGCAAAACATCTATCTTTATTTTTTGCGATTTTTACTTTTATGCATCATTTGAGCTCAGCAGCCGTCCTTTACATTGTGTGAAAATTTCATTATGATTGGACCAATAGAAATGCTCCAAAATTGCTAAGAATAAAAACTTCTTCCATTGACTTACATTGAAAGTAAAGAACGTTTTTGCCCTCTCCTGTAAAGTTACTATTTTGGAGATACTTGTTTTTCGTTGGACACTAAATCAGTTCTCCAGTAATCACACCTACAGTCCAGCAGTGATGCTGACCGCCCCAAAATAGCACTGCCACTGATGCGCCTGGCTGAACCCATCACAGCATCTATGTATGTATATCCATGAACATCTCCAGCCATAATCATGAGTTCTGTTCAAATTCAGCAAACGGTGGCGAACATTTGTGGCAAACTTGTTCTCTATGAACAGTTAAATTTGAGTGATTTGGTGTAAACATTGCATTTTAATGGTAACCCTTCGTCCAGCTGCCTTGTATGTTCACAGAGAACTACTTCCTGAAACTGTTTGCGAGTGGAGGCAAATGTTAGTGGAGAACTCAAGGTAAACAGAAAACTGCTTGCAACTGTTTGCAAACATTCTCCTATGTTAGCTGAACTTGGCTTCAACGTTAAGATAACGATGCAGTGTTTAAAACTGTAAACGTTATCTGGAAAGTGAACAGGGTCACTTTACAAACAGCACAAGTGACTTTTTTCCTGAGTTTAGCGTGAAATGCTCCCACGCTTTTTGTTCTCGATGCTGCCACAGTGCTTTTGTTAACTCTCCAGTAAGCGGTGATGTGACACGAGTGATGATGTCACCAGCTAATCAACCATTACCTTAGATGCCAACTAATTTGGTTGGTGATTTTATTTGACTAAGTTGATTAATCGTTGCACCCCTATTGTATTTATGGCAGAACATGGCATTTTTACAGCACAAATATCTCCATGTTTACAACAGAGTTGCACTGGCCACCCCACAGTCCAGACCTCATCGTCATCGAATGTGTTTGGATTACTTGCATAGCGAGAAGCAGAAAATGGAAAACCAACTTCTAAGACTGAACTTTGGAGGTGTGGAAATTTCAAAAACTGAAAGCGAGTCTCTTGAAAAGAACTGAATCTGTAATAAAGGTAAAGAGTGACTCACTGAATACTGGAAAAATATATTTACTGTAGTTGTTTTCTGTAAAATATACATTTTCTGCTTTTTTAATGATACTGAAAAACCTTGTGGCTGTTTTGACTGAAATTTTTAAAAATGAAAGGACTTTTTCTGTGGACTTTTGCACAGTACTGTCAATGCATGTGGATACATGTCAGATAAAAGTGTGTGTATATCTGGGCGCATGTACCTCAGGTGTAGCTGCGTGAGTCGCTCAATCTCCGTCTCCATGTGCTCCTGCAGCTCCCCCGGCCGCAGAACAGCCTGACAGACAGGACACACGGGAGTCTGGGCATCAAACACACACTTCACCTTACCTACAGCGCAGAAGAGAGACAGACAGGAGAAGAGAAAAAAAGAAGTGAAAACAAGATCAGACAAAGAAAAGAGCTGCTGGTCCCCTATAAGCCACCTGCAGTTCAGTTCCAACACTAATCTAAGCCTCCTGCCTCTGATATTTAAAAGCTCTTGAAGGTCTTGATAAGTAGGATCAGATGTGGTAGAGAAAACTCTGATCTAAGCTCTGCCAGGACAGCCACTTTCAAGAAGGTCTGGAGAAATCTGCTTTGTAATTACATTAGAATAGTTTAGATACTTTTCTTCTGTGAAAAGTCTATGGAAAGTCATCTATGCCCTATTGTAGGCCAACATAATTCTGTCTCGGCTTGATCGCAGCTCTATAAAACTGTGTCCAAGTTCAACTCTAACCCAACCAGATTCTGTCTGAACACAGTCGTAACACAGAAAAGTTCAGTCTGAACTGAATCCAACGCTATGCCGACAAAATTCTGTGTGAATTTGACTATAATCTGAAAATTCTGTGTGAGTCTGATGGCAGTCGTACAAAATTACCTGGGTATCTAAATGCAGGCCTACAAAATTCTGTCTAAATCTGACAGCAGCCCAACCAGATTCTGTCTGAATTTGATAATAGTCTGACAAAATGCTTTCTGAATTTACTGTAGACCCCACAAAACTCTTTTTGAATTCGACTGTAGCCCCACAAAATTTTGTGAGTCGCTAGCACAAAATTCTGTCTTAATCCCACTGCAGCCTGACAAGATTCTGTCCAAACCTAAATGTAGCCCCACAAAATTCTGTCTGATCCCGACTGTAGCCCCACAAAATTCTGTCTGACCCTGACTGTAGCCCAACAAAATTCTGTCTGATCCAAAATGCAGCCCAACAAAATTCTGTCTGATCCTGAATGCAGCCCCACAAAATTCTGTCTGATCCCGACTGTAGCCCAACAAAATTCTGTCTGATCCCGACTGTAGCCCAACAAAATTCTGTCTGATCCCAAATGCAGCCCACAAAATTCTGTCTGATCCTGACTGCAGCCCAACAAAATTCTGTCTGATCCCAAATGCAGCCCACAAAATTCTGTCTGATCCCGAATGGCAGCCCACAAAATTCTGTCTAAATGTGACTGCAGCCCAACAAAATTCTGTCTGATCCCAACTGCAGCCCAACAAAATTCTGTCTGATCCCGACTGCAGCCCAACAAAATTCTGCCTGCTCCTGACTGCAGCTGAGAAATTTCTGTCCAAATCGGACCGTAGCCTGACAGAATTCAGTCACAAAAAGGCAGAATTTTGTGTGCTCCAGTGGGGTTCAAACAGAATTTTGTTGGGCTACAAATATTTTATTCTTTCACTACATCAACACTTGACATGCACTAAACCCTTTTAGGAGTGATTTTTTGGGTGTGATTGTTTTCTATTGTTTCTATTGTTAACGATGAGCTGGAATCATGGATAGAATCCCAGTCTCATCAGTATGCCTGGTGGGGTTAAACAGCAGCACAGAGGCGTTCAGTAGTCTGACCCCATTTCAATTTCCCCGTTCCTGAGAATGCTGAAGTGTGAAAATGCATCGCCACAGTGTCCCGCTCTGACTGCCACAGGGTGAATCACCTACATGCGTCTGCTGCTGACAGATTGGGGAAATCTATTAAGCAAATAAAACCTGTCAACAGCGTGGCAGGCAGCAGCATGACGGAGGAAACAGAGGGCAGCAGCTCCGGTCGCGTTTTCCCTCACTGAACCAATCACCTGCTAACAACAGGCCAAATGAAAGCAAATAGATGTGAATAAAACATGGATCTACATGCGAGAGCTACCTGGTCTCGTGCCCTTGAGGAAGCCCGGCCTGTCAGCGCTCTTGTCTGTCTCACATGCGCTTCGTCCTAAATGAATTCCCTGACATGCATGGACTGCTCTTTCCTCTGCCTTCTGCAAAGCCAGCATCAGTAAACAGCAAAATCTCTCACCTGAAATTGAATTTATAAGCAAATTACTTCTTTAGATAACGTCTCCAAGTAATCGAACGATAAGAGGAATTCGATTTGATGCTGGAACAAGAGTCCTTTTGTTGGTGCCCGTGCAGCTGTATGGGACGTTTCCCTTTTACCTTCACTGTATGAGATACTCTTATCTATAAAACAGATGAAAGTACAGCCTGGCTTGTAATACTGTTTTCGCTATACAGCATAGGCTGAGAACAAAACCATTCCATTTTTCTCATTTTCCATTTTTTTTCCCCATACTTTGAAAGAACCAGCTGCCCCTTACATTGTTTCAGAACTTCCTGAAGAATGGGACCAAGAGAAATGACCCAAAATTGACCCAAATTTTTAAAATAAAATATTTTTACATTGACTTTCATTAGTTAAGAACCTCCTGTAAAGTTACCACTTTGGACATACAAGCTTTTTCTGACAGTGACGATATGTAACAGTGTCTGAAACCACATCAGCAAGTCTATTAGTGTGGTTTGGGGCAACTGTGTGATGATTTAAGCATGCAGTTCGCACTGGTGAGGCGTAAGCGTCCATTAGCTACATGAGCCTTGTAGCTCCAGTATTAAAGAAGAAAATGTCAAGCATGTCTTGGCTGATCGACTATATTTGAGGTAAAGGGGACAAAACTAGTGTGGTAGTCAAGACTACTACTGTTGAGTCCAAGATAGAGCCAAGACTAGGGCCCAATCCCATTTCACCCCTTGTCTCTACCACATAGCCCTACCCATCCATTTTGCGTGTTCACGTCTAGGGGTAGGGTGTCCCGATTTTTGTTCAGATAGAGGGGTAGGGCGAAGTGTTAGGGCTACATGGCCCCCCAAATGGAGGTTTTTCAGAGACTCCAAACAGAGAGTTATGAGAAAAAAGAAAAACTGGCAAGATGGAGAACAAGAGACCAAAGAAACCCAGAAATGTGAGGATTTTCTCAGTTAAAAAATTACAATATCTTACTTTAATGCCGTTTCAATATATTATAGTCCTTTTCTTCATAACAAGCATAAGAAATCGCTAGTAGTTTCCTGATGTCTCAGTAGCTAGCTCGCTGAATTTCCTGTTCCGCCTTAAATGGTTCAGCAGTTACATTCTGGCACCTCAGGCATCAGAACTGCTGCACCATTTAAGGTGGAACGGGAAAATTTGAAGAAGAAGCTGGTGAATAGCTTCATATCACTGATGAATTAGAGGTGGGCAATATTAAATAATCGCCCCCCCCCCTTTGAAGGCATATGATGCCCTAAATGTAACTAAAGCCCAGCAGTGAGGAGCTGAACTTTACCCTCCTCTGCTGTCACTGCAGACCGGCAGGGTCGCCTACAGAGCAGCGCCAGTAGCTGTTAATGAAGTAATGCTCTTTTTTATTTTGTAGAGGAAGATTTTAACCACTACATCTTGTAACTCAGTTCCAAGGGGCAACGAGACCCTCGAAAACAAGGGGTTCATTCTGAGTTCACGCCTCCACACAGCCTGTGATAAATAATATGTTCAAAAATAACAGGGGTAACTGGTGGTGTACTGATCTGACGTGGAGTTTAGTACAGTAGTATTCAGACTGAGATGTAGCAGAACGCAACCACCCTGCAAGTTAAAACCGTGTGTGTCCCCATGCTAGCCTGCAGGAGCGAGCAAGAGAGAGTGAGCAAGAGAGAGTGAGCAAAGGAGAGTGAGAGAGAGGCGTAATGGCAGGACTAGAGCAGCACTTTACATACTTTAATTGATGGAATGCATTTAGAGATTCAACCAGACATTTCAACATCCAGTCGAGAGAACCAACCGATCCAAAAACAACCCTACAGTGACTGGGGTCAGATTGAGATTCCAATCCCAGTTTGGGCAGCAAAGCTACTATTTTTGGCTGCCTTGGGAAAACTCTTAAACCAGTCTCAAACATGATAAGACCTTCTTGATAAGAGATCCGGCATGTGTTTCGGCTCGTAACGTGTCAGCAGCACTTGACTTCATCGTACACACCAGGCTAAAATGCAGTCACATATGATCCTTTGCTTATTGAAACATCAGAGAGACGTTAGAGGAGCTCCAAGCAGGCATCATGCTCTCAGTCACACTCCAGCGCCCTGGAACGACAGGCCTGATCTTCAGGCACAACTTAAAGGTCCGTCTCTTTTTCTGTGCAACGGGATGACTGCACATGCCAGCGTCCATATGACAGCTGCCATCGTCACGGCGACAGACGGATTCTGAGACGCTCGAAAGCTGACCTTTCCAGAATGCCACATCTCGTCCGGATGCTCCATCACATTACAACAATGTCAGGAGCCAGAAAGAACAATACTCCAGGCTCGAGCCAAAAAAGGACAACACTCCAGGCTCATATTTCCCTGAGATACACGGAGGGCGGAGGGCAGTTACATCACCCAGGGCCAAGCGGAGGACTTGATTGACAGGAGCGGGCTCGGTTGCTTTGGGTGTTTTATCACAATGTCATAACGGAAAATGGTGATGGAGCGATGCAGCAGCTAAAAAAGCAAAGGCCTGCATTTAGCTTCGATTTTGACCCCCTCATGTTCTAAGGAGGGATGTGTATTTAGGAAAATCGTGATATCTGAGTATCCGTAAGGGTTAATGAAGGGATAAACATGGGAAAAACCAGGGAAAAAAGGACTTGTACTTGTAAAGGCTGGTACTAAAGGGCTGTGACAGCACTGGTGTGGCACAAAAGATTAGCAGCACCAACATGTGCCAACATTTTAGTTTGTCAGAGATACATATTAATGCTGTTACTGGATTCAAATCCAAATAAGGGCTGGATTCACGAAAGTGTCTTACGAAAGAAAATCTTCTTAAACGTGTTTTTTTCTTAACTTCATTCTAAAGAAAAAAGTAACGAAAAAATGTTATTCTTCAAATAACTTCTTAAGAATTCTTTTTTTTTCTTTTCTTGACTATTTTCTCAAGAAACAAAAACAAAAATATGCCATATTTAAGTGTGTTGTCTGCAGAGGTTAGATAGATAGATAGATAGATAGATAGATAGATAGATAGACAGACAGACAGATAGACAGACAGATAGATAGACATTTACATAGATACATAGATAGATAGATAGACAGACAGACAGACACAGATAGATAGACAGACATTTACATAGACAGATAGATAGATAGATAGATAGATAGATAGACAGACAGACAGACAGATAGATAGACATTTACATAGATACATAGATAGATAGATAGACAGACAGACAGACAGACAGATAGATAGACATACATTTACATAGATAGATAGATATAGATAGATAGGTAGATAGACAGATAGACAGACAGACAGATATTTTTGCCTATGACCATAAAAGGTGAGACAGACAATCCAGGATTAGATCGAACTAAGATTAAAGTTAGCTGGCTAACCAAGAAATCCTGCTTTGTAAGAAAAACCCCTGGATTAGTTCTACAGCTCATCAATTCACAGACATCACAGACAGGGATGAGACTGATCTTGTCCAAATAGTACTTCAGAAAGCAAAGCAAACGTCTCCTAACTGCAACACCATAGAAATAGAAATACCATGGCAGGCTAATGAGATCAAATGCATTAAGTTGTTTCTCGTGCATCAGTTCCAGCTTTCATGGCCGATCTCCTGCTTCAGGCCATGAATTTCCTCAGCCTTGCAGTGCTGTCGTAATGGGAACTACCTCTGAGTAATCTGAGGGCAGGCGGAAGGCATAGGAAGGTGTGTGGGTGGGTGTGTTGGGGGGGGGGTTGCTCTCTGGCAGGTTTTCTGAGGAGAGCCTGCCGTTATTGAAGTGAATTGGCCCTCTCCACACCTGCCATGGTTAGCCCAAACACCGTCTGGTTCATATTTAAGACATCAAATGTTTCATTTTATACAGGGGGGATTTCATCGTTTCTTAAATATGCTTTCTGAAGTGAATGTGAGTTGGGGGGGGGAGGTGGATATGCAGGGCGCAGTGAGCCGGTTTTTATTGGAGAAAATAATGGGCCATTGAAAGAGCCTATTTAATGGGCAACATAATAGGCAATGTAGTAACACATCTGCTGTGGAAAGTCGTTTCCTTCGTTTTCAAAGGTAAGGTTCTTTTTTTTATTCTTTCTTTCTTTAATCAACTCGCAGCCCAACCGCTCTGGCAGCGGCGTTCGCTAGAAACAGCCACATGCCGCAGGTCCACTTTTAGAAGTCTCCCCTACAATAAACACTAATGATCATTGTGTAATATGCACCATGATTAAGGACATCAGTGGGTAAGAAAAGCAGCCAGAGCAATATTAGCCCACTAAATCCCACTGCGCTCGGCTCCAAACGCTAAAGTGTTCACTTGTGTTTAAAGACTACTGGTCAGTACATACGATCGATCTAAAAACCACTTTAAGTCTGATTCTCCCAGTCAAATCAATGAGCTCCTTCTATTCAAGCCTTTTCTTTCTGCTCTCACCATTCAGTCAATATCAAAAAGCTTGTATAATATCCATAGAAAAGCACTGACCAGTAGAAGGGCTGGAGCAGCTGCACATGAGCCTAAGGTCACCATCGCAAACCGTGGGCTACAGGGGTGTAAAGCCCCCCAAGATTGGGCTGTGGAGCAGTGGAACTGTGTTCTCTGAAGTGATGGAACTCCATCCAGTACCTTTGGGATGAGTTTGTGATCCAGAACTGACCATCCAACATCAGTACCTGACCTCACTAATGCTCAATCAAATCCTCACAGCAATGTTCCAAAATCTAGTGTAAAGCCTTCCCAGAAGAGTACAGGCTGTCACTGCAGCACAAACTCACTAATAACACCCTTCATTTCAGAAGAAACACTGGAGGAGCAACTTTTGATGTACTGTACAGTGTACAGACCATGACTAAACACAATGTCCAGGTTAGAGGTAAACTATAAAAGAGACTGATAAAGACAATGCAGAGAGAGAGAGAAAGAGAGAGAGAGAGAGAAAGAGACAGAGACAGAGAGAGAGAGAGAGAAAGAGACAGAGACAGAGAGAGAGACAATGATACAGACAATGCAGAGAGAGGGAGAGAGACTGATATAGAAAATACAGAGAAAGAGAGAAACTAATACAGAGAGAGAGACTTATACAGACAATGCGAGAGATAGAGAGAGAGAGAGAGAGAGAGAGAGAGACTGATACAGGCAATGCAGAGAGAGAGACTGATATAGACAATACAGAGAGAGACAGACTGATACAGACAATGCAGAGTGAGAGAGAGAGAGAGAGAGAGAGAGAGAGAGAGAGAGAGAAACTAATACAGAGAGAGACAGACTGATACAGACAATGCAGAGTGAGAGAGAGAGAGAGAGAGAGAGAGAGAGAGAAACTAATACAGAGAGAGAGACTGGTACAGACAATGCAGAGAGAGAGACTGGTACAGACAATGCAGAGAGAGAGTTTGATGTAGACTACAGAGAACGAGAGACTGATACAGACAATGCAGAGAGAGACTGATACAGACAATGAAGAGAGAGAGAGAGACTGATACAGACAATGCAGAGAGAGAGACTAATACAGACAATGCAGAGAGAGAGTCTGATGTAGACAATACAAGAACGAGAGACTGATACAGACAATGAAGAGAGAGAGACTAATACAGACAATACAGAGAGAGAGAGAGAGAGAGAGACTGATACTGACAATGCAGAAAGAGAGAGACAGAGAGAGAGAGAGAGAGAGATGAGTTTTGTACATAAGACGCTGGTAGAACGAGTCCAGAAACTGAACAAAACTCTCAGCACATCAAACCCAGAGTGAGCGGTGTTACAGCGCTGACCGGTGAGTGTGTGAAAGTATTTAAAGCACTTTAACACACTCCTGCGCAGTGACCTCACCACCACATTTACGTCACAGCGTAAAGCGGCTGTGAGTTTACTGTCTTCCTGAGAATCATCAGCTGAAGTTACGGCCGTGTGAAGACCGACACTTCAAATAAACCCAGTGAGTAACTCAGAAAAAATGCAGCTTTAAGAGACACCTGCACAGCGCTGCGGACCCTCGCTGCCCGAGCTACTCAAAGGGGCACGCTGGCCAAAATGGAAATTTAAACCATCACTGTAAACCATCTGTTGTAAACAGGCTTTCCTGCCTCCTACAGCAGTGCTGCAGTCTCTAATGTGAGATCTCCTGGTTTAAAACTTAGGAAAACCCCCTTCTGATGATGTATCTTGAAGGTGGGAGGAACTTTTGTGGAACTATAAAGGCTTCGGGGTGGACACTGGGTGGACAACTGCTTGACTTTGTTTAATTCTCCAACTGAATTGTTCCTTTAACATAGAAAAAATCTGGTTGGGGTTATTGCTGTGTCTCTAATTCTAACTACACTCTTAAACTCACTTTCTTTGTGTCTACCAGGTCTTCCAGGTGGTTGTTAGGAGCCTCATTTTCTCTGTAGCTTTAAATCAGTTTTTGAGCTCCAGTTTTGGACATTTTTGTTTTGTTTCACTTATTTTCCTTAGATTTGATTTCTTATTTTTACCCCTACATTTCGCGTGTCACCTTGCCCTTTGACACTGAGTTACAAGGGGTAGTGGTTGAAATCTTCACTACGAAATGCTGGGCTTTAGTTACATTTATGGCATCATACGCCTTCAAAGGAGCAGCGCAATTATTTATTATTGCCTATCCCTAATCCTTCAGTGATATGAAGCTGAAGTCAGATATTCGCCAGCTTCTTCTTCGAATTTTCCAGTTCCACCTTAAATAATGCATCAGCAGTTCTGATGCCCGAGGCACCAGAATGTAACCGCTGCACCATTAAATTGGACCATGAAATTTAGTGAGGTACCGAGACAAGAGCAAACTACTAGTGATTTTTCATGCTTGTTATGAAGAAAAGGACCATAATACATTGAAACGCCACTAAACTAAGATAATACAGTGGTTATCGTAATTTTTTAACAGAGAAAATTCTCACATTTGTGGGTTTCTTTGGTCTCTTGCACAGCTATCTGGCCAGTTTTCCTTTTTACTTAACACTTGCCCTACCCCATCGGGACACCCTACCCCAAGGCATGAATGTGCAAAACGGAGGGGTAGGGCTAAGAGGTAAGGGCGAGTGGGGTGAACTGGGATTGGGCCTACCTGCTTTCCTATTATTTTATATCTAATCTCCTCAGAAGTATCTCCTCCAAACAGGGTAGCAATGTACACTGTAGAAAAGTGTCTCATCAGATCTACCTAAAAAAACACTTCATGTGGTAACAAGTAAATTACCTAGTTTTATTCAACCTAAATAAATACTTTGAATGAACGATTCTTTCAATCAACATGTTTTTTTAAGTTGAATAAAACTAGTTCAACTGCTTGTCACCACATGAAGTAGATCTGACGAGACACTTTTTACAGTGTACTGAACGAACTGTGTTGGCATCAGACTTTTTTAGTGATCTACTTAAAAATTCCTTCATGTGGTAACAAGTAAATTTACTAGTTTTATTCAACTTAAATCGAGAGAATCGTTCATTCAAAGTATTACTTAGGCTGAATAAAACTAGTTAATTTACTTTGTTACCACATGAAGTCATTTTTTAAGTAGATCTGACGAGACACTTTTTACAGTGTACAACCAGCCCCTCAGTCTGGTACAACTTATCTCACCTATGGGGTAAGTTTTGCACTCCTGCCATTTTCTCCTGAATTGTTCACAGATGGTAGGAGCTGGAAACAAAGCTAATGTTTTAATTTGTAGCAGACGTGTTGCTTATATTAAAAAAGTACTAATCTTGCTTAAATACTTGTAGAATTCCTAAATAAGAGATGGACCTTCGATGACGCAGTTATCCCTGTAAACAGGTTCGTACTCACCTGTCCCTCATCTTCGCTGCACAGGTGTGAAGACCAAACCACGATAAGCCCCCATGACCCAAAGCATGCCCTGCACGCCTGGCGATAAGATCAGATAGTCTTACACTAAAAGTATCAGCTCTGACTGCAACATGAAGGCCTGCTGTGGTCTGTTTTGACTTTGCTCAGCGCTAATACCCACACGCTTGGCTACTGTTTAGAGGATGTGGCTCAGGTGCTACTTAATAAACAGCACCACAGGACCACACATTAAAGCGGTGAGCCCGTTTACGCGGCGCGTTCGTGATGATAAAGATGAAAGCCCACTGAAGCAGTGATTGAATACACCTGCACACGGCAGCACAGCCACTGATTCATCTTTCCTGTGTGAGGCTTTATTCGGAAAAAGTAACCCATTACAGATCACTAATTACTCCTCTCAAAGTGTAGCTGTGATCACTCTCTATATCCGGGGAGAGGTCGTCTCTCTCTTTTGAGTCCATCTGTAGTGTTTTGGGTACTTTATTTAGAAAGAAAGAGCCAATCACATCATTTAAACATCATTTAAAACACACGTCACTGTCCTCGTCTTTACATGAGACGTGGCCAGTTTTGCTTGATTCAAATGAGGAATTTGGCTGATTCTGACTGAAAACAGAAACAGTCAGTAGTCCAAAAACAGCGAAATACAGCCTCTATTTCAAAGATATATTTATAGATATAGATATATAAATACAGTCTCTATTTCAAAGATATATTTATAGATATAGATATATAAATGCAGTCTCTATTTCAAAGATATATTTATAGATATAGATATATAAATACAGTCTCTCTTTAAAAGATATATTTATAGATATAGACATATAAATACAGTCTCTATTTAAAAGACATATTCATAGATATAGATATATAAATACAGCCTCTATTTAAAAGAAATATATATATATATATATATATATATATATATATATATATACAGTCTCTATTTCAAAGATATATTTATAGATATAGATATATAAATACAGCCTCTCTTTAAAAAATATATTTATAGATATAGACATATAAATACAGTCTCTATTTAAAAGTTATATTTATAGATATACATATGTAATTACATCCTCTCCTTAAAAGATATATTCTATATTTTATATAGATATAAATATATAAACACAGTCCCTATTTAAAAGATATATCCATAGATATAGACATATACATACAGCATCTCTCTAAAATATATATTTATAGACATAGACATATAAATACAGTCTCTATTTAAAAGACATTTATAAATATAGATATATAAATACAGTCTTTATTTAAAATATTTATCTATAGACATAGATATATAAATAGTCTCTATTTAAATATATATTTATATTTATAGACATAGATATGTAAATACAGTCACTAGGGATGAAATGTAAAGTTTACAGAATGAAAATCTGCCTGTTTAGTTGAGGTTGAGTCTCTTTTTCGGCCCAGAGATTTGTATCCATCAGTTTCATGTCAGCATGATTCACACACTCTTAAAAAAAGGTCGTTCTTCAAGGGTTCTTTGGTAAAGAAAATGGTTCTGTAAAGAACCACAAACACTCAAAGAACCCTTTGTATAATTAAATGGTTCTTTGCATCATGAATGGTTCTCTAGATTGATGGAGAACGTGCTGGAGATGGTTCTATATAGCACCTTTTTGAAAATGGTTCTATATAGCACCCAAAAGGGTTCTTCTATTGTTACAAACTTGACATTGTCACAATACAAGAACGCGTTTGTGTGTTATAGGGAACATTTTTCTATATAGAACCATCTACAGCACATTGTCTATCAAACTGAGTTCTTTGTGCGTTCCTGGTTCTATATAGAACTATCTTCATTACTAAAGAACCATTTATTTAAGAGTGTAGGTTTCAACCTCTTAAGACAGCAAATCTTACATTCACAGCCTTCAAACTGAGACCTGTCCGGCACATTTTGTCCATTAAAATCATTAACAACAGCAGCAATTTATCCAGTTTTGATTTGCTTTACTGACACAAATTCATCTGGTGATCAAACTGATCACCTCATACTGAATCAGAGGGTTATTATTAGTTATCAAAAGTCATTCTACAGTTTGACACCTATTGATTGGTGATTAGATGTTTTGGTAGTCAGCTGTCACAGGAAGCAAAAGCATGCAAATAAAACAGGAATGGATAATCTATATAGAGGAAATATTTAGCTGTTGTCAGAAGAAAACCTTGAATCTCAATTTTTTATGTTTTCAGTTTTTGACATAATTTGAAAATACTTGTTGGTCTTTACATTGTATGTAAATTTCACAATGAATAGACTAAAAGAAACGGCCCAAAATGACTTGGAAAAAAAGTCTGGTTCCATTGACTTACATTAAAAGTAGAGTAGGTTTTTTCCTTCTCCTGTAAAGTTACCATTTTGGAGATACGGGGTTTTCTTCTGACAACAGCGACATGTTTTAAATTAATTATGCATCATTAAAGTTGTTCTTTAATGTACTATTGGGACGGGACTGGCATTCCATGGGGTGCTAAGGTAATGTAATTTTACCAATTTTTTCACATTTTAATGTTGAGAGCTGTAAGTTTGAGGTAGGAATACATATCAGCTTGATTTGAGCCACAGAGAACAAAAGTAAAAGTTTTTTTATAGCACAGGATTAATATGACCTGCTATTTCTGTGTTTTGTTTAATGGTAGGTAAAAGACACTGCAATGATTCCTGACACAAGAGCGCACAAAACGCAAGTAATGCAATTCTTATTTAGTCAGTAGCTGTTATATGATTATAAGGATTTAAACTGTAATGTGCTACACTGCTCCTAATGTACAGTGTGATCCCCCTGCACTGCACTCAGGTGAAATCACACACACACACTCACACACACACACACACACACACACACACTCACACACACACACAGTTGCACAGAGACAAGTGTATTTATCTGGTTGGCTCATGGACGATGGCACAGTGGCTGATTTTCTCATTTTATTGGCCACCGGCGTAGAACAGGCCTCTGCTTGTTCACAAGCAGCCCAGTGAGACTGAGCCTGCCTAAACAGACACACACACACACACACACACACACACACACACACACACACACACACACACACACACACACACACACACACACAGAGAGAGAGACTTTTCCTATAGAAATTGGAAACTGTAATGTACTGTGAGAAAGTCAGAGACCACCCTTCATTAATTTAATTTCCAATCAAAAGGACCATCAAGTAAGGAGATACTTCTAAAGAGTTTAGATAGAAAATAATCAGCTTCCATGAGGGAGAGGAACGTTAAATGAGAATAAGGGAAAATTCATACTGGATTAGAATCGCTCCACAATTATTACCGTCTGACTGTAAAACTACACACACTGCAGATTCATACTGGATTAGAATCGCTCCACAATTATTACCGTCTGACTGTAAAACTACACACACTGCAGATTCATACTGGATTAAAATCACTCCACAATTATTACTGTAGACTGTAAAACTACACACACTGCAGATTCATACTGGATTAAAATCGCTCCACAATTATTACTGTAGACTGTAAAACTACACACACTGCAGATTCATACTGGATTAAAATCGCTCCACAATTATTACTGTCAGACTGTAAAAACTACACACACTGCAGATTCATACTGGATTAAAATCGCTCCACAATTATTACTGTCAGACTGTAAAAACTACACACACTGCAGATTCATACTGGATTAAAATCACTCCACAATTATTACTGTCAGACTGTAAAAACTACACACACTGCAGATTCATACTGGATTAAAATCGCTCCACAATTATTACTGTCAGACTGTAAAACTACACACACTGCAGATTCATACTGGATTAAAATCACTCCACAATTATTACTGTCAGACTGTAAAACTACACACTGCAGATTCATACTGGATTAAAATCGCTCCACAATTATTACAGTCAGACTGTAAAACTACACACACTGCAGATTCATACTGGATTAAATTCACTCCACAATTATTACTGTCAGACTGTAAAACTACACACACTGCAGATTCACACTGGATTAAAAAATACAGATCTCATTGTTAGTCATATAAATGACAGCACCTCCCAGGTAAAACTAACCCTCTAATAAGGCGTAAGTCAGTCTGGAGATCATACTGGTTCAGATAAGCAAAAAGGTCACTCAGCTCTGGACGAACTGTAGAAGAACTGTTGAACAGTCCAGATTGTTTATGCAACTTCCCCTGGAATCCTATGCCTGAGACCCCTATGGACATCTAGTGGGCTAAATCAGTCTCAGCTGTTCATGACAGGAGGAGAAACACAAACAAGGTTTTATTAATGATGATCCTTTGACCTCTTTTCAATCATGATTCTGGACTTCCACCTGCTATGGGAAGACCAGGGCCACCCAGCCTGAAGGGAGTTCACCAAAAAAAACACACACCAGCTCCCGCTGCGCAGAAAAACATGACTTCATCCCCAAGGCCTAGTCATCCAGCACTGAGACAAATGGCGTTTCAGGCGATATTCATCCATGAGCGCTGGAACCGAACAGCAAATAAACTCTCCACAAAAGTCATTGTAAGCTGTACAGCAATAATGCAAAGCAAATAAATGTTCAAACACAAACTGAACACAATTTCACCTCGTCAAACAAACCCACTTTAATAGTTTGGCAAAAAACCAAATCCGGAGTTTTTTCCACCTCACTCCAAATCTCCAAATGTAGTCGCTCAAACAAGACAAGTTTGGTGCCTGAAGTTTGCTTCTTTATTTGCACAGGAGCTACGAGGCTACAGGGCTTGTAAATGAAATGTAGCTTATAAGTTTTGTAAGTTATGTAAGTTGCAAGTAACAAGTTAGACCCCTTTTACACCTGGTCACTTCATGTGTCCAGTATCTTAATTGTATCCTGATAAGATTTTAGGCACATGCATTTACACTCCGTAGTCAAATATGTCTCGGTTTGTTGGACTAAAATCTGATTGCAAATCCACTCATTACATGGCAACCAATTGCCAACTGTTTATTTGGACTTCATCTGCAGTCAGTTTCGCATAGTAGTGTCTGTTTATGTTGATATTAAGCATTTCATTTCGTCCAGTTCCCAACCATGTGTGTCCACCATGATTAACTTCCTCACAGATACAGATCACATGTCCAGTGATGTACAGCATGGGGAGGAGTTTTGGTTGTACTTGGAGGGGTTTCAGTTGTACTGGGAGGTGTTTCGGTTGTACTAGGAGGGGTTTCAGTTGTACTGGGAGGTGTTCTGGTTGCACTGGGAGTCATTTTGGTTGTACTGGGAGGGGTTTCGGTTGTACTGGGAGGAGTTTTGGTTGTAATGGGAGAGTTTCGGTTGTACTAGGAGGGGTTTTGGTTGTACTGGGAGGAGTTTTAGTTGTACTGGGAGGGGCTTCAGTTGTATTGGGAGAAGTTTTGGTTGTACTGAGAGGGGTTTTGATTGTACTGGGACGGTTTTTGCTTGTACTGGGAGGGTTTTTGCTCGTTGAATGTGTCTTGGAGAGACGGATGCGTTTGCTCTGCTATAACGTGGCTCAAATGTGTCTCAATCCACCTACTGAAGTGGTTTGAATGATCAGATTTGATCAGTGGTTTTGAACAGATCAGATCTGTTTTAAATGCCATTGTGGGTGCGTTTACAATTTTTTTTGCATTTTTGTGTGCCCAGTCCTGGTCCTGAATGCTGTGAGTTCAGATCCAACACACCTGTCTTTAATACTGAGATGCTCCTGAAGGCCTTCATTACCTGGATCAGGAGTGCTAGATCAGGCTAACAATTTGGTGCCTGAATAGACGCTGCCTTATTAAAAAAATAGACACATAAAAATTTAGAGTAACAAGCCTGATTTGGAAACGTAGTGAGGAGATTTTCTTTAGAAATGTAGTGAGCCAAAGTAAAATGTGACAGAAATACTCAAATGAAATACAGATACTTAAAAATGCTACTTAAGTACAGTAACAAAGTATTTTTCACCCCTGCCCCAGTCAAGACAGTCAAATCTTGAAGTTCCAAGTCTAAATCTTTGAGTCCTAAAAAAGTCGGGACACATTTTACAGCAAATTTAATGCTGTTTATATATATATATATATATATATATATATATATATATATATATATATATATATATATATGTATATATATAAAATTTTATTTTTTGTTTACCCTTCCACATAAATGACAAAATCCATGGTACACTGTAGAAAGTGTCTCGTCAGATCTACCTAAAAAAATGACTTCATGTTGTAACAAGTAAATTAACTAGTTTTATTCAACATAAATAAATACTTTGAATGAACGATTCTTTCAATCAATGTTATGTAATTATTTTCAAAAATACCTTTATTGTTGTTTTTGATTATTTTTGGGAACAGAATTTAAAATAAAAACAAGCTCAGCACTAAAATGAACTCAGCAAACTAAAAAAAAATCAGTTTGAACTGAATTTAGACAAAGAACAAACAACATAAACCACAACAACCACACAGAAGAACGTTTGCAGTAAAGGCAGCAAAATGATGGTGAAGCTAAAGTTGACATTTTAATTTTCTGTTCCACCTTAAATGGTGCGGCAGTTACGCAGCAGAATGTAAGTGCTGCACTATTTAAGGTGGAACGGAAAATTCGTATATGAAGCTGGCAGTGAAGTTTGTTTGGGTTTTGTTGGTATTTTGGTGAGGGTGCCGGTCTTATGGTGTCAATTCAGTGCACAGCAGTGTTAGCTCGCATGTAGCAAAATTCAAATTTTGACTCATTACCGACCTCGTAATTCAAAGGATCCAGTGACATTCAGTGGAAAAATGTACGTAGGACAATATGTATCAGGTTTGGCACAACAAGATGATTTTTTAAAAATCCCATTTATTTTTCCCATAGAGAAAACCAGCTCACACCCAGACTCCCTAATACGGGCATGACACTGCCTACATAATGAGTGGTCTTGAGATTACTTAACAGCTCCACCAGGTTTGAGGCAAGTTAGAGATGATTTAGCCATGATGCTAACTGATGGGTTTTACATTTTTATTACAGTCAGCTACATTAGCTCCACTGCAAAACTAAAGAAGCAAATTTCAGACACCAAACAGGTTTTGGCTGATCAAGTACACTTGGGGTCTGGAGGAAATCAGACTGCTTCTTTAACTCTACTCACAAGCATCATAAGTCAGTTTTCCATTTACCAGTTTTTTGGGAAAATGCGTAAAAAAAAAGAATGGAAAAAGGCCAAAATAAAAAAAAAACACCCAAATATCACAAAAAGAGGGTGGAAAAGGTGAAAAGTAAGCATATTACTAAAGCCGAAATGTGGAAAAGCGTGATGGAAAAGGGTTTTTTGAATAAAGGTAGACGTCGTTAGGGTGGTACATAGATTTCAGCCCTCATTAGGTGGGCCATTGCTTGTCCTGCTCAGCATCTCTATGCTTTAAAGATAATCCTACTTAACTTAAATCTCTCCATTGTGCTCGTTTCGATGCAGCCCCTAATCATGGTAGCCTAAAGTTTCTTCGCATAACTGTAGTAGATTGAAATACAACTTAATTAGCTTTTTATGCCAAAATTTCATAAATACGCATAACATTTGCGAAACATTTGAACGGAAACCCTGCCGTAGTGGCATGCTTCCTCAGCTAAGCCGCTCACTGCTTGACTGGTGTTATGGAGAAGCCAATATTTCCATCTCAAACACACCCATCCTGTAAAAAACACAGCCCTGAGACAAGCCACACAACAGGAGACGATTTAAAGGCCTTTCAAGAGCGCAACATGGCGACTAGCGCTCCACAACACCAAGCACGGTGTGCCTTCCAACAAGACATTAGCTCACCGCCTCGCTTTGTTCAGCTCATTAAGTAGCTAAAGGCTAATTAGACGGCTAACGAGTGGAGGGCGGACAGTGCTGCAGAGAGTACGCTTTCACCTCAACCGAATGAACCAAGGGCTGCTGCCATGCTAAAGGTTGCTGGGAGGGCCATGAGACAGCGAAGGGTGCCAGGAATTTCGGATGCCAAAAGACTGACAGTAGAGTTGGCAAGGTCGCTAACGCAGCGGAGGAAACGAGCAAAGGAAGGGCCAAGAGAATCAAACATTACTGCAACTCGTTCTATCTCTTTCTTGTTCCGTAGCTCTCTTTCTGTCTCTGTTTGAAGAGCTGGACTTGAGTCGCTTTGATTTTTCTAACGGTTAGCTAAGCTAGCTTAGCCTCCATGCCAACATCCCAGTCAAGGACACCCAAGCGCACACCGCAGTCATGCGTATGTGGGTCAAAAACAATAGCGAATCTCTCTTCATCATCTCAGACGAACGCCAAAGTCACCCCAAACCCTTGTGTGTCAGTAGGTTTAGTGAGAGCATTGGCTTGCTAACCTCATCATCCCCCATCAATACTTTCCACCATTCCCCAAGCCAATACAGCCTGTGTGTGCCAGTAGAGGAACAAAGGCCAGCAGCGTCTGAGCTGTTATAGATCTTTAGGTCTCTGTTCTTGTTCAATCAGGTCATGAAACAAATCAGGAGTAAGGGCAGTTGGAGCTGAGTGTTAAATCCCCCCTGCCGTCCTCCCCCCTGTAGGGGATAGCGCTATTGAACACACGCTTAGCATTCGCTAATGAGCCTCTCAGTCTGAGCACCTTCAGCTCGGTGTGTACATCGCTGACCTCACAACGATTAGATCCTTTTGAAAACGATTTATACAGCATTTATGACCTATTCACGAGGCATGCACTGAAATTTTGGCCACTGAGACATTCAGAAAATGGTACAATATAGAGAAAAATGGCTGAAAATTTTGACCAAAAATCACCAAAATTTAAAGCCCTACAACAATGTTTCAAACTCTAATCCACACATAGTTTCACTGGTAGTGAAAATGAGAGATAGTGATTAAAAACACTGTTTAGTTTCTTCGCTCTCTTGCGCCGGTCGGCACAGACACATTCAAACAGTTAAAGCAGCAGCAGATCAACAGTGAAAATGCTAACTGTGTGGAGCGATTCCACAGATTCAGTGACTGACATTAGACAAGATTATGATCTGTGCTCATGCTGAGTATCAAGAGGAGGTACTATAACCAAAAACATCTTCTGATACCACTTGAAAACATGACTCGTTATGCAGAATACAGCAAACAGCAGAAGCCGAAAGGAAAGTCCCCACTAGCAGGCTAATAGCACCTTTGTGAAACAGCAGCCAACGTGCTACGAATATCTAAAAATAAAGGAATTCTTTGCCTTGGATGACCAATTGTCGAATTGTAGTATGCCGGTGTAACGTCACTGGACATGTTTGGAGGAGAACGTTGACTCTTAATTCTGTTATGTCAGCTAACAGATGCCTGAGTTGGCTCGCATAACGCTGAGTGATGAGGAGGTGAGGAGAGTGGGACGACCGACCTACATACCGAGAGAGAGAGGATGATTATAACCTCTTAATTACGGATGGCTGTGGCAGCGCCATGTATCAAACTGTTTTTTATTTTTAGATTTTTGTATATTTAACATTCTGGTTGATGCATCAGTGCATTTACGTCAGCAATAATTTAAAATTTGGATATTTTTTACATTTTTACAAGTATAATTAACTTTCTAGGTGGTGCATCAATGCATTTCATCCTCAGCTATATAAAAATATGTAATTTTGATTTTACATTTTTACAAGTATAATCAACATTCTGGTTGATGCGTCAGTGCATTTCATCTACAGCTATATTTTAATATTTTGATTTTCTTTACATTTTTACAAGTATAATGAACTTTATACATTTTAATAGTTTGATTTTTTTTTATATACATTTTTGCAGGTATAAATAGCTTTCTGGTTGATGCATCAATGCGTTTCATCTTCAGCTATATTTTCTTTTTGATTTTTTTTTCACATTTTCTTTTTTTTTACATTTTTACAAGTATATCAATACATCAGTGCATTTCATCTTCAGCTATAAAGCAAGGATTTATTTTCAGAGCTAAACTGGCACAGTACAGCTCTTCACACAGCAGCCTGGCTGTCAGCCTATCCGGACACAGTTTCCCTCCCTATTCATCCTTATGCAATTTTGCACAACAGGCGTAAAGTGATTAGCTAATCAAGAGCGAATGTGGAAAAAGGCAAGTTCAGCTGGAAAAACACAGACGCGCTACTGAGGATATGACTGCGTCTTAATTGCTTGGGCTGCTGGGAACAGCTGAGTCATAACAAGAACCAACCATTTAATGCAACACTGCCTGTGTGGTCCCCTGGGCTAATTAGGCCAATTGGCATACTAATTAGCACATGCAAATGAAGGAATCCCGTCCAGCTAAAGTGCTGCACGTCAACAGGCTGAGCGCAGTGGACGGTGCCGATGTTTTTATGTCCAGTTCTGCCGTCCGGCACTGATGTACGGCCGCTCGTTAGTGCCGTCATAAAGAACACAGAGACACATAAAAGGTTATATACTGCTTGAGTGTTGTTTTCCCACCAATTAACAGAGGCTTGATTTATGACCGTGACGTTCTGGAATTCCCAACAGGGCTCCGGGCTCGTTTCCTAGGGGTCCGCTCACAAACACACACACATACACGTTCACACACACTTAGGAAAACACCACAAGGTGGGCTGGGGTCATGTACTGACCTTAACCTCTCAGCTTATGGGTCTGGCTGGGTATATAAAAATAGTGCGCCGAATCATAAACATTCCATAATATTCCAACCTGCCTTCTAATCTATGTCTTCACTGACCAGCGCCAGTTCCACTGGATTCTGCTTTTCTGAAACATGCAGATGGTGCAAATCCATGGAGCTTCCAACCAAGAAATCACACAAGTGCAAATCAGGGATGAGCATTCGGACTAATTTTACCATATAGAAGAAACACAAGTATGATAACGTTTTAGGGCCACTGTTAAAAAATTAAAAATAATAGACTTCGAGAATAAAGTCGGAATATTTTGAGTTAAAAAGTCGTACGGTATGATATTTTGAGAATAAAATCATTTTATTTAGAGAATAAAGTTGGAATATTTTGAGTTAAAAAGTCGTACGGTATGACATTTTGAGAATAAAGTCATTTTATTTCGAGAACAAAGTCAGAATATTTTGAGTTAAAAAGTCGTACGGTATGATATTTTGAGAATAAAATCATTTTATTTTAAGAATAAAGTCGAAATATTTTGAGAATAAAGTCATTTTATTTCGAGAATAATGTCGGAATACTTTAAGTTAAAAAGTCGGACGGTATGATGTTTTGAGAATAAAGTCATTTTTTTCGAGAATAATGTCGGAATATTTTGAGTTAAAAAGTCATACGGCATGATATTTTGAGAATAAAGTCATTTTATTTCGAGAATAAAGTTGGAATATTTTGAGTTAAAAAGTCGTACGGTATGATGTTTTGAGAATAAAGTCATTTTATTTCGAGAATAAAGTCGGAATATTTTTAAAGTCATAGAATTATGACATTAAAGTGGCATTAATACCAGGAAAAGTTGCGGTATTATGGCCAAAGTCTTTGCAAAAGGTCTGTTAAAACGAGGAGCGTTGAGGAGTTGGTAGAGTCAGATGTTCGTCGGTCTCCCTGTCTCTCCTGCACATCAGCACCTCATTGTTATAGTATAAGAACTGGCTGAAACGGCTGAGCAGGAAACTGTTTATTTAGAAAAAAAAGAGCCAGACGGCCTCGGAGGAAACTGTCTGTCTGTGTTGTTGAAGGAGAACCTCAGGCAGGGTCGTCTACACAGCTATCAGTGGCTACATCTCCACACCATTCAAAGAGGGCATGAAGTTTCACAGACAGTGAGAATGATCAAAATGATCGATCCTGAAGGAGTGAGTGGAGCTCTGGATTGCTTGGCATCTTTGTCGTCACCAGTATAGCAAGGCCCCAACGTGTTACAGCAGCCTCCCTACAATCAGCTCACTATATCCTTGAAATATTGTGAGTTAATTTTTGTAACTTTATGACTTTATTATCAAAATATTACGACTTTATACTTGAAATATCACTAATTTATTCTAAAAAATCAGACTTTAATCTCAAAATATTTTTTTTTTTTCTCAAAGTCTATTATTTTTTAATGATTTTTTAATCATGTCCCTAAAACACCGTCATACACAAGAGCTTTGGCTAATATTACAGTGATATTACAGAAATATTTGCAAGTGAAGTATGATATTATTAGTGATTCCGCATTACAAATTATTGTTATCCGATTTATATTATTATTCTTTTCCTTTGTTTTTATTTTTCTGCCGTATATTTGTTTGCTAATTTGTCCTGCAGTTTTTTCATACAATCTTCATTAAATTCCAAATTCTTTTCCCATAGGAACGTATAGGGTAAAAAATGCACGTCCACCATTTCGCATATACTATCTCAGGGCAGGCCCCTGGACACGAATTAATGTTGTTTAGATCCAAATTCATCTTTCTGTCCTTTTTTCCCGTCCCTTGTTTCTCCCATAGAGTCCCATTCATTTTTGCCCCCCCTCACAAGCCCAAATATTTCTTTGCCCGACAGCCACCAAACTGTACCCATTCAGGGCAGATCCTCAAACTCTACTGCACAGCCATACTGACCTGCACTCCTCTATTTGTCGTTTTTTCATCCCTCATTCCTCCCATAGGCTCCCATTCATTTTAAATAACACCTAGCAATCATTTGGCAACCTCCTAACAACCATTTAGTAAACACTCCTTACACCATGGCAACCACGTAGCAACAACTTAATAACCAGTCCTTACACCATAGCAACTGCCTAGCAGCACTGATACCATTAACTACATTAAGACTCTGTAAACATCAACATCCTGTATATCGTCACTGTCCAAAGAAAAACAAGTATCTCCAAAATAGTAACTTCACAGGAGAGGGCAAAAACGTTCTTTATGGTCAATGTAAGTTAATGGAAAGAGATTTTATTCTAAGCAATTTTGGAGCATTTCTATTGGTCCATTCATCATGAAATTTTCACACAGTGTAAAGGACATCTGCTGAGCTCAAAAGATGCAGAAAAGTAAAAATCGCAAAAAACATGTTTTTCATTGGATAGCGACAGTATGTTGAATACTTTTATAAATCATCTATTTATTTGATTTTTTAACCCCCCCCACCGGTCCTTTTCTTTTGTGGTACTTGTGCACTGTCATGCCGACTCGGCTGCCTCGGACTGCGTTTCCCAGAACACCTCGCTCCCTCACATGACTGAAGACTCACCAAGATCCACCTATCACCATTCAGCCTCTCCAGACTTCTAATCATGTTCACCTGTTCCCATGTGTACTTAACCAAAGTATCGTCACCATTTGCTGTGCGTACTGAGACTTCTCGTGTGTGACCTGCTTTCTGTTTTTGCATTGCCCTCTTGCTCTGTTGTTAATCTCTGGTTTTTGAACTTGTCTTCTCTGTTTTTGACTGTTTTTGAATTGCCCCTTTGTAAATAAAGCTTACAAAACTAGCCTCATCTGCGAGCATCTGGTTCTGTCTGCAAACATTACATGAACAGACAATGTTGATTGTGTGATCTATGAAAAATCAATAAAAAAGTTATGAACAAAAAAATTACATAGTTTTTCCTTCCTGCTGATGTGTTTTAAATGTGATGCAAAAGTCATTAAATTTTGATCAAAGATTTTAGAAAAACTATAATTTTATCTTTTTTTAAAATAATTTTTAAAGAATTTTTAAATAATTAGCAAAACAGTGCAGAATGGCAGCTGGAATTTAATATTTTAAATGATATTATACAATAAACCATGTCTAACATGACAGGGACATGAACTACAATCTATAATTTTGATCTCAGGTAGACTGTATTGTAACTCTTGGGTCAAATTCCATGTTGTTGATTTTTCTAAGTGTAATACTTCTGCACATTTTAATAAACAATTACTGTGAAGACCATCAGAGGTGTGTATACAACACAGGAAGAGATAAGATTTTGGTCTAAAACATATTTTTAAAAAATACATGCATGCTAGTGAGGTTCATGCAGCATGCTGTGAGGCAAAATAGTCCCCGAAGAAAACGTATTACTTATTATTTTCCCAGATTTTCCATCATCAACATTCCATATAAGCTCAGAAGACTCGTGTAGGTTCACTGGTGGTTCTGGATAGTAAATAAAATGTCTATATTTGTGTTGTAGTCATGGCGACCCCTGGTTCCTATCAGCACCACTGTAAAGACATCCGAACCATTTCACACCAAACCACTCTGAGTCACTCTGTTTACATCTCACACACTGAGTTATGCAGAACTTTTTGTAAAAATTCACCATTATTGTGATAAATCATAACGAATACCTGAACAGTGATTTCAGTACGCAAGTCCTGGCACCTGGAACAGTTAATGAGAACTTATACACTTCCCTAATTCCAACACAGAATGCTTTAGAAGTTCTAGACACCTCACATACACTTCAATTGAGGGAAGAGAACAAACGCTACATGGCTGTAGGCAGAAGTTTGAACAGTCAAATTACATGTTTTATGGAATTTCTATAATTACGTTACAGAGAAGACACTGAAATATGACATTTTTCTGCAGACGTTAGTGCACAATCTCTAATTATTTGCTGGGTTTAAAAATAATAAAAATAAATAAATAAATAAAACATAAAATGTGCCATAACTTTTACACAGGCCATGTTTTATGTGTTATTTTTTTCCCCTAGTTTGTTAAATTCAGTAAATAAACAGTAATTGTGTATTAAAATGTGCAGTAGTGTGTCTCTGTAGAGGATATGTTCAAATATTTACACTTAGAAACTAAACAAAACGTTATTTGACCATTTAAACCTCTGCCTATGAATGTAAATACATATTTATAATAATAATCTACTCTCAACACTCAACAAATGAGCTCAGTCCACAGGCTGCCTGCTCGGCCTTTAGTGTCATAGGTGAATAAAAACAGCCGTTTGGTCATTATTATAGCCGAACATCAGCTCCTCATCACTCACTGATGGCAGGTCCAGATGTGTGCGCGGGCTCTGCAGGTGCACTGAGGGTTTTAAGGGTCATTCACAAAAACAACACGCTATCTCTCCGTCCCGTCCCTCTGAGCCACTTCACTACACAGCACCGGACACAGCACCGGACACAGACCTGACGTCTGCATCTCCACTCATTCACCACACATATCTGACCACACAGCGTCTCTGTGTCCATAACTGTGAGAGGAGGATTTTAAACATAAAGGAAAAGATTCACATTTTTTTTACCTTATCACAGCAAAACAGTGAGGGGGGGTGGAGAGAGAGAGAGAGAGAGAGAGAGAGAGAGAGAGAGAGAGAGGAGGGGGAAGAGTGAGAGTGGATAGAGAAAGGTGACAGGGAGGGGTAAGAGATGGAAGAAAGAAAGGAGAGAGAAAAAGGGTTAGGGAGTGGGAACAGAGAGAGGAGGGAAAGAGAGCAGACATAAAGAGAGAAGAGAGAGACAGAGAGAGAGAAAGAAAGGAGGGAGAGTGAGAAAGAGGGAAGAGAGAGGGGAGGGAGAAAGAGAGAAGAGAAAGAAGGAGGGAGATAAGAGGAAGGGAAGAGAAGGGAGAGAGATGATAGGATGGAGAGAGGGGGAGAGGGAGAGAGAGAGGAAGAGAAGAGGGAGAGAGAGTAAGTAGGGGGAGGGGAGAGAGGGGGAGAGAGGGAGATAAAGAGAGGAAGGTGAGAGAGAGTGGGGGAAGAGGGGAAGAGAGAGGGGGGAGATGGATGGGGGGTGAGGCTACTAAAGAGAAAGACAACTCAACACTATCACATCTGGCAAAGTTTGCTGGTGTGTGTGTTGTGTATATATATATATATATATAAATATATATATATATATACATATATATAATATATATATACACAACACACACACCAGCAAACTTTGCCAGATGTGATAGTGTTGAGTTGTCTTTCTCTTTAGTAGCCTTATATATATATATAAATCGTCGTTGTCCAAAGAAAACCATGTATCTCTATTTTTGGTGATCATCTAATGTCCTTTAAGCTATATGACAATTTCATGATGAATGGACCAATAGAAATGCTCTAAAAATACCTTGCAATAGAATCTAAGCTGTTTACATTAACTTACATTGCATTGGAAGGTAAGAGAGTTTATATATATATATAATATATATATATATATATATATACAGTATATTTAGTATATCTATAGTTAAAAGTGCACTACATAAATTTTAGAGATTTGGGGACGTCTCTAGTGTAAATGTGTAATTCAACGTGTGGAAGAACATTTTGTAGTGTAGGTTGTGCTTCGGCCCCCTTGAAAGAGAATTCAAAGATAACTCAGTCTAAACTTGGTGAAGGACGCGTCTTCATCAGTGTTGATTGTGAGATCGTCTGAGACCTAAACATCGAGCCGGACCTTCTTTTTGAGTCTGTGCGTGTGACGTTAATACGTAAAGACGTACGACGTGGTGTGAAAAACTCCCGACCCGACGCCTCTGACTTTTAAATGATTATTTTAGGCTTTACTGGGCGACTCGCAGCAGCGCTCTCACCATATTTTAGCCTGATTTTATTCTCCTCACTCAGTAAAGACACTTCTTTTTAATTTAACAAAAAATCGTACATAGTGCTGCTTTAATGTTGTCTCAGGATCAATAAAGAAATTCTCAATACTGTTTTGAAGATGAATCATTGATATCTAAACTCCTTCTCTTGTACTGCATGTAGCTCAGCACATTTTCTCAACTCATTTTCCCCCCAACTTTGTCATTATTTTGGCCAATTAAGTCAAAAGTGATGATTTCAGCCTATTAAGCCACAGTGTAAACCTGAAACATACAATGCTTGCAATGCTTCCTATGTATCCTGCATACATAATGCTTTATAAATTATTTTATAAGCTGTTATTTGGCATTCGTAATGGCATAAGCTTGTATAATTGCTTATGAGCAGTTATAGTTACTTGCATAACACTTCATTAAATAATAATAACTTTATAATGTCATTTCATCTAAAATTTTTTTTGGTAACACTTTCTATGAATGTCATGTTTGTAAGCATCTATAAACGCATTTATAACATGTTATAATGCATTCATACGGCATTATAAACATGATTATAAACATTTATAAAAATGAATAACACTTTATAGCCATGTTTATTATATACATTATCAATTGTTAATATAATGCATTATAAGTAGTGTCGATAACATGTTATACTGTCAGTGCCGAAGAAGTCAGTCCCAGCTTGGAGAGCGTAAAGTAAAGACAAATACCAAGCTAACGGTGGTGAACATTACCTTTCCCACATTGGGTAAAACACTGATGGCAGCTCTAGTTTAAACTCTGACATTTGAAGCCTGTAATGTGCTTTACTGTGAATGTTTTAGTGTTTCAGTAAATCCTTCAGTAAATACTTCAACTTGAAGCCTCACTCTGAACACTGGAGGAGGCTTTAGTACAGTATGCTTCACTTAGAGCGGACAAATACGACTTATGAGCTCTTATAATTTGTTATGAACACTACTTATAATGTATTATGTTAACAATTCATAATGCATAATAAGCATGGCTATAACGTGAAATGCATTTTTATAAATATTTATAGCCATGTTTATAAAGCCTTATGAATGCATTATAACATGTAATGAATGTGTTTATAGATGCTTACAAAGGTGACATTCATAGAAAGTGTTACCAAATTTTTGTTCATTAGAACATTATAAGCATGAATGCTGTAACGCATTATAATACACTGTAACAAGATTCTGGTATATGTTCTGCAGACTTGGGTGTATATTCAGGTAAACATTTCTTTATATGTATTATAATCACTATATATTATAATATACTATGTATCATAATCACTTCTGCCACCAGCAGCTATGAGAGAAGGTTCTGAATGGAGTGAGAGAATAAGGGCAGTTTTTCTGGCACTGTTTCAGGTTCTTTTTGAAAAAGCATAACTTTTACTTGTAGTGTGAATTTGATAGAATTAGTTTATTTTTAGTTAACTGGAAACTGTAATGCTAAGGCTAGTTGGCTACAAGTGCTAGACGGTTAGCGGTTGGTAACCAAAGCTAAATCAGTAGCATTCATTCATTCATTCAATCAATCATTCATTCATCATCTAAGCCGCTTATCCTCCTGGGTTGCTGGAGCCTATCCCAGCACTCACTGGGCAGAAGGCCGGAAACACTTTGTACAAGTCGCCAGTCCATCACAGGACAGACAGACAGACATACACATTCACACCCAGGGCCAATTTAGCATCTCCAGTTAGCCTGACTGCATGTCTTTGGACTGTGGGAAGAAACCGGCGCAGACATGGGGAGAACATACAAACTCCACACAGAAAGGACCCTGATCACCCCTGACCAGGGAATCGAACCCAGGTCAGCCAGTAGATAACATCAGTAATGACCACCTCATTTAGGAATATAGCTAAAGTTAGCAATTGGTCTAAGCTTGCCTTGCTAATTCAAGCCTTAACGAGTTCCTGCATTGACAGATGGAGCAAAGCATCCAGATCTGATGCTCAGAGTGGAAGACAGACGCCCCGATGGCACGAAGCTTTTCATGCAAACTGTTGAAAACAGGATTTAATATTTAAATATTTTTAATATTTAATTTTTTTTTGCAGTAAAGTACTAATCAATACACAAATGACTAAATTGTATGTCCTGTATTACCATTAGATCTGATTATCTCACTTTACACAAAGCCTGTAAAGTGCATCTATAAGGTTATTATTGTTTAGTTTTATTTATTTAAAATTCTATAACATAAAAAAAAACTTCACCTAAAAGCTCCATAATCAGTTACAGTACATTACAACATAAGTGTATACAATGTTCTTATGAACAGATGTTATAATGTGTTATGGAATCTGTCTTTATAAAGACATATATTCTTGCTTTATAAAGTGTTATACATGTAATTATAACTATTTAGGAGTAATTATGCAAACTTACTCTTGGTATAATAAGATGCTATGTGTGCTTTATAATGCATTTATAATACATTATGAATACAAGATTCATAGGACTTATTACTAAATGGATAGAAACTGGTTTTCGTTCCAAACAAAGTGAGTTAAACAGGTGGTTATACTGCGCAGGTAATGTGTTATTTACGAAGTTGCGGCCGTGTTGATTTATATGGAAGTTCTAAGCAGATAACCACTGTGTGGTCGTCAGTAATGGCTGTTTAAACCCCACGCTGCCCTCCTGCCCTCTCTGCCTGCTCCACTGATTTGTGGGATCGGGGGATGTGGGGATGTGTTTTGTTCTGAAGCCAGCCATCCACAGCCCTCCTCTACCACTCTCTCTCTCTCTCTCTCTCTCTCTCTCTCTCTCTCCATCCTGCCTGCTTTGAAGCCAGATCAGAAGAGCTGCTTTGGTGCACAGACCCATCAGATCGATCCCGTTTACAGCAGCCTGCTGTTTTAATACAGTAAGCGTTCGCCTAAACTGAGCATTATTCCCGCTTTCTCTTGTATGCAGTCAGAAACAAAACCTCATATCTCTGAAATCGTAACCTTACAGGAGAAGGAAATGGAGAAATTTTTTTGGTAACACTTTCTATGAATGTCACCTTTGTAAGCATCTATAAACACATTTATAACATGTTATAATGCCTTCATATGGCATTATAAACATGATTATAAACATTTATAAAAATGAATTACACATTATAGCCATGCTTATTATGCATTATGAATTGTTAACATAATACATTATAAGTACGGATCATAACAAATTATAAGAGCTCATAAGTCGTATTTGTCCGCTTTAAGTAAAGTGAAGCATACTGTACTAAAGCCTCCTCCAGTGTTAAGAGTGAGGCTTCAAGTTGAAGTAAGTAAAAGGATTACACTTTATAGCCATGTTTATTATATACATTATCAATTGTTAATATAATGCATTATAAGTAGTGTCGATAACATGTTATACTGTCAGTGCCGAAGAAGTCAGTCCCAGCTTGGAGAGCGCAAAGTAAAGACAAATACCAAGCTAACGGTGGTGAACATTACCTTTCCCACATTGGGTAAAACACTGATGCAGCACTAGTTTAAACTCTGACATTTGAAGCCTGTAATGTGCTTTATTGTGATGTTTTAGTGTTTCAGTAAATCCTTCAGTAAATACTTCAACTTGAAGCCTCACTCTGAACACTGGAGGAGGCTTTAGTACAGTATGCTTCACTTTACTTAGAGCGGACAAATACGACTTATGAGCTCTTATAATTTGTTATGATCAGTACTTATAATGTATTAACAATTTATAATGCATAATAAACATGGCTATAACATATAATGCATTTTTATAAACATTTATAGCCATGTTTATAATGCCTTATGAATGCATTATAACATGTTATGAATGTGTTTATAGATGCTTACAAAGGTGACATTCATAGAAAGTGTTACCATTTTTTTTTCTAACTACTTTTGGACCATTTCTGTTGGTCTGTTCTTCATGAAATTTTGACACAACATGAAGGACAACTGCTTTTTTCAAATTATGTCAAAAAATGAAAAACGACAAACAGTGGTACAACAGTGGTTTTAAGGTCTAATTGTGAACCTTAAATAAGTTTTTCCAGGTGAAAAGTTTGTATTTGTACCTTTTCATAACCGAATGTTTTAAAACAGAACAGTAAAATAAAAGCCTGGAGACAAGACGGGGTGTGTGGAGTCAGTACAGTGTAGAAAATATCATTTCAGTGGATTATGGTTCAGTTATGTTCCCTGACTAAAGGTACTGAGATGGACCCTTGAGGGTCCCACCCCAGTGACAATAGCGGTCCTGCCCCAGTGACAGTTTAGTATGTTTATTTCTGAGAGTGTTCAAAGACAAAAATTCAGCTTTGTAAATCACACACATTTCCAACTAAATATATTTCATCGATATTACTGAAGAAAAAAATGTATAGTTCAACTGAGGGAGCTCAAAAACAAATGAAAATAGCATTTCATGGCTACTCTGAAAAAGGCTTGATCCACCTTTGGGCCAAAAGAGTTTCAGTATGTGCTCTAATCATTATTTAGGCAAAACCTGCTCTTCATAGCAAGGAAGGCACTTTGATGTACATGCAGTTGAGTGCTGAAGCTAAATACACCCAAAGGATTAGCACATAGCTATGCTAACTAAACAATTGCAGGTGTTTTTACTTCTTTGAGCTGAAAATCAACCAAAATATCCCCAAACTTTGGATGCGCAGCGCATATGCGAGAATGTCTTAATTAGCAGAGTAAGCACTAATCGAACCATGGCCATCGTATTTTTTGGCTGTGCATGCTGCAGGAGAACGGCCCACTGGAAGCAGTTACCTGAGCCCCGGCTGAGCCCCTGGGGCCAAGCTGCTGCTTTTATTTGCCCCACGTCTCCAGTAATACATGAAAGCTCCGGGCAGAGGAGTGCTGCTTTTAACGAGAGCTTTTAGCCTGTTAAAGGCTCACAGCACTGCCACGCCCATCCCACCAGAAACGGCCCTCCATCAGCACCTTTACCTCAGCTAGACCTGCTTATGTGGTTACTGATATTATGACATATTGTTATCTATAAAAATGCACATTATAGTGAAGACAGTAGTAGCAGCAGTAGAAGTAAAAGTCATACAGTGTCAGAAACTGCTTCAATTATTTGTTAGCTATATTAGCTTTGGAGCTCCAACGCAAAACTTCAGTCACCAAATACCGATGTAAGGGTATTTACAGCATGAAACATATCGGCACTGTCCAAAGGAAGACAAGTATCTCCAAAACAGTAACTTTACAGAGGAAGACAAAAACACTCTTACCTTTCAATGTAAGTCAGTGTAAAGAGATTTTGTTCCAAGTGATTTTAGAGCATTTCTATTGGTCCATTCATCATGAACTTTTTACACGACGTAAGGGACAGCTGGTGTGTTGAAATGATACAGAAAACTAAAAATCAACAAAAATGGAGATACATGGTTTTCTTTGGACAGTGACGATATCAAAAGGCTGTTTATGAAGAATTCCACCAATACATTAACTGCTTTTAGGCAGCAATCTCATGTTTAAGCTGATCTCACATGCATAGCCTGTCATGTCTACTGTTCAGTTAGTTTGTGATCATTAAGCTAATTTTGGCACAACACGTTTACTCTTTAGGAACCTCTGACTCTCTTCATTTTAGCAGTTTTAGCTCTATGAGCAGTGTGGCTGGGAGGGGATCCCCAAAAGAACCAATTCATTGATTCCAGGCTGTAGCGTGCACCCGTCCCCCGGGCCCCGATGGCGGCCACGAGAGCCGGCAGGAAGGTGGGGCCCGAGCTCCGAGAGGGGACAAAGCCCGGCGAGGACGGCAGGGTGAGAACAGTGAGTGAGTGAGTAACTGTGCACGAGTCCCTAACCCTGCCTCCTGGGTGCCCTCTCGGACCTGCAGTGAGGCCACTTTAACTTGAGAATTGAGAGTTGACTTCACAGCTTTGGATTCGAATGCACACAGTGACTTTCAAGTTTGCCCGTGCACACGAGATTCTGTGGTCACTTGCCTGCTACAAAAACCAGCATGAACGCAAATCGCTGCACCCAGAACAAAACCTTGTATCTCCAAAATGCTAATTTTACAGGAGAAGGAAAAAAAAACGACTTTATTTTCAATGTTAATCAATGGAACCAGACTTTTTTCCAAGTAATTTTGGGTCATTTCTTTTGGTCCATTCATCATTAAATTTACACACAATGTAAAGGGCAGCAGGCATTTTCAAAATAAGTCAAAAACTGAAAAATGACAATAATAGAGATACAAGGTTACCAGCTTAGACAGCACAAACACATCCTTCCACAATACAAACATCAATAGTGCATCTATATTGTACTTTAGATAAAGTGGAAATCAAAGTACAGTGTAATATTAGTGATATAAAACTGGCTTACAATCAAACAACATTGCCAGCACACAGCTAACAGAGGAGAATCAGGTGCAGTACAGCCCCTGTTATTCAGCTAACTTAATGTAGTTAGAATTAGCTCTCCAGGTTTCCTTGTTTGGGTCAAATTGAATTAATATTATGCTTTTTATCAGATGTCCTTCTATATGTTGGTTTTTAAAATCAAAAATTAAAATCAGAAGCTTCTGTGTTTCTGAAGCTTCTGTTACATCTGATTTGGCAAATGGGTTAAAAAGAAATATAGAAGAAAAGGAATAAAGCAGTCACTTAAAGCAATAGCTTAGCGAAAGTCAACGTACACAGTTTCCTCTTACTTCAAACGTAGAGTAAACGTAGAGGTGTCTGAAGTGATCTTTTTTAGTTTTGCACTGGAGATATGAAGCTAATGTAGCTAACTAGTAATGGAAGCTTATACCACAGCAATAAGCATCGCACAAACCGCATGGCTACATGATCACACACTTGCCTCAAGCCATTTTAAGTTGTTCAGTAATCTCTAATCGACTGGTTTATGTAGTTTATGACACTGTATGACACACTGTTATATATATATATATATATATATATATATATATATATATATATATATATAAACATGGACTAAGGCCTGTAGCATAGCTAATAACAACCATGCGTTTTTGTCCAGTATACATGATGCTAACTTAGCTATGATAGCCAAATTAGCCTTGTAGTTTCCAGGGCCAAACTAAAGAAGCAAACTTCAGACACCAAATACGATTTGGCTGATTAACAACATTTGAGGTAAGAGACAAAAAATGCTGTAGTTTATTTGACTAAACTGCTTTAGCTTAGCAAACCCAAAAGTTTGTATTAGGTTGGTTGTAGCGCTAATGCAGTCCGGCCTGAGCGCTGCAGCATGGGTGGTAAACGCCACCCCTCTCTCCCGACATTCCAGCCCTCCAGAAAAGACGAACGAGGAAGAAAAGAAGAGAATAACAGTCGCCCTCCAACCAAGATGAAAGCTCTTCCACTTAAGAGTGTATTAGCCAAGTAAACTACTTTCACAACAGGAGGGGAAATATCAAATTAGGCTCCTCCAACATCAAACAGGATCAGTGACGATAATGACACCCACTTTTTTTGAAACATAATTTGTCTACATTAAAAAAAGAAAATAAATATAAATATATTTCCAACTTCCTGTGTGTGGATCAGAAA